>NC_057948.1:22154995-22830995 GCF_018555375.3 Anguilla rostrata
TGTAAAATCGCACGGGGTCGTAGCGCCCGAAGCATAGGCTCTGCTTCTCGGGGCCGCTGTCAGTGAACACTCTAGCTGTGGTTTGATGGTTCTAGGCCCTATTGTCTGGGAGCTATTGAACTTTGAAAGCGTTAGCCGGCTGCATTTTTTTCCGGTCTGCGGCTTAAAGTCACTGTTGGAAATATTCGTGTAAAATCGCGCGGGGTGGTAGCGCCCGAAGCATAGGCTCTGCTTCTCGGGGCCGCTGTCTGTGAACACTCTAGCAGTGGTTTGATGGTCCTAGGCCCTATTGTCTGGGAGCTATTGAACATTGAAAGCGTTAGCCGGCTGCATTTTTTTCCGGTCGGCGGCTTAAAGTCAGGGTTGGAAATATTCGTGTAAAATCGCGCGGGGTGGTAGCACCCGAAGCATAGGCTCTGCTTATCGGGGCCGCTGTCTGTGAACACTCTAGCAGTGGTTTGATGGTCCTAGGCCCTATTGTCTGGGAGCTATTGAACATTGAAAGCGTTAGCCGGCTGCATTTTTTTCCGGTCGGCGGCTTAAAGTCAGGGTTGGAAATATTCGTGTAAAATCGCGCGGGGTGGTAGCGCCCGAAGCATAGGCTCTGCTTCTCGGGGCCGCTGTCTGTGAACACTCTAGCAGTGTTTGATGTCTAGGCCTATGCTGGGAGCTATTACTTGAAAGCGTTTAGCTGTTTATGTTTACCGGCTGCATTTTTCCAGTCAGGCTTGGAAATTTCGGTAAAATCGTAGGGGGTGTGGCCCCGAACATAGGCTCTGCTTCTCGGGGCCGCTGTCTGTGAACACTCTAGCAGTGGTTTTGATGGTCCTAGGCCCTATTGTCTGGAGCTATTGAACTTGAAAGCGTTAGCCTGCATTTTTTTCCGGTCGGCGGCTTAAAGTCAGGGTTTGGAAAATTCGGTAAAATGCGCCCGGACATAGGCCCGACTATGGGCTCTGCTTCGGGGCTCAGCTGTTTGAACACTCGCATTGTGTTTGGGAGTCCTAGGCCTATGTCTGGAGCTATTGTACTTGAAGGTTAGCCGGTTTAGCATTTGTTTCGGAATACGTGCTAAAGTCGGGTGTGGTAAGATATCGTAAAATCGCCGGTGGTAGCGCCGAAACATAGGCTCTGCTTTTCGGGGCCGCTGTCTGTGAACACTCTAGCAGTGGTTTGATGGTCCTAGGCCCTATTGTCTGGGAGCTATTGAACATTGAAAGCGTTAGCCGGCTGCATTTTTTTCCGGTCGGCGGCTTAAAGTCAGGGTTGGAAATATTCGTGTAAAATCGCGCGGGTGGTAGCGCCCGAAACATAGCTCTGCTTCTCGGGGCCGCTGTCTGTGAACACTCTAGCAGTGGTTTGTGAAATATTTGTAACGCGGTGTGCCCAACATAGGTCGCTTCGCGCTGTTGTACCTCTAGCAGTTGGTCAGCCCTATTCGGAGTATTAACTGAAGGTTAGCGTCTTTTCGTGGCTTAGTCAGTGAATGTGTAACGCGGGTGAAAGCTTGCTTCGGCCTGTCTGGACACTGCGGTTGATGTCCTGGCCCTTCTGGGGTTTCTGGGTTACCGCTGCATTTTCGTCGGCTTAAATGGTGAATTTGTAACGCGGTGAGCAACTAGCTTCTCGGGCCGCTGTCTGACACTCTACGTGTTTGATGGTCCTAGCCTTTGTGGATATTGAACTTGAAGCGTAGCCGGCTGCATTTTCGCGGCGGCTTAAACGTGGAATATTGGTAAAATCGCCGGGTGTACGCCGAACTGGCTCGCTTTCGGGCCGTGTTGAACACTCTACAGTGTTGATGGTCTAGCCTTTTTGGGAGCTATTGACTTGAAAGCGTTAGCCGCTGCATTTTTCGTCGGCTTATCAGGTTGGAAATATTCGTGTAAAATCGCGGTGTAGGCCGAAGCATGCTCTCTTACGGGGCCGCTTGTGAACACTCTAGCAGTGTTTGATGTCGGCCCTATTGTCGAGCTTTGAACTTGAAGCGTTAGCTGCATTTTTCCGTCGCGGCTAAATCAGGGTTGGAAAATTCTGTAAATGCGGGTGAAACATAGGCTCTGCTTTCGGGCCGCTGTCTGTGAACACTCTAGCAGTGTTTGATGGTCCTAGCCCTATTGTCTGGAGCTATTGAACTTGAAGGTTAGCCGGCTGCATTTTTTCCGGTCGGCGCTTAAAGTCAGGTTGGAAATATTGTGTAAAATCGCCGGGGTGTAGCGCCCGAAGCATAGCTCTGCTTTCGGGCCGCTGTCTGTGACACTCTAGCAGTGTTTGATGGTCCTAGGCCCTATGTCTGGAGCTATGAACATTGAGGTAGCCGGCTGCATTTTTTTCCGTCGGCGGCTTAAAGTCAGGTTGGAATATTTGTAAAATCGCGGCGGGTGGTAGCGCCCGAAGCATAGGCTCTGCTTTCGGGCCGTGTCTGTGAACACTCTAGCAGTGGTTTGATGGTCCTAGGCCTATTGTCTGGGAGCTATTGAACATTGAAAGGTTAGCGGCTGCATTTTTTCTCGGCGGGCTTAAAGTCAGGTTGGAATATTGTGTAAAATCGGCGGGGTGTAGCGCCCGAAGCATAGGCTCTGCTTTCGGGGCCGCTGTCTGTGAACCTCTAGCAGTGTTTGATGGTCCTAGCCCTATTGTCTGGGAGCTATTGAACTTGAAAGCGTTAGCCGGCTGCATTTTTTTCGTCGGCGGCTTAAAGTCAGGTTGGAAATATTCGTGTAAAATCGGCGGGTGGTACGCCCGAAGCATAGGCTCTGCTTTCGGGGCCGCTGTCTGTGAACACTCTAGCAGTGGTTTGATGGTCCTAGGCCCTATTGTCTGGGAGCTATGAACTTGAAAGCGTTAGCCGGCTGCATTTTTTCCGTCGGCGGCTTAAAGTCAGGTTGGAAATATTCGTGTAAAATCGCCGGGTGGTAGCGCCCGAAGCATAGGCTCTGCTTCGGGCCGCTGTCTGTGAACACTTAGCATGGTTTGATGGTCCTAGGCCCTATTGTCTGGGAGCTTTGCTTGAAGCGTACGGCTGCATTTTTCGGGGCTTAAGTCAGTAATTCTAAACGCCGGGAGCCACATGCTTGTTGGCGTGTCTTGACCTGTTTGAGGTCGCCTTCGGAGCTATGAACTGAAAGTACGGCATTTTTCGGTGGTAGTCAGTGGAATATCGGAACGCCGGTGAGCGCCCACATAGGCTGCTCGGCGCGTCTGTGCCGCTGTTGTGTCCTAGCCCTTCTGGTTACTGAAGGTACCGCGCATTTTTCGCGGGCTTAAGTCGTAATTGTGGTAAATGCTGGAGTGTAGCCGAGCTGGCTCTGTTTCGGGGCCGCTGTCTGTGAACACTCTAGCAGTGGTTTGATGGTCCTAGGCCCTATTGTCTGGGAGCTATTGAACTTGAAAGCGTTAGCCGGCTGCATTTTTTTCCGGTCGGCGGCTTAAAGTCAGGTTGGAAATATTCGTGTAAAATCGCGCGGGTGGTAGCGCCCGAACATAGGCTCTGCTTCTCGGGGCCGCTGTCTGTGAACACTCTAGCAGTGGTTTGATGGTCCTAGGCCCTATTGTCTGGGAGCTATTGAACATTGAAAGCGTTAGCCGGCTGCATTTTTTTCCGGTCGGCGGCTTAAAGTCAGGGTTGGAAATATTCGTGTAAAATCGCGCGGGGTGGTAGCGCCCGAAACATAGGCTCTGCTTCTCGGGGCCGCTGTCTGTGAACACTCTAGCAGTGGTTTGATGGTCCTAGGCCCTATTGTCTGGGAGCTATTGAACTTTGAAAGCGTTAGCCGGCTGCATTTTTTTCCGATCGGCGGCTTAAAGTCAGGGTTGGAAATATTCGTGTAAAATCGCACGGGGTGGTAGCGCCCGAACATAGGCTCTGCTCTCGGGGCCGCTGTCTGTGAACACTCTAGCAGTGGTTTGATGGTCCTAGGCCCTATTGTCTGGGAGCTATTGAACATTGAAAGCGTTAGCCGGCTGCATTTTTTTCCGGTCGGCGGCTTAAAGTCAGGGTTGGAAATATTCGTGTAAAATCGCGCGGGGTGGTAGCGCCCGAAACATAGGCTCTGCTTCTCGGGGCCGCTGTCTGTGAACACTCTAGCAGTGGTTTGATGGTCCTAGGCCCTATTGTCTGGGAGCTATTGAACTTTGAAAGCGTTAGCCGGCTGCATTTTTTTCCGGTCGGCGGCTTAAAGTCAGGTTGGAAATATTCGTGTAAAATCGCGCGGGGTGGTAGCGCCCGAAGCATAGGCTCTGCTTCTTGGGGCCGCTGTCTGTGAACACTCTAGCAGTGGTTTGATGGTCCTAGGCCCTATTGTCTGGGAGCTATTGAACATTGAAAGCGTTAGCCGGCTGCATTTTTTTCCGGTCGGCGGCTTAAAGTCAGGGTTGGAAATATTCGTGTAAAATCGCGCGGGGTGGTAGCGCCCGAAGCATAGGCTCTGCTTATCGGGGCCGCTGTCTGTGAACACTCTAGCAGTGGTTTGATGGTCCTAGGCCCTATTGTCTGGGAGCTATTGAACATTGAAAGCGTTAGCCGGCTGCATTTTTTTCCGGTCGGCGGCTTAAAGTCAGGGTTGGAAATATTCGTGTAAAATCGCGCGGGGTGGTAGCGCCCGAAACATAGGCTCTGCTTCTCGGGGCCGCTGTCTGTGAACACTCTAGCAGTGGTTTGATGGTCCTAGGCCTATTGTCTGGGAGCTTTTGAACATTGAAAGCGTTAGCCGGCTGCATTTTTTTCCGGTCGGCGGCTTAAAGTCAGGGTTGGAAATATTCGTGTAAAATCGCGCGGGGTGGTAGCGCCCGAAGCATAGGCTCTGCTCTTCGGGGCCGCTGTCTGTGAACACTCTAGCAGTGGTTTGATGGTCCTAGGCCCTATTGTCTGGGAGCTATTGAACATTGAAAGCGTTAGCCGGCTGCATTTTTTCCGGTCGGCGGCTTAAAGTCAGGGTTGGAAATATTCGTGTAAAATCGCGCGGGTGGTAGCGCCCGAAACATAGGCTTGCTTCTCGGGGCCGCTGTCTGTGAACACTCTAGCAGTGGTTTGATGGTCCTAGGCCCTATTGTCTGGGAGCTATTGAACTTGAAAGCGTTAGCCGGCTGCATTTTTTCCGATCGGCGGCTAAAGTCAGGTTGTAAATATTCGTGTAAAATCGCAAGGGGGTGTAGCGCCCGAAACATAGGCTCTGCTTCTCGGGGCCGCTGTCTGTGAACACTCTAGCAGTGGTTTGATGGTCCTAGGCCCTATTGTCTGGGAGCTATTGAACATTGAAAGCGTTAGCCGGCTGCATTTTTTTCCGGTCGGCGGCTTAAAGTCAGGGTTGGAAATATTCGTGTAAAATCGCGCGGGGTGGTAGCGCCCGAAGCATAGGCATTGCTTATCGGGGCCGCTGTCTGTGAACACTCTAGCAGTGGTTTGATGGTCCTAGGCCCTATTGTCTGGGAGCTATTGAACATTGAAAGCGTTAGCCGGCTGCATTTTTTCCGGTCGGCGGCTTAAAGTCAGGGTTGGAAATATTCGTGTAAAATCTGCGCGGGGTGGTAGCGCCCGAACATAGGCTCTGCTTTCGGGGCCGCTGTCTGTGAACACTCTAGCAGTGGGGTTTGATGGTCCTAGGCCCATTGTCTGGGAGCTATTGAACCTTGAAAGTGTTAGCCGGCTGCATTTTTTTCCGTCGGCGGCTTAAAGTCAGGTTGGAAATATTCGTGTAAAATGCGCGGGGTGGTAGCGCCCAAGCATAGCTCTGCCTTCTCGGGGCCGCTGTCTGTGAACACTCTAGCAGTGGTTTGATGGTCCTAGGCCCTATTGTCTGGGAGCTATTGAACTTGAAGGTTAGCCGGCTGCATTTTTTCCGTCGGCGGCTAAAGTCAGGGTTGGAAATATTCGTGGAAATCGCGCGGGGTGGTGCGCCGAAGCATAGGCTCTGCTTGTCGCGGCCGCTTTCTGTGAACACACTAGCAGTGGTTTGATGGTCCTAGGCCCTATTGTCTGGGAGCTTTGAACTTGAAAGCGTTAGCCGGCTGCATTTTTTTCCGATCGCAGCTTAAAGTCACGTTAGAAATATTCGTGTAAAATGCGCGGGGTGGTAGTCGACCCGAAAATAGGCTCTGTTCTCGGGGCCGCTGTCTGTGAACACTCTACAGTGGTTTGATGGTCCTAGGCCCTATTGTCTGGGAGCTATTGAACTTTGAAAGCGTTAGCGGCTGCATTTTTTTGCGATCCGCGGCTTAAAGTCAGGTTGGAAATATTCGTGTAAAATCGCGGGGTGGTAGCGCCGCGAACATAGGCTCTGCTTCTCGGGGCCGCTGTCTGTGAAAACTCTAGCAGTGGTTTGATGGTCCTAGGCCCTATTGTCTGGAGCTATTGAACTTTGAAAGCGTTAGCCGGCTGCATTTTTTCCGTCGGCGGCTTATGTCACGGTTGGAAATATTCGTGTAAAATTGCAGCGGGTGGTAGCGACCGAAGCATAGGCTCTGCTTCTCGGGGACCGCTGTCTGTGAACACTCCTAGCAGTGGTTTGATGGTCTAGGCCTATTGTCTGGGAGCTATTGAACCTTGAAAGCGTTAGCCGGCTGCATTTTTTTCCGATCGCGGCTTAAAGTCACGGTTGGAAATATTTGTGTAAAATCGCGCAGGGTGGTAGCGCCCGAAGCATAGGCTCTGCTTCTCGGGGCCGCTGTCTGTGAACACTCTAGCAGTGGTTTGATGGTCCTAGGCCCTATTGTCTGGGAGCTATTGAACCTTGAATGCTTAGCCGCTGCATTTTTTTCCACCCGCGGCTAAAGTCAAGTTGGAATATTGTGTAAAATCGCGCGGGTGGTAGCGCCCGAACATAGGCTCTGCTTCTCGGGGCCGCTGTCTGTGAACACTCTGCAGCGGTTTGATGGTCCTAGGCCCTATTGTCTGGAGCTATTGAACCTTTGAAAGCGTTAGCCGGCTGCATTTTCCGATCGGCGCTTAAGTCACGGTTGGAAATATTAGTGTAAAATCCGCGGATCGTAGCGCCCGAAGCATAGGCTCTGCTTATCGGGGCCGCTGTCTGTGAACACCCTAGCAGTGGTTTGATGGTCATAGGCTCTATTGTCTGGAAGCTATTGAACCTTGAAAGCGTTAGCCGGCTGCATTTTTTTCCGATCGGCGGCTTAAAGTCACGGTTGGAAATATTTGTGTAAAATCGCGCTGGGTGGTAGCGCCCGAAGCATTGGCTCTGCTTCTCGGGGCCGCTGTCTGTGAACACTCTAGCAGTGGTTTGATGGTCCTAGGCCCTATTGTCTGGGAGCTATTGAACCTTGAAAGTGTTAGCCGGCTGCATTTTTTTCCAATCGGCGGCTTAAAGTCACGGTTGGATATATTTGTGTAAAATCGCGCGGGGTGGTAGCGCCCGAATCATAGGCTCTGCTTCTCGGGGCCGCTGTCTGTGAACACTCTAGCAGTGGTTTGATGGTCCTAGGCCCTATTGTCTGGGAGCTATTGAACTTTGAAAGCGTTAGCCGGCTGCATTTTTTTCCGATCGGCCGCTTAACGTCACGGTTGGAAATATTTGTGTAAAATCGCGCGGGGTGGTAGCGCCCGAAGCATAGGCTCTGCTTCTCGGGGTCGCTGTCTGTGTACACTCTAGCAGTGATTTGATGGTCCTAGGCCCTATTGTCTGGGAGCTATTGAACTTTGAAAGCTAAAGAAATCATCTTTATTGAACTTCCGCTGTGAAATAAATTAACAACAATGCCTCTGAAAAATTTTCTTGAGAAAAATATATATCAATGGATAATCAGAAAATTTCAAATAATCTTATGTCTAAAATGTATAAATAATGTAATAAATATTTCTAAAAGCTATTTTTTTCATTCCGATGTTTAGGAAATCATCTTAATTGAAACACTACAGTGAAATAAATAAGCAATGTGTCTGAAGACTTTTCTGTAAATAAAGATGATAAAAGATAATCATCATTATTGAACAACCACAGTGAAATAAATGAGCAACAATGTGTATGAAGACTTTTCTGGAGAAAAATCTGTGTCAGTGGAAAATTTGAAAAAATAACATAAGGCTTATGTCCAAATGTGAAATAATGCTAAAATTTTAAAAATGGCAATGGCTCATTAATCACAAATAGGAAATCAACTTTTGAACTGAACAATATGCAGTGGAAAATAGAAAATAAGAGCAAAAACTTTAAATCAACTCTAAACCCTACAACACCTAACCCTCCTTCCCCCCTTCCCTTCCCCTTCCCCTTCCACTTCTTTATTGAACAATCACAGTGAAATAAATGAGCAACAATGTGTATGAAGACTTTTCTGCAGAAAAATCTGTGTCAGTGGAAAATTAGAAAAATACATAAGACTTTAGGCTTATGTCCAAAATGTGAATATAATGCTAAATTTAAAAAAATGCAATTCATTAATTCCAATGCATAAGAAATGATATTTATTGAACAACCACGGTGAAATAAATGAGAAACAATGTGTTTGAAGTATTTTTTGGAAGAAATATATGTCAGTGGAAAATTAGAAAAATATATAAGACTATACTATGTACAAAATGTGAATATAATGCTAAATTTTTAAAAAATGCAATTCATTAGTTCCAATGCATGGGAAATCACCTTTATTGAACAACCCCGGTGAAATAAATGAGCAACAATGTGTTTGAAGACTTATTTGGAAGAAATATATGTCAGTGGAAAATCAGAAAAATACATAAGGCTATAGGCTTATGTCCAAAATGTGAAAATAATGCTAAATTTTGTAAAAATGCATATTCATTTATCCAACGCATGGGAATCATCACTTTATTGAACAACCCACAGTGAAATAAATGAGAAACAATGTGTTTGAAGACTTTTTGGAAGAAATCAGTGTCAGTGGAAAATCAGAAAAATACATAAGGCTATAGGCTTATGTCCAAAATGTGAAAATAATGCAAAATTGTAAAAATGCATTAATTCATTGGATCCATGGGAAATCATCTTTATTGAACAACCCGTGAAATAAATGAGCAACAATGTGTTTGAAGACTTTTTGAGAAAAATCAGTGTCAGTGGAAAATTCAGAAAAATACATAAGATCAGTGAAAATCAGAAAAATACTAAGACTATAGGCTTATGTCAAAATGTGAAAATAATGCAAAAATTGTAAAAATGCATTATTCATTTGATCATGGGAAATCACTTTATGAACAACCCCGGTGAAATAAATGAGCAACAATGTGTTTGAAGACTTATTTGGAAGAAATATATGTCAGTGGAAAATCAGAAAAATACATAAGGCTATAGGCTTATGTCCAAAATGTGAAAATAATGCTAAATTTTTAAAAATGCAATTCATTAATTCCAACGCATGGGAAATCACCTTTATTGAACAACCCCGGTGAAATAAATGAGCAACAATATGTTTGAAGACTTTTTTGGAAGAAATATATGTCAGTAGAAAATCAGAAAAATACATAAGGCTATAGGCTTATGTCCAAAATGTGAAAATAATGCAAATTTTTAAAAATGCAATTCATTATTCCACAATGGGAAATCATCTTTATTGAACAACCCCGGTGAAATAAATGAGCAACAATGTGTTTGAAGACTTTTCTGGAGAAAAATCAGTGTCAGTGGAAAATCAGAAAAATACATAAGACTATAGGCTTATGTCCAAAATGTGAAAATAATGCTAAATTTTTAAAAATGCAATTCATTCATTCCAACGCATGGGAAATCACCTTTATTGAACAACCACAGTGAAATAAATGAGAAACAATGTGTTTGAAGACTTTTCTGGAGAAAAATCAGTGTCAGTAGAAAATCAGAAAAATACATAAGGCTATAGGCTTATGTCCAAAATGTGAAAATAATGCAAAAATTGTAAAAATGCTATTAATTCATTTGGATCAATGGGAAATCATCTTTATTGAACAACCCCGGTGAAATAAATGAGCAACAATGTGTTTGAAGACTTATTTGGAAGAAATATATGTCAGTGGAAAATCAGAAAAATACATAAGGCTATAGGCTTATGTCCAAAATGTGAAAATAATGCAAAAATTGTAAAAATGCTATTAATTCATTTGGATCAATGGGAAATCATCTTTATTGAACAACCCCGGTGAAATAAATGAGCAACAATGTGTTTGAAGACTTATTTGGAAGAAATATATGTCAGTGGAAAATCAGAAAAATACATAAGGCTATAGGCTTATGTCCAAAATGTGAAAATAATGCTAAATTTTTAAAAATGCAATTCATTCATTCCAACGCATGGGAAATCACCTTTATTGAACAACCACAGTGAAATAAATGAGAAACAATGTGTTTGAAGACTTTTCTGGAGAAAAATCAGTGTCAGTAGAAAATCAGAAAAATACATAAGACTATAGGCTTATGTCCAAAATGTGAAAATAATGCAAAAAATGTAAAAATGCAATTAATTCATTTGGATCAATGGGAAATCATCTTTATTGAACAACCCCGGTGAAATAAATGAGCAACAATGTGTTTGAAGACTTATTTGGAAGAAATATATGTCAGTGGAAAATCATAAAAATATATAAATACTTACATAAATACATTAATGTGCAGTTCATTAATTCCAGTGGATGGGAAATTATATTTATTGGACAGCCACAGTGAAATAAATGAGAAACATTGTGTTCAACGACTTTTTTGGAAGAAAAATATTTCAGTAGATAATTAGAAAAATATATAGATAACATACATAAATACATTATTGTGCAGTTCATTAATTCCAGTGGATGGGAAATCATCTTTATTGACCAGCCACAGTGAAATAAATGAGCAACAATGTGTTTGAAGACTTTCTGGAGAAACATCTGTGTCAGTGGAAAATTAGAAAAATACATAAGACTATAGGCTTATGTCCAAAATGAGAAAATAATGCTAAAACTTTTAAACATGCAATTCATTAATTCCTGTGGTGGGGAAAACATCTTTATTGAACAGCCATGGTGAAATAAATGAGTGACCATGTGTTTTGAGGCTTTTTTGGAAGAAAAATATTTCAGTGGAAAATTAGAAAAATATATAGGCTTATTTCTAAAATGTGAAAATAATGCAAAAAATTTAATTCCACCATTTTTTAATTTAGATGAATGCAAATTCGTTTTACTGAACCTACAGAATGAAATAATTGCATTTATGTGTTTTTAGACTTTTATTATGAAAAATGTAGGTTATTGCTGTGATATATCCAAAAGCAAAGATGGACTGGTAAATGGTAAATGGACTGCATTTATATAGCACTTTTATCCAAAGCGCTTTACAATTGATGCCTCTCATTCGCCAGAGCAGTTAGGGGTTAGGTGTCTTGCTCAAGGACACTTCAACATGCCCAGGGTGGGGTTTGTACCGACAACCCTCCGACTGGCGGGTTGACAAAAGCAAAGACATATCCTTTCCTCGCTCTGATCTTTTCCCAAGCTCACAAACTTAATCGTGCATCAATTACCATTTTCCGATTCCTAGCCAACCCCTAATTTGAGTTCTCTTACATATTAATTATTTTTCAATTATAATTGCTGAAAGACAATTGAAATATTTTCTAAATAAAAGAAATACAAAGTAATGCATTTTAAGTTAATAATTTTGTAAGAAGTGTTTTACTGAGATAAACGAAATATATGATTATATATTATTACTTCCAACTACTGAAGAGAAGTTGGACCATCCAAAAGACTAGCTTCTTAATGCATTTTTATTTGGATTGATGAGAGATCATATTTACATAAGAAACATGGATAAATATGTAAAATAAATACATTTTTGTTTAAGGACATATATAATAAAAAATTGTATTTCAGTGGCAAAATCGAAAAATACATAATACTATAGTTGAATGTCCAGAAAGTTTAAAAAATGAAAAAGATTTTATATCTTTTTTTATTCTGATGGATGGGAAATCATGTTTATTTTATAACCACATTGAAATGACTAAAAACATTTTAGTTTTAAAATTTAGTCTCATATAGTACTTATAGGCCAATGTGCAAAAAGTGAAAAAAGCTAATATCCTACAGTTGTAAATTGTCATTCACATTGATTAGAAATTACCTTAAACAACCATGATGTAGTAAATTAATGGAAATCTGTTTTAAGATTTTTAATAAAAATTAAATGCAAATAAAAAAATAACATTAAATATATATACACAAAGCATTAAGACTCCAAACAGAAAGCCTAGAAGTCATAACAACACATAGTATGCTCATAGTATTGAGGTCAGACAAGAATTGACACATTCTTTACATTTCTACAGTCACGCTGATAATCTTTTACCTTTGACAAGTTTTAAAAGATTTCTGCAGCTGTAAATTTAACTCGGTTTTGACTTGAATATTGGAAAAATAGGTTTTGTGCCATGTTTAACACAGCTGACTGGCCTGACTCCTCTGTTAGATGAGACTGTAAAGGGGGATGCATAGCTCTGGCTGTGATTGTGTCAGACACGATTGAGGGCCTGATTGACTGTACTAAGACCATTAGTGCTTGTGAAACCTTTTAGCTAAACCAATAAAATGGCCAATGATTGGTCATGGTATTTGTTTTGCACCAATCATTTGTTGTGTTATTAGGTTTGTGTGTGCTAAAAAACTTTGCACATGCTAAAGGTCTTCGTAAATCAGGCCCTGAGTGTGTGTGTGCACTCAATACCACTGACCACCAGCAGAGGTCAAACACAGTGCTTTCCTATCACACTGCATACTCACCCAATATCAGATAATACAGTAACCAACCCCGTTACTGGAGATCTACAATCCTGTCTGATTTCACTCCAACCATCAACGCAGCTCAATGAGATCTCTAGCTGTTAATGAGGTGTGCTTTGTTCGGGCTGGAGTGAAAACCTATAGGACAGTATATCTGCAGGGTTGGTTACTACTCAGATAAGACCAGACATACAAATGTTACTGTCAGTATGGACACAGTGCATCATACAGATTTACATCGTAGGAAACAATACACTGTCTGATTGTGTAATTTGTGCCCTCAAAAGCTGAGAGCTGCCAATTCCATGTAATGCAGAATCTTCCCCAAACAGATACTGTACCTCAAAGAAATATGGGTACTCTTATTTTCTTATATGTTCCATTTTTAAAAAAAAATTATTCTCCCCAATTTGAAATGCCAAATCATGTTCATCAACACTCACTTATCAGTTATGAAACAGTGCCTGAACAGGATGGGCCACCCAGCAATCCATGTTTTTAATTTAGCCATTTTTGCCCCAGATTATCAACAATTTAAGCCAGATGCTAAAACCCACATAAAATAATGAATTGAAAATAAATGTAAAATAATATTTTTAAATGCTGTAGCTCTGTTAATCACCATTGCCTCTTGTAATAAATTCCTAAACTACAATTATTAGAAATGCCTGCTAGATGTCTTGCTGATAGTTGGGTGGTTTACAGCATTTATCTATCTGGTTCATTCAACACTTCGAATACTTCATTTTTACTCTGGTAATAGATTTTTGTAATATATATAATATATAAAACCTTCACATCATGTAATACATATCACTGAACAATTAAAAACATTTAAAATGAGTTTTAACACAAAATCATGGTCATAATGCATCTAGAATATTCTAACTAAATGTTGAAGAAGTGTATTTTCAATGGCTAAATTACAGTCAACTGTTAAACAGTGACAATAAAAAAAACATTTTTGTGTAAGCTGTAAGAGACTTTGACTCTGTAGTCATGGTAATGCACAGAGAAAAGGACAGATTGTGTGTGTGGTTTTGTAAGCAACGCAGGGGATAAAGTGTGTGTGTTTAACTACCTCAGAGAAGGATAGACAAATTTTTTAAATTGTTTTTAAAAAAATGTATGCTGTCTATAAACAACAGGTCTTCATTGGTAGAAAATTAATGTTTTACTGCAACTAACTGAGGGTTACAAAGTTTTTATAAAGCGTGTCTTCTACACTGCAAAGAGTAGAAGTAGTGTGAATGTGTTACTTAGCTAAGACAAAGGAAAGGCACAGACTGGATTGGGGAGGAGGGGCTGTTTTAAAGCAAAAATTTGCAAATTTTATTCACCCTTAACATGGAGTATTTGAGCACTGGCACATTTTTAGGCATTAAGACACATGTTCATCGCCTTTTTAGTTTTTACACAAGAGTATTTTTCCACCAGTACAGCATTGGCCACAGTACCTGTTTAACACAGCTATGTTTCCTTAAATAAAACATTATATATTTAAGATTCTACAAAGATTTAGCATTCATGATTATGTTCTACACAATATTTCAGTCTTTCCAGAAGGGGGTATTCTTTGTTGGTCTTTGCCTCTGGATTAGGTAGCATTGACCTAAACACAAAATTTTGCAGTAAACAACCCCAGCTTAACCATTGTGTTTTATATTTTACTCCCACAAGACTGCAACCAAGTGCATTATTTGTACAAAGAGAACTTGTTCTTTTGTCCATTAATCTATTTATAAAATGTTTATTCATTTATATAACTTTGCTGTAAATTGTTTTTTGAATAGAACCACATCATTGATCAAAAATTGTTGGGTCACAACGGAGATCCATTAGACGTGGCAGGTGCATTCAAAGACATCTCTGATTGGTGAAGAGAATTGGCACAAATTCCAGTAATACTGTTCAGCCCCTTATCTCCCATGTGTGACATGAACAGTAGTGGCCACTAGAGGGCAGCAGCACCGCAGTATGAGTTTCTCTAAGCCTGTCTAGCAGGAGCAATGTTTGTCACACTGAGCTCTTTGAAGGGAAGCAACCATCCAGATGATTTAAAGATCAGTGAGTCTGCACACTGCACCCAAAAGGGGCAAATCCCCAAAGCACACTGCAGTTTGCTGGTTCCCCACAAGGGGAGGCGGTTATGGCCACCTAACACGCCACTCAGTCTTCCTCACTCCTGGACACGCCTCCTCCTTTTCCTCCTTCAGCGTCTCAGGTAAGTCCACAATATTCTGGGTGTGGATGGGTATGGCAGGACATGGCAGCTCATACCCGGGAGGTGATGTAGAGAGAACACAGCCTGCGTGAAAGCGCTCCTTCCAGCTCCTCCAGGGGGGTGTTCCGGCTGGGCCCCATCCGGGCCCCAGTGGCCCCCAGGACCAACCCGCGGAACGACTCCCTCTCCAGCAGGTCAGGCATGTGCTTCAGGAAGTACCCCTCACAGAATGCGCTCAGCTCTGCTGCCCCGTGGGCCTGGACCAATCAGAGGAAAAGCACTCATGAGGGGCAGCCAATGAGGGGCCAATTTTGTTAATTAAAACTTTTTACACACTTTCAAATGAACATGGGAGCTTAATAATGTTTTATGAGAACAGGCCATTAAGCCTATCTGCACTTCTTATTTTGCCCACAGACTAGACTAGATCAACTAAAGGGTGTGCCTGCTACTGAACACCCCAGTGACCTTTGGCCTTTTCCTCCCTATGGTGCTGTGCATGCCCGTACCTTGGCAGTTTGGTAGATGCTGACAGCGTTGTCCAGGTCGATGCTCCGAGTGCAGGTGACCTCGCAGTGTCTCTGCAGCACCTTCAACTGGAACTGGCTGGCAGCTGACAGCAGCTGGAGAAGCACAGGAATCCACACTGTCAGCAGACTGTTCCAGCCTCTGTTTACTGCACTGTTAGACCAGAGGAACTCCACTGGTATACGTATATGCAATTATGTAACTGGAATGTTCCTAACTGAACATTCTATTGCTGATGTAACAATCACTGGTAATTGAAAGCAATGGAGTTCTAGAACACTTACTTGAAATTTTGGAAAATATACTCTTCAAAGGGTTAACACGTAAAACCTAAGGCAATCATTGTAGTAATCAGTATGTAGTAATGACATTTTCAGAGTGAAACTGAGCTGCCCTTCCCCCCCAGTAGCACTTACCTCCAACACATCAGGCATCGCCACCTTCATTGACTCCACCCCCCCACAGTACAGGTATGACATCATCATCTGTAAGACACACAGAATCAGACACTTTCCTTCTCTTAAATATACTAGCCTGGAAAGCACTACACACCTCAGTCTATAAAATAACACTTAACTGGAAAACACTACACGCTTACCTCATTCTCTAAAATAACACTTACCTGGAAAATGCTGTACTTGATGTCGCTGATCTCGATGCTCTTGCAGTCCTGCACAGAACCATCTGGACCAGAAGGCCCCAACAGAGCTTTGAACCTGTGCAGGAGAACAAATGCGGGGGGGGGGCAGACATTTTAGAAGGAACGTAGCTGGAAGTGATGACCTTTCAAAGCATGTCCCCATGGTGACAGATCAGCTGCTTGTCACTCCACCCACCTGTCAGAGGCTGTAATCAGCAGGACCCGGTGTGCGTAGAATGGCTTGCCCTCCACCTGGAACGTCACGTCCGACATCTCCTTATTGTTCAGGAAGTGAGGGTCTGAGTTGAGAGGGCAGGAGAGAGTCTACAATTAGTAAATGGCACAACAATTTCCAACATTGAGGATTCTATCAATCATTAAACAGAAAGTTTATTTAATATTATCAATCTTGCTGTTAATTGAGCTAATTAATCTCTTTTATAAGTACCCTTCAATGTTCCCTTTTATAAATTCCCTTCAGTATTATTTATAGATTAATCATTAATCCACAAGTCCTCTAAAGGTTTAAAACATCTCCTCCCTCTACATAAGAACTCTGTATTTAACCACAGATTTGTCCCTCATTACACAAACCCTTGTGCTGTGACCTAATAGCAACGTGAGCTCTATTACCTAGCTGCGCAGAGAGGTTAGGCTTGGCCTCCTGAATGGTGGGCAGGGGGGCGGAGCTATAGCAGTGGCTAAAGATGGTGGCCAGCTGTTGGATTATAGCATCATTCTGCAGGGAGGACCAAAGAAAAATCACTTACTGAGACCATAAAAGCTGGTATCCACACTGTGACAAATAGGGTTTCATACGTGGCTCACTCACTCACTCACTCGTGTACACACACACACACGTGTTTATATATATATTTTTTGGGACACATATTGCAAAGTAATTACAAAGCTGAGCCACTGCCTGATAGAAGTGTGAACAGTCAAGCTGGGGAAGGAAGCTGTCTCATAACATTGGCGTCACAGAAACACCCAATGCCTTTTCTTGTCATTTTTCAGTTTGATACATAAATAGAAACATACATCATCAGTTGTGTACTGTCGATGAATCATGCCTCGGTGACAGAAAGTTTTTTTCCAAGCACAATGCAACTAAAACTTGTCCAGTGTAATAAGAAGGCAATCTTTCTAGTTTTCCTGAAAAAAGATGCTATGTGGAGACTTGGAAAGATGGAAACAATATGTTTTATGTGATGCTTTATTCTGGCTCATGAGGAGAACCCCACCCCTAGATCGCCACCTTCAGATGCTTCATGCAGCCTGTCTGAAACCGACTGATTTTGAATCTGAATCCATACCCAAAGGAGGATGATCCTTCTGAGTTTGGTTCCTTCCAAGGTTTCTTCCTACATTTATTCTTGGCTGTTGCCTCTGGCTTACTAGGGGTTTTAGGCCAGGATAAACCGTAAAGCTGTAAAGTGTGTTGTGACAAATCCTTTGTAAAACATGCTACATTAATAAAATTTGATTGATTGATAATGGTGTAATGATAATGATGCCTAATGTCAGCCACTGGGCATCACCTTGCTGGTTCTGAAGATGGTGAACATGAGAGGGAGGCCAAAGGAGATCAGCTCCTCACAGTACTCCTCCTCTCGGATGGAGGTGAACTCTCTGAGGAGGGCCAGGGTTACCCCACTGCGGGACTGCTGGTGGGCACGATGCAGGGATTCCAGCCACACGTGCAGTTTCCAGGGAACACCTGCAGGGGAAGCCAGAGAGCAAAAAAATCTGACTTCGCTACAAAGGCAACACATTACTGTTCATTACAGGCATTTAGCAAATACTCTTGCACAGAGCGACTTAACTTCTGAATTTTTTAAACATAATATCTATCTGTGGATATATCTGGAAATTAATGTTACAATCCCGATTCCCTAGCCATTACATTACACTGCCATCTACCAATTTCTGGCTCAGCAGCTACAGTGTGGCTCCCGAACAGTATGTAACAGACTCTCCCAAACAAAGCAACATCAGACCCATTATGGTGAAAGGCGTGTATCATTGGCATAATATGCAATCCATGTCTTTTATGACTGCAGGATCGATGACTTCTACCACTTTGAGTGATTCTCTCATAAAAGACTCCTATGTGCAGACTGGTGTCCTATATGAATCCAATGGAAATACCCTTCAGTGATTTAAGACTATAAGGCACACAAACGTTTTGACAGGTATGATTTAACATGCAATGATCGTTACCTAGAGACCTCAGCTCCATGGTGACGTCCAGGTATCCATGCTCCGAGCTGTAGTAGGTGGCCTCCTGCAGAGCCTTCATTCGACCCTTGGAAAGTTTGGGGATCACTGATCCCCCATCGATGATGCAACCTGGGCTGGAGGGTGGGCGCCCCGTGGGCCTCTCCCCGTCCCCGCCCCTGGCTCCGCCCTCCTCCACCCCCTCAGCCAGGATCTCCTCCAGAGAGAGAACATCCTCCTTAACCTGCTGCGGCTGGGTAAGCAGCTTACGCAACACATTCCTGAAAGACAGGGAGAGAGAGAAAGCAAGAGAGAGAGGGGTTAGGCAAGCAATGCAAGAAAAAGCACTCAGTGGTGATAAAAAAAACTCCCTAATGGGAATAAACCTCAGAAGGAACCCCGAGGTACAGTAGAGCTCATCCTCTGCTGGTTGGCCCAATGTCAGTAGTTATAGATGGGCTCAATGGTAGTAGGGAGGTAATGGGGAATTTATCAGAGCAAATAGCCAGAGGTATGAACCCCAGAGGTATTAAACTAGCTTGTAAAATATACAGTCCAAGCACATTTTGCCAGCTAGTGGTGCATATGCAGATGAGGGGAGGTGAGTTGATGCTTCCAGGCCACCAGGTTGCAGTGCTGCATGGGCTTAAGGCAGGAGAGGGTGGAGCGGGCTGGGTGGGGGGAGGGGCAGCATACACACACCTGTGCCCATGTGCAGCGGCGTGGCTGAAGCAGTTCATGTCCTCATAGAGCGATGATGTCAGCACGTTCCCGTCATTTGCCCTCAGCAGGGGGTCCGCCCCCCGGGCCAGGAGCAGGCTCACCATCTCATAGTTACCTGGGCAACAGGAGAGAGACAACAGACGGCTTCACATTAGTCTTACCGTGTCATCACGGGATGCCCTCACCAGTGTCCCCAGCCTAGAGCTGTTCCCTCTCTCAGTGCCAACAGCAGTGCTGCAGATTCACATCTGGGGGTGGGGTTTGGTGGGTATGGCACATTCTCCCACCATGACGGTATTCCGGGCCTTTCAGAAATCCCTGTTCGGAATGCGGTTTTAAAGGATGTTTGACATCGCCCAGGGGCTCATTAAAACTCACTGCTGCTGGAAAAAACAACATTTAAAAACACAATTTACCGACCCGAGTGAGCCACCACATGCTGACACTGTACCTTCAGGCTCGTGAATAAAAACGGATTTCCATTGCACCTCACGCTATGAGAAAGCGGGAGTTCCACCCTGTCCCTGTGCAGCTGATCCCTGCTGTAGCTTTGCGTTATAGGGCGTGTCCAACCCACCTGCTGCGGACGCCAGCTGCAGAGGGGTGTCAGCAGAGCTCTCCTGCCCGTTTCGGACTGCAGCACCCTCCACGTTCGCCCCCGCATCCAAGAGGAGCTGAGGAGACGAGGGAGAGTTAGACAGACACTGGGGATTACTCCTCAACACTAGAGATTATACCTCAACAATGGAGATTGCCCCACAACACTGGGGATTACTCCTCATAAACATAGAGTATTACTCCAACTACAGGAAATAATTTACAAATAGGCCATTACTACCAAAAAACAGGGAATACTACCAAAAGAGGAATTCCTCCCAAACCCAGGGAATTAAAATCACACAGGGATTATTCCCTAAACATTGGAATCATTCCAAAACGGGGATTGATGACTGACCTGCACCACTGAGAGGTGGCCGTGCAGCACAGCGAAGGTCAGGGCAGCCCAGTGCCGGCTGTCTGGGTGCACAGAGGGGTACTGAGGGGAGTATCCAGGAACCTGGGGAAGGACCGGTCACATACCACAGTTTATATTCTGGCTTCTTAACAATGTACCAAACTGTTGATTTTGACACATCCAATGTTTTGGATATGTCTTTGTGCAATTTATTCTGAATTTTCAGCGTCACGATGGCCTGCTTATCTGGCATTGATACTTCCTCATGTGGAGAGACAACAGAAACAGACTCCAAATGTAAATTCAACATCGAGAATCAACCCTAGACCTTTTGTCTTTATTTTTCACCCAATACGGATATAAATACCCTCAAATTAAAGCTGAAAGACAATATTTTAACCTCATGGTCACTGCTTCATTTCATATTCAATGTCCTGGAGTACTGAGCTGCTGTCCAAATATTTATGCACTGCACTGTAGTTATTCCCTACCAAACGCAAATCCATAATGGTGCTCAGCAACTACATATTTATGGTATTGACTCTGGTGAAATGTGGAAGAGAGGGATGGAAATGTCTGTTTTGAATGCTTGCTGAAACTGCTGTCACATTTGGTGCAATATGGTGAGTGAGGACCACACCCAAACTGCACAGGAAACACAGGACATATTTACCGCCACGTCCATATTGGCCCCAGCATCGATCAGCATCTGCACCAGGGCCTCGTCCCCTGCTGATGATGCGTACATGAGCGGCGTCATGCCCTGTGTGTGAGAAGGGACAGGGAGGGAGGAATTAGGCGTGCGTTGGCCGTGGCATTTCGGGTAAAAGGGAGCGCCACACTGGGCCTCGCACCTGGTCGTCCATGGCGTTCACGCCCTCTGGCCCCAGCAGCTCGATGGCCTGGCCAATCAGATCGGTGCGGCCGCAGTTCAGCATGCGGAACCCCAGGTCCAGGTGGAACTTATCAGTAGCGGCTCTGGCGTCCAGCCGCCGGAATGAGCTGAAGCAGCACTCTGGCCTGCGAGAGAGAGGGAGGGCGGGAGAGAGAGAGAGAGAGGGAGTGAGGAAGAAAGTGAGAGAGGTAATGAGGGAGCCAGAGAGAAGGAGAGAGGTAGCAAGGGAGAGAGATAAAGACAGACAGAAAGGGAGGTAGCAAGGGAGAATAAAAGAAGGGGAGAAAGAAAGAGGGAGATAGAGAGGGAGAGAGAAAGCGAGAGAGGGATATAATAATTATTTGAAATATTTATTTGAAATACTTTCATCTTTTAGAAGTCAACAATTCCAGATTAACAATTTAAAAAAGAAGCACCTATTTTCATCACTAAAATAAATTAATTTCTGATTGTCTGTAATAGTCAGAAATATGTTTTCGTTGAAGATCTTGCAGGGATCTGCAGGAAATGTTTTCTAAATCTTCCCATCATGTGAATAGTTAAAGTATTTAATGTGCATATTTAAGCCAGGTCCATTCAGCACATTAGCTGACCACTCCTCTCTCTTACTTCAGCAGTCTGGGCTCACAGTCCAGTCCTGGGAGGAGCTGTCGGGCCGTCTGTCTGACATCATCACTGTCCACCAATAGGCTCCGGCGGTGCTCAGCGTGAACGATGGCAACTCGCATCCACTCCATGAGAGGTGGGAGCAGCAGGAAGGGCCTGCAGTGAGGAAGATGGGGGGGATGACGATAACTATGGGAGAGCACCAAAGAGATAACAGAGCTCCCCCTAGTACTGACAACATGACATTGCACCCGTCTCCATGTGTCAGGGGTCAGGTCACACACAATGGTCTAGCCCCCAGGCTCCCTGTTAAAAGAGTGGGGAAAGGAGGGGTGTGGTGGGGTGTCACTAATCCATGCTCTGCAAGGGCCTGGGGCCAATCTTTCAACAGGAGATCAGATACCCCACACCTCATACATGTCTTTCAATCATCAGTACAGAGCATCACTCATTTAAGGGACCAACAGGGAAGGGCTAACAGTGTTCTAAATTACATCACAAAGCAACCAAATTTGTAACTCAGTCAAACAGGGAGGTGCTAACACTTCTAAATGACATCACAAAGCATCTCAATCAGCCACTCATTCAAACAGGGACTAAAACTTATGATTTGGACAAATAAAAATAATGGTATTTATTCTTGTACTTGGAGAGCCACAAGTTTTGCAGGTTTTTGTTGCAGTTTGCACAGTTCATTCACAGCAGGGTCCATTAAGAGCAATCATATACACAAATATAAACAAATTTATTAAATGGCTTTGTTGAATACTCGATTCTGATTGGTCACTTCATGCATTCTGCATTCTGATATTTCTGAATAAGGGGTCTAAATGAATGAAACTAACCTGCAGAACCATGATTATTGACATTTGAGCATCAGGATAAACACTCAAACAAGACATATGTATAATGACAGCAAGCAGACTCATTAAGTGATGCTTAATACAAATCACAATTCAATTAACAGCTCAAACAGAGCTAATTAAGCTCAGGCTCAGCTGGAAGAAAAAACAGCGATCACAATGTAGTCCAAGGCCAGAGCTGGCAGACCCCAGAGGATGTGATTCAGGACTGAAATGACACTTTCCATCTAGCGCAGGTCCATTTCGTCCTGCATAAAAGGAACTTGGCTGGGAAACACAGACTTAGATGATTTCAGGACTAAAATGACACACTATCCCATCTAGTGCGAGTCCATTTTAACCTACAACAGGGAAACACAGACAGATGATTGCAGGAGCGGCATGAAATGATATGCATTTTTATCCGAGTCATCACATGATGATGTGCAATACTGCATCTACTGTTTTCAGACAGTGAATTTCAGTGAACTGGGACTGTGCTAGACATGCAGTTGTGTGTTATAAAGTGTTCTACCATTTCATACCATACCATCACAGTTCATACTGTCTATTTTACAATTTTAAAAAGTTGTTTTTTCTTTTACATAAGGTGAACCTCTTCCAGATTGCACTGAGCCTCAGGATGAGTCTTCTATTGTTTCTCTCTATATATAACCAACTCTGCAACCCACAGTGGTGAAGTCCTGAGTCATGGTAAATCCATAAAAACATACAGTCATAATGCCGAAGTGAAAAGTCCTTGCTTTGTTGATGTACTGGGTGGGCAGATGAGATGAGGCTAGATGACCCCCTATTTCTAAAACCCATCATCGTGCCTAGGGTCTGATAAATAAGGGCTAAGTGTATAGGATATCGTGTAGTGGTGGAAAAAACCATTGATTTAACTACAGAGCATTTCTCTCAGTCAACTGGAAGATCGAGTGGGGAAGCTCTCTACAGTTTGATTTTGATTAAGTGGTTTCTAAATCACGTGGCCAGCGTGTGAAATTGCACCGTCAGATCTGATGAATTGGAAACAGCCTGTGTGGTTAGATCTTACCCGGAAAAAGCAAACGCCTGATTCAACAGCAAGAGAGCACAACCTAAGCCAACTGGACATTCAGAACAAATGCTTTGTTCTTTTTCCAGAGAGTTCCACTGTCTCGCCCTCTCTCTCTCTTTCTCTCCAAAATACATAGCGACATGAACAGCAACAACAACACCCAGAAGAAAACACTTAACCCTTTTTCCTCACTCTGATACTCTATTCTCTCATAGAAGGTTATTGTTAAAAGCAGACTGTGATAAACCAATTCCCTCTCTCTTGTCTTCCCCTTTTGAGCGAAAATATGGGAATCACGATGTGTTGTACTCAGTGTGTTTAGTTTTGTCTCTGTTTGCGTTGTAATAAAGAGGAATCGCTTTATTAAATTTCTCTCTCTCTCAATGGTCAAGCTCCTGGTCATGTTTCAACACCAACCACTCTTGTGTGATCTGGTCTCAAGTTCACCCTCCGGTTCAACCTGAAAAGTGAGCTGACCCTGTGCCCTACATCATAACGGTCGCCCGCCACACTTTGAAACAAGATAGCACCCCTCCTCCAGCTCAGCCCAGAGCACATCACCTGCTGCATACATAAACTTAAGACATTTTCACACCTGGACCACACTGTGGTGTTAAATGTGTAATATGGCTCCCCTCTCCCACAGTAGAGGAATTAATTTTTCGATTAATTTTATATTACATTGTATGTGTATGCTCATACCACCAGCATTACAGGTGCTGGTCTACATACAAACAAGCAGCAAGCAGAGTTGGTGACTGAACTACATCTGACAGCAATGAACAGCAAAAACTGAAGGGACTTATACAGGAAAAAGTGATGCAAACCCCCCCCCCCCCCCCACAGGTAATGCATTTGGGCAGCTTTCATTGGGAGGGGGGACAGGAGCTGTTTTACTGGCCTCTGTATCTCAGCCCTGGGGACGTGCGACATCCACCCAGGTATGTCTGTGGTAATCCAATGAGCCATTTTCTTGTGCACACATTCTTTATGGTAACATAATGAGCAATATTTTATACACACCCAGTGAGCAACATGCCTTTTCATTTGACCTCTGGTTAGGCCGCTGCTCTCCTATTACGGACCCCATGCTCCTTTTTACTGGTACACCACCCCCACACACACACCAAACCCCCCTGTCCATACACACACCTCTTACATAATTAACACAAGCACCTTCTCTCTCTCACAACACACAAACACTCTCTATCTCTCTCTCTCTCTCTCTCTCTCAAACATCACACACACACACACACACCTCCTCCCTTCTCCAAAATCTTCACACTCTCTAATGGCCACCTCACTCCTCAGCTAAGCCCCATCTGGCACACCAACACACCCTGCTCCCATCCTACAAGCCTACTCCACCTATCCCATGATCCCACTCCACACAGCGACCCACATCCGGCCTGCTCCCACAAAGCTCCCTCTCATTTCACTGTTCCAAACGTGAGGAGAATTCCCCTCTACACGACACAGTGGATGCACTAGAACCTTCTCCCACACACATAACCTTGATGTAAAACAGCTATAAGGAGCCCATTGTTTCACTGAGGCACCCACGAGGCCTACAGAGCATGTGCAATGCTTTCCCTCTCTGTAGTTCACTTTTACCGTGGGTTTGTAAAAAAATAAATAATTTATTCTCAAAGGTCTACAGAAGTCACGAGAAGCACAGAGGAGGAAGTGACTGTTTAATGGGGCTGAAGATTATAATTGCTGCCAGTTTGGTGGTGCCACCTGTAACCACAACCCCCCAGGGTGAAACCCACCCCAACCGACCCCACCCCCCTGCACAGTACACACCCACACCCATGTCTATGCCCACTCTCACCCTGCTACCGGCCCCCATGTGCTCACAAAAAACAACATCTAAAGGCCTGGCGGAGACCAGCGTGGGAGAACAAGGGAAATTTCCTCTCTTTGTAAGGTTAATTACACAGACACCCTTCCTGTGTGTGTCCCTAGTATTAAAGCATGTTTTACATGGACCAGCTGCTGATCTACAGCAGTTGTGAGCCACGTGTCATGTTTTACCACCCACAAATGCACACACACACACATGCACATACACACACATACAGGATCATAAACATAGGCACATGCAAGCACAAAAATCACACAAGCAAAAACACACTGGCATACATGCTCGCTCACTCACTCATGGACTCACGCATACACACAGACACACACATACCATTGGCAGGCACCCCTGTTCCACCAGCCGGATTCTTGAACAGGATAACCCAATCTATATCTCCCAAACTAAAGTTAACCAGGCATATAACAGCCAATCAGCATTTAGCATTCCCTTTCACAGACCATTAATGCACCTTTCCCATTCTCAGAATTCCAGCACTAAATGCAACTCTTTCCATATATTCTTTCCAAGGAATGAAAGAAAAAAGCTCACAGTTTCACAGCTCTCAAACTTTGGAAAGACCTTCTCCCGAGAGGATGTGGGAAGATGACTTAAAGATATAAAGGTATGTTACCTTTTCAGCCCTTTGTTCAACACCCCAGTAATCCAAATCTGTACCCTTCCTCAGTCACAATGTTCTTAAACTAGCGGCACACAGTCAACCTGGTGTGGTAGTTACTGGGTCAACCATGTGCCAATGTGCATTTAAAGGGAGCAATTCAGAAAGACAGATTGACTGAGTATATGGTTTTCTACTAATTTTATATAATATTGTATGCTCAAACCACCAGTATTACTGATGCTGGTCTACATACAAACAAGCTGCAAGCAGAGTTGGTGACTCAACTGCATCTGACAACAATGAACAGAAAAAGTTCCATTAAAAAGTTAAAGACAGGCTTCCCTCTCTGGCACGTTAAAGACATAAGTGTAGAGCTGAAGTTTGGGGGCACACCTACCGCTCCTTGCTGAGTGACATCCTGGGCGGGTCCAGGTTGGGGTTCTCCATGGACTCCATCTGGGGGCAGCGCAGGAAGTAGTAGAGGGTGTGCAGGGCATCGGGAGACCAGCACACAGGCTGCTGGCGGGCGTGGCGGGCGGGACTCAGTCCGGGCCGAACCGCACTCAAACGCTGCATGTGGTGCATGGCTCGTGAGACCAGGTCACCTGGACGGGGCAAGGCCAGACCTTAGGGTTACAATCCCAGTGAGGATCGGGACAGACAGACCCATTTCTCTTCATACTTAGGTAGCTAGCAGATGTTATTATCCAGACTTATAAGTGCATAGAACAAGTATAGCAGAACAGTGCTACTGCTATACATATAAAATGTTACATCACACACAAATCTGAGTCCATTTTTGGCAAAAGCACAAATTTAACCCATTAAGTTTGTAATTAGAATTTTCTTAACTGAACATTCTAATGCTGATGTAACAATCATTACTGGTAACTAAAAGCAATGGAGTTCTTTAACACTGACAATTTATTTTTGGGAAAAAACATTTTTAAAAAGGGTTACGCTTCAAAGTCTGAAAGAACAAGTGAATGCAAAACATAAATATATTTCCTATTCCACAGACTCAAGATAGTAATTAAAATTTGCATTGTGTTTAGTAGCAAGCAATAAAGGCAGGAAGACCCCAGTGTTCCCACCCAACCAGGGTAAGGGCAAACAAACAAGGATACAGACTGACAGACCCCAGACCCAGGGTTACACCCAATCTTTACTGGCAAGCGTGTTAAGAAAGTAAAACAGACAGGACTGTTATCAGTTTAAAAGTAATTTCTTTGCATCCTCTATTTGTAGCTATGGCCAATGCTGCCACTGGTATGCGACACAAAGCTGACACTCCAACACTCCATTCGACAGCAACAACCCCCAATAAGAGGATTATTCTTATATAATTACATTGAAATATTATTTTTAATAGTATTCTGGAAATATCTACAAATGCAGACGAATAAATACAGTTTTTAAAGTATTTCAAATTAGAATTTGAGGTAGGGAAAGCGAAAAAGAGATAGTGAGACAGAGCGAGAGGACAGAGAGAGAGGGAGAAGGAGGGAAAGAGAGAGAGAGAAAGAGAGAAGGTGAAAGAGGTGAGAGACAGAAGCAGAGAGACAGTCGGAAAAAGCAGGCGCCCAGGCCAGGCCACAGATGTGATAACATCCAAATCAGTGACAGAAGCAAGGAATTCCGGGACAGTTGGGATAGCAGTTTGCGGGGGTGGGGGGGGGGGGTTCGGGGGGCAATTTTAGGGTGCATGCTCTCCTCATTAAAAGCAATTACTTCATGGTTAATTTTTAAGCGGATAACACTGAGTGTGCATGTGGGCGGGGCAGAGCAGATAAGCAAGATTAGTCATTCATTCGCCTTGTTCATTGAGCTCGGCTCTCCCTAAAGCCCTGAGGCTGCTAAAGGGCTCTTTGTGCCCCTCCCAGCCCACTAAGGAGGTTACCGCCCATCCGATATCCATCCCTTCATGCCCAGCTGAACTCAAAAGATTCTGGTATACTGCAGACAGGAAGTAAAACCTCAATAATTAAATCAGGTCCTGAATCAACAAAAATTCTCAATTAAATGCTTTCATTTTCAAAATGAGTTGCGTTTCAGTCAAGTGAACCTTTCTCAAGGCTCTTACACTCAGAGAGGACAGAAGTTGTTTGTGTTATTTTTTTATTTACATCTTATCATACTGATCAGTATTATTATGGGACAGTTTATTTCATTTGAGTTGAATTCCAGCCTTTGCTTTCATATTGCTTCCCCAAGCTGAGTTTATTTTTCCTTCAGGTATATTAAAAACAGCATTGTAATTAAATTAGGTTAAACACAGTAAGTTAAAAATTAATGCATTGGTCAAGGGAACTCCGTATTTTTTTTCTGTAGGGCTGCCAGCACATGGTCCTGTTGTACAAACCTGAACTACACGGTACCCCAAAGTGTAACCAGTGACGCACACACAAAAGAATGGTGCTTATATCACCCGCTGTGATACCGTGCGTTAAAGAGGATGAGGTTGACTGCAACGGACACACAAGACTGGCCACTGTTTACAGATTGCGCTGTGAAATCAGAAGCAAAAATGAGAAATTCTCATGCAAATTCCTGATGCTGATATTACAGTTTTAAAGTACTAAATCTGGATCAGCCAAATGGGTACTCTGAACACACCTGAAATCATTATAAGTGCCAGCTGACAAAGCAACAGGAAGTTCTTGCTTTGATTCAACTCAGTTTGAGGTGTTATTCTCAAGTTGTGTGTATACAACAAGGCTGAGACCCACACGGGCTGAAGCACAGAGTACTACTAGCACTGCCAGGACTGCCTACAAGGACACAGTGCAACACAGAATGATTTAACTGTGCAGAGACAGTGGCAACAAACCCAGCTGAACAAGGGGTAAGAGTCCAATGCAATATAACTGAAGAGTAGACAACACAAGGGCAGCACTCAGCAATCACGCACCTGTGTGTGTGTGTGTGTGTGTGTGTGTGTGTGTGTGTGTATGTATTTCATCCATTCTCCCTAACACTTTGCTTATATGAAGGTGGGTTTGTACTGGAAGGTCACATGGCTGTGTTCATGGTCACTCATTAGCACAGAAAACTGAGACCCCCCCCTCATCACCTGCTCCCCTAAAACTCCCAGTGTGCATTCCTGGGTCTCATTAGCATTGCATTAATAAGGAAGAGCATGGATATGCAACTCATCTACACTTGTTTCCTCTGTAAAGCACCTTTGTGGAAGTGACTCTGTAAAAAATGTTATGCACATAAAATTTAATTGAACTGAATTGAACTTGAGACAATAAGTGCAACAAGTAAACATAAAAGCATACTGTACGCAATAGGAAATAGCACTTTAAAATATCAAACCATTGAGAGAGGAAACAGCAGAATTATGTCGTAAATCAAACAAATTAAGAAACAGTAACGCGGCAAAGTGGTGACTCAACAGACACAACCCAGAAAACCCTGGGGCATTCTCTATCCTACTGGAACTCTCTAGAACAAGAGTGGTAAAGACCAGCTTCTCTGACAGGAGATATGAGCAGGAAACTGGGCTTTACTCGCCTGTTTTACACGCATTTTAAATTCACTGCTTAATGGTGGTCTCGCTTTAACTCCAAATGTTTATTTAGCCGATGAAAAAGCATGGGAAAAACCCTGGGCAAGTGTATCTCAAGCTACAGGGAAATTGTGCGCAATCAAACATAGGATCTTGTTATGGCACCAAATATAATGAAACTGAGGCAGAGCCAGGAGAAACTGAGAGTTCTTTTGAAGACAATTCAAGAGCAAAATGACATAGTCATACAAAACTAAAGTAGCAGCATTTGTAATAGGTTTAATGGTTTGTATCAGAAAGCTTGGTCATGCTAAAGATTTTGGGATATAAAGCAGTAATGTATACGATAAAGGAGCCAAATAAATCTCTATAGCAGTTACAGTCCTGGAGCATGCAAAATAATCTTATCCCCTGCAGGAGAACAAAAACAGGAGCAGATGTGAACACATTTTGTGTTAAAATATGAGATTATGTGTTAAATAAACTGAGTACTCATTTTCTGCACAATAAATAGATTACAGCACAGGAATGTGAGTTACAGAAACAAGCATGAGAGACAGACAGACAGGGGGTGATGAGATGTAGACAGACAGACGGACACTAACAGACTGAGGGGAGCTTGAGACAGTTGGAACAGACTGATAGATGGATGTTGAGACAGACAGACGGACACAGGTTCAGGCTCGTCCACTCACTGAGCTCAGAGATGCTGCCCACACAAGTGGCCAGGAGAGACTGCTCCAGAGTGCGCAGCTCCAACTGGGCGTAGGCATCCTCTCGGCTCTCCATCGCCCCCTGCTGGCCTTCTGTATAGGGGCTGAAATGAGCGGGTAGGGACAGCACTCCTGGGGAGAGAGGGAAGAGGAAAAGAGGGAGGAGGAGAGAAAGAGGAATCAGCATCATACATATTCCACCCACCGAACATACAAGCATCCTAGCACACTGACCAACAATTTAAACACACATGTTCAAATAAGGAAGTCTAAACAATATGTACTGTGATTTAGGTCAGAGGTTTTCAACCATTTGTGATCCAGGAACCCCTACCCAGGTTCAAAGGCATCTGGGGGACCCCCATCCTAAGTCCGGCATATAAAGTCCGGCCAGAGACCCTCTACAGTACCTTCAAGGACCCCCACTGAAAACCCATCATTTAGATGATACAAAAGCACAAATGAAACAAAAATATGCTAAAAAAAAAAAAAAAAGGATTTTAGAAAGGATGATTTTACATCACAACATTAATCCAAGGCACCTTAAAAATATTTAGTGGAAATAATATGTATCATGGTAATTAAATATTATTATATCCCAATATACCCACCCACCCACCCACCAGAAGCTGAAATATGTGCCGTAATTCAATGGACTACGCCCTACAGGAAACACAAAACTAAATTTTTGCATTTTCCATTATCCTCATTAGAAAGGAATATCTGCGGTAAGTGACAGGCGTGCTTTGATGAAGACTTCAGGGAGGGCGTAGCTGTCACAGACCCCTGCGTCATGCGTCCCGCAGTGAGAGTAAGACGCTCACAGGCCTGCTCAGGAAGCTGGTTTGGGCAGGTCTGTGGTGGGACCCCCCTCGCAGGCTCTAGCCCACAGGAGCACTTTTTACAGCCCGGATGATGCCCCACCCAATTTCCAAAACCAAATTCCCAAATCACCCCCCCCCCGACACACACACAAACCAACATTGCTTCCAGCAGCTGGCTGTGATTATACTACCATGGACTATGGACTTTAAAAGAATTGGACTAGGTTTTATATAATCAAGTGGGATATTCCGCCGTTTTAAAAAAATCTAATAAAGACAGTCTGGGGTTGGCCACACTGAATGCTGTGGGCTGGTTTCCAAAAGCCCTGACAAACACCACTCTGTTGTTTTTGTTTTTCCACAGAGTGGTTATTCAAAAGAATATATCTGCTTCATTTTAAAAATAAAATTGCATTTCTGCCAGTGAAAAACAGCGTAATCAAGTGTTTTCTTGAATACATTTGTTTGTGTTAATGTTTACAGTGTAAGACTTATTCCAGCTATATTTTGCAATAACCTCACAATAAAACAGCAGACCAGCTCTAAAAGGGGAAATTCAAGACCTACACACGCATAAGAGGCAAGAATAATAAAACACTGGGTCACACATGAAGGTTCAGCGGCTCTGCTGACAAAACAGCACATTCAAGGTGTATTTATGATCCTGATTTTCCTCCTTCGCCCTAACACAAGCCACGGTCATCCGTGGTGTCCGGTCCCGATGGCTCTGCAGCTTCTGTTCCCATAAAAACCTCTTTAACTGTCCCATTAATATCCCACCACTGCGTTACCCAGATATTATTCAGACCGGCAACCGAAGTCACTGCACCAAGACTAAGGGTTTAGGAGTCACTGACCCAATTACTGACCCAGTTCAACTCTGACCTCTGGCTTGGGCCTACCACAGCAGGAAGGACAGTAACTCAAGCGGCCCTAGAAACCTGCCCATTCAAGGTCTGAGCCTGACATAAAACATGTTCCCCTAATCTTCCGAAAACACGCGAGCGTGTTTGTCCAGCGGCAACACACGAGCTAATGAACGCGCTTCCTGAATGCTTATTTTTCTTTCCTTCCAGGGGGACATTCAGAAATGGAATCAAGGTCACCGGAGAAATAATAATGGGGAAATAAAAGGCCACAGAGGAGTCAGGCGTAAATGGGCGTTAATAAGTTCTCGGAAGCCAAGGATGTCTCATTTATTTACAGTTTTGGGAGGGAAGGAGGGAGGGGTGACAACTGGGCAGGATGAAAATAGCCCAACTTGCTAATTACTTTGAAGAGGGACTTGCATTTTCCATGCATGCTGGTTAGTGCAACTGCAACGTCAGTAAAAAATAAAGATGGGAATGAGGGAATGGAAAAGAAGAGCATAATGGGTACAAATGAGAAGAGGGCCCGGTGAGGACACTTGAGTCGAGGATCAACGCCCAGCAGGAAAGAGGGGCCTCAGATCAGTGACATTGCATAGCCTGCTCCTCTATGACCTTCATAGAGAGTCACCACCACTGCTGCCCACAGGGACAATCAGCATGGGGAGCAGGGTGTGAGCTGATCCAACCACATAGCTCCTGCCACCCCCGAATCTTGGGCAACCGTGTAAGATAATCTGCGTCACTTTGGGACCCAATTCAACATTTCCTCCCAGCTGTCTACTCCCCCGAGCCTCCTGCCCTCCCAGGCATTCTGCCCAATTAAGTGAGAGCGATCGCCAGGCCAGGGGGGCTCCTCTTGAGTGCCTCGCGGTGACTGATGTCTTGTGAGGCAAGAATCACAGTGCACAGGGCGACACTTTAAACACTGCAAAAGCTCAGTCCGGCCATACACCGCATACATATTGCACATAAACATTTTTTATTACGTTACTTCTCTTCTCCTGACTTATGTGGGATCTGGACTCCCAAAGTGTCTCAGAGTAAGAGTGCTGATCTGGGATCAGGTTTCCTATGTCTATGTCCTAAATTATTATATTATGAGTTAACCGTAAAACTGACTGCAGATCAGCACTCGTACTCTGAAAGGCCTTATTAATACGAGCCCTCGTACAGGTAACTACAACGCCACCTCCGTTTCTGTAGCTATGGTAAGAGAATTCAGCTCCATGCAAGCAGACTCAACAGAACCAGTGAGCGGAACCGATCGCTCCAAGTGGAACCCAGTCCACGCCTGTCACTCTACAGTCAGGCTTTCGAGCCAACCTTTGCTTTGGCACTCAAGAAGGACAGCCATGCCAAGCAAAAGGAAATGGCCTACAGATTATAAATGATGGGGGGGGGGAGAGTGGAGAAGAAAAAAATATGAAATGATTATGAGTTCATTTTTGATTTATGGACTCAGGCATACAGTAAGTGAAAGGATTGATCAGAGAGAAAGCAAGGCCTAATGCCCCCTAACACCCCCTTCCCTCAACACTTCCAGCAAGCTTGGAATGCTTGCTCTGCAAAAACGTTCTGCAAAAATACATTAAAAGGGTTTTCACCATTTGCGTGACCTGTGGTGAAGGAGGAGGCGAGGAATGGTACTTCAGCGCATTATGAGAGGCTCTTTGAAACCTGATACCAAAGTCGGTTCAGTTCAGCCGACGGCACCAGAGCTACTCCTCTCTCCAGCACCTATAAATGTTAATTCTCCCTAAAAGTGGGAAGAAGGAATGAAAAAATGTGCCTGCTTAATGGTAAAGCTTTAAGAAAAAATCACTGGAAGGGCAGAAAGTGGTAATCCAGGACCATAAATTCTGGGAGACAGGTTAAATGTTTGCTTAATGTAAACATTCCCCTTTTACGATTTCCAAAAAAGGCAATCTGATTTACATTTACAATGCTCCATTTAACAGCCCAGGCAACTCCGCGATCTTATACTGAGCCACAAGGGGAGCCTATATGATAGACAGGTATTTTACACAGGAGGATAATAAAAAAAGTTCTGTATCATTTAGACCAGATGCACCAATAGAATTAACAAGGGGGGGGGCGTCATTAAAATACAAGATAATGTGTGCTTATGTGTACATTTTTTTAAATGAGATTGGGGGGATGGTTATGCCCCATGGTGGTTGGAGAACAAAGTTTGGAAGGCCAACTTACTCTCTTTGTCTTTCTTGGTGTGGTATGTGTGTGTGCGAATGTGTGTGTCTTAGCCAGGACGTCCCATATTTTAGCCAAAAACAGTGTGGCATGAATACTCTGTGTTCCATTTTGGACATACATTGCTGTATGGTTAGTGAGCTACAAGAACCAGCAGTAAACAGTATCAAATAAAAAAAACACCTAATATTCCTACCCAGCAACAATTTAAAATCTGATCACCACAGTGTTCATCACAGGGTTGGGTCCTTCCTTGAGAAAGGGAATATCGGCAACCCTAACAAGTGTGAGAATGACCGAGTCATTCTGAATCATAGGATGTGGTCCAAAAAAAGCACATTTGTACACATGAAGTAATCTGTGAAGAATCAGCCAGGCACACAAGGCAAACACTCATACAGCACACAGCTAACTCCTCCTTTTGTATATGGACTGCCACTCTTTACTGAAATGTCACAAGCCTGTGGCGATTGGTCCAAACCCCGTCAAGTATGTTCCTACCTGTATTGATGACAACAGTCATTTAACTTGAATTAGAAATAGTCTTTTACAGCACAGTATCCTCTACCCTGAGTAACTTTTTGATTGAAATTTTCCATTCGATTAATCCCAACCACTTCACTGAAATGTGTGCCCTGTCCTTGACACCAGTGCTCACAGTGTGCTTTCCCCCACTGACCAATCGGCCAACTACCCCCCCAGCCCAGCACATCCCTCCTGCCTCTGCCTTTGTGCAAAAGTTGCACAGCATCTATCCAGTATGTGCTGACTCTATTGCACACAATGACAAAGGATTCCTACAACAAGCTACGGTTCACAAAGGCCTTGACTCTGTGGTGTCCCCTACACTAATCTGTTTTTCTCTCCTCTCTCTCTCTCTCTCTTTCTCTGTCTATCACACACACACACACACACACCAGTTTCCAAATGTTCACCGATCTGTGGCTTTTTTTTTAAGAGACAAAGAAAAGCTTATTTTGAGGTGGTCAAATACCTGTTGGCATGTCAATGATTTATCTGCACTAGTCTTTTGAAAAAAAGGAAAAAGGTGAAAACAGTAGGACTGTTAGCAGCAGCAGCTGAATAAATGCTGCTAAAGTCAAACAAAACCAAGGGCTTGTCACGCTTGTGTTTCCATTGGTACTCCCAGTCCCAGGCCAGTGGCTCTGACCTCCAGTCTGTCTTGTCCAGGGAGACCCTGAGTGTGAACAGAGTTATTCCCCATTCCAGCGAGAAAAGGGGGCCTATCCCAGGCTGACCAGCTCCCCCAAGCCAAAACTGCACGCTAGTCAGACACAGTTTATGTACAAATCACTGTAAAGAGGTGCCCTGGGCCCAACCGGCCTCCGGACTCTGTCAAGAGAGATGCATGGCTTTACTGGGGTTCAACTTCAGAAAAGTGGAGGGAGGGAGAGGGGGAGAGCAGAGAGAGAGAGCATAGACATATATAACATGACCATCCATTTTACTTATTTGTACATATTATCATTTTCATTTCCTGCATATATTAAACAATATAGTCATAGTTACTTATATATGACTTGACATAAAGTATGTTATCACAGTACTGCTCTGCTTGTCTTGCCAATAGGCCACCATTGGACTGCATACTGTGCATAGAGAGAAAGTAAGAGAGGGAATGAGAGATGGAGATAATGAGAGAGATGGAGAGGAGAGGGAAGAGAGACAGCCAGAGCATTTAAGCTTTGTGGTCGGTCAACAGGAGGAACCGCATGCTCCACTCCGAATTGAGACAAATTGTTCTGGTTGTGGTTGGGCTCTAACATGTGTTCCAGTGCTGCACAATGACCTCACATTCACTGCGGTCATACTCAGGCAGCTGAATACATAAATTTGTCACAATTTAAAAATATATTCCTAATCCATTCCAAACAACTTCACACACCATATGGTAAGAAATAATAGTGTATACATTTAAATATATATAATGGGGACAGTGAAAGATTTATATACATAATGGTTTGGGCCCAAATCTGATGTGATCCCGTCAAGCAAGTGGTGTTTGAAGCTGGGTGGGGATATGGTGAGCTGGGGGGGTTGTCAGTTATATGTTGGGGGGCCCTTAATCAAATTGGCAGCAGATCCCGCGGTTCATCTGAACCACTCTTGCCGGTGTTGCATCCATTTTGGGCCCGGGAAGGCGGGAGAGGGAGGGGATTCGGCCGCACACGCACCACGCCCACGTTCCCTAGCGCGGCAGTTTCCCCACACTGGCAACCCTCGAACCCCGAAGTGCGTCATCGCAGGCCAGAAAACGCTCCAAACCAAACCCACCACCCAGCCATCTGCTCGTCTCCTCTTTTTTCATGTTTTTGGGGGGATGGAGGGAATCAGTGGATTCGGCTAAGCTGCCGTTATGAAAGGGGGGTGGGGGGCCACTGGGAGTTTTTGTTCACAGCTCACCCCTTCAGGTTTAATGCTGCACAAACAGAACTGGCTTGTCGGACAAGCAAAAGAACAGAGGAACAGAGGAGGGTAACAGTGTTGTTTATTTTAAGAAAAGCACTTCAGAAATCCTCAGCTGGAATGCTGGGTATTATTTCGAGCCTCCAGAGCAATTGAGCAAAGAGGCATTAAAGCGAATCCCTCAAGAAAACACACTTCCCTCCCCTCAATCGCCAAACTGGTCCAGCAGTATGTATGCTATGTTTGGTCTAGTGAAGGCTGGTTGTTGTTTCTGGTATCTCAGGGCAGTTCTTTGATTTCAGAACCCAAGAGGGGGCCAGAAACACAAATGTCTGAGTGTGTTACACGTCCTGAAGTGGACACCTGCTCTGGTGCCTAAAACAAGATCCTCATTCATAAGACTGCTGCAGCAAACTGCGAGGGACTAGAGCTTTAAAGACACTTCTGTCCAGAGAACAGCACCTTTCTCTGTGGGAAAGTCCGCTCTGTTTACCCACTTCCAATGCGGGAAACCAAAATATCGCGCTCGATTTTGTGGTCCACGTGAACGGTCGCCTCAGAACAATGGAATTTGTGAACCAGATGTACCCCTGATGTGATGACAGCATTCATTTCCTTTCTGTGGTGCTTTTTTGACCGTCTGACACCTGTTTGGACCCAGCTCCGCTTTAGACGTTACACCATGGCGTGGCCCTGCATGTTTTCAGGATTCTACTAAAAGCCCGTCGCTCGTTAGTGTGGGGAAGCACGGCTAGAGGGTGACAAATGAGTTTCTGAGGGGCGTATGGGGGCCCCATGGCTTCACTTGAGGCTGAAACTCACAGGCACCATAGTGTTAGCGTCAAGCAGAAGAAGCAGCCTCTCCGGGTGGATCCAGGAGGGAAAGATGGCTTTTATCTGCATTTCCGCTATCAGAGCCAGGAGGCTCAGAGCTTTATTTGAATCTGACAGGAGACTCTCTGATAACTCAAGGAGTGCTTGCTCTGTGCTAATTACACAGTTTTGACAGCAGGCAGGGTGGGCCGGGGTGGGGGTGGGGGTGGGGGTGGAGGTGCTGAGGGGGGGAGGTTGGGGGTATGGGGGAGAGGAGGGGGTGGGTAGTCATGTTCTGGTTGGTGTCACAGACACCTCCCACAGAACTGACAGGACCAAAGCACTGGACTCTGAGGGCCGTGTTATTGAATACTTGTGCTTTTGCATATGCTTATGCATCAAGGATTCATAAGGGAGACCCTGATTCCTGCTGAATCAAAAATACTGCAGTATAATGTTTGAGAGCATGCGGCTGCAGGCTAGAGAAAGCTGCATCAGGTCAAAATCCATGACATTAAACTGGAGAAAAGAAAAGCCTGGATAATTCAATGTCAATATATAAGCTAAAGTAGATTTCTACAATACAGCTTTCTGATGCTTAGTCATGTTAAGCCCTTGAAGAGAAAAGGGGATTCAAATTTTTTTAAAGCTTTTGTGATTGGCTCCTGGATTTGTCATTAGAACAAATGCAGAAAATTACTTCACCATGCATTCTTTTGAGTTTTTTTTATTCTAGTTTGGGTTGTGGGTGACTGTAGTTTCTAAATGCATTTCAAAATACTGTTAAAAATGTGGTGCCGCCTTTCATTTCAAAGCAAAGAAGACCAAACCTGTCATTCATACAAATGCTTTCTGGCCCATTTGGCATTGTTGGAATTGTTGGCTGATTTCTGGCTCTACTTAAAGTCAACCAACTCCCCAGTTTAATTACGTATTCATTTTCATTGTCAGAATAATGGTTCATCAAAAACATTGCCCCAAGATAGAAAGTGTTGCGCAAATTAAAAGAAATGCCCCCTCAGTGTGAAACCAAAGAAACAAGCCTAAAGTCTTGGTACTTAAATTACCATGAAAACAACTCTCGTTTGTGCGTCTGACTGCCTTAAAATGGTGCTTATGGAACAAACACAGATTGTATGTTTTCAAGAAATATAATGTTCACTCTGAAACAAACCTCCTCTGTGCACATTTAATGACACACACACGGGTCTCTGTCTTTTACAGAGAACAAAGCTCAACACAAGCAATTTGTTTCCTAACGAGAACCTGCGCGAGCTAATGTGCCCTTTTTAATTGGTTTACCTTGATTTGTGTGGTCAACCTGTTTTCTTTATACTCTCCCTCTCCCTCTCTCTCCCCTTTAGCAGTGGAAACAGCAGGCCAGTCACCTCCTTGGACATAACAGTCTCTTTCTCAGGTCTTGTACAATCAAACTGCTGTTTGGCACGCGAGTGCTTGCTCCTTGGCGGTTTGCAGGACAGAACTGTTTGATGGGGAGTGCACGCATAAGGACACGTCGATGTAGAGCTAACAGATCCTCCATTTATAGCCAATGGTCAAAAGAGCAAGCTTATCGTGCTTATCGATGTCTAATCTTATCGAAAAAGGGCTGGAGTGCAGGTTTTGTTTTAGCCCAGCACTAAGCCACCTGATTGTACTTATCCATGGATTAAAGTCCATGATCAGGTAATTAGTTGAATCAGTTGTCATCGTGCTGGTCTATAACAAAAACCTGCATCCACACTGGCCCTTTTCAGATAAAACTGGACACCTCTGCTCTAAAGCAATGGTAGGATCAGGGTTAATAAACCATTATGGCTTGCATTTTATACAGGACTTCACAAGGCATAATCAGAGAGATGTTTAGGTCTGATCTATGAATTCTAAATCAAAAGCAGCATTTTTTTCAATGCATTCGTTTATGATAGGGACAGAGACAAATGCCCACTCACTCTTGGAATTCACTTTCAGCTTAACATCACTTAAGACCACAGGCTTTTAGGGAACAAGAAAAATATGAGAAGAAAATATCAAAGCCTAATGCGTGTGTCCCTGTACCTGTTTTTGTGTGAGAGCATTTGCGTACATGTATAGATTTGAGGACTTGCATAAGTGTGCATGCATAAGTTTGTACCCATTTTTGTGTGAGGGTATGTGCGTCCACCTGTGTCCGTACTCCGTACTCGTTTGTGTGTGTGAGTCCTTGTTCTTTGTGAGTCTGTGTGTGTCTTTGTTTTCTATGAGAATGTGTGTGTCCTTGTTTTTTTTCGGAGTGTGCATTTCCAGCATGTTTTTTAGTTTCATGTGTATGCAGCAAAGGCAGAACATTACAGCATTAATCGGTTATACTTCTTCTTTAAAACGACGACCCTGGTAATACTAAGTAAAAGGTAGTGAGGCTGTTTGTGCTGTCACATGCCAGATAAACATCCCATTAACACCCCCCTCGCACCACTGTGTGCTGATAGCCATGGTGCCTTCAGGACTGTTCCCAACACTACTGCCTATTTGAGCTGGATAAACAAGTTACCATGTCTGTTTATCTGAGACAAGGAGCAAACATTGATTACCATACACACAGGCTAACACATCACCCCACAGTTGGGGGGTAGTGGTGGGGGTGGGGGGGAGGCTTGGAGACATCTCTTCTAATCTAAAATATCTAACATTCAAATCAGGCTAAAGAATGCCTTGATTTTCTTTGTTTGTATGTTCTACATGCTTCAAGGATAGTTTTTGTTGTTTTAGCTTTCACAGCAAATTAACTATTACATTGATACTGAATTTCATGGGTTGAACCCAGATTCCTTTTAAATATAAAGCCAATTTATTTTTTCAATATAAAAATTCCACGTCCCACAGAATTTTGACTGCATATAAGACTATGAAGGCAACCAAAGGAACTGGATGGACAACACCGTGAATTTCGCGGTGTATAAGGACTTGGAAAATGTTTTTTCTTTCTTCCTTAAAATCTCTGAGACTTTGGAATTCTTTGCCTCCATTTTATAGTGGAAACCAGGTTCTGACAGGAAGCAGACCTAACCTCACTTTCCTGGCAAAAGGCTCCGTGATATTTAAGTTCAATTACACTGCGTCTAACACAGTGCATTGCCTGTAATTACACATAGGGCTTCTTACACAGTGACATCCCTAACGATAATCTCCACAGCCTTGGAATAGCTTTTTCTTAGTACTAACAGAAAAATATATCCCAGCTAACCCAAAATTTTCTCACAATACTACTGGTACGCTTTGTCAATGTTATAACATTTTCACAACATGGCAGCAACATTATGAGAACATTTTGTGTTAGCTGGGAAGTCAGTTACCTGTTGATTATTTTGGGATTTTGTGTTCAGTTCCTTTTTTTTACTGCCATTATGCAATGGTCTTCGGGGTGATGTTGAAAACACCTAATATAACAGCCCATCTGATTCAGAGATGACAGATGAGTCATAATGGAAAAAGAGGAATGAGACTTGCTCAGAATGAAGACTGCCCACACTTGGGATGATCAACTGAAATGTTCAGCAGGTTAAAAAAACAATACATTTTGTGGTACATCCTGTGCTTCAACATACCAACCGTCTGATTCCAAATTCCATCTATTCCCAGAAAACTATCAGAAAAATTCACACACAAACGCAGGCACACACGCACTTCCTTCTTTATCTGCATCTCTCTCTCTCTCTCACAAACACACACACACGCACACACACACACACACATCTCCATTCTTTATCTCGGTCTCTGTCTCACAAACATGCACACTCCATTCTTTATCTCTCTGTCTAACACACACGCATGCATGCACACACCCACAGAGGTTGGAAGAGCTTGTACCGGATGTCCCGTCAGTTTGGGAGGACTCTCTAGAGACAGTTAGGGAAGGGGGGTGGGGGCTCACACCTACACAAAACCTTACTGATCACACATCCAGCAGCTCCATATTACACCCCAGAGCTTTCAAACAAACACATCTCCTCTGTAAGACATCTTTGTGTCCACACACCCTCTTCAAACAGCCTGGAGGGTAATCACTTTGTTAGGGCCACATATTGGCCCTCTGCTCCATAACACTTTCCAGTACAGCACACCCAGAAGGACACTGTAATTTATTTTTCTGCCATTTTCTTACAACTTACAACAATACTTCACTAGGACCCCAAAATGTGCATAGGCTCCAGCTGTCTTACACTGGCCTGCATTTGGGTCCTGTGAGTAGATAAGAGCCGATTAGGAACACAGATATCAACTCATTGACTGGGCTGGGAGGAGGGGCATGGCTTAGACCATCTGTGCCACCTCAATTTCTGTTTGCACTGAAAAAAGAATCACCATGTGAAAGCGTAATAAACTGGATTTGACCTAAACATCACTTTCCTTCCATATAAGACCATATAAGAGAAGGCTTTTCCTTCTGACCACGAAAGGGTTTGATGTGCAGTGTCTAGAGGTACTTTGGCTTTTGGCCTGTCCGGTTTAAAAGCTTGATCGGAATTTACTGTAGCACACTAATTGTAAATGGCCAAAAGCAGTGGGCTCTGTCTGGGGGGAGTGGACTTCAGTGCTGACAAAATACATCAAGCTGTCAATGAAATCAAAAGACATCACCCAAGTTAAAAACACTAGTGGCCCTCTGCTTATGAGAGCTAGGCATCTCCTTTGGCTCTGTGATGGATACATGTCATGGCTCAGATATAATAAATCTGTATGGCCTCTTATGCCCAAACAGTGTAGTTATGCATTGGGGCCAGGACTTAAACATTGTTAATGATGTTATTACAATACAGAGTGGATCTCACAGGCTCAGTCAATTAAATACGACTTAATAGAGCAGCAATTACCAAAGGAATTACGCCAGGGAGCAGACCAGAGTACATCACAGAGATAACTGCTTAAGTGATGTGCAGGTTTAACAGGAGGGGCAAAAAATCTAAATCTGAAATCTATCACTGGTGTATGTGTGTGTGTATGTATGTGTATGAAAAGACCACATGTGTGTCTGTCTGTGTGTTCGTGTGTGAATGTGTTTTGGAAGGGGGTGGTGTGCTTGGAAAGCACCTGTTCCTGCATTCCAGGATTTGAGCCCAGCCATACTAAAGAGAGGTTCTCATGGTGTGGATCCAGCTGACATTGTTGCAGGTGCTTTGAGACAGTCTTGTCTGCCCGCCCCTTTGTCACCTGACTAGCAGCTACCACGTCACCTGTCTGCTGGAAGCCTATGAACAACAGAATGTTCTGGTATAGTACCACACCAATGATTTTTTGTTAAATATATTGCAGTATATCTAAAATAATAGGATTTTTTTTTAGTTTTGGCCATATATTGCAAAGCATTGCAATATACACTACATGGACAAAAGTATTTGGACATCTGACATCCAACATCTTACCCAAGATTATGGGCATTAATGTGGAGTTGGTCCACCCTTTGCTGCTATAACAACCACTACTCTCCTGGGAAGGCCTTATACTAGATTTTGGAGCATTGCTGCAGGGATTTGCTTCCGTTCGGTCAGAAGAGCCTACGTGGGGTCAGGCACTGATTGGATGATTAGGCCTGGATCGCGGTTGGCTTTCAAACTGATCCCAGAGGTGTTGGATGGGGCTGAGGTCAGGGCTCAGTGCAGGCCAGTCTGGTCCTGCCAAACCAATCTCGACAAAACCATTTATATATGGACCTCGCTGTGTGCACAGGAGCAATGTAATGCTGAAACAGGAAAGGGCCTTCCCCAAACTGTTGCCACAAAGTTGGATGCATAGAATCGCCTAGAATGTCATTGCATTAAGATTTACCTCAACCGGAACTATGGGGCCTAGCCCAAACCATTAAAAATGGCCCCAGACAAGGGGTGTCCAGATACTTTTGGTCATATTGTGTATTTTCTGACCATTTTATTTCAATAAGTTGCAGCAGTTCAATTTTTGACAGGGGTAGGTCAAAGAAAATGACAGGGAGAGAGAGCTTGAGAGAGCGAGAGAGAGAGAGATTAGAGCGAAGTGAAAACTGTTTGTAAATGGCCAGAGGTGTGCCCAAGCAGTGTTTTATTTATTGATTTTCCTCATGCCCCCCACCCTCAAAAAAAGAAACACACTTTGTTTGAGGAAGAGATCAATAATCAATAAAACAGCCAGCTGGATTAGATTTACTGGAACAGTAGCCAACTGGTCACCCAGAAGGCCAGTTTGTCCAACACATGGAAAAAGTAGAAACGATCTCCCAAAGAGGACTGCTGCTCTTGCTAAAACATCCATCTGTCCTCCCCATAAAATTATAAAAGCAGAGACCATTTTTCTTTGCCATCATTTCTACGCCAGTTTTTTTCATTCATAAGGAGACAAATCCTGTTAAATGCATTTCCTGGCTTTCAAAGGGTGAAGCAACGGTCAACCACTTATTTCTACATTTAAAATCAATGCGGTTGCACCGTAAAATGACAAATTAATCACTAACATATTTCTGCTCTAGATTTAACAATCTAAACATCCTAGCTGACAATAACAATGCAGTAAAATACAACATGCCATTTTCCGAATAAAATGAATCAAAACTTGTGGCATGCTCCCACATCAAAATAATTGATAAAACCAGTTACCCTTCACATGTTAATGCAAATTTCCAAGAGCTATGCAACTGATTTCACAAGGAGCATTTATGTCACCACAAACACGCTATAAAATGATTCATAACACAATAAGTAATAAATGCCACGGAACTGCTGTCACAAATTTCACAGTGAAATGAATACAAAAATAAATTTGCTCATCAGAGTAACTGTGCACACGCCTAAGAACCTAATTTAGAACCATAGATCGAAGGTCACCTTCAAGAGGTGCTGGTCATTTCCTGACCACACACACAGTGTCATGCTGGTTTCTCGGCAGTGCTGGTCAGGCCCATCACCCAAACAGCCTTCAGGGAGGGGTGCTATTAATAACCTCTTCTCCTGTCCAAACAGTAGGCGTTTTAGTGACAAACCTGTTTTCCATCACCCTCTCCTTTTAGGGTCTGAACGATAGCCTCCAGAATGGCAGCAGTGGACCCTCTGGTCCCCACAGTAACAACATTTAAATAAATAAACTCAGGCCCTCCATGGACCCCACAGAGAAACCTTGTGTCTACTGAGAGCTAAGTGTTTTCCTTTCTTTCCCTTCACTTCTAAACTACAAGGGGTTCTGGGTGGTAACAGGTTCCAGTGCTATATTTCCGCAAATAATGTCCAAGGCTGCAATACTGTACTTTTCATGCTTTGTCATGAATATTCATGAGTACGAAATTGGAATATTTTAGCTTCAGCATTGGGAGAATGAACCTGAACTGTTGAGAACACCTGGTCAGTTAATTATCGGATGAGACTATAGAAGCTGTGGAAACATCATTAGCAATATTGCCAGCACTCATCCCTTTTCAGCTTTATTTTCCCTAAAGGTGTTTCTCCAAAACCCAGAAGTAGGGCAAAAGGGGATTATGTCATCATGGAAGGTTGGAGGTTGGAATGATTGCTCTTACCTGGCCATTCACAATGTCCATTCGACAGCTTTATTTCCCCCCCATGTCCATCACCATGGCCTTGTTTTTTTTTTTTTTTGGAGAGGGAGGGGTAGGGGGCAGGAATTGGGCATGGGGGGGTCCTTTCACACATTTTAGTATCGTCCTGGGAGGAAGTGAGAGAGAAGCTGAGTGATAATTGTCTCTTTCTGCACTTCAGGCGAGACTGCATCTCCCAGGCGGACGGGACTGGCGACGCCCAAGACAGCACCCAGGGTGCAAGCCATTGCTCTACTTAGGATGAGTGATGCCCTCAGGAGTTCCAGTTTTTTTTTTTTGGGGGGGGGGGGGGGTTTGGGGGAGATGTGCAGTTAGAAGCGTGGACTACATTCCCCAGTATTTCCACACCAGTTAGACCAGAAAACAAAAACATGAGAAAAAAACTTAAATGCTTCCTCTCTTCTAGCTACCTTAACTTTTGTTTATATATTCTTTTTTTAAGTGATTACTACTAAGATCCTCTCATAAAGTTTTTTTTCTCATTTTCTCATGAGAAAATTAAATTAGGGCTGTCGCTGCTATACATTCTGGGTCAAATTCATACTTTCAGTTTAATGCAAATACAGAAACCAGGTTGATCTGATGAGTGTGTTGCGATACTGCAATACAAAACTACCTGAAGTCATTCTCCTAACCTGCTCATCAATGCAGATCAGAATTAGGAAAAAGACGAGTAGCAGTGTTCTAAAGTTCTAAAGCGTTATGGAATGTTGTAGCTCTTACTTGACCTCTTTTTTTGCCCTTGCTAAAACACTTGCTATAACACTCTGATCCTTGTAAAATGTGAGATCCCTAACCCTCCACCCTCCACTCAAACCTCCCACAAAAGTAGCAGACGAGGGCCATTTCAAACAGAACCAGGCCACCATGATCTTGAACTCGGCAAAGAATTTCCACTTAAGGACCCAAGTTTCTTCACTCTGAGCTGAGCAAGTGCTAAAAGCCCATCTACCATTTGCGAGTCGCGGGAGATAATGATCTTTCAAGACCCGTGTGTGGACAGGGCTGGGGGGCGGGGGGGAGACAGCCTGGGGGAAAGGGGTCAGCCCTAAAACACCCTAAAGGAAAGGGGGGTGGCAGAGGGGCAAGGCTACTGGAGACATTCCTCAGAGCAGTGACCTTTTGATGTCTGGAAAAAAACCCAGCAGTGACCTTTTGATGTCTGAAAACCCCCCTAGACACCCCCACTCTCCTCCCCCCTCCCCCCTCCCCCATTCAGGACAGTAGGACCCTACACCTGATAGTCTACCACCCTCCCCCCTTAGCACTGAGAGAGGGGGCAATCTTACAAGATGGAAGGGCATCACACCCCCCCCCCCAAAAAACACAAAATAAATAATAAAAACCCAACACCCCAGAGGGTATAAGCAACTCTCACAGCCTCACTGTTACCAATGCCAATGCTTTGACAATAAATCTAGCAAGGACATCAAGGTGTTCTTTAATTCTTACATTACCTCTTACATTACAATACAGGCATTTAGCAGATACTCTTATACAGAGTGACTTACACAGCTTTTGCATTTTAACATAGTATCCATTTATACAGCTGGATACTGAAGTACTTCAGGTTAAGTACATTGATCAATGGTGCAATGGCAGTGTCTTACCAGGGAATCAAACCTGAATCCTTTTGGTGACAAGCCCAGTTTCCCAAGCATTAAACTACAGTCAGTTAGCCAAGTAGAACCACACCACCATGTACATATTAGAAACAACCTTATCCTCAACAGGCCCATTTAATCCTATTATGATTGGCCTGGTGAGTCACAAACTTTGCTGTCTTTCACAATGCTCGCTAATGAACAGGGGCTAAAAAGGTGGACGAACAAGCAAACCCCGCTGCCTGTTGCTCTGCTATCTTACGGCTAAGCGCAACCAGGAGAGAGGGCTGAGTTTTTTTGGCTCGGCCAGGTGAAGAAAAGAATAAATCACACTAAAGCTGACTGTTTCCCCCTCTGCGGGGGCCCGCTGGCTTTCTCCCCTCTTCGGACTCTGTTTTTATAAGCCAGTATGCAGAATCCATTTCCAAACAAAACACAACGCGGCGTTTCCTCTGACAGGGCCCGCTCTGAAGCAGAGCCAGCAGGTTGCTTCCTGTGCGACGGGAGCCTCGAGGCAAGCAAACCAGCCACGGGGTCGCTGCACAGCGAGGAACGCCGGCGCTATTTACGACCCGCTGGTCCTGCCGCGCTCTCCACTTTACCGTGACAAGCAGGTTACAGGAACCGCCGCCGGAAGCAAACACAACCGAAGGCCCTTCGCCGGACGAGAAGTCTCCCACTCGTAAAAATGCGTTAGAAACAGAGAACCGCCTTATTCTCCCGATTCGTTAAATGAGCAATATAGCGTTAGCGTGTTATCACGGGATTTTTTTAATCACGTGTTACGCATGTTAAATGTCAAACCAGAGCCCTTTCCACAGATGATAAAATTTTACAGAACGAAATGAGCCACAAGTGAGAGTCCTGCACGTGGGAGCAAGCGATGTGTGCTGTTAAGAAACTTGGCTTGTACCCAGAAGGTTACTGGTTTGATTCCCAGGTGGGTCATTGTACCATCTTCTCCTGAATTGCGCTACTTTACTTGAACTACTTCAATAAACATATACGTATAAAACACATGCATAAAAATGTACATGTAAAAAGGTGTCTGCTGACCAAATGAAAACCTCCTCTACCAACATACAGATATTTGTCTGTGGTGGAATCTCGTAAAACAATAAACAAGGATTCACTCCAATGGAAATATGGGGTTTTAAAGAACCAAATAAAAGTATAACATTGCAGCTTGATACCGCACTGCGTGGAAGTCTGTCCTTGGCACAAACTGCCTGGCCCAATTCTGCCCCAGCATTGTTTCAGTGGTCTGGAAAACTTACCTTGTGCTCTCCCATGTCCACGAAAAAAACAAAAACACTCTGGAGCATTTAAAAGGCCTCTCACGTCACACACTTCCTAACACATCAGACAAACTGTAAATTTTTTTGTAAATTACTTTTTTTGTCAAATGTGTTGTTAATGTCTCAAATATCTCAGAAACATAAATTCTCACGGATTTTTTTGTACACAATGTAATAAGCTGTACCCTTTTATGAACAACATTATTGTTTGAGCATACCATTTTCATTACTAAAGCAGAAGCCCACCTCCCGAAAGTACAGGCAGATTACCTCACTGAAGGAAACTTGGACAACAGCTGCCGGTATACTGTCAAAAAACTCTGCCTTTCACCTCATCTGATATCGAGAAGCAGGGCTTCCAGTGCTCCAGAAGAGAGACAGAACACAGATGGAGCATCGCTACAGTGCAAGGAAGAGCAAGGAGAGAGAAAGAGCAATCAGAGACAAAGCGAACTCTTCCTCTTTGTGCATACCCCACTGTGCTAGTAATTTTGTTCAGAATGCTTGCATATTTAAAAAATAATGGAAAGGGTATTTTGAACTATTTGACCCAGGTCTAACAGACCAGGCAAACCTTAAATTGAATATGCAACATATAGAAATTGATGGATATTTATTTTAGCATTTCTGGCTATGCTTAATGACACTCAAGCCCTCCCGGTTTCTCACAAAACAACTAACCAAATTCCCCCAGTCTGAGATAATTCTGCACTAATCACCATGTCATGTGCTCGACAGTAACCACATTCACACGATTGTGTCATAGGCCTGCATTCAATCAAAATTCATCCTCAACTTGAATTCACTATGAAATAAACGTGCTAGCATGCAATTGTGTTAGTTTGCCGAGTTCCAAAATGAAACCGCAGATGGAAATTGCCAAATGTGTACATTGAAAGTGTACCCGTGAAATATAAGAAAGAAATAGCAAAGAATAAGACTTGATTGGATCCAGCCAGCCCATCGCGGAGCTGCTACAGTAACCGGACGATTTGCCCAAGCACAATCGACATTAATGCGAAACATGACCGGAGCAGACCAGCACACGAGCATGCACACAAACGTGGCCTAGCGCACTCAATCATAGAGACGTCCACAGTCAGAGCAAACAGGGTTATCTTGGCACACGGCCAGCGCTAAATCTGAGCAAATCATGCTGGGCAAGAAAAAAGCAGCTGAGTGGCATCCAAGGCCCCAGCAAAACTTCAGTTTCAAGGAGAAAGAACAGATTACCGCTGTATCTGCTTAGCGTGCGTACACTGGCTGGCGTGTGTACACAGGCCGCACATAAGGCCTGTTTTTTATGGTTTGTTTTACCAGTTTTTATAATTAACTTGTTTTTTTGGAATGCCAGTTTGTATTTGCGGTCCCCTCTCCTCACATTAACATGCTGTGAATTTAGGGGAGCACAAAAAACCACGCACTCTCTTAGAGCTCAGTCTCTGGTCCACCAGCTGAGCTGAGCAGTCGTTATATCAGGGAACAACACTTCATATGCAGCTGACGCTGGCAGGTCGCAACTGAAACACCAAGTGAATCAAAGAGACTGATGCCAGCTGGGGGACGGCCGTTTACATTGAAGTGTATGGCAAATGACGTGTATCCAGACTGACTTAATGAAGGTTTAGGCAACAAGATGATGCCAAGTCATTTGTCACAGCAGTAGCAGTAGTAACTACATAAACCTGTCACACAGTGTTATTACTATTATTATTTTACACTTTAGCTCTCTTGTCTTACATTTTTCTTGTCTTGTTTATTAGCTATATCATTTTAATGTAAAGCACTCTGGGTAGCAGTTCTTTGTATGAAAATGCATTACACAAATAAAAATTATTGTTATTATTAAGCACTGTAGCAGGTGTTGTAAGCGAGAGACTTAGTATATATAGTGCTTTAGGTGCTTTTAGCTAATAGGTTTGGAGATTTAGTGTTGAATACAACTTCAGCATTAAACACTCTCTGCCAGAAACATGTGTTGGATCTCCCTCAACATCACACTGTCTTTGACCTGAGGAGATGCTGACAAGCAGGAGGCAAAGAGGACCAGTCTATCAGGAGCAGCTGCTCCCAGACTTCCACCACAAGGTCGTAAAAGAGTGCACAGCCGCATTCCACAGCCTGACCATCCTGGGGGGTGCCAAGGAACAGCCTGACACCCCCCATCCAAGATCATGCCTGCAGGACCATCCAATGACCCAGACACTGGGAATGAGCAGGCACGACAGATCTAGGTCAAATAATAATTTAAAAATACCTACCCCTTAGACCAATAATTTTCACCAATAATGAGAACTTTCTTCTTTCATCAAATGCTTTGCTTGATAAGTTAACACCCTTCACTGAAAATTTGAAGGGTTCGACCAAAATTTTGTTTTTTTATTTTACCTACATTTTAAATCTTCAACTAATCTTAACAGAATTCTGTTCATATTTGACCCAGGACTGCAGGCAGAGCAGGTTCCGGATAGGTTGTTTGGGGTTTGGGTGCCCATCGGTAAACCCCAGGACTGAGAGCATGGACAGATCCGGCACAGACAGGTCAAAGCTCAAAACAACACTGATGCACCCAAACTATCCCTGCACATGGTCTACACATGCATGTACTTTACAGATATGCCCTAAATTCCCCATGCACAATGTCTGCACATGCCTGCACTTTACATATGAGCCCTAAATGCCACACAGTCTGAAAATGCATCCATTTTCAAAAATTAATGCAATAAGACAACCAAGGTTAAGCACACAACTTGCACACCAAAAGACCATTCTATAAGGAGCAAAAGAAATTCTGCAAACTACAAAAGTGGAACTTGAAATGACATTATGCATACCTCAAAAGCAGAAGTAAGTTGCAAATCCTAATGAATTCCAGAAGCCAACCCGTGAAATATAACCCAATGCAGTCCTTATGCATGCATCACAAACCGTGTTGCCATATATCCTGTTTCATAGCAGAGGTACCGCTACGGACCCAAAGGCTTCCACTTTTAAAAGAGGATTATAAATAAATACGGATAAAGCTGACTCAGTGTCAAATCTGGAGGCCTTGGCACTGCACATCAGCCAAGGGCTGGTTCAAAATTCCAAACTATTCTAGAAGGATAACATGGCAGACAGATGCAGTGGGTAACAAGCCAAGCCAAGGACAAGCCAGTATATAACAGTTAACAGTGGCCTTACACTGTGCTTACATAAAGCACACACTCACACACAGACGATCAAACACACTTACAGATGCACACACGGGCAGACACAGTCACACATATACACACATGAACAAACACCCGTACACATGCAGAGTCAACACACAAGCACAGTCAGACATAAACGCAGACACATGTACACACAAACGCATGTGCACACACGCACACACACGCATTCACGCACGCACGTGCCAGCCCTGACAGACCAGAGCCGGGAGGAGAGCTGAATTCTCCACGGTGGAAATATTAACACACTATTTGAATTCAGTGAGAACATGACTCAGGGCTGCCGTGACCTTCTGGGGATGCAAGGCTAAATTTGCAGAAGTTCAGCTCACTGGGCTGGAAAGCTTCCTGAAGGCAATTAAATAACACCGATCTGAGGCGGCAGCAAGCAGCAGTACCAGAGGATCCCAAGGCTCTGTCTCAGAGGAGCAGGCAGCCAGGGGTGAATAAGGGGAAGCCCTACCTCCAGGGCCACTTTTCCATCTGCTGGGAAAAAGAAAAACATTTCATACGGGGATCTAACCTCTGAGGAGCCCTCCAAGCCAAAGCCTGCAGTGCCACGCTGGTGAGGAGGGACCTCGAAGCCCGAAACGCATTTATCTGAGGGGATTTCCCACTTCCCGCCGCCCCATTACGTTATTACACGCAAATGGCTGCGTCCTGTCTGCCGGGCGTGCCCACTCAGCCTAGCGTGTTGTTTTAAGACATGCGTGACCGGCCGCAGGCCCAACCAAAATTGCACGCTGTTTGCTTTTCCTGTGCAGTTCCACTGGGAACCTGTCCCTCTGTGTCACCCCATAATCTGCTGAGAGGAGACTGGAACAAAAGCCCTCAACGTTCAGTGCATTTGAAGTAGAAATTCTGTATTTACACACACTGCAGCCCGTTTTAAAACAGCAGCATCTTACCTCACTGCCCCCGTGCCCCTCTCTACACACCACCCAAACAACAACCCCCTCCCACCACACACGCACACACTCACATCAATCCAACGCTCCACACAGCCTTCCCCACCCCCGCCCCTCGGGGGAAAACAAACACAGACACGAGACACAAGGCCGTGTCTTTTAACACAGTCTGACAGAGACGAAAATAAAGACAGAGGGAAGCCATTACCGTTTGCTTTAATCGGATCCATTTTCGTTATTTTTGCACAGGAAGATTCAATTCACATACTTAATATGAGGCCACACACGTGGACCGTGGCCAATTCTGGTCGGCTCTTCACAGAACATCTGTGGTGTTACGGCCTATTCTGCTCTGGTGCTTGTAGTCATCCTGTTTTTTTTTTTACACTTTGGGTGTTGTTTGTCTTAAGGGCATTGCAATTGGTTTTGGGGAAAAGCATAGCCAAATGAATTAATGCAAATGCATGCTTTTAATAGTATCATCTGAATAAATATCAAATTGAAACAAAGATTTTTTTTAAACTTTAAAATCTTTATCAGGCTTCAGAAGCATTCTGTTACAGGTCATTGGTTGAGTTGGCTCAAATCCCTGCCTGCAATTTGAGCCCTACCGATACGAGATGATGATTCGTCTGAAGAAATAACTCACCTCCGGAATCGTCTCACATCTGAGGATAACGGGTCTAACAAGCAAGGCTACTTCAAAGCCCCTCTGGAAATTGCAGGTGGAGCTATGGGACTTTGGCAAGGGGAGCAGGAAGAGGAGGAGAGGGAGAGATGGAGGATGGAGGTGCAACTCAATCCTATTCTGGCCAGAGCTGGTTGCACAAATCGAATCAGAGCCCGCAGCATGGGGTGTCAATGGTGAATCCACCTAGTGGTAAACCTGCTTCCACTTAGCTAGAAATCCCCTGCCTCTCCACCCCCGCCACGATGCAGAGCTAAATTTTACAGCCATGCAATGCTGTGAGCCACCACAGTGGACCACAGCCACTCAGCTGGGGTTTCCACTCATGACAACACCACACCAGGGGCCAGCAGTGACGCATGCTGGGAAACGCCAGCCAGTGATAGGAACTGCAATGGCTAAAAGCACTGAAAATGGAAATTAAAGGGATTTTTTAGGGGGCAAGAGCGTTAATGTTAATGCAGCCAAACAATTCTGTACGACATGGTGGAAATTATTCGGAAAACCTGCAAAGGAACTCTGGAAGACAAGTGTTCAGCTTTCTGAGCTCTGTACAGACTACATCAACCTCAGGAGTTACATTGGGATGAGGAAACTGTACATCTTTCATATTAGCATTTTTTTATTCCAATGCTAAAAAGGTTACAAAGCTACTCAACCAACAAGTCTACAGTTAAGACCAGACTTTCTGAGCTCACAGACATCATCCAACAACTCAACCAACTTTCTTAACCATGTTCCAGATGGCAGAAATGTTCTGAAAGAGGGGTTTCATGTGATTGGAAATGAATGGGTCTTTAGGACAAAACACACCTCTAACAAGTGAGCACTTCACATGAGTCCACCTGGCACATGGAAAGGTCAGGTCATAAAGGTTTCCGATTTCCCAGCAACATGCCTGTGCTTGAAAGAAATTAGCCGAAAATGAGAAAAGCACTCCCCAAAAAGTGGCCCAATTATTATTCCAATCCCCCTCCTTCTTTTCTCCTTCTTTCCGTTCCCCCCAGTGGAAGGACAGATAGGCCTTTTCTCTGCTGAGATTGTCAAAAAAACCTTCATCGAAAAACGAAGGCCATTGTGTCACTGTTGGCCATCTTCCCGTGCTGCCCCTGACTTCCCGTCTAGGCCTGGTTACCGTGGTGATTCATTAAGGAGCCTCCACAGCTGGCGAGCCTCAAGCCCGGCCGAATATATATTCCAACCTCTCCAAAATCGGAATCCACCCGCCCGCTTCAACAACCCAGTACTTTGCGAGAGAAATACAGAGCGGAAATGCGAGAGAGGAAAATGCGGAGTGAGCAAATGAGAGTGAATGAGATTATAAGTGAAGGGGTGACTCAGGGAGTGAGCAAATGAGTGAATGAGATTATAAGTGAAGGGGTGACTCAGGGAGTGAGCAAATGAGTGAATGAGTGACTGAGGGAGTGTCCTTCAACCTGTCTCACATGCAAATGATTATGTCACTGCTGACAGCATAGGAGGCTTGCTCTAACCACATGATGCAACTTGTCCTGCCTAAAAGGCATTTGGATCTCTATGGTTGTGTTGTACACAAGCTGTGACACCAGAGTGAAAGTGAGAGACGAACTGAAAGAACACATGAGTGTGCAAATGCATGCCACGTGACAGAGGGGGCCTGGACAGCACCATGCACAGGTGGCCACAGCTGTACCGCGGTGTCTGCCCTCCACAACCAACCCTGCCAGCAAGAGAGGAAACTTCTGCTGCCCTCATTATCCGCGGAACTCAGCACTAACAAAACAGACCCAGCTATTTTTAAATAGGAAATCCAGGACACTGGAGACCAGGAGAGGATTTTAAAAAGATGCAATCGTTCCCTTTCCATAAAATAATCACAAAAGCATGCTGCAGATCTTTTCTGCCTCCAAAATCTTATAATCTGTGCCAATCACATAACTCTCCACACCAGGAAATAGAGCAGTGACTCACACCAACTATTTTAAAGGAGGAAATGCACAATACGATAATGCTTGATATCACAGAGGAAAATGCTCCCTCTTTGGGGAGCTATGGTCTCAGTTATCAGATTATTATTTTTGAAATGCTGTGGCTAAATACTGAAGAAAACATTTATTTCCCATGGCTAATGATTGGTGCAGATTCATTAAAAGCTTTTTCAGGATGCCTGCTGTTTGGAGCTGAGATGTGGGTCAGACCACAATCCAGCTGCCTAACTCACACCACATTCATACAAACCATGTCGTATAGAAGACGGCTCTCACCACAGCACTCAAAACAACCAGAAACATATCCGTATTTTCTCCCCGAGTTTATTTATACAGGCCTAATATATAAAAAAGGTGAAAGTGGTTGCATGTGCACTTACCTCTCAAGACATGTTTAAAAATTAATGTATACTCTAAAACCACACCTAACACTGGGAAAATGTGATGCGGGCTCATTTTAGAATCTGGAGACACCTATTTGGAGTACAGAAGTCCAGAAAGAAGGATAAGAAACTTAACCTGCTACCAGAGGTCTGTGGGTTTGAATCCTAAGAGAATCTGCACCGGGCTGCCCTTGGGAAGGTTCTTTAAACTGTGCAACTGTACTACAATAAAATCCTAACAGTTATGCATGTCTTGATACAGCCTGCTAAACACAAGCCATACAATACATACAGAAGACATGGATGATGTATGGGTATATACAAATCAGTTTATGTGTACATGCATGAACACATGACTGAGTTTATGCTTGTGTCATCACATTTTATAAGAATTCCCTCATGCTGCATAATACATTTCAAGACGGGCTTCATTTTTAGCCAGTTTTGTGGAACTCAAGATCTATTTTTTCTAACCGCACTTTTTTTTCCATCTGGGGAAACCAGGGCAGTGTGGAGTGCCACTGTCCATGCCTTTGGTGACGGACAATTGGACGATAGCCTGTGCAACCTATAAGACATGCAGACGGCCATTAAGACCCCTGGCAATTTAAACTACACAAAAATTAAAGTAAATATGAAAAGTCAATAAACAAGTAATTTCCATGTAAAATACCATCACAACTACGACTCGCTAATGGATTTCCCCTGGCCCACGCCAATATACACAACAAAGTAAAAATAAAAATAAATAGAACATTTTCCTATTCAATTTCTGTGAAAGGAAAGCGCCAGTAAACATGCTGCATTGTGTTTCCTGTGGTTTCATCAATCAATACCGGAGATGAACGCTGTGCGTCAATAAAAAACACTATTCTGTAAGTGCGTCAATAACAGACAGAGGCAGAGTTCTGTTCATTTTATTACACTTGTTTATTTGCACTTCTCGGCCAACCTGCATTTTCTTTAATCGTGCCGTTTAATTTCAGGGACAATCTCCTCACTACTTTAAAACAGCACCCCAGCGTTTTAAAGACCTCCGAAAGTTAGGTGAACGGCCAAATAAGAGTTAAAACTGGCAGCTACAAAAAATGTAGCGTGACAAATATTCGGTTTAAGAAAATGTAACAACTCATTCACGAGAAGGACATTGGTGAAACGAACAAACAAACAGGAAAGAAAAAAAACCGAGCAGGCATTTAAAAAGTGGGCAGTCTTGTTATTGGAGCCGTAGAAGTCAGCTTTGCCTTAAAGACTTCCAGATGTGCGCCGCCTGCTCAGCACATGAGAGAGCAGCTTTTGTGCTTGAGAAACGGCCCTGTAGCTCCCAGGAGCACCCTGCCCTCTCCCGCTCCACTGCAGTAACCAGCCAAGGAGACGCTTTTCTACAATGAAACAGGAGCGCGTGTAAAACCTGTGGAGACCCCTGCCACGCACTACTCGTTCAGTACCATAAACCCAAATACATTATGCTTTCATTGAAAAGCATATAATTTAAACCAAAAAAGCTATGCTAAACATCGCGATTATGTAGTCTAATCAGGATGCTGACTCGGGGTTATAGTCGTGTGATTTAGCACAAACAAAATAATCGGACCTAAGGCACCGTGGTTTCTCTGAAAGAACTACAACAAACGCATCGCAAATTGAAAACAGCAGCAGCGTGCGCCAATGCACCGATCCTTCAGGAATGGCTGATATATTTGCAACTGAGCTAAATGTATGCAACTCGCACACTACCTTCGAACAAGTTCACGTTTTGCACTGGGCCTCATGTGTAGGCTCACTGAGATTACTGCTGGAATCAAGGCCTACCAGGCCGAATGTTTGGCGTTTTACCTTCGCATTCGCTCCATATTCTGTCACTGTTTGTAGATAAGTTTTTATTTTTCCTCATCTGCGGCCTCCTTTCTTCAATAAAATCCGACTATAGCAAAGGACCATTGTATACAGTGAGAATGTGTTTGGGTAAGCCACAGGGAAACCATCATTTCAATTCACAAAAACGGACTTTCCATCAACCGGCCGCACGGCATAAGAGAGTGACTAAGCCGAGAGAAGCAAGGTGGGGCTTAGGTGGACGAGAGGAAGTTACCTCACAACAAACAAACACTCCTCATTGGTTGGTGAAATTACTGAGTATTTTACTCCTTTGCTCAAGGTTTTACTCACTCCCATAACATTATATATATATATATATATATAGAGAGAGAGAGGCCAGGTTACAATATATATTTTTATTTTCTTGTAATGGTTCAGGGACTACTGCACTGAGAGTGGTGTGGGGGTCGCTCTGCAAACGTACAGAAAGAAAGTTCAGAAAGAAAAGCATGCAGTACTGAAAATGAAGGACAACTATGTGCACATCAATACAACAGAAATTCTCAGTTTAGAGAATTGGTAGAATTTTTGCCAGTAGTTTTCAGGACAGGTTGTTATTAAGCTGTCTTATTAAAACCCTGGGAAAAAAATTCTTATGAGATCCTGCTTACAGCTTGATTGATTATTAGTTATGAACTTATAAAACAATTTTTGGTAAAATGGGAGTTTTTAAGTCTGTAGTTAGGCAAGTAGCCATTCCAGGAAATGATTCATATGAAAATATGTGTACTTCACTTTCAAAGTTATAAACAGTTCCTGTTTTCTGAATAACCTCCATTCCCAATGGGTTCATGTCGCTGGGGTTCTACTATAGCAGGGGGATAAGGGCAGGTCTGTTGCAGAGAAAAACACATATACACACAACTAGAGGGAAATAAATGCTGTGTAAATCTTCCATCTTAAAGTACACTGATTTGTCTTTAACTATTTGATTACAAAAAAAAGTGGCAAGGGTTAGCAACTCTCAACTCAATAGTGCATTGCTGAGCACTTTTAGTTTCCTACATGCTTGTGCTGGACCATCCATATCCAGCATGAACATAATTTGTGGGAGGGAACATGTGTGAAAGAGACTACCAGTAATAGCAAGCTTGCTTGACTTTGACCTGGTACAAAGTGAGCAGCAGCTCTGATGACTGTTGGATTCGGCCAGGTAAATAACTGAGGTTGGTTGTGATATGACAGAGCTGCCTGCCCCCACAGCACCTGCAGTGTCTGGTGCATCTCAGCCAGACTACTGTAAAATGCAGCAGTATCTAAAGGCTAATAATTCCTAACATCTAGGTTGGTGTTGTTGGTAAACTACAGCTTTAAAACAAAACGATATGTTATTATACGTAATGATTATTGATATGTCAGTGTTAGATGACAAATTTGGTATTTTGAAAGCCCAACAATTGCATTGTTCATGCACATTAGGCTAGAAAAATCACATGATTCATCTCTCGTTAATACAACTTCTAGTTTAAGGCATGCCATTTCTGGGTTTCTATCTGAATAAAGACACAGACAATTGGTATTGGTTGAATAGATACTGATGTAGAAACTGTGATCTCTGCAAACCCCTAGCAATTATAAAAACAAAAATATTTCCCATATCTCAACACAGAAAGAGCCTATCAGAACCGTGGCAAGCAATGACATGCAAGTACTACACAGAGACAATGACCACAGCAATTACCACTGAAATATCAGGGTTTCCTAAAAGTATTAATAGCAGAGGCACTGCACTTCCACAAACATCAATCAATGAAAAATGAAAAAGGAGAAAAATCAATGAAACAGTCTCAGATCTCAACAGAAGGGGAAAAAGACACACAGGTGCTATTTAACAAATTGGGATTGAGTAGTCATATTTTCACCAGGTCAGGTGTGAGCTACACCATGTGAAAACCATGGCTTGCTGCTTAAAGCTGCTGCTTACCATTTGAGCACTTACCCCTCCACTAATTATTTTCCTTGGGGAAACCCTGAATATGTGACACTGACTTTTGAGTGAAAATTGAGTGAAAATATTTTAATGCATCCTCAGGGCAGGTAGATGTTAAGCTGATTCTGACCAAATCAATACAGTTTGAGTAGACTTCCCATCCCTGCAATAACTATCATCATCGTTTATAATCATTGAAGATAACAATGCTATACTTTCAGTAATTTCTTAGAAAAGTAATTCAAGTTTCAGAACTTCTCTGCTTGTTAGCAAAAACATCTGTCAGACATCAATCACCATAAACCAGGTCTCCAGCAAAGAAACTTCTATTGTATGCTTTCCGCACGGAAAATGGGCAAACTACCACGGGACACTGCACCTCTGCCCTGCACAGTCATTTGAAATGTGGCACGTGGAGCGCGCAGGGGGCAGGGCTGAGAAACATTATTTAAATACCGAAATTCGGAACAGATTTGGCCTTGTAATGAGGCGGGACTGGATTTCGTCCCATGTTGTTATTCCGTGGGTCTGCAAATCAAATAGCACCATTTACGAGCACCAGAACCTGAAACACTGTTGATGGACAAGGGCTGCAAATCACAGCCCTGTCCTGATTAATTACTTCCCTTGTTAGCTACAAACTGCGTAAGCGTTCCCACAGGTAAAATAACCTGAACATGTCCTCGTTTTCTGATTCCCTCTGTTTAAATACCTGAGAAATCAAGAGTAATGGGTCTCACCTCAACACATCGTCGCGAAAGGTAAACACTAACCGTTCTCGCTCTCCAATCATCGTGACAGTAACTATTTGAAATAACTATGGTTTAATTCAATATAATAGCAGCACGTACTTATATAAGACTAATTTTACTGATATCCAACCTATCCACAAAAAGCTACCGGTTACCGGTGAAAGTTTTGACAAACCCCCCAAAAAAACTTTGCTAAAGTGACTTAGGTGACTGAAATGAGAGGGGATCTTACCGCTGGCGTTCTTCCCGCATATGAGATGTTCGTAGGGCTGCAGAACACCCCACAGTTCGGCGTCATTGTTCACAACCCCCTCTAGCGCGTCCACTGTCAGCGCGCTGCTGGGAAGGCCACCGTCCCCACTCTGCTGTCGCTCCGCCATCAGAACCCGTGCGCCGATCTCCTCCACCAAGCTCTCCATGCAGGCCGTCAAGCAGATGGCTGCGTACTGGTGAATGCGCACCGAGATACGGGTGTCCACCATCCAGCGGAAGAAACGCCCCACGGAGAAAGTTAGCCCGCAGCGGGTGGACTTGCCCTTTCGCAGCCACTCGCCGGCGCTCATGCTGTATAGGGAGATGGCCTTTACCGTGGCTGAAACGCAGCTGTCCGCGAGAGCCCAGCTGAGCACCAGCCGGATAGCGCTCTGCACCTCGAAGCGCGTACAGCGGCAGTGCATGACGCTCAGCCGCTGCGCTTCCCTCGAAATTCGGATCAGAGCCCTACGTAAAAGAGTGGAGAGCCTTCGCACAGTGTCGGTGGAAAAAAAGGCCCCCTTGCCACAGACCTTGTGGAGAATCTTGCCAACGTCTTCGTCTGTCCAAGGGAACTCCTCCAGCTCTGGCAACCGGGGACACTTGGCGAAGATGTCCTCGGGGTCCTCTGGAAGCACAGTATTCACCGTGTCCCAGCTGTTGTTTCTACTGTTCATGGACCCCGAATAGTACCACCAGTTGCCCCGGTGCGGCGCGCTGGTGAACGCCTGCGAGTTGGATTTGGAGGAAGACAGACTGAGAGACTTGCAGGAGTCCCCAGCTCCATAACCCGAGTCCAGAGTCAAGTCCTCCAGGGTCTTCATGTTAGAGCTGCTCATCGCTGCCATTCTTCACTATTTGTTTGCGTCCGGCGCTGTCTGTCCAACTATGGCGATATCCACTGACAAGCAGGCACTGCTCGCCAATTTCCCTTGGACATTTGGGTTATGCTTTACGCAAGTAGAGTTTTGCATGTAGTGATAACTAAACAAAATTCAGCTTCTTCTGTATCTTCAAGACGTTCTCCTTTGTTTAAACAAATGTCGATCGCTTAAAATATTTCAGAATGTATGACAAAAGCTATAGAGATAATGTCTTACCTTAATGGCTGATACACGATTGCTTATCTGGTTTTTGCAGGTCTGTTTTCATCTTTAGAATGACTGTTCTGCAACTGCAAGACGCTCAAGCAACCAGCACCTCAGTCGTGCAAATATGCCAGATCGTCCATTGCGAATAACCAAGTGTAGTCCTTCGAGTCGCGAAGTTTTATAAGTGCTGTGTCTCACGGACAGCAGCTCGCTGAGGCTGCTTACGAAGCATCCACGCTTGCAGTCAGACTGTTCATGCCTTAGGGCTGGCGTGGCAGGGAAGCCTACGTGCGCACCAATCACGAGCTAACAGTAATCTCAGAGCCAATCAGACCAGTAATACTGGAACATCCTAAAAGTTTCTCTTGTATTTGTGAAGTTGGAACTCAAGCATATTAACTGGATAAAAGAACGCACGTGAGTCATACGTAGTTCTGCACATATGAAATATTGCCATTCATTGAGCCAGTAGCAATACAATTGCAAAAAGATGTTACTCAAATATTTTTGTATGTGAAAAATCACAAAAGCTATTTTAATTATTAAATGTATTAATTATGGTGATATTTTCTGAACCGTTTCATTCACTCACCAAAAGTAAATACATGCGGCTGCAGATAAAAAGAAGAAGCTCTCGCTTTTGTTGACAAGAAAAATTCTACATAAATAGTTTAGGCAACTAGTTTGTGTGCTGACTAATCAAATGCCGAGTTGTTTAATCCACCCATTCAAGTGAATCAGCCGCCCTCAAATGGTCATATACGGAATTACACTAGTAGTCCGAAACATTGCAGCAGTATTTATTTATTTATTTATTTTTTACTTTTTATTGTACGGAATAGTCTCTGGTAAGCAGTAAATTTCTGCGCGGTATTCCTCACATCTGGTAAGAGAAACATCCACATCAAAGTGAAACTTAAGCTTTAAAATTTATTTTTTTACAAAAGAAAACCGGAACGAAATCAAGAAAATAAAATACAGTACATTCTTAAAACTCTACAAAACAATTTCACAGAAATTATCCTCAGAATGTAAACCCATGTCTTTATTTTAGCATATATTTATCTGTTCCTTTTTTAGACTTTACATACTTGCTTAACAGAAGGCCTTTTCTGGAGAGAATGGCATATCTTACATTTTTACATATTTTCCATTTATACTGCTGGATATGTTTATTTAACCAACTCAGTCCCTCAGCCCCCACTCATGGTCAACATCAATGCCCCTGCAAATCCGGTAACAAAATTTGGCCTTCTGGTTAAAAATAAATACATAAAAATCAATAACTTGAGATAAATCATTATTTGAAATTCCTCAACCCTTTAGACACCAGTACATTTCTAGCAGATTACTCACAACTGTCAAAAGCAGCCAAAATTCTGAGCAAAATTCTTCTTTCAAATAATTGTATGTCTTGGTTTGTAACATGTTTAATAGAAATTTCGCAGGGACCTGTGTGTGTCAATTTGTTGTGAGGGTCTAAAGAATTCAAAGGTGTTTAACAGTTCATTAAGCACTATGTCACACTGTAAGCCTTTTTGGAGATTATAACAGGCAAACAAGGGCGCCGGTCAGACAATCTTAGTCATTAATACAGCTTTACAAATTATTGTGTGTTATACACACCCAGTGTAATCATTCTAGTACTTCTGTCAGCCCATCCCAACACTATGAAAAACAATGAGAATACTTATTGAATCCTCCAAGCTGTCAGGTAAGACATATGCCAGTAGGTTAATCCCTGCTGTTCCAACACAAATACAGTTGCTTGCAAACATGACATTCTCCCACATGGAGATCCCTCCACCCCATTCTTACTTTCTCCACCCAAGAAGCCATGTTTTGTGAAGTGAGGGAGTAATGAATCTGTGTGCTCGCTGAGCGTCGAACAATGAATTTCACAACAACCCGCTTCGTTGGATAAAAGTTGTGAGCTTTGCACAATTTAAATAATAAAAGCCCCCCAAAACATAAATGACATTTTTAAAAGAAGGGGAAGTTTCAAGTCCTCAGAGCAGTGGGTCCTGCTGGTTGCTTCTTGTATGGTTCACGGTGCTGGGCCCATCAGAGAGAGAGGCCAGACCCGTTAAGGGGACAGAGGGAACAAGTCGGGGCTTCAAGGCTAATGGAGGAGCAGTAGCCTCACAATTCAGAAGCTGAAGACAGTACCACGTGTACCCCCTCAAATCAGTGTGTCTGTGTGGGGGTGTCAGATCCACATGTTGCACAGAGTGACAAGCACAGAGACTGGGGAGCGGACCAAGGACAAAAGCCACCAAGGTGCTCCCTTTCTTTCTCTTGATTACCCTTATAACCCATGAGTGAAGGCATGGTTAATAGCAACATGGTGTCTGTTCAATGCACAAGGCCAAATATCCCAACGAAGAGAGAAATAAAATGAGAACGACAGTCAGCAGCAAATAAAAAATATGAAGGTTTTCCTCATCTCCCTTCCCTCCAAACACAGTGAGAGACATGATATAGCTTATTGATACCTTTGCTATTCCTGATAAATGACCCTTGATGTCTGACATTCCTGCATCTCTCTCAAAGTAGAGCCTGATGCATTCCATTGCACTTTATTCTCTGCAATTACTGCCTGCATCTGAAACTTTATTAAAAAAGATGTCATCACATTAGAGAAAACAAGCTTTTCTTCCCAGACACACAGAGAACAATCATCCTTTTTGTAAAAAACAAAAACAGCCAACTTCAAAATAAAACCCCCGCGCAATCATTGTTCCCCTAGAGACGTTCCTCCCCAGTGTTTGTGTTTATACGGGCCACAGTGTAGCTGAGAGAGGAACTGCGAGGGCACGGGTGGACTTGATTGGCCGGCCTCTTTGTCCCTGTAACAACAAAAGGCCCCCAGGGGTCCTACGAAGGCCAGGGCTGTCTGTGTAGAATGCTTGACTCACATGGCAGAGGGAGTGAGAGTGAAAGAGAGAGGGCCTGGCAGGCAGCTCAGAGGGCTACCCTTTGGGGTTCTTCTTTACCCCAGCATTCCACATGCCCCGTTTGGAGTGGTAGTAGTGGAAGAAGTTCCTCAGCCTCAGTCTCTCCACCTCTAGGCCATTCTGGAGCACTCTGTAGGACGGGGGGGAAGTCAGGTCAAATGTGCGTTAAATAAAGCACCCATTAGTAATGCTCAAGGGTTACTGGCACAGGATTCTGGACCACAGGACATATCACTACACAAAGCATGAGTACTTTAGGTAAACCCAGAATTCTGGGATGTCTGTCTGTAAGCTGACATTTACTGGCTGGAAGTTTATGAAGACCAGGATCCCTACATGCTGTATGCAAGAGCCGATTGTATTAAGAGGTGGAATTAAGCACCCATTTACCATGGTGGCTGTGGACATGAAAAAATCTTGTTTTTCTGTTTTTTTTGTGGTTTTTTTGGGGGGGTTAATACCTGTCCAGAAGCTCCCAGTCCTCACCCCCCCAACGGTCCTTGAACTCCTCAGTGTTCATCCCCCCGATTTTATCAAAATCCGACTTGTAAATTCCAAACAAGCCGAAGCCGTTGACTTCCCAGTAGCCTGGAGAGCGAGAGAGAGAATACATCCAATTATTCTTGCTTCTTGCTTTTCAAAAGCTGCTAGATGTGATGATGGTCACAGGGTGTGCAGGGACAGTTTGTGTCAGTACTTTATAAATGCTTTATAAATGAAGTGTGTGTATAGTGTGCGTAGTGTATAAGGTCTGCGTTGTGTATCAGGTACACCTGTGTATGCAAACTGTGTACAATTTACATGTGCGTAAACTGTAAAGAAAGGGTGTATAGTGTGTACTGAGGGCCAGATCTACTAAAGGATTGCAACTGCTTTTCTGCCACGAAGCAGTTGCTACAGGGTCGCAATATATATGTCGTATTTGCTATAGTTGAAGCAAGTTCAAGGCTCTGTGGCCTTCTCCATTCACAAGTTCTTCCATGTCTTTTCCATTCACCCCCTGAATTGCTCATTTTGCAGGGATTTTCCATCTGTTCTTCTATTGGTGTTATTATTCTTACCTTATTTGGACCACCAGCTGTGTCTTTTGCTGCTCTAAAGTTTTTCTCTTTGCATGCCGTCTAACATCATGTCCTCTTTTATTTACACCTTCTACTGTTCTTTTTATTATACCTAATAAATTATTTTTTTATGTGATGACACTCCAAATTTTTATCCTCTCCATTGGTATTGCATTCCTAACCAATAAAACGGCATTGTGAAGCTGTACCTCCTTGATCATTACCTATATTTCCTGATCTGGTTTATTTTTCTTGTGGTTCCCTCACTACTTTTGCCTGGTTGCTTTTAGCGCCTTGTAATCTGGATGTGTAAGCATCCCATATTGTTTCTCACCCTTTTCATGGGTGTCTCTTACCGCAAAATTGTGAATGAGGGCATTAAATTTATTTGATTGCATAAATAGAGCCAGTCTAGGTAAATCAGTTATTAATGTGTCGGTATTGGTGACCGCAACAGAGCTACAATGTTGTGAATGTTTTGCGCTGCAACTAATTCTTCAGTAAATCTGGTCCTGAGTGTTTATAGTGCATAATGAGTGTATATAGTGTATAGTGTACATGAGAATACAGTGTATAGTGAATGTATATAATATACAAGTGTGTACAGTGTAAAGTAAGTGTTTATAGTGTATAGTGAGTGTTTATAGTGCATACTGAGTGTGTATAGTGTATAGTGAGTTTGTATAGTGTATAATGGTGTCGTGTACACTGACAGTTGATAGTGTATAGTTTGTGTGTGCATTACCGTCAGGCTCTCTGGGGGAGCTCCCACAGCCCAGTCTCATAACGATGGGGGCAAAGGCCAGCCGCCCCTCCACACAGTGCTTCCTGATGCTCTCCAGAATGTTATTTGGAAAGTGGATGTGCAGGTCGCACAGGAACACAATACTGTGACTGTCCTGAGAAATATACACACACACACACACACACAGGCACACGTAAAATTAGTTTCTGTAAACCACAGCTCCTGTTCATAACTCTCTCTCTCACATGCGCACACACACACTGTCATACAAACAAACACACACACACTTTCATAAACACACACACACACACACACACACACACACACACACACAAGAAGCATCATACACTCACCTCTATAGTGTCTACTCCAATCTGAAGACCCGCAGAGCGCTCAAAATTCCCCTCCCGCCTCAGGTACTCATACCTACCCAACACAGTCAGAAACACACAGGGTCTCTGATAGAGAATCTACCACAGCCAGGGACACAGAGAATCTACCAAACACAGCCACAGACACAGAGAATCTACCAAACACTCAGGGTCTATGAGAGAGAAGAGGTGGAGTCTCAGTGCTGACCGCACAGGCAGTGCGCAGTGTGCCAGTTTTTGGTGGTGCGGGTTTTTAGCCTGAACCAGAAGCTTGTTGAAGTGGACTCGAACCCTTAGCCTTGGAGCTGGGACGCGCTCGGAGAGACTCACCGAGGCACCTTGCTTTCCCTCAGGGCCTGCTCCACATCCATGTCCTCACTCTGGAAGTCCACAATGATGATGCTGAAGTTTTCGTCTTTGGTCTCCCTGTGCAGGTGCTCCATGTCCGATATGAACTGCTGCACCCAGCGGGCCTGGTTCTTCACTGTAGCAGGGGAGAGATTTCTGTGAATAAACAGTGAGCTCCATAATGTTTGGAACAAAAACATAGTTTTTCTTGATTTGTAATCGAAGTGCACATTCTCAGCTTTTATTTAAGGGTATTTTTTATACACTATGGATTCACCATGTAGGAATTAAAGCATGTTTTAAAACATTATGGTGCCCTGAAATGGGGGGACTATTTATAAAAAGTGCTGTAATGTCTACATGGTGAAATCTAAATATCCTTAATAAAAGCTGAGAATCTGCACTTTAACCACATGTGAATTGTTTCATTACAAATCTAAAATTATGGAGTACAGAGCCAAATCAAAAAATATATAGGTCTGTGTGTTCTGTGTAAATGTTATGGAGCCCACTGTACGGAAGAGGGGAACAAAGTTTTCTTAAATACTTTCTAATTAACTTTTCCATAATTAGAATTTTCAAAACTATGAGTGACAGCCAGCTCAGCTCAGAGACTGACAGCCAAGTCAGAGAGGGAGGCTGACAGGCATCGCCACAGCGACAGATCAAATAACTGTCACTGTGACGCCATAGAGGGACAACAGCACAACCAGGAATTACCTGAATCTATCAGTAAAGTCAAAGTGTGTGTGTTGTGTGTGTGTGTGTGTTGCAAGGGCAAGCAGTGGTGGACGATGACCTCACTCACCTGGCACCACAAAGTGCACCATGACATCATGCCTCCAGCGCAACATGACAGGCTGACAGAGCAGGGGCCGGGCATAGGCAGTGCCCCAGGGCGTGGTGGCGCGGGGCTGGGCGGTGGCAGCCGCGGCCATGGTGGTGAGAGCAGGGGTGGCGGCGGGGCTGGAGGTGGTGGCTCCGCCCCCCTCGCCAATCTCCGGCCCCTCCTCCAGCCGGCCGCGGTGCAGCAGCAGGTAGATGTACTCGGAGAGGCGCACCACCCGTTTGCCCCTCTCCATCAGTTCGAGCTCCACCAGGTACCTGTTCCCCCGAGCCGAGTCCCTGCGCTTTTCCACGTTAATGATCCGCAGGAGGGTGTAGATCCTACAGCCCGGGGGACCACACTTATCACCCATTTACACGGACTGCCAGGCATTAGCACGCACTCTTAGCCTGGTTAACTCCCACAAATGACACTGCTCGACATGCAAACCACTCACACATGCACGCTTTGTTCAAGGGAAAAACAGCAGTGCCTCAGCTGAGAATCAAACCTACAATCGATAAGCCACAATTCTGCACGTAAATATACAGTATGTGCGTATACAAACAATTTCATAAACAGGCGCACACACATACGCACACGTGCACGCAGGTACATGCACATGTGCACACACACATGCATCTCTAAGTGCACGCACATGCACACACACACACACACACACACATACACACACACACACACACTCCTTACCCTCCATTGCGCTCGTTGAGCTTCTCCATGTACTGCGCGAGCACGTCCACCACCTCGCTCTCTCCCAGCTGCAGGTTCCCCGACACGTTGCAGCGCAGGTCGTTCCAGTCGGAGCGCAGCATTTCAAAGTCCATGCTGTTCACGCTGAACGTGCGCTGCCAATTAATGGCTTCCTCCGCCCACCCCGGCCGAGGGTCCGCCTCCTCATAGCTGTACTCTGATAGCCCCCCTTCCTCCTGCTCAAGCTCCGCCTCCTGCTCCGCTTCCGGCCCCGCCTCCTGATCAGGCTCCACCTCTGTCTCCCGCTGCTGCAGGGACTCAGTGATCTCTGAAGTTCTGAGGTATGAAGTGACCCTGGCCTCTATGGGGGGGCTATTCTGGGATGGACGGGGGCCTGGCAGTTTGGGGCTAGCCGTGGTGGTAGGAGGGGGGTTCACCCGACGGGACGCAGGAGCTGGAGAGCTGCTCCTGCCTGGAGAGCCCAGAGAGCCCCGTCGTGCCATCCAGGGGTCTTCTGTCTTCCTCTGCTGCCGCCTCGCCAGCGCCGCCCTGGTAGAGGCTTTGTGAAGCGCAGACAGGTGGGTGATGTTGGCACTCAGCAGAGGGGTCTTGCTGCCTTTGAAGGGGGGCCAGAGCTGAGGGGGGTTCCGGGGCTTGGTGCTAAGGTTCACCAGCTTGGTGGTCTTCCCGTTCTGGTAAAGGAAGACTCCCGGAAACACCTCCTTGGGCTGCCGGGGGGTGGAGCTCCGTCTGCCATTGGCCAAGCGAGGCCTGGTAATGTAGATCTTATTGTCCTCCTTCTTCTGCTCCTTATTGGCCTGCGGGTTGTCAGGGGCGGGGCCGGGGTGGGCAGAGTTGCCTATGATCTGCTTGGTCCTGCTGCTCAGTGCCGAGAAGGAGCTCTTCGGGGGAAACAGGAGAGGTGACTTGCTGAATTTCAGGGGCGTCTCTGCGCCCCCCTTCCGGCTCAGCTCATCCGGGCCAGTGCGGATCCAGGAGAGGGAGCGGCCCGGGACCACACCCAACCCAGCCTCCTGCATGTGGGAATCTGGCGCCTCCTGCTCCTCCCGCTGTTGCCGGTTGGGGGGGCGGTCCCGTGTTTTCCTGCCGCCCCCCCTCGACCACTGAGAAGCCCGTTTCTGTCTGTGGCTGTCCCCTTCCTCATCCTGTCTGTCGGGCGAGGTCGGAGGGGCGGTCCTTCGAGGGGGGAGTCTGGTGGTTGGACGGCCCGTCTGGTTGCCATTGGGTCTCCTGACTGGCGGGGTGTCGGCTGCCAGTGACTCGTCTTCTGGATCCACCCCTTCCTCCTCCTCCAGGAAGTCTGGAAAAGAGACAATAATCATCTGCCGGCTCCCACCCCCAGCACCATTGCACGCTCTCCTGAAGGATTGTTCCAAGCTGCTATGGTTAGAACCAACAACATCACAGCTGAGGAAACATGGTTTGGGTTCTGGCAAGTTCTGTTCTGTCCCAGGGAAATTTAAAGTGGTCCGTGGCCCAGGTTCAGCCCAGACTGAGAATACCCACCATCCGGATTGGGGAAGAAGAATGGCCTGTCGTCGTCTTCCTCATCCATTTTCATGTATTTGTAGAAGCCAAACCTGTCAAAGGAAACCAGTGCTGAGAGTCTGAGACACAGAGAGAAGCCCATCTGCAGCCTCTCCCCCTGCTAAAGGGGGAGGGGCTAAAGAGGGCATGACATTATCCCTGAGTAGAGCCAATCAGATTCCCCTGCATCTCTATCTAGTTCCTTACAGGGACAAATTGTGTATGCTGTATCTTGATTTTATGTGCTCTGAACAGTATACTCTCCTTTTATTATTTACCATTTTTAATATTTTATGGGAAGAAAAATTATTTTGTACACATTTCTATGACAGGGTTTTCACTCCAAATCACTCCAAAACCATACCAGTTTTGTTTTATCTATAATTTGACACATGTAGATATTTAATTTCTTCCAAAACAATGAAAACAGTTTATCTATTGCACATTATGTCCCCTCTATTGAGAATCCTACCACTGCTAGCAATACTCCACTAGTAATACTCTACTGTTACTACTTGAAAGAACTTACTTCTCCAAGTATATGGGTGACTCCCTGTAGAAACACTTGTTCTCCTTCTCCATATGGGTCAGTCTGGTGAAATCGTTGGGAAACACAAAGGACAGGTAGACCTGGACAGGTGATAAAGGATGGTGTCGGCATACCAACGGCACAGTAAATAATCCCTGTGCTCATTTATCTCACGGTTGCATTCACCATCATTTATAACTACACACTTAATGACTTCATATAGCTCAGACTAAACCTGATGAGTCAGCTAATTTAAAATGCACTGTACAGTGCTGGCTATCTTTTATCCTATTCAAATACACGCAAACAGCAACAAAAAAAGGAATCCTGCTACTGCTGCAATAGCACATGCTGGCCAGGTGAGGGCAGCATCGCTTCAGCTCACAGATCTGGGACAAAGGCAGTGTGCACCAGAGTTCTGTCTCCTGTTGACTAGCAAGCAGTGGCTTAGCCAGCACGTTATGCCAGAGCAGTGGTCTTACATGACCTGCTATAATGGTCTCAGATATAATTAACTCCCAGGAACCATTTCATCGGCAGTGAAAAATTGGGTCTATTGAAAACATTCACTTTAAAGCCGAGTGTTCAGCCTTTCGTGTGCCATTATGCTAAACGCCCTACATCTGCCTAAGAGCATCATAGTATTATTTAAGATACTGTGCAAAGGGTGAAGTCTTAAGCACAAGTAGAATAAATATGTGCATTTGTATACTTTTTTATAATGTGAAAATGGATTTTGCAGCAGCATATAAAATTAACATGCATTTGTGATTATACAGTCACTCACACACACACACACACACACACATGCACATGCACAAGCACATGCACACGCACACACACACACACACACACACACACACACACACAAACATATTCATACTGCATGTACACACATGCACACCCACACTCATACTGCATGTGGATGCATACGCACACACACACACAGGTGCAGACATATGTCTAGCCTCTTTGTCCAAGGCGTGGGACAGTGTAACTCACAAACTGTAGGCCCTGGTAGCGGGCGATGGGGAAGTCCTTCACCACGTATGTGGGAGAGTACAGGCAGGCGGGCAGCACGTTCTCCAGGCGGGATGCCTCGATCATGGGCGCTGCAGGGTGAGAGAGGCTCCACAGCTTGTTCCATTTCCCATGATCATACACTACATCACACCTTACTGCCACCCTCTATTACATCAGCCCAGGGCAGAGCCAATCAAAATACACAATCCATCTGATGACCTCAGTTCTTAACAGAGGCATACATCTGACCTCTGCCTAAGAACATCATGTGAACACTATGCTCCTCTCTCAAAATGTAACCAGTTGTGTTTTACGGTGTGAAAATTAAATTTGAACACAAATCCCCTCACACTCATTAATCACAAAACTGCAGTGTTCTACAGGGATCGATGTTGGTTTCAATTATGTTATTGATGCACGCTATGTCTGTGATCAATATGAAAATACATAGAGAGAGAGAATTTCGATTCGCCTTCATTAAATTGTTCCAACAATGGGGACAGCGTCTAAGGGCCAATAGAAAGTGTTTTGTGGAGAAAAGTATACACACAAACACTCACTGCTGTAGAAGGTGTCTCAGTGACAGACAGACAGACAGACTCACTGCTATAGAAGGTGTCTCAGTGACAGACAGACAGACAGACTCACTGCTGTAGAAGGTGTCTCAGTGACAGACAGACAGACAGACAGACAGACAGACAGACTCACTGCGGTAGAAGGTGTCTCGGGGGTCTGGTTTCAGCATGTCGGCGCCGTGCTGGCTGTGTGTTTCAGACTCCAGAGCAGAGTGAATGTAACTGGCTAAGGTCTGGGGGATGTGATCCACACTGTTCATCTTCAGACTGGACTCATCTACCAGAGAGAGGGAGCAGGAAAGAGAAAGAGTAAAAGAGATAAATATGGGGGGATGAGATAGAGTGAGAGAAAGAGTGATACACTTCAAGACAGAAATACAACAAACAGAATTTCTCCAAATATTTTATGAACACAGGAGACACACGGCCAAGAGCTCCTAGAGACCAGGCGTTTGGGAAAAAGCTCTTTAAGTGCAACTTCTGAAAAAGCCCATTAAAGAACAAACACACACAGAGGGGTGGGGAGAGAGTGAGCAGAGAGAGAGACTGCGGATGCAACTGTGGAGAGCCGTCTAAGGAAGAAAAGGCATAGCACCATAGATGGAAGACAGGACAGGAATCAAAAATACATGATCGTTGTTTTTTCCACACTGGCACCCTTACTCAGCATGACATTCACAACTCTGCATACCTGTCGAAGCGAACCTTTGCTCAGAGCTCACCTTACAGCAGAGCTCAGCTGGGAGAAGTGACCACAGGTGGTTCTGGTTCTGGCGGGTCTGAAATGGTGTGGGGTGCAATTTACTGGCATAGTTTGGTGCACTCGGTGCCTCTATAATTTTGGACCCTTCTCAGTGCCTTAAACCCTTTTTAGCCATTGGTCATTTAAATCCGCTGGAACTAGCTAGGAAAAGTGGTATTGAACACAGTTATAACAGGTAGCTTGCTATCAACATAACAACTTTAACAGCTATCTTTCAGTGTGGATACAACATTAATACCAAGGAGGTGTGACATGGGAAGGGCTTAAAGCGATAGTAGCACCTCTGAGTACCAAAAGGTCAGTTCACACAGGTCGTGGTTATCTACTCCCTAAAGTGAATCGTTATTTGTCAGAGGCATAGAGGTGGTTGCTCAAGGGGTGTATACAATCATTTCTATGGTGCAAACACCAGCAAGATGCAACCAGCAACTGACTGAAAAAACGGCAATGATGGAGAGAACTAAGGTCCTCACGGTTGTGTATTGTTATGTCGACAGACCAAGCGGTAAAAGTTGAAACAACAGAACAGCCAGGAGGCAGCAGCATGAGTTTGCGGTTTGTTTTGAAATCCTCGCCCGCAAGCGTCCGGTTAAAAATAACAGGCGGTTCAGCTGTGATGACCACAGTCTGTGAGGAAGGCCCTTTGGCGAGAGGTTTCAGGCACAAAGCTCTGCGAGTTCTGGCTCAGCCTGGCTGGTCTGGCGGTGGAAATGTGGCCATCTCCCTCCCCATCAGGCCCAGCTGGTCCCAGCCAAGCGTGCCCGTACCGGAGCTCAGTCTGAGCTCTGTGAGGGACTGGTGGCAGTTCTTTTTTTGGGGGGGGGGGGGGACATTGGGCTGGCCCTCTGTGGGTGGAGACAGGGTTTAATTACTTCTATCGACCGGGCGCAGGAGCGGAAGAGGGGTGGAAGTATGATTTATGGGGCGTCAGACGCAGGGCCTGACGAGAGACATGCTTTATAATTAAGGAGACGCCAAAATTCTTTCTCTTTTTTTCCTCTCTCCTCTCTTGGAATTGATGGGAAGACCAGAGAGGGGATGGGGGGGGGGGGGCAAGAGATAAGAAACATCATACCCAGTGCCTGACGAAAAAACAGGACATCATCAGTGGGGCAGGTGGGGCAGGTGGGGGTGGCAAGAGGAAATTAGACTTTTGAAGGCTCATCCCACCCCCCCCCCCCCTCCCCAGAAGAATGAATAAGCAGTTCCACCTTCCACTATCTGTCTGACACCTGGGAATGTACCAATTGTATCAGTCTTGGCTGGGGGGGTGGAGTTGTTTCAGAGTGAGGAGGGGGCTGAATCGATATGGCTGAGCTGCAGGGGGGGGGGGGGTGCTCTGGAGAGGTGAAGCAGCGTGGAAGCAAAGCGGGGTGCTTAATTAAGCGGGGTGCGGTGGGGGGGGGGGCTCGTTACGTTCCGCCTCGGTGAACGCACCTCCTCGGAGCGCTAGCGGGAAGCAGGCCCGAACCGCAGTGCAGAGGGGATTAGCCTCATCCCCACACAAAGGTCTGCGAGTCGCTGCAGAACCCAGCGCATCACAGAGGGTGTGCCGCCAACACGCTCCCCCTCTGCGTCGCGCCGATAAGGCCGCTGTTCCAGCCGAAACATCACACAGGCATTCACAGGCTGGCTGTCCTCGCAGTCACGACAGGCCGCATCATCTGACCGCAAAAACGCATCGGCACGCAGCGCATGCGTGCACCAGGCCCAGAGTCAGTCAGCTGCCAGGGACTGAACAAAGAGAAACTTTCTCAGGTTTATTGACAACCGCTCAAGGGCACGGCTGCATTAATAGAGTAATATTTGCCAACAAAAACAATGTATGTGCATGTGTTTCTGTGTCTGTCTGTGCAAGTGTGCATGTTTTAGTGCATAATGCGTGTTTGTGGGTATATGGTTCTGTGTATGTGTGTGTGTGTGTGTGTGTGTGCATGTGTGCATGCAAAAGTGTACATATGAGTGAATGTGTCTAGATGTTTTTGTGCATACATCCATGCGTATTTGAGTGTTGATTTGCGTAAATGTGCATGCGAGTGTGCGTGTACGTGTGCACGTAAGAATGCGTGTACATGTGAATATGCGTGAGTATGTGTGAGTATGAGTGTACATGAGCACATGAGTATGTGTGTGTGCATCAGTATGAGTGTACACATATGCATGAGTATGCGTGTATGTGTGTGAGTATGCGTGTGCACGTACGAGTATGCTCGCGCAAGACCTTGTAGCTGGTACTTACATATGACACCTACCAAACTGACTAAAAGAATGAGCCTCAGTAGTCAGGTAGTAAACTGCAGGGAAACTTAATAAAAGATGAACACTTCCCTGGTGCTCTTTCCAAACCCCACTGCAGTGATCTGAGGTGTCTGCGTGCACCAGTGAGACAGGCAGTCAGCTGGAAGAACAGGAAGTCCTCACAGGCCCTCTCTCTCTCTCTCTCCCTCTCTCTCTTTTTCTCTAACACACACACTCTCTCACACACTCTCTGCCTCTGCCACTCCCTCTCATACACTCTCTCTCACATTTTTTTTCTGTCACATACTTGCTCTCTCTTTCTCTTACACACACACTACGTCACCCTCTCTCTCATACACACACTCTCTGTCTAACATCCTATTTGGTTGTCACACACACGTTCTCTCACACAAACATATACACACGCACACTTATTTCTCTTTCTCTCTCACTCTTACCACCTCCTCCCTCTCTGAGAGGTCAAGGAAGCGGAATGATTAATGATGAGCAGGATGTTCACCACGGCAACCAGCCTAATGCTCCAAGTTTGCTTGTGTGATTCCCAGTACCCAGAGCTTGTTAACGAGCATGGATTAAATCAAGAGGCTCTGAGTAGCATGCATGAATGAATGAATGAATACATGATATATTAATGAATGCAGCGGAAATGTATGAATGTCACCAATACCTCAACAGCCCGCCTTGTAAACTGGAGAGGATTTGGGGAGATGGAGGACTGACTGGATCATGATGGGATGGGAAACGACTCAACATGGAGACGCGAGGAACGATCTAACACACCAGAGGAGCAGGGGTGTTCTGACACGTGTGTGGCAATATTCGGGTGTTTGCCACACCGTGCAGTAATTGGGTGCGGTATGTGACAATTCACTATACACTATACAGCCTGGGTTTTTCAGCCAGGGGTCTATGGACCCTGGGGGTCCCAGGCCAGACTTAATATGCAAAGACTTTATATAGATTTTTTTTTTGTTAAATATGACCCTTCATAACTCATGATGGGAGTCCCCTGGATGCCTTTGAGCCTGGGTGGGGGTCTGTAGATCAGGGATGGTTGAAAACCCCTGCTGTACAGTGTTTCATAACCCCAGTCAGATAGAGAGTACACAACACACTCCAGCCTGGTCTCTATGTCTGGCCTCCGCTTGCGAGATGGCTGTCCCATCTCTACAGGCTCCTTAGTGCTTCTGCTTTTTTCTGCCCAGCTAGGAATGCCTGATCAAGTACACGCTGTAATCGCCTTGCAGGTCTTGCAGCATATATTCGAGCGTATAGCATCTCAGATATAACCCTCTCCAGCTCCAGTGATGGACTTCTTATCATGTTAAATGCACCTTTTGTAAGTCGCTTTGACAACAAGCGTCTGTAAAGTGAAGGTAATTTAATCTTCACATCCATCCATTCATCCATTTCCTAAACTGCTTACTCCTGGTCAGGGTCGCAGGGGGGCTAGAGTATATCCCAGCATACACTGGGTGAAAGGCAGACATGGGAAGAACATTCAAACGCACAGAAAGACCCTTGGCTAGGATTTGAACTCGGTACCATCTTGCAATGAGGCGACAGTGCTACTGCACCACCGTGCCGCCCCTAAAATGTAAACAATGAATTATAAATGGAAGCGTCGTCCTCTTTCAGGAGCCCTGCGGCTCCCTCACGTCTTCTCAGAAACATGGTTCCCCTCCCTGGGCTTTTCACTCTTCAAACTCTCGCAAACAAAACAATAGAAGGCAATAAAAAACTAAAGTAAATAAACAAGAAAACATAAAAGGAAATTGATGTTTTTTTCCCTATTTTATATAAAGGAGAGCAAGTGGCCACAGGATGTGGGCCTGGCACAGTTATGAATAATTTAGAGAAATCAACAACATCTTGAGAACAGCAGAAAAATAATAACCCGGTGCATTTATATGGCTGGGGTCTCACACGGAAGATAGGAGAGTAATGGTGTGTGAAAAGAAAAAAAAGAAAACATACTCGAGCCTTAAGGAACTAGTGCATGTTTAGAACAAAAAGCTGATTATGAACCCCCAAGCTGTGATCTCCCTACTCAGTCAGTCGCCTTTATTAAAATGTTAAGCAACTGGAAGAAAAAAAATTAAAAATATTAAAAGTGGGAGAATTTTAAACACTCCAGGATCAATGGAATTTTGTTTCGCTACAGTGAAAACAGTTCCGCCTCAGGTGCAAGGCTCTCTGAACATAAATTCTGGGCCGTACCATGAATTTGCTACTGAAAAGTTATGTGCCTTTCAGCGTTTACTGTGGCTCTGGTAAAAAAAAAATAATAATAAAAAAAATAAAAAGCACCACTTTTCACTTTTCACTGAAAGGACAAGGTGCTACAGTAATTGTTTCAAAATTGTTTCATTACATTACAGAAATTTAGCATCCAGAATGGCTTGCAGAACATTTTACATCTAAAAGTTTTTTTTCTAATTTTATTTTTTTACATAGTATCCATTTATATAACTGGATATATACTAAAGCCATTTAGCTTAACTACCTTGCTCAAGAGCATAGTATCTGTTTATGCAGCAGAATATATACTGAAGCAATTCAGGTTAAGTGCCTTGCTCAAGGGTACAATGACAGTGTCCCAAATGGGAAATGGGAACTGAACCTGCAACATTTAGGTTGCAATTCCAGTTCCCGAACCATTATACTAAACAGCAACCCAAGATTGTTTGAACATGTACTAGTAAGCTGCAGATGTACATGTGTGTACAGAGGACAGAGGGAATTTATTGAATTAGCAGAGGGAATGCACTGGTTTGATACATAAATCAAACAAGTGTTATAGCCACACACATTTAATCGATCATTGCCACCTTAATAGCAGCCAGCATTAATCTCTGCCTCCACTTTACCCCTGAGACACTCCTCCTCCACCCCAAACAACCAATCATAAATGGACTTTACCTGTGTACAGGGAGATATAGGCAGAGTCGATGACCTCATACTTCAGGCCAGGAAGAAATGGACGCCACTGAAAGAAAAGGAAAGCCAGTCAGCTGAGAGGGAGAGAGAGAAAGAGAGAGAGAGAGAGAGAGAGAGAGAGAGAGAGGGAGAGGGAGAGAGAGAAAGAGGGAGAGAGAGAGAGAAAGAGGGAGAGAGAGAGAGAAAGAGAGAGAGAGGGATTGAGATCTATGCATTGCAGTCACATAACTCTTTATTGCACATTCCAGAAAATACTTGCACTTCAAATGCTTTCACATGCAGCTGTATGGATTTCCCGTGTGCAGACTGTGTCAGGAAGTGTCTGCTCCAGAGTGGCTTTCATGTAGGCCCAAAGTTTGCCCCATTTTCTCACCCTTCACAAGGTCATCCTGAACATGCAGGAGTACCGACACGTGTCAAGCAATCCCCTAAAAAATCTGTCCCTCGGTTCTGCAAGGTCCAGAACGGCAAGTGTACCACACGGGGCTCAAGGCCTTCAGCGATACGCCCAGCTTTCACCACTGCATGCCAACAGACAGGCTACAATTCTTTTAAAGAGATTGTGCAATTACCACGTCACTTCTTGTTACCCTTGCGGTAATCAAAGGAGACAGGTCATTTTCCACACTGAAGGCCAAAACCATAAATACACTGAGCTACTGTGCACTGATACACATATCTGCACATACATACACACAGAAACGTGCGCGCAGGAACACACACACACACACGTACACATGCCAGCGTACATATCCGCACATACAAACATACTTGCATGCACACACACATGCCTGCACACACATCTGAGCGCGCACACACACACACACACACAGAAATGTGCACAGCGGTAGCTCCATGTGGGCTGAAGCCCTGGGGTGGCAGTGCGCACGTGAGCGAGCGGCGATATTAGCACGCTCCCGCTCCCTCTACCCTCCCCATACCGCTCAAGGTCACAAGTGCCTTTCGGTGGCATTGATGAAACGCGCTACCCCACTCCACATCAGGTCTGCGCAGAGCTGCTTCTGCATAGTGATGCCCCCTTGGCCAACATAGCTAGTCCCCGGGGGCCAACCACATGAGTTACAGCAAAGCAATATGATGTAACAAAGATATTAGAAAGATGCAGTGATTCTTTTGCCTCACAGACACAATAATGTAATAGTGGAAAGCATTAGCACAAAACACTTTCCCTGGGATAAAACTAGTCCCTCGGATAAAACTGGCCATTACAGCCTATATGTGATCCAGGCAGACAGACGTTCAGCAAAACTAATCTTGAGGCAGGAACCAGATGAAAAAAAACTACAAAGGCAGAGATCCCTCAGGTGTTTCCCAGGCGTGTATGAAGGTGTTTCAGCAGCTGTGAGGCTCAGGTAGGGGTCAGGTCCTCTCTCGGGTGGAATAGGGCCATATTCCATGGCCCTGAACATTCAACAGAGAAGAAGGAAAATCAATGTCTGGAGAAAAGGAATAGATCGGACCAATCAAAGAAGAAAATGGTGAGTGGGGCCCTGTTGTATTTCATCAAGCTTTCATTTGTAAGCATCCAGCAGAAGGCCATAGGAGTTTCTGAAAGCCTTCCCCTCTTCCAATGCGTAATATCCTCTGACTAACACTGCTGTTCTTTTTCTTCTTTTTTTGCTGAAATCCAATTTTCCTGCCGACAAGCCATAAATTCTCATCTTGTCCTGGTTCTTGGCCACAGGTTTCCATGCTGCTTTTATAAGGCTAACATTCAAGCTGGCCTCTTTTAGCATGAAAAAAAAAACAAAGTGTGCATACTAAAAAGCTGACAAAGCCAGTTACCTATGAGCTAAAATGATAATTTACCCATAATGCCACTCAGGGCAAATACTGTGAATTTATGCAATCTCTGTCCCAACAAAACCTAATTCCTCAACCAAGAAACAGTGAGGCTCCAGGGAGACAACAAGGGACAAAGATTGTCCTGGAGACCTTTAATACATTCCCAGTCACACTTGACAACAACTTGTTGCCATGGGAACCCCACTGTCAGGGACTCCAGCAATGGCAGGCAAAGCAAGCCGGGTGCTCGTCCTGTCAAGTCACAATCATGGCAGAAGCAAAGATGATGAATTGGGGAGGGGGGAGCTTTTGGGAGAGAGAGGAATTTCAGAAACACGAACCACAATGATTACGATTTAAAAACGGATTAAAATCTCCTGGCATCCCTCTACTCTGCTATGCCTGACACGCACTCTCTCTCTCTCTGGGACAGGAGAAATTAATTTTATCTATGGTTCAAAAAATAATTTAATTATTTGCTTATTTTTGAGTGATGGTGGTGCTGGACTGCGAGCGACCCGGACGCGAGCGCTGCCCGTATAATCCTCACAGCACCGAAATCCAGTTTGAAAATTTAACGGTAACTCTTAAATCCCAAATTGCCTACCTGGTTCAGACAGTTATGAAGTTATAGCTGTGAGTTTAGGGTCATCATCAGACAGTGCCAGGAAAATGTCAGACCCCTCCCATATACTTCATTCTAAGTTTAAGCTTCACCCCTCAGGTAAATGCTACAGGCCCCCTCAGTGTAATCCAAACAGATACAAGCACTCCTTCATCCCCCTGTCAATCAAACTCCTTAACGACAGTAGGTAGAGCGTGGGTGGGACCACGTGCAATGTACTACACATGTGTAATGAATGTAAATTAATGAAGAAGGTCTGTGTATAGTGAGGGCAGGTGCAATGTTTATTTATGTATCTGTCATGGGTAATATGTATTCGTATATGTAATTATGCGGTGGTATTGCATCCATGATAAAATTTCCCCTTGGGGTCAACAAAGTGAATCTTGATCTTGAAAATCTTCATCAGAATAAAAAGATCATTTTCTGAAAACGATGAAATGCAGAGGGGGGAGAAACATTATCAGCGCCTTTCTCCAGAAATTGTAATATTCCAAACGGAGTCTGTGTGGATGGACTATTTGGTTCTTGAGACAAGTTCAACCAAGTGTCTCCCATAGGACCAATGACAAATTGGCAATCTTCAATTCCAAGGATGCTTTCTGTGTGCTAAAGCCAGCCATTAGAGTCATTTCTGTCAGGACCACTGTCATCAAGTAGAACTTTATTGACAATAAAGGCAATACAGTTATGTTTGGCGGTATGGCTCTGTTCTGGAGCTCTCCCGCCAACCACGCAGCCCGCGTGGATAAGGCCGGGAGGCCAGCAGCCAAACCCCCCTAGAGGGGTACACACAGAACAGATCCAGCAGCAAAGCAGTTTTTAACACATATGAATGGAGCAAATGCAATTTCTTAACACAAGGATGGAGCAATACAACTTCTTAACACATAGGAATGGAGAATGCAAATTCTTGACGCATGGGGATGGAGCTGGGGTGATGGAGGGGATTTACGAAGCAACGTGCAGCGCTTGCATGCAGGAGGAGCAGCCGAATGAGTAGAGGGAGGCTGTTTAAGTAGACCGCCCTGTTAGTGAATGTACTGTGATAGGCTAACATCACTCAGCTGAGCCATCAGCTGATTCGGCCAGAGCGCTTGACTCTCGTGACCTGCCAGAACTACGCGATGCTCCATGTTTACTACAGGAATAAATGGGCAATACCAAGTAAGATTGGGTAAATACAGGTGTCTATGGGTAAGAATGGAAAATAACAGGTAAGATTGGGTAAGTATGGGTGTTTATTGGTTAAAACAGGTAAGTATATGAAAGAGTGGGTGAGTGGATGAGGGAACTGAGTTAACTTTACAAAGAATGATGGGAGCCCAGGAGAGAGTGTGACTGAATCTTCCTCAGAGGGAGATGTTCTTCAGCTAAAACAAGGTCCAGAGACACAAAAACCCACAGAACACAAAGGACAATACGAAGATAAAGAACAGTTCACACCCCCAGGGAACTAAGTGTTGATTCTCAGAAGTGCACATGGTCTACACACATGGTCTATACAAAATGTTCAGCGTTAAATCAACCCCCTAAAATTATCCCTATTGGACTCTGTTAGAGTTCAATTAACACTGGACATCTGACTGTGTACTTTCGGGTCTCAGTCCAAAAAATAAAAAAACTTTAGGGAAAAAAAACTTTAGGACACTTTAAACCAGCTCATTAAATATTAATATTAAATCATTATAAATATTCCCTGCAGTCCAACATTAGCCCCTCAGCCATTTTAGGCAAACATTTGCAATTCAGACTGCAATTTCCTTTCTGATGCACTCAGTACTGTTTATTTGAAACCAAGTCATTTGTTTAATGTTATGTGCCACCAGTCTAACTTTGGGTCATTGGAAGTTTACCCATCACAATTTTCATTTAGCCAATTTATATTTAGCTGGCTAACAGTAGCCATGAAAGGATAGTTTGTGTGCAGGTCACTCTGCCTTATACAAAAAGCTCTGTTTACAGTATTTCTCAGAAATAAAGGTACAGTCGAGGTACACTTTTGTTCTTTAAGGAACAAATTTCCCAAATGCACCCTGAAAGTACAATAATGTTCTATTTGGGAACTAATAAGTACCTTTTACAAGCAAAAAAAGGTACAATTTAATTGTGTATTGTTGGCTAATGGAACAATTTTATGTTCCCATAGGGTACCACCCCAGCGACAAGCATTTTACCTTTTTAGGCACTTTTTTGTACCGCTTTGTTTTTTTATGGTCACCTTTCCCTCTGCATCAAACTTATAAGCAAAATTTCCATGCAAACGCTGTACATTTAATGCCCAGATGTTATTGATTTGTGCTATTTCCCTTTCCCCAGACACAAGCAACTGCATTAGGTATTTAAAATGCAAAAATTTCACATTAAAAATACTGATCAAACCGCTAGTTCATTAAACAGGCCATTAATATGTTCATTAGTTCATTAATATATTAATCAGCACAGCCCTGGTAGTGCATAACATATAATATATACATATATAATGAATCAGATGCACAATAAGATGGGTTTACGATGCATTAAGAGGATTTATGGGGCAAACATCCATCTCCAGGGATATTTATACAGCTTTCATTGTGCATATTATCCTGCATACATATTGCAGGCTATTTCCTGAAGCAATTCAGGTTAAGTGCCTTGCCTGAGGGTACAATATCAGCACCACTAGGGATTCAACCAGGAAAGCTTCTGGTTTAAGCCTGGCTCTTTAATTCCTCTCGAACTACATCACCACCACCAATGTACATGGCTGATAGTGGGCACAATTTAAGCATTGCTACTACAATTACAAGAAAATCTACTTGGTTACTACTACTATTATGATCACATTTACTTCTGCCCTACTGTGAATCGACAGTAAAATCTTCAGCCTTACAGCAACTCTTGATCAAGTACATTTTACTATGGCAGAGTACATTTCATCCCCTACAAACTCTTAGTGCTTGTGTTGGCAGGGTATGCTTTAGCATGAGGCACTACACAGCTGCTCCAAGGTCTCATAACGGATAAACTTCATGTATGCTGGTAGCACTATTTTAGTCCAGGTCTGAGTCATAAATCACATCAAGCTGAAGTGTTCTCCCTTAGGCTCTGCTGGAGTCTATCTCTACATGCACAGGGAGACTCAGGTTGGATTCTTCTTCAGCTTGAATAATGCATCAAGCAAACTGCACTGTCTTGTTAAGCAGTACTTAAGTGCTTTAAGACGCAATGTGTTAGGAAGACTCATGAGCTTGGTATCCAAGAATATTGGGGGGCGGGGGGTGTCCACAGCAACGCATGGGAGCTGAATTAGAAAGGATGTGCAGGAGATATTTTAAATGATTCTCTGGAATCAGCCAATTGGACCTCAGAGACTCATCATGGGGAGCTGACAAATCGGAGGAAGTGTATGTGTGTATGTGTGTGTGTGTGTGTGTGCATGCATGGAGAGAGAGAAAAAGCAATTTAGAGAGGGAGAGAGAGAGTTTGTTTTTGTTTTTTCTGTATTGTCACTATGATTGATCGTTGTTGTGAAAATGCTTTGGTAATATGCATTTTGAAACATGTCATGCCAATAAAGCATTTGAATTGAATTAAATTTAATTGAGAGAGTATGAGAAAAAGAGAGAGAGAGAGAGTGAGTGAGTGAGTGAGTTACAGGCTACAGGGTGGTAATGCTGCTTAGCTTCAGCAGCGTGCATGAGCAGGCTAAAGGGCGGGACAGTTGTCTGTGCCTCGCGTACGGGAAGCCGGGCCCTCCCCCACCATTTGTGCCATTTGTGAACAGGAATCGGGAGAACAGGGAAGGGAGCAATAAAACTGGCCCGTTAAATCTAAACGTGTTAATTCACCATCGCCAGCTCTCTGTAAAGCTGTCAAGGGCAATTTAGAGCCTTCTTTTCTTTTTCCCTCTCTTTCTGGGCCGAAGTGCAAAATCTCTCCACTCTGCCACAGGTCTGGTTTCGTGTGTGGAAGGTGCTATTGATCCATCCTTTCTGTGCTGTCTCGCAATGATAGAAACAACCAGAGCATCCTTTTTTTTAAAAAAGAAAAATTCACCTGAACACCTTAAATGCACATGTTCTCAGTTGTGTTTACTGTGGTAATAATATCTACCAGAATATAGCTTGCTTCCTTTTCATAAGCTTTTAAACTTTTTTTACAATTCTGCCATGCTCAGCAAATACAGCTTCCCAATATGGCATTATAATGGCTTATATAATAATTATAAGCCTTCCACCGACACCTCACAGACAACAAAGACAAAGGCTTTGCAATGAACTATGGGAACTTGAGGCAAGGCAATACGGAAAATGCTTCGTACACTCTTTCAGGTTCAAAAAGTAAAAACATCTCATTGAAACACTGCTTAAAGTACCTGCATGTGTTTATATTATTGATTTTTAAATGGAAAGACAATGAAAAGTCTCTGTGAGCAGGGCTGTTGATGGACTCATATTTTTCTCATTAGTCAGAAGCAAATTTTCACCCAGCTACATCATCAGGAGTAACCTGTCACTTTTAGGAACGGCATCTAAGCAGGGCATAATTAAACTTGAGGTGAATGTTTCCTTTGTAAGAGGTTCTAGCGGGGTGCAGGTGCCCACTGACGTCACCAGACCGATGAGCAGCCGTCTGTGCGGATTAAAGTCCGGCCAACCAACACCTCTTTACCTCCAACACAAGGCCTGCATTCATGGCCCAGCCAACACATAAACAAGCCTTGTGATTCCCCCCTCCCCAACACAGAGTAATGTTTTTGTAACATATGTCCTTCCATTTCAAACATTTTTCTCTCTCACTCCCATATTTAACAGCTCATGCATGAAAAAACGATGGAATGAGTCTAACAGAGACATACAGCATTTCCAACACCGCCTTTGTTTCCAACGGGCATTTTTTTTCAACCTCTCTAATGTTTCCTCCCCATAATGAGACGAATGGCGGAGACGTTTTTAAACTATCAGCAGCCGGCGCGGGCCGCGTTCATCCTAATCTAATCATGACGCCAAAGCTTCAGGGAAATTCTGAGATGATGGCTAATCGGCGATAGCTTCCCCATCCTGGCCTTATACGCAGATCAGGGCTGCTGGCTAATAGACCTGTGGACAAGTCGCTGTAAATATACAGTTTCTGACAAGCTTTGGCTTGGCTGTTGCTACTGCGTGTGAATGAGGGTGCTGGAGGCCCCTTGATTTACAGTGCGAACCTGTCTGGTTCATTAGAGCCCTCTCTCAGAGCAAATTGAAGTCGTCTTTAATCTAATTTCCTATTCTGCTTCAGCAGTAAATACCAAAAGGAAATGAATAAGGAGGACAGCTTTATAACCTAGTAATAATAACCATAGCAACTGTGAGGGCAATAACAATCATAATGGATTTAATAATAACTGACTGTGTCCGGACCCGCTTCCAAAAAAACAACCAAAAAAAAGAACTAAACACCTGCTACATCTCAAAGGTTGTGTCTGTAAATCACAGGACCTCAGTCTCACGGAAAGGTCAGTTCTGGCCTCGTCTCCATAAGAAACTGTAAGAATGCTGAGTCTTCTTTGTAATTACAAAGGCACTAGCCTTGAGCACAGTTTCAGCATGGTGCTAAAACGTTACATGTGACCACCGAGCGCCTGTCTTCTGCATGCAGAGACAGCCAGACTCTAGGGCCTTCCGTGCGCTCGTATCTGAATCGCATTTTTGCATTTCCAGTACGTGTGGCCATCCATTCACACGCAATATATTGCGTGCTGTACACTCTGATTCTGTGTGTTTCGGCCGAGATTGCATTCGTGGCGCGCAGTGTTCAATCCTGCCTGATAACCAGCTCTAGAACAGAGTGCCTGATGACTCTGGCTTGCTTATAATGGGATGCTATTTCTCAGTAGAATGTTGGTGACAGGACAAGATGTTCACCGGAAGATTTACACTCAAATCCAATACCAGAAAAATGTGAACTGGTCTATCTGCAGAAGTGGTTCAGATGAGATTAGGACAAATCCAGCCGATATTCAATTTCTTACCTTCAGAGGACAGTCATGGAATGCATCACACATTGAATTTGTCAGCCTCGTATAAATACAAGTACAAATGGGGCCTAAGCATCTTCTCCTCTATTTGACAATGGGCACAACAAAAGGGTTCCTTTAAAATGCACACTGAAAAGACCTCAGAAAAATACCAAAGGCAGTATTTTACCCTCAAACAGCCCGCATTGGAGGACATTGAGAATCATTTCATACTAAGAGACACGCACTTGCATATTATGAGAAAGAGAAAGAGAGGGAAGGAGGGAGAGGGGGAGGGATCTGCAGCTGTAGGCCATTGCACAGTCAGTGTCTAATGTTTTATTTTAAAAAGCCTACACATGTATTTTCGGAGGTCAGCCATACTCATTCTCTTTTTAAAAAAATGAAATGTTCCCATTTTATTTTCCCCCTAATTCTGGATCGTTACGCAAGAACGCACAACACAGGACCAGAAAGAGGCCGAGGCATTCGGCTAAAGCTTTTTTCCATTCGCCCGCAATCTAGAGCGAATCTGTCATTGCATATGAAATATCCCCAGCTGTACGGCCCACCAGAGATATTCTAAAAGGCAGAAGCACGTCCTGCGTCCTGACTGGGGCCCATTGATTCCAGGCACAGGGAGAAAACAAGCAGCCATTCACAGAGAGGGCCACGGAAAAGAGCGCAGTCTGATTTATGCGGCGGTAGCCATTCTGGGTAAAGCGCTTGGCTGATGTCCAGTGCTAATATGCAGCACACTCCCTCCATGGGAAAGCCATACGTACAGAGAGCTTGTTTCCCCCCGCCACCCCCTCCTCCTCCTCCACCCCCCCGCACTTACCCCTGCCTCCACATGGTCCGAACCCTTGTCATCTTGTTTGTGCAAAATCTCAAAGTAGTACCGTCTGGAGGCCATGAGGCTGGAGAGAGAGAGAGAGAGAGAGAGAGAGAGAGAGGGACAGGGAGAGGGAGGGGGAGAGAGAGAGAGAGAGGGATGGGTAGAGAGGGAAATAAAGATAAATAAAGATAGAGGGGGAGGGAGGACAGACACAGAGACAAAGCAACAGAGAGAGGGAAGAGAGTGACAGAAAAGGACCAAAGGAGAAAGAAAGAAACAGAAAGAGAGAGAGAGAGAAAGAGAGAGAGAGATTCATTTAATAACTGTAACTTGATGTGCAGAAAGGTGGCAGTGTTAAACTGTACTTGCCTTTGGTGTGTGTGAGCTCTAGCCTGATGCTCAGGGCCATGCAGCAGGTCAGCAGTGGTGTTTGTCACCACCTTTCCATTGAGCCCATGCCTGTACAGTGTGTCATCTGGGATGCAAACTGGTGGGGGAGGGGGGCTATTATGGATGTAATGGTTTTTTAAAATTTTATTTATTTCTCTTTTCCCCCTTCATTTGTCCCCCTCTAGAAAGAATGCCACCTGATGCAATCTATATCTATATCGCTGATCCCTGGAGCCGGTCCTCCATATGCCAATGAAAAATATTTCTCTCTGACTGAGCCCCATCTCTGCAGCATAATTTATACTATTGGTCCCCAGCTACTCTGCACACAAAACTGTGTGTGTGTGTGTGTGTGCGTGTGTGTGTGTGCGTGCGTGCGTGTGTGTGTTTGCATTAATATCTAATGACTGCTGCAAAGGCAGCTGCCAGCCTGGCTGGCAGGGTGCTAAGACTACTGTATGCTGTTGGGGTACTAAGACTACTATACACAGGTGGGGTGACAGGACTACTGTACACTGGTGGGATGCTAAGACTACTGTACACTGGCGGGGTGCTAAGACTACTGTATACTGGCAGGGTGCTAAAACTAGTGTACACTGGTAGGGTGCTGAGACAGGCCATTATTCTTGGATCAGCACACAGTTTAGCAGGAATATTAAAGGTGCAGAATGACAATATCCTACAAGCTGCTGTACTCTTGGTTAAATAAAACCAGCACATAAAATGCAAGTCATTTGCAAATTTATGCCTGGTAAATCGCAAAAACCATCTGTTGCACAAGGCCTGTACAGGATGATTCTGGTCATGCATATTCATATACCCCTGCCGGTTCACACATATAAATGAGTTTGTTCATGTTCTCATTCCCTCGACACACACCCCCACATCCACACGCAACACCCACAGCACGTGTATCGCCCCATCGCTCCATAGAGAAAGCATTGCCATGTTTGGATGGAGCTTGCCCCTCCCACCCAAGTGATTCAGGAACAAGGTAGAGGCAAATGGAGGCAGTTGCTGAGTGGCTCATTCTGTTAAGACACTGTTCCAGTGTGTGCATAGGCTGCCTGGTCTGGTATCTGTTAAGGCATTGTTCCAGTGTGTGCATAGGCTGCTTGGTCTGGTATCTGTTAAGGCACTGTTCCAGTGTATGAGTGGGCATCACAGTCAGGATAAACTCAGGATTACTTTTTCTCAAGGTTATTTTTTATCCTGAGGACAACAGGAGGGTTAACCGGTGGGCTATAGAGGGAAAAGAAGCAGCAGTTGTCAATCCTTTCAGAGAAGAACATGTTGCTCCCCTCTGCTGGATCCTCCAATCTCTGTCAGCCATCCGCCCACATGTTACTTTCTTTCTTCATGACAGAAACAGCCTTTTAGAAAGTTTTTGGAGATTTTTTGGGGAGGTGGTGGGGGTGCTGATTTTTTCGCTCCACTATTTTTGTTTTTGTCTTGCCACTGATTGTAAAACTTGTCTCCTGGCTATGTTACTTTACCTATATTATTTTTGCAAACTTTATATTCAGTTTGAATAAAGCTTTGAATTTCTTCCTCTTTTCACTCAGCCTTATTGTTTAGCCCTGCTAGTACCACAATTCCCACAATTCCATTTTGGGGAGACTCAAGACAAACACACACACACACACACACACTAATGTACATCTGCATGTGCGCATAAATTCATACAGCACACATACGCATATATAGTACATGCATAAAAACATACAACTGTGTACATAACTCACACACATACATACACACTGCTACACACTTGTACAGTACATGTTACATTCGCTCAAACACACATACATTATATGCACACACGTACAAGCACAAAACAAACGGAGTGACATACACCTTCTCAGACAGACAAGGCACTCATGCGCACACACACAAACACACACACACGAACACAGACACACACACACACACACACACACAAGCTTCTCTAGACAGTTAAATAGTTAAGCAAACAGCTTCACACTGAAGTCTTTCTCTCTGGCCACTTAGACTGGCAGGTAAATACAGATCCCTAGATAGAAACAATCTACGGTGCCACACAATTACAATAGGACTCACACTGACAGAGACACAGACAGGAATACACAAAGAGAGAGAGAGGGAGAGGAAGAACAGGGAAAGAGAGAGAGAGAGAGAGAGGGAGAGAGGGAGAGGGGCAAAAGGCAGCGAGTGAGGGAGGACAATGCACATGGCTGCCAATATAACATCTTGTTTATACATCTACTGAACAAGGCGAGAAGCATATTGAAGTCTTCATAAGGGGTGTTGTTCTGGTTCCTGCCGGAGGGCCCACGGGCCCCGCTGCTCAATACGGCCCCTGTCTGCCTGCGTTTCATTAGACCGAGGAGCTCAGATGCATCAGTTATGATGAATGGAGAACCGAGGGAGGCAGGAGATGAAGGGATGGAGAGAGATAACAGCACAGGGGGAAATGACTGAAGGCAGCACGGACAAGGACCTGATGAGATTTTAATTGTCTGACTAATTGCTGAGCTCGATCTGAGCCTTTCAATAATTCAGTGGAATACAATGAACAAAAGCAGAGGACTGCATTCGGGAAGAAGAGAGAGAAAGATAAAGAGAGAGAGAAAAGAAGGCTCCGGCTTTTGACCTTCATATTTTGACGTGAAAAAATGTTTTTTCATCAAAGCCTCCATTAAAACCATAACCCCCATATATTTTTTCAATTAAAACATACCTTAACCTGAGGTTTTCAGTTCAAATCTACTTTAAAAAGAGCATTTAAATTTAAAATGTAAATTGAAAAGGATGTAGCACAATGTCTGAGTGATTAGGAAGCAGCTCTGTTTGCATTAAATATCTTTGATTGCTGGCTGGCGTAGGCCAACGACTTTCTGACTTTTTCTTTCCTCATTCACAGATGAATGATCACCTGCAGTCAAACCGCACAGTAATAGTGCTTTCAACAGCATGACTGTTAAACATTCACTAATGCCTTCCGATTCAGGCTAAATTTAAAAAATGAAAAATCTCTGTTGGTAAATGGCAGGTTCCTTCATTTCTCCTGCTGGCGAGACCAGCCTCTCTCCCTCAGTCTCGTCTCCACAGGTGGGTCATGAATAAATGAAAGGCCATCACAGGCCGCCGCCGCCATGTTAATCATAACGACATTAAGACCAGCCTCAGGCAGCAGCAGCACACTCCTTTTCTCTCGTCTCTCCAATCTCTCTCTCTCTGTCTGTCTAGCGCTCTCGCTCTCTCTCTCTCTCTCTCTCTCTAGCTCTGTCTGTCTCTCTAGGCAATACTTCTGACACTTTCTCCCTCCACCTTCTCCAGCAACTCCCACCCCCTCCCCACCCACCAACCATCGGCACTGGCCGTCTTTTCCAGAGGCCCTCTGGCTGCATCTGCACACTCGGAATTCACCGGTCCCCAAGAACGGAGCGGTTTTAAATCCTGTCCGTCGGCAACAGGAATATAAAAGCCCGTTCTTTGTTCCGTAACCGAGGCGTGGTTCCCTGTAATTACCACCTCGTATTGTAATGCAAGGCACAGTCTGAGCTCCAGAGAGTGCCCCCCACCCTTCCCCATTCTTGCGTGGCTCCCTGAGAAGAAAAAAAAACGCTAGCTGGCAGGTGTGAGCAGGTAGAGGCTGGATATCCATTTCTGCGTGGATTTGGGGCACTGTTGCCAACTTGGTGACTTTGACTCTAGATCTTTGTCTCAACTTTTCAGACCCTTTTAGTGACATTATTTTTTCAAAAAATGGCCTAGCATCAAATAAAATAAAATAATACACCCATAATATACCCACTACATTTCCAAAAGTATGTGGACAGCCCTTCTAATTAGTGGTATTGCCTATTTTAGCCACACTCATTGCTAACAGGTGTATATTAAGAATACAGCCATACAGTCTCCATTGACGAACATTGGCTGTTGAATGGGTCATTCTGAAGAGCTCAGTCACTTTCAACGCGGCACTGTCATAGGATGCCACCTTTCCAACAGGTCAGTTTGTCGAATTTCTGCCCTGCTAAAGCTGCCCCAGTCAACTGTAAGTGCTGCTATTGTGAAGTGGAAACATATAGGAGCAAAAACAGCTCAGCCACAAAGTGGTAGGCCACACATGCTCACAGAATGGGACCGCTGAGTGCCGAAGCATGTAGCACGAAAAGTTCATGTGTCTTTGTTTGCCACACTTACTGCGGAGTTCCAAACTACCTCTGGAAACAATGTCAGCTCCAGAAGTGTTCGTCAAGAGCTTCATGAAAAGAGCTGCAACCAACAAGCCTAAGACCACCCTGCGCAATGCCAAGCGTCGGCTGGAGTGGTGTAAAGCACACCGCCATTGGTCTCTGGAGCAGTAGAAACACATTTTCTGGAGTGATGAATCAGGCTGCACTATTTGGCAGTCTGACGGATGAATCTGGGTTTGCCGGAATGCATAGTGCCAACTGTACCGGCTTGAATAGAGCCAACTGTAAAGGAGAAATAATGGCCTTGGACTGTTTTTCATGGTTTGGGCTAGTTTAGCATAGCGTAGTTCCAGTGAAGGGAAATATTTAAGTTACAGCATACAACAACATTCTAGAGAATTGTGATCTCCCAACTTTGTGACAACAGTTTGGGGAAGGCCCTTTCCTGTTTCACCATGACAATGCCCCTGTGTACAAAGCAAGGTCCAGAAAGAAATGGCTTGCTGGGTTCAGTGGGGAAGAACTTGACTGGCCTGCACAGAGTCCTGACCTCTACTCCATCAAACACCTTTGGGATGAATTGGAATGCCGACTGCGAGCCAGGCCTTACGCCCAACATAGTTTCTAACCTCACTAATGCTCTTGTGGCTCAAAAGAAGAGTGGATGCTGTTACAGCAGCAAAGGGGGGGGGGGGTCCAACTCCATATTAGTGCCCATACTTTTGGAAATGAAGTGTATTTAAAAATATTCTATTATGTTCTAGGCATCTTTTCAGAAAATATTCCTCCTTCATGTAGCACGTTTTCATAAGCAAATATGTATGCGATGATGCCAGAACTGTGCAAAGCAATGCATGCCACCATTTGGTGACTTCTATTGACCTTTTGAGGATGCCTGAGCTACTTTCTATGGGAAAAAGTTGGCAACTATGACTTGACATACTATTAGCTACTGGGATCGCGTTTCACAGCTCAGGAGTTTCACCCACTCTTTGATACCCCCTTCAGTTTTGTTTAAAACCCTGCATTTCAGAGATATTTACTATACAGAGGAGGACAATGCCGAGGACGACCCAGTGCAGCTTATAAAATACATATCCGAAACAGTATGCCTGAGGGGAAAGTGCTGTTAACAACAGTCCCATTTAAATTAGCCAATTACCACAAACAGAGGTAGAGGGAGGATCAGAGGTCTCCCAAAGCTGTGTCCCAAGGCAGTGGCTGGGGGGTGGGGGTGGGGAGGGGGGAGCAGGGGTGGATAGAGAAGAGAGGGTCCTGGGGTCCTGCCTTCCCCCATTTTGAATAATGAACACCACAGCAACATTTACAACAGCTGACTCCTCAACAATAAACAATGCAATTCGGCACCCATTAGCAGCAAAGCTCCCTTATTCTTTAATGAGCCAAGTCACATGGCCTGGTTTTACCCCTCTCACTGCGTTAGTAACCCCATTAGTATTCAATGCACTTGTGTAGCCGTTCTGTGTGATTACTCAGGACCCATGGCTACCTTTCCATATTTGCCTTTTCAAGATGCATGGTCTGTACAACATCAAAGGGTTAAGGCCTTTCTTCTTTGTACATAACAGGTATAATTGCTCACAATATTGCACTGATTCAATAATAGATATTTCAGAACTCATTAGTCTGGAAAGGTGATTATGTGATTGACATGCACAGCTTTTAACAGAGATTTCTTTGACCATCTCTCTTTCCTCCTGTGAATTCAAAGTATAACCACACAAAAGACACACACATACATACACACACACTTACAGACAAACACACACATTTAAATGCATACGCCCACCCTTCTGAGGAAATACAGTTTAGCACCATCACCTGTCACACATCAAATTGCATTTATTAAATTAATGTCTCTCTCTCCCTCTCTTCTTTGGTTTCTTGCTCTCTCTCTCCTTTGATCTTTTTTTCTGTCTCTGGCCACTCTCTCTATACCTCTGTCTCTGTGTGTCTATTCTTTCTCCAGTCTCTCTCACTCCCTCCCTCTACCTCATCCCCACCCCCACCTATACACAATTATGCACTAAAGGCATTCTGTAACATTCACACCCATACAGCCATGCACGGACACATACACACACACACACACCTACACACACACACACGCACACACACAGACAAACACACCCACATGCACGCACACACACACACACACACAAAGAAGGGTTTAGTAAAATGTCAGCACAGCCTGTCTCTCATCATGCAGCTCCTCCCAGAAGAGCCAGATGTGACATCAAAGAAGCCCGCTGATTTCTCATCCCTCTCATCCCCACTTCCGACGCTAAAGGTCACCCCCAGCCCATTTTAATACTGATCGGCCCTACCCAGCCATTCCACTGGGACACCTCTTAGCTCGCCTTCCCAAGACCCCCATTCTCTCCTTCTTTCTTCCTTCTGCACCTGTTCCCTCTCCTCCTTTCTCCGAGAAGAGACAGACCCGCCAAACGGAACTGAGCTCAGAAGGCACCTCAGTAAACAGGCCCCCTGAGTGCTGTGGAAGGACCCTGCGTGAGTTCCAGAAGATTCTGTATCGCACCCGGCGTGTGAATAATCTGATGCATCAAGGCGGCTCAAAACCACGCCTGACACGCCGCGCTCCTGGAACAAAAAAAAATAAAAAATAAAAATATATTTGCTCTACCTGTCAGCAGCTGCGGGTGTGAAAGCTGAACAGCCCCCAAGACTGTCCCAGCCTTGTCTCGTTAGGAGGGAATAGCAAAGAGAGGGGGAGAAGACAGAGAAAGAAAGAGAAGTGGGGAGATGAGGGGATCCGGTGGGGGGGGCGGGGGACAGCAAAAGAGACAATCTTTCAAGGTGTGCTGTATTCTCCAGTAACAGAGGCACACAGGAAATAAATGTTTTAATGGCTGAGACAAGTGGCACAGTCCGCAGGGCCGCTGCCCCTGAAGCCGTATGCGATTGCCCCGCACGGGCAGGGATTCCATCTCCACCAATGCACTCTCAACTGTGGTCTCTTCTTTGTCTGCTACACTCTGCTTTCACCAGTCTGAATACAGCAAGAAAAAAAAAAGAGGCCAGACAGTCCTGCTACCCTTTAAAAAAAGGAAATGGAAACAGCCAAAGGAAAAGAAACTGTAATAACAAAAAATAAATTGATCGTAGCAACAATCTAGCAAAAAATAAGCGGAACACAAAGAATCGATGAAACACTACAGGAAGTATTATTCCCTCCACCCCAGCTCTAACTCCCGCCATAACTCTCCGCCCTTGTCTGGTGTACAAAGGGTTCCTTCAGCCCCCAAAATTAAAAAAGCTCTCTCAGTCCCTACCCAACTCATAGGTGTGCTTGTGTGTGATGAGTGTGTGTGTGTGTGTGTTTGACTGAGTGTGTGAGTGAGTGAGTGAGTGTGTGAGAGAGAGAGAGAGAGAGAGAGGAGAAAGAATAAAGGTAGAGGAGGCACAGGGTCAAGAGTGTTTATGAGGTTTGTTTTCCACATCTGGTCTTCAGAATTTGAGGAGATCCATCAGGGGAAACTGCTCTGCCTGGCTGAGGGTGAATCAGGATGCTTGTCTGGGTTACCTCACTGCTGCCCGGAAGGCCTGCAGTGGGCTGGGGAGGGGCAGGGGGTGTGGAACGAGGACAGCAGGGGTGGTTAACTCACAGCCAAACAAAAATGACCCTCCCACCAAATACTGTGGTGCACAGAGTACTTTCTCTTGTGTTGAAATCCGTGCTTCATGTGGACCTCTGAAAGCCTAGCTTGTCGCTTGCATGTGAGAATCCTTAATAAACATTAATAAACTTAAAATCGGCATTAAAGTCTGCAGAGGGTTGGAAAAAAATGATCTTTTTCTTTCTTCATCTTCTTCTTCAGAAAAAAAAGCTTTCTGAAGCTGCCACCACAAGAGTTGACCTTACAGATCAAGAAGACACCTCGAACCTTGACCGGGTCAATTCTAACAACCTATTAAAGACAGTGGTGGCCAGAGGGAAACAGGCTGTAGCCAAGGCAGACCTGACATTAATAACTGTGCCGAAACTATTATTGTGTTGCATGATTTAACAAGTGAAGCCAGCTTGAACAAGAACCAACCAAACGGCAACCAAATCCTTTCATTAAATGTGATGGGTATGCCACTGGCCACTTCAGGCACCATTTTACGAACTCACGAACAGCAAACCAATGTCCCGTCTCTTCGCTGTAATGAAAAAATATGTACAGTAACCTGGTCGCTTTGTCATAAAGGGGGATGGGGTAATGTTACTACACCCAGCCAATCTCATTAATCATAGACCTCTGCTCTAGCATCGTTATGACCTGAAAAAGTAAGCTCTGTGCCTTCAGTACACTGTTAACCTGCTGATAGCCCTTACAGTACCTCACCCTAGTCTTCTGCTTACATTGTTCTCATTACATGCTTTTTGTGAACAATTTTGGTTGTGTTTTTTTATATATAGAAGCCAATTACAGCTAAGGGGGTGGTGGAGGGGAGGGGCAAGGAGGTTTCCTATTCCACAGCATCAAAGACATCTGCATAAATGCTAATCTAGCCGGGAGTTGAACTGTGGTAGGACTGAGCAACTGCACACCCTGATTGAGAAGGGCAGCATGTTGCAGATACCCATAACAGCACAATGGAGGAGCCTGAGTGGAGATCTGCCGTGGTTCTCAGTTCTCCGGCTGGGGTCTGTTTGACAGAGGCCTGCACTGACTGAAAGACAGAGGCAATTCTTAGGTAGTTTTTCATTATTTCCCAGGAGGCAATGGCACGTGAAACAGACTGGGGAGGGCGGGGAATTTCACAAAAATCTTGCAGTCTTTTGTTCCTAGAGTTCCACCAACCATCAAAGACATGGGAGGTCTGATGGTCTCCATGGTAACGGGTAAGGCTGGGGCCCGTGGAGGCGGAGGTGGCGGCACTCCGATGAGCAATGACAGCTGGGATGGATGCACAGGGCCATGCTGGGAGCTGTGCTCCCATTTGGCTCTCAACACTGATGCACCCCTCAGCTGCTGGATGGGTGTGTGTGTGTGTGTACGTGTGCGTGCACGCTTACACAGAATTTCTGGACTATTCTTTATGAGGAACCTCTGTGTATTAACTCTCATGTAGCACATTACCCCAGGTGACACCAGAACACAGAAACTAAGGCAACATCCCTTTATGTAACTGCTTTACAGGATAAATTCCTGCAGAACATACTGCTATAGCTTTGCGTGAAGCAAGGTGAACTGTGGTGGAAAAATTCTGGCCATTTAAATGGGTAATACTCAGTGTTGCTGCATGGGTACCCCTTCATACAAGGTGGCACTGTTACAGTATCGCCCTCTGTTTGCAAAGCAAATGCAACCATAAAGAACATCTGCTTATGTTATATTGCATTGCATTGCATTGCATTACACTCAGCGCACTTCCTCCATAGGAACCATGCACCTTTTTGGGAAACCCATAACTCTTTAAACACCATTCAAAATGCGCCCCCCCCCCCACAGAAATAACCTAGGAAATGAATGGTGACTACCACTGCTTCACTTATGAGAGTAATATGGGAGTTTTATTGCATGATACTGTGAATCCCCATGTTGATGGGAGGGAAAAAATGTGTGTTAAAAAAGCCCCACTGTACAGTAATATGAGACCTGACAGGGAAATTGCCTCCAAACTCTTGTTTCTGTCTCTTTAATAATTGCATGAAACTGGAAAACTGAGAATCTGGAAATTTGGGAGCGGGGGTGGGTGGGGGGTGGGAATGGGGGGGTTGTTGGGGGGGGTCAGAGATTTTCGGTTTGTCACACAATTTAAAGTAGGAGAACCCCCACCCCCCATGCTCCCTGCCCATATCCCACTTCACCTTCACCTTCTGCTTTGCCTCAAGAAATGAGGGCTCAGTGCTGCTTCTGTCAAACTAACAAGCGTGGGCTTAAGAACGGCCTGGCAATCGCCTGACAGTAGCGTACACCATGTCACATCGGCAGGGCAGACCAAACACAGACCGTCTACCAGGGACAATCACTAGCAATTAATAACAATATATAAATAATAATTTGTCCATTAACATTTTTTGTTATTGTTTTCTTAATTTTGCGTAGCTGTGAACATTTTCTCTTTTTTTCGATGGGGACAGGTGTGTACTTAGGGGGAGGATCTGAAAGGCAACAGTATCAAGTTTGAATATTTCTACACAAAAACTTGCACACAAACATGCACGCATGCACACATGCACACACACGCACGCACACACTCACACTCACACACACACACACACACACACACGTTATCCCCATTGATATTCATGAACCTTATTTTCAGTAAAGCCAAAGAATTCAGAGCTATAAAATTATTCATGTTCAGCTCAAGCAGAAATTCAGCCCCTGGCTGGTTTCATCAATTTGATGTTTTTTGGGGGGGGGGGGGGGGTCAGTAAAGGCTGAGAAACGCTGAAAAGAAAGACTTTTTGTCATGGACATCTCCCAAACTTTATTAAGAGTAAAAAGGGGAACTTTGCGTGAACCTCACGGATTATGCAAGTGATTCTTTCTTCAATGACAGCTGTTTAATCTGCAGCTACAGAAGAGGACAGCCAGCATGGAGAACAAAAGCAGGACTTGTGCTCATTGGAAAACACAACACAACTCTAGCTCTCTTTATACTTTCCCTCCAACTTGCAAATAATGTAAATATCCTGTCAGCACACCGTTTCCAGAAATTTGCATGACATTTTGAGGTAGAGGGTGTTCAGAATGCATGCAATACACCCTTTGGTCAGGAGAGGTTGTGCATCATATGATCAAGATATCTGTTCTCTATCCAAACGCATTGCTAAACTGCACCACAACGCCCCCCCACGCCCCACCCCTCACCCCCACTCCCCTCCCCACCAACGCACCTACAGCATCTCAAAATCTCAACATCTGTCTCAGAAATGCAAACAGAAAACAGGAGCTCAAATACCCAACACTCACACAGACAGACTGCAAATGCAAACATGGCAGAGAGATAGCTATGCCCTGCCAAACCAAGGGGAGTTACAGCATGGATGCTATATACATTGAACAGATATTCAGCTCCATGTGCGGGTGACAATGAAAATTTGGTCCTAGTTGAAGCTTAAAACGGTGCGCAGAGACTTGCCAGCTCATTATGAATATTCATGAATGGGTGCAGTCAAATTTGTAACCATGGCAGTATGTTACATGTTATATCGACATATGACAAGGGCCACATCCTTCCCTAAAATGAGACAAGAGGGGCAGAACAAGCTAAATATTTAGTCAGAATATAGAACAGTGGTCTTCAGTCCTGGTCCTGGAGAGCCACGGGGTGTGCTGGCTTTTTGTTGTTGCTCAGCCCTTGAGTAGCACAGCAATTAATCAGTTTAAACAATTGACTACACAGCTAACTCAAGTAACCTGGTTCCTTGGATTTGAATTATTGGGCCCAAGGCAGCTGCTAATCTAAAGGTGAAAACAAAAACCAGCAGACTCTGTGGCTCTCCAGAACCAGGATTGAGGATCAGTAAGAATGGCTGTGGCTGTACGCCTGAAGGGTAAAGTGTTACTCATTTTACCATGGGCATTTTTTTGTCTTTTATAGCCTGTCTCCAACTCCAGAGTACGTCCCCGAGGCCGTGCATATCAACACTTCCACGGTCTTTCTCTGTAATGGGGTGAGTGCTTATCTGAAGGTACACTATATGAATAATGCAGCGAAAGTCAACTGCTCTTAAGTGACCCTGGGGACGAGGAGCAGGCTCTCTGTCCCGTCTGGAGTCCACCCCTGTACACAAGAGGAAGAGCTAAAGGACACTGGACTCTGGAACACAATGCTACAGCACTAAAAACACTGGAACACAACGCTACAGCACTAAAGAACACTGAACACTGGAACACAACACTACAACACTAAAGAACACTGAACACTGGAACACAACGCTACAGCACTAAAGAACACTGGACACTGGAACACAATGCTACAGCACTAAAGAACATTGGACACTGGAAAACAATGCTACAGCACTAAAGAACACTGGACACTGGAACACAACAATTGAACAATTCATATATTATCATGAGAATAATCATAGTATGCTTTTTTAAGGAATACAGTAATTATTAAATAATTTCATTATTTTCAATTAATTAATCATTTGATAATTAATTATTGGAATTACCATGATTACCAATATTGCTATTATGATTATCAATAATGATAATGGTTATTATGATGATTATAACAGTTATGAATAGAATAGAATAGAATATTTTCCAGGCAGAACTTCAGGAATTACAATTGTGCTTTTTATTATTATTTAAAGTTGCCACATAAAGATGCAGAAGAATACTTTGTTTGTAACTCAGGGTAAGAGAGTCTGCCAAATAACTAGAATGTAATGTGTAATACTGTTATGGATATTCTCCCAAAATTGATAGGCAGTTTGGCAGATCACAGTTCTGAGAGAGTAGCAATTAAGGCTGCTAAAAACCTCATTGTTTAGCATCACCAACCTATTCTTAAAACCCAGTAAGCACTCACTGCAAAGCTGACAGCAGGAGGTGAATTATGTCACACTTACTGAATTATGTCACTACACCCCCCCCCCCCCCCACACCCCCCCCACGCTGTCAGCACAGGTCCCAGGGTGGTGGGGCAGTGATTAAAATGAGCATCAAATGACACTTCTGTTTTAATGCCCCCCCCCCCTCCCAAGAGTGAAATATCTCTTCCACCAGGCAGTTTAGCTCACAGTGAAAAATCACTCTGCTTGTTCCCAAGTCACAATGAATGCTCAGGGGGAACAAAGGGGAAAACACAGGCACTCTTAAACATCACAGATCGCACTAACTAATAAACAAACGTAAAAAACAGCAAGTACAAAAAACTTGAGAGGGGAGACTATAATAGAGAAAAACTCTTTACAAGTCTATGGATCTTTCCGGGGCGAATGCGGAAGATGTGAACCGGAAGAGAAAGAGGAGAGAGAAAGAAGAGAGAGAGGCAGAGTAAGAAAGAAAGGGTGAGGGAGGAGAGAGAAAGAGAGAGAGGAAGGGGGAAAGGGAAATGGTTTTGTTGAAGCAATGCTTTGATTTCATATTTAACAGGAATTGGCGCTTGGCCACCTCAGATGTACCCAGGCCCGAGGCAATCAAAACACACCCCAACCCCCTCCTCAACCCAACCACCGCCCCTCTCCCCCGCCAGGCTGCCTCAGCTACACAGCTAGACTCCACATCTACAGGCTTTCAGAAAATACACCCCACAACACTGCTCACACAATCAGCACCTCTAGGGATCCCTTCACTATAAAAGCATAAGAGTCTCAGAATGAACAGTGAGTTTCAGAATCAACAGGGCCCGCTGGTACACAGTAAAAGATGTGGGTATGTGTGCATGTGTGTGTGTGAGGAAGAGAACACTTTTAAACCTTTCATAGTCCAATCAGCATTCTGAGTGTACTATTAGAGTCACTCTCGAAAAGAACCTCGGCTAAATATATACGGAAATGAAATAATAAAAATAGATAGAACAGAGCTAATATGCTAATATAGACACATTTACATCTGAGCCTTAGCTCGGCTGCTATTTTGCTGAGTCACAGAGAAGCATGATGGGAAATCACAGCAGAAACATCCTCCCTCGGTGTGAATGAATACTGTCACGGTAATTTATCACCCCACACAGGGTGGCCACAGTAAACGCCTGGTCTTCAATGGCGGGTGATGGCAGAAGAGCAGGTACTTACTGCACCGACTTGGATGACTGGGACCTGAACTTGGTGAACTCCCCGGGTGCAGTCCACTCGGATCCCAGCTGAGAGACAGACAGAATAAAGACACTTACATACTGCTCCTAGAGGGTAAATAAGATTGTTACACGCTGCTGTACCAGAGTAAATAACACTGTTACACACTGCTCTTACAGGGTAAATAAGGATGTTAAACACTGCTGTTACAGGGAAAATAAAACTGCCACACACTGCTGTGACAAGGTAAACAAGACTGTTACACAATGCTGTACCAGGGAAAATAAACTTATAGACACCTGCCGCACACTGTTATATCAGGAAAAGTAAAATGTCATAAGTTTAGACACCTGTTACAGTGTATTACTAGGGCAAATAGAGAGGCTATTGCATGCTGACACTGGCGGAAATAAAGACTGTTACACACAGATTTAAATGCTATAAATAGTAGCATTGTTACAAATTGTTTCTAAGTGATGGGATAAGCTTGGACTGGGCTAAGCACAGAACGAGAGCTGCAAATTGTATTTCTAATCTTTTCCCCTGACATGGCTGCAGCTTGCGCCGGTAGAGTCACGATAAGAGGAATAAAACAACAGCAGGAGTTTTGCTGTGATAAAGAACAGACTGTGCGGCTCAAACTGCCACGTTATCTATGGTGGCACTTTGTTTTCCCTTCCTGACTTTATTCTGTTAAGAAGCCATCTGGCAGACACTGATCCGGCAAGCTGCCGCCGCGCCAGTCGCCGCACCGAACGCCCAGTCGCCAGGAGAACCGGGAGCACACGCTGTAATAACGCGGTAAGGATGCTACGTGGACTCTACAGGCGTGTCTCCACAGGTGTGCTGAGTGCAGGTGAGCTATCGCTAAAGGATTTTCCACAATCGCTCCTGGGATTCAGTCGCAAATCATTCTCAGTGCCAGAAACCAGCACTTTTGGCTCTTTCAAATCTTCCTGGTCAAGATAAAGGGACGCTGATGTACACCACGTTTGCAGGTCCATCATTGGTCCTTTGGAAGTGTTCACATCACTCTAAATCATGTTGTGCGCACTGGTTGATAAGAAGCTTCTCCTAATCAATCAGTGCGAACAACACGATTTAGAGTGATGTCCACACCTCCAAGGACCAATGATGAACAAACAGACCAGGGGCCTGAATATGTGGCATAAAAATTTCTGGTGTACGCACATGCATGTGTGCATCAGCATAAGGTTGTGCATGCATGTGTGTTGTGCCTGTGTTTGTGTATATGAGTGTGCATGCGTATGCGTGCGCACGCACATGCTTTTGTAACTTTTTCAAGTCAAGTTCATAAACAAGCTCAGGGTGTATTCCAACACTGCCCTGTAGTTACACACAGGACACCCATTTTCTCACAGAGTTAAGGAAACTAATTAGCACCCCTGCAGTCTTTGCTCCATAATGGAGTCATTTGGCAGAAATCACAGCATGCGGTCACTTAATTGTTTGTGCATTTCTTTCTTTCTTTTTAAGTCATGTAAGCATGAAAAGCCATTGTGTTAATTGGTTGCCATGGCTCCTGGCTTCTTAATAAGCTGAGATCCAAAGGCTCAAAGATCTCTTTCAACTGTTTGTGAGGACTAACACACTGACCATCAAAACCTTTCACACAATAACTGCTCTATACTGTACACACCACTTTTAGGGTCAGATCCTTAGAGTACTTAAGGCCAGATCCTGACTCAAAAAATGGAAGTACTTTTTTTGCACTCCCAGATAGATGGGATTTACGCAAATGTGAGATGCGCGCATGCTACACAATCGCTTTCCTATGAAGTAGGTGGTCCATGCTGAGGTGCACTAAACATAATTACATTAGCTCAGTCCAACTCACAGCCATATATGTGAAAATGTGCATTTGTCTGGAGTTCCTATTACATTCTTGTTTCCTTCATAAAACCCCATTACTCAGATTGACAAGGCATGGGTGACTTTTGTTGTAAATTATTCAGCCATGTGTAAATTTTTTATGTAAGGAAATTTGGTGTCCAACATGAGTACATCCAATTCCCGCTCCAATTTGGAATGTCCAATCATCGCAACAGCAGTCGCATTCATGTTGCGAACCCCACTGCCAATTCATAAGAGTGTACTACCCCAAAAAACACGAGGTGTCGCCAGCTGCTTCTTTACACAACACAGACTGCAGCCATGCTCACGTTGAGCAGATTCAGTGGAAGACCTTTCATATGCAGCTTCTGACTGCAATCTACAGGCCCTATCCAACTGAACTCTCCAATTCCCGAAGCAACGCAATCGAAAATTGTGCATCACCCACAGTCGGCACTGGCACGGCCCGGATTTGATCCAAGGCTGATGGATTTGATCCATCCGTGCACCACAGTGTGGTGCCTTAACCGAATAAGCCACCCAGCAGCCCTGTACATACACAAAATACACGCACATACGCAGCAGGCAAAGCTAAAGATAGCCCAGAGTCAGGATGCGGCTAAATATCCCATACCATAGATTCCGCATATTCTCATTAGCATTTCCAACACTGTGGATCTTTTCATTGCCAAAAAGATATTCCCACATCACACACATAATTATTCTAACAGATCCTTCGAAAACAGAAAATGTAATTATTTCCCACAACAAACAAGAACTCAGGAAAAACAGCAAAGAATAAATAAGGAAAAAGAAAGACAATCAGCGGCCAACTACTTATTGGATGATCATTAATCGACAGAAATGAGGGGTGAGAGTCATTAATGGGTTATTTTCCTTGAAAAACAAATTCCCTGAAGGTGTTTGGACAATGTCTACTTATGTGCTGAGGAAGCAATAGTCAAACTGCTTTTTGTTTTTGTTTTAACCCCTTAAGGAATGAGATCACAAGCATGTGATTAGAATGTTCTTAACTGAACATTCTATTGCTGATCAAACAATCACTACTGGTAGTTGAAAGCAATGGAATTCTAGAACACTGACAGAATAAAAAATAAAAAAATGTTTTAAAAAAAACATGCTTTTCAAAGGGTTTTCAGTTAGTTTTTTATGATTCATAGCCCCTACACTCTCACTGTGGCCTTGGATACCCACTCCCACGCTCTTTTGCCTTATTTACTCTGAGATGTGAACAAGCAGGTAAAAAAATTTCAGCACTCCTGTCACACTGAATCTAACAAAATGAGGGGAAAGCAACTTAATGCTGGATTCCACTCTCCCCATCTCACCTTTCTTCCTCTTTCCATCTCCCTTTGTAGCGCCGGCTCCATTTGACAAAGGAAGTGAGCGGACGCAGGAATTCAAAAGCTTGAGATGCTACTATTTTCTACAGAGAATAGAATACTTATGTTTGGCGTGTGGGGGAAAATGAGTTTAGAGAGCCCAAGCTCTTAAAGACAGGGCTGTGTCTAATGGGCTCCCTGACACGCAGACGCTATAGACACACGCGCCAATTTTAGCATTAACGCTCCATCGATTTTCAGACTTTAGAGGTGACAGGTTAGCACCGCAGATGTGGAGTGAAGGCCAAGGGGGCAATACAGGAAATCATTGCGAATCCAGGACTCGCTGCCCATTCGTCACTTTTTCTGCAAAAACAGACAAGACACGGCCGGTGCGGCCAGAACGCCCCTTCGACCAATCGAGTTACTTTCACGAGATATTGACTTCATTCTGCAAGTGCATTTGTCTGAAGGGTGCACAAACCCATAAACATTTCTTTTCGGGCTCGGAACCACAATCAATATGCCATCCTTGTACCATGACTCCACTGTATGGAGCGCTGTTGTGAGGGTGTAATTTATAAGCCCAAAGCTTTCTCTTACATGTCAAAGAGTCTACAGTCCCTCTCTGAGGGTGGAGAGAGAGGTCTGTGGAGTGGGGTGGGGGGGAGGGGTGAGAGGGGCATGACAAGCTACTTGACCACTGGCATAGTAGCATTATCAGACAGTGGGTGCCTGGAAAACATCATTAACTATTCTGTCTAATGCAATCTGATTAGTGGCAGCAGATTTCGTAATTTGATTGACTGGGGTGAGTTTTTATTTCCTCCACCCACCCCTGTGCTCACCCTTCTCCATCAACTGTACTTCAGTGCTGATCTTCCTCTCGTGGAAAACTAGCACTGGTGACTGAGGATAACCTTGCACTGTATCTTTCCTTTAAAGCTGACATTTAATATTGAGATACCTTGTCTGCCTGCTGACAGGACATGGGAAAAATTTGATCTATCAAGCCTGCCCTACGGTATGCCGTTTATTGTCAAATAATTATCCCACAATGTCCAGAGAAAGTCATCATTTTCTTTATATACCCTTTATTTACTAATGTAGAGAAAAAAGTGAAATGTTTGAAGGGAAGGGGGTTTTCAGCAGCAAACACCAGTCAAAATGCAGGTGGTTTAAGATGAAGACGTTGCTAATGGACAGTTTTGCATTGTTTTTGTTTCAGTAGAAACATTTAGGCCTAATGAAAAGAGAGAGGTTTTGCAGCAGCGTTTTGGCAGAGCTGATAATGGTTCAGTGGTAAGTCTCATTTGATTAAACAGTTTGTTGAAATTCTCAATTCTAATCTAGTCAAATAATCCAGCCAGCTTTTTGGCAAAACACTATTATGGAAGCTGCACAGTCATGAGCTTGAAATATGACTAGCGTGTCATTTTAAGCGTTGCAGAAAATGTTTTGGCATTGAACTGCTGCCTCCACCAGAAAATGATTTTCCAGAAGTAATAGCTGTCTGTTGGTTTATTAGCAAATCCCCAAAGGTTTGTTGCAGTTATGCAACATGAGAGTGGGAAAATTAGCCAGAGTGATAGGTTGTTTTTGAGTTTGACAAGTAAGGCTACAGGCAGACTAGACAGCAGTCTCACTGGAGTCTTCTGCTGTCCATCACTCTCCACCAGAGCTTGCCTGATTGGACGCTGAGCATGACTGGCGCAAGGAGAACAGTAGAACACAATCAGAACAGCTTGAGAAAAGCAGAACAGGATGTGACCTGTCTGTCTGTCTGTCTGTTGGTTCCACAGACAATAACAGGCCTTCAACAATGCCCACTGTACCGGGCCGTCAACTGTGTACTCATCTCGCTTTCTCTCTCAGCCCTCTTCAAAACCCTTCACCAGCAATCACCTTGGAGGAATAGTCTACCATACTTCATTACCCAAGCACGCCGTAAAGAAAGTTTCAAAAGGCAATCAAAGCAAATGCACTTAATTTGAATGAAAAGTTATTTGAAGCTTATTTCATCCTGCTAATTCTGATGTTTCATCCCGCTTCTGTTACAAGTGTTATAATAAATTTATGAATGACATACATATGTGTTATTGTGAGTTGGCATATAACGGGAAAAATAGTTATAGTTATTTTCATCAGAATGCCAGTGAATTAGTGTAAAACACAGATTGTGACATGTCCTGTGTTCCAAAGATACAGCATTCCATGGGCTAGCGTGAATGTACATATATGTTTTTTCACACCAGGAAGAGTAGTTTCTGCCTTGGCAACAATTAATGGGGAATCAAATAAACAATAAACAATACACCATGAAAATCTGCAGATGCTGCAGCCCCCCATGACTAGTTTCAGACCTTTGTCCTGATCACTACAGATCTATTTCCTCGATCACATCCTGTTTCCAGGGAGCTTCTTCAGAGTGAACCTATCTATTTATATGATTTTTCTGTGGGATTCTGCAGTCACTAAAAGTGAGTTATGTTTGAAACCATACTCATACTGCATCTCGTTAAGACATTTAGAAAGCAATACCAAACATGTGGCTGATCCTCATTAAGCATCCCAATTCCCAACATGGTACGCATTGCAGTATATTGAAATTGGCCCTCATTAAGAGCAACGACAGCTTGCAACAGAAGTGAGAGCAAATGTCATTTGCAATTTGGGGTGAACTTGTCACATTATGTCCCATGGTGTTCTCCGCAACAACGCGTGTTCCTGCAGCAGGGTCGGGGGGCCCCAATCTCTTCCACCTCACATTTAATACGGATGTCACATCTGATATAACAGGTGTTGCCATCCATGACTGTCACCCAGTGTCTGCCAGGGGTGTCTTGTGATACCTTTGGAGGCAGAGAAACAGAAGGCTAAGTAACCGACAGAGTGATTTGGCACTATTCCCCCCAGTAGGTAATTTGGCATTTCAAAATGGATGCAAAATGGACTGAGGTGAAGTTCGTCATTCAGCTGTTCCATAATATCTCCAGTATGAAATTTCCATGTAAGTAGAGACCTTTCCAACCCAGCTCTGTGAGATGCAGTGATGCAAAATGAACAGATTCAGTGGAACAGACTGAATATGACTGCTTTCTGTCTCACTCACTTGGACACGCATGTCACCAACACTACACACGCACATCCTATACAAACACAGACATGATCTTTTTCACTCTGCTCAAGAGCTCTTGTGCTCTTTCTCTCTCTCACACACACACACACACACACACACACACTAACACCTGTGCCCCTGCTGGTCTCGGAACAATTGTTAGGGTGACACGGTGAGCCAAGCCAGACCTCATTATTCTCCCATCAGCCTCGGCTGCTGAGACAACTGACACCATCACCATGTAATGGCTGAACTTCCTGACCCGTCAGGCTACCGTGCCGCATGGGCAGCGCTGAGACCTAAACCTCCAACTCTCTGCCTCCAACACTGATACTGTGAGCTGAACCCAGAACAGTTCAAATGAAAGCCCAGGATTCCAGCACAATAAATGCACCAAAGCCAAATGGTATGTAATATAACCCAATCATTATTTTACATTACATTACAGGCATTTAGCAGACGCTGTAATCCAGAGCAAATTACACAGCGTTTGCATTTTTTACATAGTATTTATCAACACAGCTGGATATATACTCAGATAACACAGATTAATTACCTTGCCTTACCTGTGTTTCAGAAAGAATATAAACTGATTTCAGGATCACCCTGTTTATCAGAATAATATAAAAAATACTATAAAAAACTGAAATTACACTAAATTAACAGTAATGAATGCGCCATCTGTTTTCCAATACCACAGCCCTTTAAAAAGACTGACAGAAAATGAAACTACTAGACAGCAACGATTATGTCTTTAACATGATTGGATTTTCATTTTTAATGCCATAGTTCAATATATTTCAGTATGTCGCCACAATTTGGGAAATATAATTATTTACATATGGTGTATATTCTCTGTTTCTTACCTGGCCTACATAAACCAGTAGTCGGGCATTCAGGGGGTTCTCGTCAGGGCTAAGCCAGAACTCAGAGTTGTCGTCTGAGGCCACAGCAAACTGGAAGTCCCCTGCAGGGCCGGAAAGAGACCATTTAATTAGCTGAACCCAGGACCCCCGGCAGCCTGTAAGCAGGGCAGAGAGGGCAGACCCTGCGCCCAGGGGCGTAAGGGGCTGGAGAAGAGGGCTTCAGGTCAGGAGTAAGGAAGATAGGAGAGGAACAGGGGGCTTCAGGTCAGGAGTGGAGAGATAGGAGAGGAACAGGGGGCTTCAGGTCAGGAGTGGGGAGATAGGAGAGGAACAGGGGGCTTCAGGTCAGGAGTGGGGAGATAGAAGAGGAACAGGGGGCTTCAGGTCAGGAGTGGGGAGATAGGAGAGGAACAGGGGGCTTCAGGTCAGGAGTGGGGAGATAGAAGAGGAACAGGGGGCTTCAGGTCAGGAGTGGGGAGATACATTAGAAGAGGAACAGGGGGCTTCAGGTCAGGAGTGGGGAGATACATTAGGAGAGGAACAGGGGGCTTCAGGGAGGGAGATAAAATGCAGTGGAGGCAGAAATTCACACAAACCAACAAGTCCCCTTAGCTCTGTCTGCATCGATGTCACCCCAGGGGCAGGGGGAGAGTGAGTGTTTGTAGCTCTATTTGTGTGTGTGTGTGTGTGTGTGTGTGTGTAGCTCTGTGTGTATGTGTAGCTGTGTGTGTGTGTATGTGTGTATATATCTATGCTTGTGCATATAGGCAAGTGTGTGTGTGAAAAATCTGCCGCAGACAGTGCCCTCGGGCAAACTTGCTCAGTGGCAGGCTCACATGGCCTATTCTATCTATTTATAAAGCTGACCTCACCACAGGTGGGAGGACCACAGCTTGATGGCAGCCATTCTGGTTCAAATGACTAAAGAAAACAAATGCTAAATTGCAACTGGAACTGTGTACTGGTCTATCCGCCTAATGCCACCCTAAGATTCCGGCAAGTTCCGGCCTGGGCTCCATCTCTCACCGTCTCTGTAGGGGTGGATGAAGCCAAAGATGCGCAAACCGTAGTTCTTCCACTTAGGAGCCACAGCCAGCTTCTTCACTGTCGTTCTGGTCTGGAATTTAAAAGCGCACCGTCTGTTTGTGAGTGGAGAAACCCAACCGTTCCGACACACACGTGTGACACATACAAACATACAAATACAATCTGGCTTTGGTATTAAAAACACATTGAGTGTTTATGAAGCCACAATGAACACACACACACACACAAACAAAAAAATGCATGCAGAAATACAATGGGCCAGATGTATGTACATAAAACTCACAGTGCAAATTGTGGCCTGATGAGGGTATGTTGGTGCATTCAGAGTGTGTGAAATTAACATCATATTTACTGAGGCTACAGCTAATTACACAATCAGTGCATTGAATATCTTCATTGGATGTGTGGAAATTTATGTATCTACTGGTGTACCATAAGAGCATATCCAGCACCAAGGACAGTGCACAAAACATACAGACTGTTTTATTCCAGCTGTGGCAGCAATTGTCAATTAAATTAATCCAGATGTGAGATGGTGTAATGATGCAAGGAGCATGACTATTGCCAGGATGGAATGGGAACATTGTGTGGGAGGCTCTAGGTCATTCTCTTCCAGAAGAGTAATTATTTCTATGGCTCTGAGTTAGTCACAGAAGTCGCAGGCATCACAGATTCTATGATGTTTGCCTTTTTTTGGCAGTTCCCTGTTTTTCATGCTTCCTGCAATTTTTCAGCAGTTTTGCTAACTACAATACAGCCTATAGTCAGTTATTATATTCTAATTTTTGATGGCCCCTGTTGATGCTGCTCACTTCTTCTCCTGTAGTTATGGAAACATTTAACTTGTCGGTGACTCAAACCGTGCAATGGCTACAACATGTACCAAATCAACAAACACACAGTAACCCTGTTTTGTATTATTTTAGCAATGCCATTTGAGTGTGCTCTGTTTTGAACACGGCAAAAAGCAGGTTCTTTTTGTGATGGCCAGAAGTGATTACATACACCAAACCATCAATGCACAGTATTTTTTACTAGCGGCAACTACCCACTGATTATTTTTAAAACTTCAAGCACTTGTTAGTTGTGGATGTTATTTCAATCATTTCCCTCTGCTGCACATAAGATTTATTGGTTAATTAAAATAAATTGTTTAAACACTACATGATTTCTGCCTCTTTTTTCAGTTTTCCATGATTTTGAACAGCTTTGGCTGCTCCATAACTTTAGCCAATATTTTCCATGACAAACACCCAACTTTAATTATTACGTGGCTGCTTACTCTGCAACATTTGATTATTTCTCGCTTGGGAAGTTGAAATTGTGTGATTTTTGTTGCAAAGATTCTCTCTTTGATAAATTTAGTAAAGTCAACAGAATACATATTCAGCCACACTTATAATATCTCTGCCCATTATTTGCTCGATCCTCCCTTAAATGTATATGCATTAAGGAGAGATGCACACCTTGGGATGACTCACTGAGCTTCCAGCCCTGCGCGCCAGTTGGATTCGATTTCTAGGGCAGAGTGCGTCATACCTGATGCCTGAAACTAGTCGCGAAAAGCTTATTACATCTGGCCCAATGTGACTTCTGTTTATCCGAGCGCTTGCTCTTAGTATGCATTGTTTTCCTTTCTGTCTGTTTGAGGTCTGATACTCAGTGCCTCAGTAGATTGTAAAGCAGTGGGAGGCTGGAGGAATCTGCAGCACACTGATGCTCTCCTGCTTGTTTGCATCACCAGGGACACTAGACCAGGCAGGGAGGAGTGAACACACTAAAACCATCTTCAAAGCATTTGAGAGCTTTTAACTGCGTGGCAGAATATTTATTATTTGTGTAGAATAATATATGTTATTATTGTATTTCAAAGAAGGGGAAATGCAAATGGATACTAATTAGTTATAAACTAAAGACAGAGAGTCACAAGCAGCACAAAGGAAATGTGAAGTGGGGTTTCCAGATCTTCAGGGAGTGAAAATATGGAGCAGAAAGAAGGGGAACGGACACACTGATGGATGGATGGATGGATGGGTGAGTGTGGGGAATCGGGGAGGGAAATCAAATTACTTCTGCACAAGCCCACATGCACTCACGAATGCACACAGGTATACATGCTATATACCACAAACACATGTACACATATGCATACACACTCAATTACAGCCGTATAACAAAAACACAGGAATTCACACCATATACCATACACAACACACGTTCTTGTGCACACGCACACACACACACGCACACTCACACACACTTACGTGGGGGTAGAGTGGGAAGTGAAGGTTCTTCCTGAGCTGAGTCACAGAGGAGCCACACCAGTCTTCAAACACATGCAGGTTAGCCTGGCCTTTATACTGTGGAATAGGAACAAAGGACACACAGAGAGAAACCATTATCTTTTATATAAATGCATTCATTTACTGGTAGTTATTATTATTGTTCTTGTTGTTCGTTGTATACTACTACAGAAACTGTATATTTCTACTGAGGGATCTGAAAGACCAGAAAAGGTCTATGAGGCGATTCAATCAACATTTATAATTATCATTACAAGCAAGTATTCGACTTTGCCTTCATCGATCACTTTGTGCGTTTGTGTATAAAGAAGGAACACTGCTGACTGAATGCAGATACAATACTTCTAACTCCTTCAGAAAGCCCTTGGATTTACCCTGAACTTTAGGGAACTCAGGCTGGATACTATAAAACAATTGATGAGGTTGAAATTGATGAGACTAAAGTTACAAAGCAGTTTCGAGCTCCTGGCTTGTTGTGGTTTTTCACCAAATTGTGATCACCAGTCTCTCCCTTTCATTCCCATGTCTCTCTGAAAACACACACACACACACACACACAAGCTCGCGCACGCATGCACACACACACAAGCACACACCATCCATAGAGCATTCTCATTGCAGATTAAATAGGGCCAGCCTCTCTTGGATCTTGCAAGGTTTCCGAATGGTGTTACTAGTGGGAGTCTGGCAATCAGTTTTATTGCAATTGAATTTCTCTCTGATATCAGACTGATATCATGATCGATATCAGATCCGCTCAGACATAGAAAAGCTTTCAGCTGAGTAGGAATGTGCTTTTTTATAGTCTGCCATCGATTAACTCCCAGGGTGAGGTCTGAGCCTGGAGCCTTTATCAGTTGGTCAGATACAGAGCCCCCCTGAAATCAGCCACACTTTACCGCGACCACACAGGACAGAGCAACAGCTCAATCCCCACTCATTCTGGCTCCACTACTGCCCCAGTGTCAGATTTGGGCTGTCCCCAGCACTCCGTTAGATTAAGAACAATGTCCAATCGCCAAATATTCCTTGTGCTGTTTCTATTTTTGCCTTCTCTTTAATGCAACGATTCCACTGGGAGTTCCTCGACAGGACCCGAAGAAAATTGATGTCAGTTTCTGGGAACATTAGTTTCAGGAGCGATGAGCGTTTCCGTGTCTCCTCCAAACACACACACACACACACACAGACACACGCACACAGATACGCATACACAAAGACACACACACATGCACACACTGTGGTTTCCTTACTCAATAAGGCTGTTGGGTCAGAGAGAGACCAGATTTATCCCAAAACCAGAACTGGGTTTCAGTAAAAATGCATGCTAAGCTCTTGATAGATTTCCCCTGGTTTTCTTGGAGGATTTTATTTGTAGTCCTGGCTCTTTCATGTGATTCTAACTGTCATTTGTAGGAATTTATTATTTCTTTTTTCCATTCTCTTAAATATTATATTTGTATACTTTTAATTTTAAATTAACATCCATAATGTCTATTTTAATTCCATAACCAATTTAAAGTGAAAATATCAATCATTAAAAAATAAAATGAAGTCTGGAAATTCAGGGACTAATGATGTAATTGACCTATATATACTTTACAGCTCAACCAGCCACCATGGAAACCTTTCATCCAATAAACTTTTTTGTGAAACCATGGAAACCAGGCTGGTGGAAACAGTGAGGCCACAATCAGGTAGAACCCTTCACTCTGGGTCGGCCATTTTTTCCCCCTTTTGCTCTTTTGTCACTAGTTGCATGTAAATGGGATCTCCATGGAAACAAACTGACCTGTCTTTCCTCTACAGGATGGGAATGCAGACAGGGGGTGTCTGGTCCCTGCCCAAGCCACACGCCACTTTGATTACGGCATTACAGTAATTGTCAAAGCTGTCGCCCCCGGAGACCACATCACCCCCTTAATGAGACAGCTCTCCCCCTTAAACCATCAGCCACACTCACGCTTGCGCCAGCTGGAGTTCAAAATCTTCACCCTGCACTGCTAATGGTAGGAGATCCCAGAATCCCCTGCCAAACGTGTCCTCCTAGCCCTCCCACGAACTGTTTACATCTCTGTTTTTACAACCTTTTTATCCCTTTCATCAGTCAGTCATGTGTGGATTGCAGGTTCCCCACGTTGCAGGGGATTCCAATCCTGAGGCTGCAGTGCTTGCTGGTTATTGGGGCATTTTAGCACTGAAGTGATTAACATAGATCATTGATTAGTTGAAGTGTCCACCTTGTTTCCAAGGGCTAAATTGGCTCATGATTGAAAGGAAACCACACAAAAACACCTGCAAACACTCTTGTCCTCCAAAATAAGTTTAACATCCCTGTTGTAGAGTATTGATGGGATAACAGGGGGTAGCCAAAATGTTTCTTATCACCTTGCATACATCCAACGACAGGTGTACATAAACACAACTTCCATTCACCTACAGACTAATGCTGATTACAGGTGTACATAAACACAACTTCTATTCACCTACAGGCAAATGTTGATGATAGGTGATGGTGTATATAAATACAACTTCTATTCACCTACAGAAAAATGTTGATGACAGGTATACATAAACACAACTTTGATTCACCTACAGACTAAAGCTGATGACAGGTGTATATAAACACAACTTCCATTCACTAGCAAACAGGCCAAGCAAGTTTAAATGCAGCTTCCGCATGGCCTGGGGGACAGTTTATTTATTATGATTTATTTATTTCATTTAGCACCCAAAGAGGGGCTGTAAATATCTCATTCCCATCCAAATTTGGAATGTCAAATTATCTGCAAGGGCATTCACATTCATGAGCAAACCTCACTGCCGATTTGGGTAGTGTAGACATCCATAGTTACTCCTCTACAACACCTGGTGTCACCAGCTGCTTCTTTTCACACCGTAGACTACAGCTAAGCTTGCATATAGTGGAGTCAGAGGACAACTTTTTGGCTTTAACATGCAGTGCACAGGCACCTAATCAACCAGGAAGGTCGCTAGGTAGTGATGACTAACTCTAACTGGCCGAGCTGTCTCATACTCTTTGTCTACTACTTTGTAAAGCGATTTTGCTGCAGTTTTGTGTAAAAAGTGCCATACAAATAAAATTGATTTGATTAGATTTGCCAAATCAGAAACATAAGTTAAATAAATGTATTTTAATTCTATACAGAAGATATACAGTAATAATCAGTAAACATTTGATACATATATCATCATTTGTATATACTGTATATTCTTGAGTATGCAAAATGCTATATTTTCATGTTTGGCATGTTCAGTTCTGTTCTTTCCATCTTATCTCCATAATGCCACTTGACACTAATTAAATACTTCCTTTCAGTGTGAAATTATTTATAAGATATACTTTTTATTATTTCCTGCAAGGAGGTACAAGGAGATTAATTTGCCCCACGAATCCCCAGCGCTCCAGGCTACCATAAGTAAAAATAGCCTCAGCATATCACGTTTTAATTCAGTGCTTGTTCTCTGTAAATCCAGACTAGACATGTGCTCACTGATGTATCGGCTGGTTATTCATCTGTTCCCAGCGCTCAAACCCTCTGACCTCACACGAAACAGCACAGGCATCGTAAAACACTCAGCCATACAACAAGCACCGGCGAGAGTGGAGAGACATTCCATGCACAGAGAAAAAATAACCTCAAAATGAGTATTTTTTAAAAAGTATCTAAATTCAAGAAAGAAAAAACGGTAAAATTTAGTGCCTTGGTTTCTGACAGTGAAGATCAATCCCCATGCTTTCCTCTCTGTCACAATCAAATGTGTGTTCTTCTTGTACAGTATATGCACCGAATGTGCACTGACTGTGCAGATAAGAGTATGCCAAAAAAACCTGCTCTGCATGGAGGATGAGGCTGTTTGAACAGTGCCACACAGAGAGAAAGAAGGAGAGAGGATAGATGGAGAGAGGGAAAGGGGGGAACAGAGAGCTAGAGGAAGAAGGAGGGTCAAACAGAAGAGACAGTTAGAGAACAAGGGGGTTAAGGGGACGCAGAGAGAAGAAAATAAATAAACAAAAAGAGAACAGAAAAGAAACATATAGAGGGGAAGTGGACAGAGAGAGGATGAAATGGAGAGAGAGATGAAAAGCGAGAGGGGAGAGAAAAAAAAGAGGCGCAATGGTGTGTATTTTGCAGTCTGTAAGACTGTGCTCCACGCCACACTATCTCGCATCACTGATCCCACCAGGCTCTGTCCTATATATAGCCTCACACTGATTTAATTGAGCTGGTGTGGTGGGCGGGGTGGAGTTTCCACAAGCCGTGGGTGTAGGAGGACCACATGGTGCAATAACACATCCCGGAGCGAGGCAGCTGCACCTGCAACGTACACAACACACAATACAGGCACCGCAACACAGATTACACAAGCACACACACACCACCCACACACACACACACAATACAGGCACCACAACACAGATTACACAAGCACACACACACCACACACACACACACACGCACACACAATACAGGCACCGCAACACAGATTACACAAGCACACACACACCACACATACACACACACAATACAGACATCACAACACAAATTACACAACACACACACGCACACACACACACACACACAATACAGGCACCGCAACACAGATTACACAAGCACACACACCACACACACACACACACACACACACACACACAATACAGGCACTGCAACACAGATTACATACGCATGCACACACACCCACGCACACACACACACACACACACACACACACACACACCAGAACAAGGCAGGCACCATAACAGGGATTTTGCCTCTGCGTCTACTTAAACACATAAACAAAACCCTGTGACTTCTGGACACCCGAGAGAATATTGTGCTAGAGCTCTCTTCTCCGGGTTTACAAATATGGACTTCCCATTTTAGCTCACTCTCTGATCAGATAAGACAAGGAATCCACTGGGAGAGTCTGTGGACATATCTCTGCACAGAACAGACAAACAGCATGTCAGCACTGCCATATATAGGAAGATGTGTCAGCTCTCCGGACTGATGTGTCAGGGCTGGGTTACTCAACATGTGTAACACATTACCACACAAATGTAAATATGAATATGCAATAAAGCATTATTATTATTATTATTATTATTATTATTGTGCAAAGGGGGCAAAGGGGACAATACCACTTAAAAGTAATTACATACATAAATACAAGGCTAGTGGGACAAGAAGGTTGGGATGCGGAGGGCAACATTATTAAATTTAAGCAAATATTTTATTAGCGATGAGCTTGTCTGATTTTTATAAACAATATTTTATTAGTAAGAAGCTTGCCTGAGTTTTATAAATAATTCCATTTCAACCCCACCGCCCTTCCTGCTTCATAACACATTTCATTCCTGTGTAATTAACCATCAACAATGCAGTTTCATTACGTTTCAAGCTGTTAATAACACTTTATTTAGTATTAACCTAAAAAACTGCTGCATCACCAATTGGCTGCACTAGGTCATGGAGGGCAGCAGCATACCATAATGGTTAGGAAACTGGGCTTCTAATTCAGAGCTTGTCAGTCTTCAGCAAGGTACTTAACCTGACTTGCTTATGTAAAATATCCAGCTGTATTAATGGGCTACATGTAAAAAATGTAAGCTGAGGAAGTTTCAATGGATAACAACTTCTGCTAAATGCCTAAAATTAAAAAATTTATTGTGGGTAGGTGTTCAGATTGATCCACTTATTTACTGTCAAGTTTGGCTAGATGAGGCCTATTGATATACAAAAAAGTCCCCATTAAAAATGGGGTTATTGAAAACGGCAGGCAGATGTAGGATGGATGAGCCAGCGCAGATCCAAGCCCATTAGAGCCCTGTCCTCATTGTTCTCCGATGAGGCCTCCAGGAGGTCCATCACGCACCTCGCCGTTCTCAAACGGAGCATAATGGCATTCGATAACCGGAGGTGGAGAGCTCGTAAATCACGCCGAGAACACAAAGGTCATCCCCACACCCGGTCACCCTCTCCATCTCTCCCCGACGTCTGCTGCTCCGGTGGAGCGTGGCGGAGCGGGCAGAGGGAGAGGTGGAGGAAGAGAGTGAGACGGAGATAAGGTCTGCTCATTTCACAAACAGAGGACAAGAACTGGAAATTATGTGGTTTGGTAAAAGGAAGAGCAGGCAAAAACTCAAATGGAAAAAAATTCCTGGGTTTTAAAAGTACAGGAGGGACGTGAATACTCAAGTTAAAAACAGCAGGGCTCCTACGCCTCTCGGCCTCTGGGCCTCTGGGCTACTAGGCTTCTGGGCTTCTAGGCCTTTGGGCTTCTAGGCTGCTTGGCCTCCTGTATGTGTGAAGCAGTGAACAGGTACCCAGGTGTGTGTGGAACAGAGAAGCTGGGGATTGGGGAGTAGAGTGGGGCAGGACTCATGAAGGCCAGAGGGGTGGAGTGTGGAGATTGGGGAGGAAGGAGTTTGGGGTAGAAGGGTATATTTTGGAAAAGTGGGGCAGTGAGGGTTCAGGGTTTTTGGCAGCCCTGGCCTTTCATAGCTATCATAGCTGTGCTCACACAGTCTGGGGGCGGAGGACTGTGTCTGTGTAAGGAGTGTGAGTTTGTGTAAGGAGTGTGAGTTTGTGTGGGGAGTGTGAGTTTGTGTGGGGAGTGTGAGTTTGTGTGAGTAGTGAGTTTGTGTAAAGAGTGTAAATTTATGTGAGGAGTGTGAGTTTGTGTGAGGAGCGTAAGTTTGTGTGAGGACTGAGTTCGTGTGAGGAGTGTGTTTGTGTAAGAAATGTTAGTTTGTGTGAGTAGTGAGTTTGTGAGGAGTGTGTTTGTGTGGAGTATGAGTTTGTGTAAGAAGTGTGTTTTGAGAAGAGATTTAGACCCCCTTGCAGACATAAACCACACCAAATCCTGGCCCACAGAGAATTCTGAGAAAAGGACACGGAGTGATCCAGCTGGGTGTGACCTCCACACTGGGCAGAACATAACGTCCATCTGCTTCCCCCTCCTGCCTCATGGAGCTGTGACAGTCAGCATCACTGCCCCAGAAACATTTTCAACAATGCCAGGCCTGACAGGAGAGGACCTTTACAGACAGACATTAATACTCATGCTGAACAGAATCTGAAATGGAAGGCTACTCACTAACAAAAAAATATCAAATCAGTATCATTAGCATCGAGCAGCAAGTTTACTTGTCGGCATCACAATTTTTTTGGATGGTGTGACAAAAGCCAAGCGAACACCTCTGCACATTCAGCTAAAAGGCCCTGAGAATATACAGTGCTTCATTTTAAAAGCGATCAAGCATTACTTCCTTACAGTAATGGAATATATTGCAGCATATAGTACATGCATGGACTTTTTGAAAAATAAACATTTTCACTGCAATGTAATTTTAGAAAAATATATGACAATATCTTAAAACTACAATAATTAGTATACTTGTCCCTACATTATGAAGTGTCACAATATCTTTTCTGATTTTGAAAGTATATTTCACTACACTGCAGTGTATTTTAATCCCATAAGGGGAGATACACCAGAGATATGTGCCCATTGACTCTGTTATGTGAACCCTGGTCATGTGTGTGATTATCATGCAATAAACAAACATGCTAATCACCACCACCCTTTGGCCTGTGTTATATGGGCCACAAAACTCTATAAAGATAATTAATGTTAGGAGTAATGAGCCAGCCAGCCTCAGCTGAGATCTGCATTACCGGGTAATGGGGTTTGGCAGCCACAGCGGTACTCTGGCTCTGAGTCTGAACCGTGAATTTTCATATGGATGCTCGACTGGGACTCTTTCAGCATGAACTGCGACATTTGAACAGCTGAACTGTGAGACTCTTTCAGTTAGCCTTATGCAAGTAGAGCTAAGCTGTGACTAAGTGCCATACTTATGTATGTAGAGCTGAACTGTGACTCTCTGTACCAGCTGAACTCTGACTCAGTACCAGACTCATTCATGTGAAGCTGAACTGTGACTCTCAGTACCAGCCTGTCATTATTCTACATGCCAGAACCCAAATCATGGGGCGCTGATACAACTCCTGAAGCTGTCAGGTAGGTCAAGCCTGCGACATACTTCCACTAGCAGGTTCTTGTGTATCTAAAAGGAACTTTAATACACAAAGAACTGGTCTGAAATTTTTTAACAGAAGAGCAGTGGTTCAAGTAGCATACTCGTATAAATCTATTGAGGGTGTGTGCTCGGCATCTCAAAGACACATTTTTCCCCCAGGGACAGTTTCCAAATACTTATCGACTTTCTTTTCCCAGCAAAATTAAACAAAACCTATTTCAAGTTGCAATTACAGATACAGCACATGTCAAATGATAATAGAAAGACAAAATAAAGAACAGTTTTTCAGAGAACAGCCCAAGGTAATCCTTACTGTTCTACATCAAAAAAAAAACTAAACTAAATTTTACTAATGTATTTCACTAGCCTGTTAAGAATTGCGTCCTTCATTGCCATTGTCATTCCTTATTTTGTACCATGTGGGGTAGCAGAACAAGCTTGGGGGGGTCCTCACCTTCTTTGCCTTTTGGAGCTCCACAGGCGACATCGAATCACGATTAATTCGATATGCTTGTCACAGTAAGAATCCAGCAAACAAAATCCATTGTCATTTTTAGCCCCGAATATGTACTAACTTGGGTAAAACCTCGATAGAACGTCCAGCGTTTACTCAGAAATTCTCCAGAGGAATTATCACTGTTGTCCGTTTTGCCGTTGTGTACACACCAGAAGTACTGTGTACAATAATGTTGTTATCTCCGGTTTGTATAGATTCTAGGGCTGTGGCTGCATTGTATTTCTACACCCAGCAGGCACAGCCACAAGCATCTGTATCCACACAAAAATATATATCTTTTAGGTGAGAAAAACTTCCACTTCCACTGTGTTTGAGCTTTAGTTACTTTGTTTCAGTACTATTTAGAGTAATTCTGACTATTGGAAAACAAACTCCCAAGGGTTACCTTTCAGAAGGGTTCACGATTATGCCTGTAGTCAAAAGGGTTCAAGAATTGTAACCATTTTATTTGGGAATGTCATTTTCAGGGTTATGTTAAAAAATGGGGTGCTACTTAAGGGGTTAACTAAGATTCAGCACCCACATTATTACCTAAGACTCAGCAACCACATTAAATGTATGAGTATATTTTCAGTTGAGCGCATTTATCATATGTTCTATAAGATGACTTGGATGCTGGACACCCCACCCCCCCAGGAGAAAGCTGATTAATCCTGTCTCCACCTGCCTGTCCCCTGTCTAGCGGTCTGCCAGTACACAATCCCCTGAGACAGCAGCGGGTGTGTAAATCCCTGCAGATCAGACAATAGGTTTGAGTTTGATTCAGTTACTTAACTGGGCCGCTCTTCAATTTCTGTGTTTGTGACAAGGATGGCGTAGCCATGTGATCCTGGAGTGCCTTCCCAGCATGGTCTTCCTGCACCACCTGTCCCAGTAATTCCAACGAGAAGCAGTCCCTCCTGGGACATTGGGACTCTCAAAGAGGGGGGTACAATGTAGAGCCCCTGTAACCATGGCATAAGCCAACCATGAGCGTGGCAGAGACACCTCAGAGACTAACCAGGACAGGGTCAGAATGCCCGTCCCCATTCCTCTTTATGACTTTTAAAAGTGTCCTTTCCTGATAAATGAAATGTGCCTCAATGGCACTGAGAAATGCCACAGACAGGCGCCACTGACAGTTCTTTTCACCTCGAGGGTGACGGCTCTGTGTTTCTTTTTTAAATAACACATACAGGACTGGTCAAAGTGGCATTTTCCCAATCTTTCCAGACTTGAATGAACAACACAAAAAAAATCAACTTCCAAAACTGGAAAATAAATATATACAGTGCACTCGTGTCAGGATTTTGAAATGAGAAAATGTCAAAAATTGCTTGTGTTTTTATCCAAGCAGCCAAAAACGAGCTTTGTTTTTGAAGCTCACTTCCTTGTCTTGTTGACAAATGTTGCTCACTAGCACCAAGGCATCTGGTTGCAGTATAGTTCTATCAGCCACCCATTTCAATGTAAGCCAATGGTACAAAATACGAAGTCAAACATTTTTTCCCAGAAAAGCATGCAATCGCAATAGGTGTCTTTGTCTAATGTCTCCCCATGTGGCGACTTGTTATTTTAGTTATTGTGTCCTCTGGACAATATTTTTATATTTTGTAAACGAATCAGAGACCGTTTGCATCACTGCTGAGTCACTGTGCATCACTCGGGCGAAGGGGGGCAGTATTTAACATAACATAACATAATATAACATAATATAATGACGAGAACAGACCATTCAGCCCAACGATGCTCGCGATTTCACATGCTTAATGGAGGACTAAGACCCACCCAAGTTTTGAACAACATAGCGACATGAAAACTGCACTTCCTCGGTTTCAAACCACTTTTCACAAATCCATAAAAAGTAAATGGGTGATGTCACAGTTACTTTTTCCATATTTTTTTCTAGAGTCTATGGTCTTACCTCTGGCTTCCATGGTAACTTGTTCAGCTTCTGGGCGAGAAACTTCTTCATGTCTGCTATGTCTCTTCCATCCTCTTCCAATGTATTGGACTCTTCCTCCTACAAAAGAAAAAAACATTTTTCCAGAAACCGCACGACTCAAAGACAGAGACATGTTAATTGCCTTGACACACAAGAACTCAGAGACAGATAGCGAGGTTAAGAGAGAGAGGGAGATACAGGGAACAAGCAAGGGTATGCTATTTGCTTTTTTATCTATTTTTTACCAAGCATGTGTAAGTCAAAGTTCCACCACAAAGGGACTCATCAAACCAGTAATTGCTGCCTTACTGAATTAATCATAAACAGTGATTCATAATAACTTTTTGTTATGCACAGAGGGCAGCAGGGAGAGTTTTTTCTTCTCCCTTTATGTCTTTGCTACTTCTGTTCAATTTGACATCTTTTCTCAGAGGAAAACAAAAACTGGTTGAAAAGCAGCTCTGCTTTTTTAATATCTGATTTGATGTCAGCAAAGAGGGTTGTCCTTGGGAGGTCCAGGACAACTGGGCATGTGACTGTGGCCACCAAGAACAGGCCATTCCACGTGCGAATGAGTGCATGTTGAGGAAATTCCCCCGGGTATCAAGGAAATCCACCTTGTGACTGATGATGCCCTGACCTGGCTCAACAACTTGGACCTGTCTCCATGGGCTGCTGCAGTGGTCACACATAAACAGCAGCAGTAGCACAGCACCTTGGTAAAAACAAAATGTGCTTTCTGCAAAACAGTGCACTTTCACTGTTTTTTTTTTTCTCGACCGGTGTGGTGTATGGACACAACAGAAAAGCCCTGCATGAAAAATATGAATTGGTTCAGACTTTCAATCTACATCCTCCAAGCAACATAAGTATTATCCAGGCTTGTGCTAAACATGCTAAAGAAAATTAACCTATGAAATCCAACAGATCACCCATAATCAGATGTTAATCATAGTCTCATAACTACAATAAGCCTCTGGCATACAGTTTAAACTATGTCATAATAACCATGAAGAATAATCCTAAATATATTTTGTGTTTGCTGGAATGAAAATGATCACGTGTCCTCTAAAGCAGCAAACCATAGCGTCAGGGTCAGAGAAAAGCTTAGACACAAAGTCACAATTACAACTACAGCATCGACTGCCGCTCCCCATCCGCCTCTAATCCTCCGCGTTAGACTCTCGTTGTAATCCTAAATATATCCCCGTCATCCAGCTGGGATCGGAGCACAATGCCTTATGTAGACAATGGCGGAAATGACAAGGATCTCTGTTTATGAAATATCACAAACTTACATCGACCACAAGAGTGTAGGCCTAACTGCCAACTGACACACTCCAATCAGCAGACTTAGGGCTACTGGTTTTCAGACAGCTACAGCTGCTTGAGGAGCGAACGTCAGGCGGATGTTTTCGAAAAACAGCAGTCCTGCTAAAATTTGTACCGTTCCCATGAGTCCCTTTCAACTTGCGCCTTGTTTTAAACCAGCACGGTAAAAACGTGTGCTGTTTGAAATGGCATTAAAAAAATAGAACAAATAAGCGACAAGAATCCTAAAGACTCCTCACGGTTGAAGAGCGGAAGTCTTGTCACGTACAGGACAGCATCTGGATAAGTGACGGAGGAAAAAAAAGAGCAACTAAAATAAGTCCCCAGACAGCCACGCAAATTTTCTTTTTTTATACCTTTGCCATTTCTAAGTTTAAAAGATGAAGGGCTGTCTCTTGTAATGACAAGTAAATGTGACAGCTGGCTCTATTCATATCTGCCAGGGAATACACGAAGGCGACAGGCTCCTTCAAAAGAATATATTACACACACACACACACGCATGCATGCGCACACACGCATGCACGCACGAGCACGCGCACACGAACGCACACACACACACATGCACACACATACACACAAAGAATTAATAAAAAATTATAGATAAACTTCTGTAAAAATAGTACAAATCTTTTGCGATATACTGTAGGTACAAGCAATGCTTTATTGGAAGAATTGCATGGGAAACAGAATTGTCCTCCAGTAAGCTAATTATGTACTTCCAGGATATTAATGCACTGCAAGCTGCCCCCAATAAATTAACCTCAGTCAAATACATAAACAAACAATAAAAAAGAGAGTCTGCATTAGATATTAGTAGCCAATAACTGTAGGCCTATACCTAATTCGCTATTATCCAGAATATCTCTGGTTATGAGATCAATTATACTGGACGTACGCTACCTAGCAAACGGCATGATTGAATCATTCTGTCACTGATGATTCTACTGATTATATTGCAGCATATTTCATCATGCCAGGGCATTTTGTAATTTATTTGGGTTCATATAAAAAAGTAGAGCTCAGGTATGACCTTGTGCATTAAACATGAAAGTAAACTGTGTCATATTTACTGCTGAGCTGATTAGAGAGATCATCAATCCAGTTGAATAGCCACCAGAAGCTTTGGTTGCATTTTTTCCCCATTTCATATAAATCACTGTGCATTGCAATATTGTCAATTGAAAAGTGTCATATTGCACTGATCAGCTCCTTTACGGTAGCCTTTAAGACCCTTTCCAGAACAGGCCTAGTGCATTAAAAACTTTTTAAAATAGAAATGATCTAATGTTGTCAATGCCCAAATTTGTAACTGCTACATGGAGGAACTGATTACTGAAAAAACATGAATAATTAATCATGGCCTAGAATAGCCTCATCACATCTGCATGCACAGGAACTGTATATTAAACTGTATATTAAATTCTCTGAAAGCAGTGTGATCATAAATCTACTGACGTTAAAAAATATATCCTGTAACACACATGAATGATCAAGCATATTGTATGCTGTAAATGTGCCCATCAAATGAATTTATACATTAATTTTCTATGTCCTTTGTATTCACAGGAGTGAGCTCCCACCGTAGTGATCCCTTTGCAATTAATGAATCATGCTGCTTGGCAAAGTCAATATTGAGCTGGCAGTCAGAGGCAGAGGTGATGCTGACACTAATATGCAGAACAGTGTCCTCTCTCTTCTTTGTGTTGGGAAATGCTTTGTTTCCCTTAAGATTTATTCTCCAGTGGTCCGCTAGCCTTTCAAAAGCCTAGCAGACCAGCAAGGCTACAGACATAACCTGGATCCTGAACACTAAGGAACACACCTGAAGATAGGTGGCCTAAGCCACTGGGACAGAGAAGTGTCAAAACATGAATCAAACCGATAAAACATTTACAAGAAAAATGTCTATTCAATGTACTACATTTAAAATAAAGGGAAAATAAATGTAACTAGCTATGAGAATTCACATAAAGTTTCATTTATTGTATGTATTATTGTTGTATGTATAGTACTTTCATTTAGCTTTAATGAATTTAACAAGGTTAAACTGGAATGCCAGCCAATTACTTTCCAAGTAAAACAAACAAACAGTAGCATGATATTAAAATACTGACTTTAAAAAAAAAGATTGCTAGGTTAGTGGCATAGTAGAAATGAATCTTAGCAGAGCTTGTTATGTCATAATACAAAGAAAACAATGCATGCAATAAAAAACAAATAATACATATTTAATTAAGATGAGAATCAATAATTAATGCCATGTATTAATGGTAAAATTTGGTTTATTGGTTTTATTGATTGTACTTAAGTATCAAAGAGGCCTGTTGTGCTAATGCTCAGAGCTGTAGAGTCAGTATATTTCAGCATCTCTGCCTATATTCCTTCTGCAGAATGAAGCCTGAAGCCTGTCTAATATCCTATGCTACCACTGTGACCCCTATAAAAAGCAGTTTGAACCACAGCCAATGGCTGTGTGCATGCTGCCAACTTCTCAGTATCAGGGTCCTAGCAGTATTACATGAAATGCAGAGTTCACAACCCCCTATAATTGGTGGAAGTACCATGTGCTGTCAATCATTGACATGTATGAGCCAATCAAAAGACTTTATACAAATAAAATACCAAGCATTTATAGACCGTGCCCATTTTTGGGTTCCTAAATACAGGCTTTTTAATTACCATGACTTAATGAGAACAGGAAGACTATATCACGCAAAGCCAAATAATAAATCAACTGCTAGCATCTCCTTAGCATTTTTGCGTAACACACTGTGTAATAAAAGCACAGGTGAACCGTGATGCCATTTTTTTAAAGCCAGTTCAACAGCAGCTTGAAGATACAATTAGAAGGTAATGTTCAGGGATGTTAAACTTAAGAAGGAAAAACACTGTGTACAAGCCCTGTAAAAGGTTTGTACAAGGGTCACTTGGAGAAGGCACAAGCATTAAATCCAGATTGTGCCTACACTAACTGCTACTGGGAGTCCCACAGGACAATGCATACTGTAACTGGCCAGAGTGTTGTCCAAGGAAGAGAGGAATTCTCTGCCTCATTCTGCAGCAGCTCTGCAGTATATTGCTAAAACTTTAAAAGGGGAAATCTAATTCAGTTTTATGGTATAGTAGTTATTGATCACGATACTGCTGGATAGCAAAAAAAAAAGCTACATGTTTTTATCAGCTGTAGTCATCTTACTTGCCTTACTTGTCTGAGCCTCTTAGACTCAGCTATGCATTGCTGTTACATTTATGCTACATGCATCACCTGTGAGGGGTCTGGAATGGTTTTAGCTCAATCACTTCTGTTCAGTATCTATTGTTAGATAGAAAAACACCACGTTTGCAAATAAACCCCCAACTTCCTATCCACAATTTTAAGTCTATTTCAGAAGAGGACGAGTTTAGACTGCACTGCACAATGAGTGGGAATGAGAGCTGGATAACTTAAAAAATTAAAATGAAACTAATTCCTTGTGCCAGGTTACAGAGGAGAACAAAGGCACTACCCCGCAGATGCACTCTGGGAATGGGAAACAGCTGGAAACAGGACTTCACAGTATCAGAAAGGTTAATTAATGCCTCTCGTTAACTACAAATGAGGCTAGCATACATGCAGAAGTCTGGGGCATATGTTAGAGTGTCTGCCTCCAAGCAGAGCAAAATAGTCCAAGCCCATTTTTATTTTCTGCAACCTGTGAAATAAAGGTTAATAACTCAAGTAAAGTAATGACTTTATCCCACTTTCTCCCCTTCATTAAACCTCATAAAATCCCAAAGACATACTTCATTTAAACAGGGGAAATGCATTACATTATTCTTTTATAGCAAATTTATTTATCACAAGCAATAAACATTCTCACAATTTTCCCTGTTAACGCACTCTATAACTCACTCACTCAGCTGCTTTGTAATTGGTATCTGAAATCAAGAGGATATAATGTGAAGTACCTGCTCAAGGTACAACAACACTCAGGACACACTGGGAGTTTAACCTATGACCTTAAGGTTCAGAGGCCATAGTAATCACTGCAATGCTGCACGAAATTCACTCAAGCATCTAAATAGCCATTTCCAGAGCAGGGAAATGTTATGGGATTGTGGGAGACCTGGAATATTCCATGAGAGCCCAAATGCAATTCAGCATGCAAACACTATCTGAACCTGAGGCACATCTGAAAAATGTCTCAGATTCAATCGGACCATACTGTGCTTTGTTTTTAACTTTGAGACCCAGTTTTAAAACAAGCATTTCATCTATGCTTCACCAGCCGTGAACTTGTCATTAGTTTCTGACATTCGCTCTCAAAGGGCCAGGGGCATTATGGGTTAAGATGATCTCCCTACTGTCAGCCCAGTGCATGCTCCAGTGATCTCCAGTGGATACTCAGATATGGATACTTAGAAATGCCAAAACAAAGCAAAACAATACAAAAACAAGTGCAATCTCTTTTATAAAAAATATAAAAAATGAAGAGTGTGCTCTGTCTGTTGTTCTCTGTGACTGATCTTCAGACAGACAGGCAATTCACATGCTAAAGGTAATGTTTACTGGGAGTCTCTTTCTCTTTTGCAGAGATGTGCTTGGAGCACCAGTCGAGAGGGAGACAGGCCTTTGATTTAACAATACAGCACAGCTAATGCAGACTGCCGATAGCAGCTTACTTTTCCCTCATTACAAAGACCCATTCCCTCACATCTTCAGACAAGTGGAGCATTTCTCCAGAAAAAGGAGGGGGGTTAACAATGAGAGCAAGAGAGTCCTGGAGCTTATCGGCTGTTCGGTTTCAGCTGAGATGGCAAAAGAGACGACTGCCAGTTCTTTCACTTCGGTCAAAGCAAAAGTAATGCAATAAAATTAAATATAATGCAGGAAATCTGTGCCAGGCCATAACCACACAGGCTGGTGAAAGTGTTCTTCTGACAACAGTTATTATCTAGACGTGATAAAACTTATATTGAAGGAGTGCTAAGTTATGCGTCTTTTTATATTATGCTGTGCATAAAAACTAGAGATGATTAGAAATAGAGCCAGCATAAAAAATGATGGAGACACGCTGTGATGACATTTTTAGAAGCATGATCTAGTGTTGCGTTTGAAGTATGAATTCATCTCAGTTCCTACTGCTAAAAATAGCTACCATAGCAGCATAGTGGCAGCAGTGTAGTATAATGGTTATGGAATGGATCTGGGCTTGCAACCCAAAGGTTGCAGGGTCGAATCCCAGGTAGGACACTGCCGTTGTATGCTTGAGCAAGGCAAGCTGAATTGCTTCAGTATATATCCAGCAGTATAAATGAAGAATATGTAAAATGCAGAGTTGGGCAAGTCGCTCTGGATAAGAGGGTCTGCACAATGCTAGGAATGTAATGTAATAATGGAAGGTGATACATGAAAGAAAAAAGTTTCTTTTTTGTTATGTTGATAATGAAGCAAAATTTAAAGTGATTGATTTATCTGTTGTAAAGCGAACACATTATGGAAAGATCTTTTGAATCTTCCAAGTACATCTGTGCCATTTTTGGATTTTGGGAAAAAAATTATTTAACCAATACACATTGGCTTCCCAAAGTAGGACTGTAGGGGTTTAAACACCGAGTGACAGGTGCGAAAAAATGACTCTGAACCTTTTGGAAAAGTCTATCTCCCAGACACGCATGCAAACACATACAGAGACAAACACATACAGAAACACACACATGCACACAACCACACAGAAAAATATACACGCACAAAGAATATTCAATAATAAAAAAAGAGATTTTGTGCTTTTAAGCATTGTACTACTCAGTCAGAACAGTAAAATTAAATAAATAAAGTTGACAAATGAAGTAAGGATGCTGGTTTTCTCATTTTGAATGAGAACCATGCTGTTGAGATAATATGTGACATTAATTAGAAAGGTCAAACCATCCTACTCGGCCTAAAGAGTTTTTCAACAGACTCCAGTCTTGGAATGTTTTTGCCACTTAAAAAATAAGGGGGGAAAAACACCAAGAGGCAAATTTCTCACTTCAAAAGCTTTCGTCCACTAATTAAACCAGACAGCTAATCAGATGAGCACAGTATTTGCTCTTTTGCTGAAGAATCTATTTGCCTAATAATGCTCTGTTTAGGCATATGTTTGAATATTAAAACCATCAATGTGGTAAACGCAGATAATGAGTCTGTGCAGCATTTCATGTTGTCACGCCTTTTTATACCCCCAAACAACTTTAAAGGTCAAAGCCGAGGGCAAGCTCTGAGGTTGACCTGCAGTGAGAGTAACTGCCATCTCTACCCTTACTCATTAGAGTAAGTGATGGTGGCTCCCATTTTCTCTTTGGAAAAAACTACACTTCCCACGCTGCCTTGCAAATTAAGCACCAGATAATGATGGAGAGAGAGAAATGTCATGTAAATAATCATGTGCAGAGGGAATTGCATGCTGAGAGAGGGGTGCCAGAAGATTACATCAAGTGATAAATAAAACAAAAATGTGTAAGGACACCAAGTGTCACGATCTTCTACCAGCACAATGACAGCAACCACGGGGGTAAAGATATAATACGTAACAGGTTGATTACTGAGAAAAATAAATCTACAGAGCTTAGGCTAGCCACATGTATTTATTATGTATTGTCTACGATAAAAATGCATTGACAGAAGCACAGTGTACCCTAATCTATGGGAGGGGAATAATCTTTACTTTTTCGTGGACACTAGTACAATATATCAAATCACGTACCACACCTCTGTAAAACCCATTAAAGAACATTTATTTATTTATTTATTTATTTATTTATTTATTTATTTATGTATGTATTTATTATGGGTGGGTTGGGTTGGGGTCTAGTTTTTGAGTGATAGCCTAAATCTTTCATAAAATTAATATCCCAAACTGTCAGTGGATGCAAACTGCCTAACACAACACCATCATCCCACAAACTCTGCCTGTTTCCATGACAGCTCATGACGGAAATGTCAGGCTGGTTTATCGGGCATCCAAACAGCGCAGGATGACCCCTTGGCATTTTACTGTGCATTGACACAGAGGGGAAAATGCCACGGGTGGTAAGCACGTCTCCCCTTGTTTGAGAACCCAGCCCCTCCCCCCTCCAGCTCTGCGCCACCTCCCTCCCGCCATTAACACTGGATTTCTGTGGTTAGCTCTGATTTAATGTGGCCTTGGAGCTGGCTGTGTCTGGTGCTCTTTCTGTGCCAACCAGGCTGACTGAACCAGGACTCAGGTAAAGCGCCTTGGATACAGATACTGCAGCTGATTTTAATACAGGGCGTAGCAGCATCAGGAAAATGGAAGATGGTAACCAATGGGGGAGAATGTGGAGGAAATGCACGCCTATAAACACACACCTGCTGACCACACACTCACACCCACTCAAATTTGAAAAGATGGAACACAAATCCTTTTGAGAGGTTTAGAAGTATTTGCACAATTTTCATTATGTTTGTATGCCATACAGGCATACTGACATACTTAAAATTTTAAAAACACCTTCCCTTTATCCCTTATCTGAATATCCTCTGAAACCCCCCTGGGTATTTGATATAATTCTAGGCACAGCTATAATCTTTTCCATGATGAAGCTCTGACAAAGTAGCTGCTAAGAGTATCTGTGATATCTTTATTGTTACAAAGTAAAGCCTCTTCTCAGCACCCGTCCAATTACTTTCTGCATCTTGACACTTTTTCAATTTCTCTGCTTGAAAACTTTTCAAAGAACCTTTTAGCCACCACTGGTTCTTTTTTTTCTCTTTTTTCACCCTTGTGCTGATTTTTACAGTATACCTTATTTCTCTCTGTTTTGAAATTGATATTCCTGTCTTTTTGATTTCAATATATTGATTTGAATATATTCAAAATAAATTATAAAAAGTAAGAAATGACATAATTATAACACAAATTACACTTTTACTCCAAGACCAACACAAGATCTGATATCATGGAAAATTTCAAATAATTATTTGACCAAGGTCTGTCCAAGATTGGTGAGCAGAAGCTGTGTAATTACAGTAAGCTTAAAAAAACAACACAGCCTTTCCTGTCTATCATATTTCTACCACAAATTAATGAAAGTCACTGGCAGTCAGTGGTGATTGCCCAACAATGACCATGCTTTGCTAAGCCACTAAGGTCATCTCTTGCAGCATCTCAATCCAAAATGGCAGGCAACCAAATCTGTCATAAATCTTTATACATGGTCCTATGTATGCTGGGAAGATTTTGCTTTATTAATGGATGAGCCACACTTGTGGGGAGGCCACTGCTTTGCATACGCTTGTTGTTCCACATTTGTTCACTACCTGCAGATACACTAATGATTAACTAATTTATTTAACAGACACCCTTGTCCAGAACAACATACAGATATTGCAGATTTTACCTGTTATCAATGGACACAAGGTCATTTAATGAAAAACAATCAGGCTAAGTACATTCAGGCACAACAGCTCAATTCTCCAATATTCTTATACATGCAACCTCTTGCTAAGATTGTAAGCCCTTAATGAGAACACTGCACAAAGCTGGGAATACTGCAATGTGCTCTGATCACCATTCAGAAGACAAGACTGTTAAACAGATCCAGACTGGGAAATAGCAGGAGCTAAATTTGTTTCTTTTGATATGTGACAATGTCACCTTAGGATGTTTAGTTCCTGTTGCAAAGCTTGTTTTCTTCCTTCAGCTTTGAGAGCCAAAAAAAGAAACCAGGTACTGAAACTGGGAGGAATGTAAATACACAGGTGAGCTCTGTAGAATGTAGACTTGAGTTTTAAAAATGTAAGTGAAGATTATTTAGTTTTTACATAGTTTTAGAGTACACGTTCAGCTTTAAAGCTGTTTTGTGTGTCTATGCAGACAGGGTAATGCAAGACAGATTGACAGGCTGTCTCCTTTACAAAACAAACTCTTTTTAAATGCTGATTTTTTTAAAAAACTGCAGGTCCCTGAGAATTTTCAGTGGAGCATGTAACAAACATGTACAAGCATAAAATAATAATGTGTTCAGATTATTGGTGAAAAGAGAGGTTTCTTTTTAAAAACTGCCAATAATCTTATATGGATAGTACTGGTGTCTAACGGGTTAACACATTTCAAAAATAGCGATTTGGCCATGGCCTAAAAGTGCTGTCTCAAAACAAGCAGTGTTCTCAAGGTTGCTGGTCACTCTATTGAACACTTGAACACATTTGACCTTTGCAATCTCAAGCGTAGCATTTTAAAACAGACATGGAGTGGCCAGTGCTCAACAATCAATATAATAGGCTGGGTTAAGCCAGGACCAGAACCACCTCCTTCGCACCACACGCCAGTAGGCCTATGGTGAACTTTCTCTGACACAGCCCTGGCCTGCTGGCATAGCTGCTCTATGTGGCTGTTTAGGGCCACAACTATCAATGGGTCACACAATTTAAGTAAAAGAAAAATGTTTTAAAGATATATTTTAATTGTGTGGTATTCACATGATGCCATTGTTCTTGTACTGGTTCTCTGTCCATGATTGCTTTTCCCCCCGGTCCACAATCTGTTCCCATTGGTTCAGTGTTGTTTAGGGCCACCCAAAAGCTGAGTTCTCAGTGTTAGCTCACTCCAGGACACCTGTATTCTCTTTTCTTTTCTTTTCAGTTTTCTCTTTTCATGTTCTATCTCTCCTCAAAAAAAATAAACCTTGTCCAGCATTGTGAGATTTTCTCTGTTGAAGGATATGGCCCAGAATGACACGTTTCTTACCTGAAGTGAATTTCATCCTCCCTCCTCTGACCTCTCTTTCCCCCCGTCTGGCTGATGTTCACACAGCGCTCTTATTTAAACCCTTTGGCTTAAAAACAGAAGAGCCTACATCAAAGAAATTCACGCTTACAAAAAGGGAAATATATACACTATACATTTCTTTTAAATACATCTCTGAGAAATGTATTTGTATTTATTCTTTCAGTAATCCAAATGTTTACAGTAAATAATAGAATGTCATTTCTGTAAGAGCAGAACTACATTCAAAAAAGATTTACACCAAGGGCCAGATTTACAGGCATAAAACTTGCAGCGCAAATTGGGGCCGGACGCGGGTACGTTGGTGTGTTCGCAGTGTGCGTGAAATGGATGTCTTATTCACTAAGGCAACAGGTAATTACACAATCAGCGAATGGGACTGCCTATTAATAACATTATTCCTGTTTTGCAATGAAGCAGAGCTTAAAAGACGCAGTTTAAAAACTCCTGTTTAGTGCATTGAATATTTTCATAGGATGTGTGGAAATGTATGCAGCTTCTGGTGTGGCATTAGAGTGTATCCAGCACTATGGACAGCGCATGACAAAATGGCAGCTGTGATATTCCAGCTGCGGTGGCAATTGTTAATTGATCAAATCAAATCAAGTGCAAGTGCAACAATGTAATGTTGCAAGACGCTTAACTACTGCCAGAGTGAAATGAGAACGTTGTATAGGAGGTTGTAGTCATCTTCTATTTCTCACAGATGAGTAATTATTTCCACTGCTGGGAGTTTGTCACAGGTGTCACTGATTCGATGATTTATATCTTATTCAGGCAGCTCCTAATTTTTAGAGCTTTCTGTGATTTTTTGGCAGTTTTGTATGGTAACTACAAGCATTTTGCTGTAATCAAATGTATAACGGCCCCAGTCAACAGAAACAGTCAACAGTCCTGATGCTTCTCACTCCATTTCCTGTAGCTACGGTAGCATTGTCAGTGACAACAGGCGCTTCATCAAAGACTCAAACCTTACAATGTAGGCTACAAAATGTACTTTAAAGAAATAAAACTTCAAAGAAATAAAAGCAAGCAGGAAGTAACCCTGTTTTTAATTATATAGTAATGCAATCACTAAACCTGAAAATCGAACAAGCAACTCCTCAACCTCAAGTTCCCTAATAACAGTACCACACTGTTTCCCAGAAACCTCTTGAACTCAGTTTAAATTAAAACAGTTGTAAAACTACACTGTAAGTACTAAAATATGTATATGAATAAGGCAGATAAAAGATGTTCTAAAACCAATCTTATAAAAAGTAATGGCAGGAGGTTGAATTGATCAAGCCCATATGACAAAGTAATCTCACTTTACCTCGCCCACCCAGACATTCAGGGAGGTCTCAGAACACCACAGACTGAAGCTTAGTCTTTGTGTTTAAAACACAATGGGAAAAAAGTACCCGCCAAAGAACCTTAAAGAGGCCAAGGTGAACTTTTGGCCAGGGTACAACATTGTACAACATTGATAGGCTTTCTCCTTTTATCTCAAAAAACCCAAAGAAGGACTCAGTGGCTGGGAAACCCATTTCCTGTTCCTGTTCACCATCTAAAGCAGCTTCTCTATTTCTCCCTCTCAAATTGAAATTCAAATGCAAATTCAAATTTGTTTTATTGGAACGGTCACACAAAGATACTGTTTTGCCGAAAGATGTAAATGATGTAAATCAACAGTAACAATAATGTCAGCTATGAGATGAACATATTTACTGATGCTTTCTCCCTCATCATGTTTCTGTTTCTCCCCCTTTGCCCATCACTCTCAATAAGAATTATTACTATCAGAATACATCGTTGTCCATTAAATATGGCATAAAAATGGAAATTTTCCTTCATCTCAAAAATTATTGAAAAAAAAAATATAGACAGAGGAGATATAACTAAAATATAACAACTGGCCCAGCCTTGCCCCGGTAAAGATGGGGGTAAGCCGGCTAGCTCCATTGTGACCACTCCTGGCCAGACCATACTAACCTCATTACCTCTCATGACATGGGCAGCAATTGGTATAATTGGCATCTGCAATGTAAATAGAAGCGAGAATAGGTGTCATGTGTCAAGAGTCACATGTCTACCATCTTTGCCTGATGTGGGCAGGAGGGGCAGCAGCAGGAGATCAACAAGTTCAAGGAAGATCAGGAATAAAATAAAATATAAATTAAAAAAGCAATATTATACATCAAACAGTCCTTCCCATAACATCTCCTGGTCACCACTGGCTACATACTCACGTCAAAGTTCATCCACAGAGCACAGAGACTGCACAGGATAAATTATATTTTACAGGAGTTTTGCTTGCCAGTGGGACATTTAATCATCTACCAGAGAGCAGTTTCTGGAAAATGATGAACAGACTGGATGAGACCGATCACATCACTTCTGCAACCCTGTCAACGGCAGACTCTCTCCTACACCCCCCCCCCCCTCCCTGCAGAGTTCTCTCTCACTCCTGCCCTCTTTATCCCTCGCTATCTCCCTCTTTGCTCTAGCAGTCGTTATGGCATTCTTCTGATCACCCTGAAAGTGAAACTCTTCTTCCCTGGCCGTGAATGCGTACAGTCTGTGAGCACTAAAAAATATATTTTTAAATCACATTTACTTTGCCACCATTTTGTTTTTTTTCTTCCTCCCCACTAGGCTATGTGAGAAAGAGAAGCTTTTCTGAGGCAGACCTCATCATTCATGGAGAACTGGATTTGCCTTGTTAACGGTCGTTTGGCTGCATAAAAGCCAGACAGAGGTCTTCCATGTACCGCTAGATGCCCTCTCATTGCAGGAGAGGTGGCACATAAAAATGATCAAATGGGTCTTTTCAGACCCCATAACACCCAAACCCTATCCAGAAGCCAAAGTAGTTCCTTCCCAGCATGTTTATAGGCAACCCAGGAAGTCAAATAATAATTTTAGGTTGAGGAATGTTGTGAAAACAATGTTGCGCTTATGAGATGTAGACAGGCTGCGAACACATTGTTAAAACAGTGTGAAACCTGTCATTTCAGTCAGGACCACTGTCGTCGAAGTTAGAATTTTTATGAACAATCTTAAATGGTTTGGTGGTATGGCTCTGTACTGAAAGCGTTATGCAAGCAGTCTTTTTTATAATGCAGCAAGCATGAATGCAGAAGGACGCAGGTTTAGACTGGCAGTCTAGTAGCAGCATGAGAAGGAAAAGGTTGATTGAATAGACCGCCCTGTTATGTGCATGGACTGTGATAGCTGGACATCACTAATCAGCTGAGCCATCAGCTGATTCAGCTGGAGCCAGGCTAGACTCTCATGGCCTGTCTGAACCACGAAATGTATTCACTCAGGTAGACAACTGAAATTCTGTGGTTCAATTCAGCAACATAACAGCACATGATAAAGTACCAGCCTCAGGAGACAGACCACCATAGAGAACTATGTATGAACACGCAATATAGATGTCCTCCACTTCAGTGCAAACCACAGGGCGAGTAAATGATGAAAACAGACATGGGGAGATAGAGAGCAGTCTGGCTCTGAAGCCATTTATGAATCTGGTCAGGAGTTTGACCTCCCTGCCATGGCACTGTTTCAACCATGCTGGGTGATGCATGGCAGCCAGCACACCTGAGTGAAGCATGGCAGCCATTTTGTGCCAGAAACTTTTCAGTGCCAGTGATTGAAAAAATGTAACGTTGAATATATTAGAAGGAGCCATTGCCCGCTAGTATATCCTACCCCTCCACCCTCTGGTGCGCCCCTTGGGGGTCCCTGTCCCCTCATCACAATGAGGTATGGTTCTGGCGAAACATTCACCCAGAAACACAGCCATCCATATACAGTACATCACCGAATGTCACCCTCCATCACCAGCCCAATCGAGACCTTCAGAAAAGAAAGAGGGGTAATTAAATATCTGTCTCTGCCCATCTCATGCTGCTTCTTTATGTCAATGTGAGACCCTAGACCCTGTTTTTCTCAAGCTCTCTCTCTCTTTCTATCGCTTGCATTCTCTCTCTAACTCTGGCACTCTTCTGTTCTCCCTTGTGTTCTCTCACGCTCTTGCACGCTCTCTCTTCTGCGATCTCTGTCTCACACTCTCTCTCCCTCTCACATGCTCTCTCACGTCGCTTGGATCCTGGGGAATTGCCGTGTCAAAGATGCCAAATTTACATCCGGAGGTGTGCTTGTGGTTGTGTAAACGGAGGTACGCTATGTTTTATTCAGCGCCACTCAGTGCTTTATGGCACGCTTTTATTCACACTTAAATGTGCTTAGACATGCTGCAATAGCACCCAGGGGCTTTTGCATATTACACTCAGGTCCCTACATGTGCAGAAACTTAACATCGTAATTATCCAGTTCCTAACCCAGCCCCATTTCTGCTCTGTCTTCCCCGGGGCTTCTGCCCCTCACCCTAACCTTGCGTTTGCAGATCGCTCCAACCCTGACCCTTTCCTGGCTCAAGCCCATGCCATGATGTAACCTGGAGGCCTAGATAGTATAACATACAGTTCCTTGCTTCATTCCTGTATATTTTACCAGCTAGTTTAACACCGCGGGCTATAATCTGCTGAACTAGTGCGGCCATTTGCATTGATTCCCTATTACTTTCCTACTAGCATTGAGCCCATCTATAACTACTGACACTGGCCTGACCAGCAAAGGATGTGTTCTTTGTCTTCCCACTGGGGAGTGTTTTTTAACTTCACTGATTTTTTCTGGGTTCAGGCTCAGTCTTTCCAATTTTTTAAATTTCCTATTCTGTAAAGCATCTTTAACACAGCACCTCTTTAAAAAAGCAACACAAATAACACAGTACTTTAATAAATTTATATTGAATTGAGAATAGGTATAGCCAAAACAAATTCCTCACTCCTCATTCTAGCGTGTTGCTGTATAATTCAGAAAGTTGACGGCATGGTAACCCCTGAACCCTGAAGGTTCATGGGAGCTCTTGGCTTCTTTCAGAGTTTCCTGATAGAGGTGCTGTATCAATACAGAGAAGAACGAGGTGCTGGAGGAGTTGTGATTAGACAGTGCAGATCCACCATTCCTGTTCCTCCCCCCGCGGCACCCATCAAGGAAAGGAAAAAGCCAATCTAAATATCACACAGCGCTTCCAGATGTTCACTGGCAAAATCCGCCTTTCACTCTGACATTTACCTGCAGAAGCCATGGAGATGGAGTCCCATCAAATCTCCCCAAATGTCTTCCACATCTCTTATTTTCAACATATCACCCCCCCCCCCCATGTAGATCTCTGTACGTACGCAGATATCTACATAAGTACAAATGTTTTTAAAGATACAATAACTTGAACATCTCTGCTGAAAAAATTCCTAAAGTCATTTTTGTTCATTTGGGTCTAACATTCACATTCGACAGCAGACACAGAATAGGACTGTTTAAAATTTTTAAAAATTCAGCCCCTGTACCTGGAGGATGTGTACAGCAAGTCTGCAAAACCAGAACAGTTACAAACGTGAAAGTAAAGTGTTTACTGCATGCCAGACTCTGAAACAGTGGCTCTTAGTTGCTTTCAACAAGGCAAAATGTTAAATACAAATATAATCATGTAAGTTTTTGCTTGACGGAGTAAATTTGGGCCCATCTGGTTAACATGGACTTGGACGAAGTTGATTTAATACATTTGTCTGTGTATTGCCACAGCTGTTGTGCTATGACAGGATTTGCATTTTGAGGTGCTTCTCGCTGACAACAAGCTGTTGGCCATGGCTGGCATATCAGCTAAACTTGAGCCTTTATATAAGGCCACATTCAGCTCGATCTGGCTTACTGGACCTCCGCCCACACAGTGAAACCAGTGTTCAGACCAATCTGGCAGAGTATATTTTACTCTCATAGAGCACATTTAATTCCTCTTGGACTCATATGACCTCTGTTAGAATTTAAAAAAAAAAAAACACAAAACACTTTACTATGTGCTTGCATGACTGACCAACTGTGCCCAACTGGACCTAAATCCAGAATACTAGTCAAGGGTCAAAATGAATAAAGCACACAGCTCCAGCCAAATTTCAGAACCCTTTAAATGGACTACACTCACAACTTCCTTGACGAGAGGTAAGGGTCCCGACGCAGTGAAACGAGACTCAGAATATGAATCAAGCCTGCCAAGGTTCCACTGGGATGAAACGCCGGCGTTTATCAAGGCAAGAGAACTGTGTGCTTTCTGGCCTGTGGAAAATCAATTGGGAGCCGGATCTGCCTCTGGTCAGACAAAGAAAGCAGCCTACTCCTCCTCTACTCTCTCTTTGTCTCGTTGCATCTGCGTCTCCCTCTTTCTGTTTTTCGCTCTCTCCCCTCTGTATTCCTCACTGTCTCTTTCTCTTCTCTTCTTTTCTTGGTTTTCTCTCCCTCCCAGAGCAAAGTCACACATAACGTTATGCCCCAGATATCACCCAGGGGCTCGAGGGGTCAGACAGTTATGCAAATAGGGGCCGACTTCTCAACACTGCAGAGGAATGTTGTCTTGTCCTTGGAACAGAACTCCACTCAGAGTGGTGGGGGGGGGGGGGGGAACCAGCACCAAGAGTAAGAAACAGGAATGTGGGGGTGGGGTGGTCTTGGTTTGATGTGGAGGGGGCAGTTGTTAGGGTGGTGTGTTAGAAGGGGGATTTGGGGCAGTTGAGGGGCGGGGCGGTGGGGGCATGTTGTTAGTAGACGTAATTATGTTACAAGGTATGAAAATTAATTTTTTTTTTAAACAATAAATTTACCAGAAGCATGGACACAACATCCAAACTGCTGCATCACACAGCCAGCCCTGGTGAATGAACACTGATCTTCCTAGCACAGAAAGGGGAAGAAAAGCTGTATAATGACTGGTTGTTTTGACAAAACTGTGATTGCTGTCGAGGTGTGAAGAACAGGGCTGAAGTTGCTCACTCCCCCTCCTGGGCCAACGCCATCGATTAGCAGATCATTCACAACCGGCTACAGCTTCAGAGAGGGAAAAAAAGAAATCAACCTTGCAGCCTGTCTAATGAAAAAATAAATCTTGCTAAGTTTAGCTCCCAAAAACAAATAATCAATTCCAATAGAGTCAAATGCAAAGAGAAAAAAACACAGGCCATTATTAGCTCTCTCTGGTATCCCCTCAAGAGGTTCTTTATTAATATATATCTAAACAGTCGTATTGGCTAAATCTGCTTTGGATAAAATGAAAATTAAAAGACATAAACCTTAGACTGACTCATTTTATCCATTACAGTGCAGTATGGTGCATTACCGCTCGCTATGTTTGATTCACTCACATGCTTCCTTTCTGCTGTCCACATCTATCCCTAACTGTCGACTGGCATACTCATCTCGCCTGCACATGCATCCCTCAAACAAGAACCTCTCATTCTCTCTCCATGCCTCCAATAAAATGGTCGTCTCTCTCCATTCTCCCATCAAACACAGTCCTCTCTCTCTCTCCATCCCTCCATTAAATGTTCTTCTCCCTCCATTCTCCCATCAACCATGGTCCTCTTTCACAGTCTCCATCCCTCCTTCAGTCCTCTTTTACTCGTCACTCTGCCATTAAACAGAAACAGTCATTGCTGAGTCTCCCTCCTCCCATAATATAGTCAATCAATATAACTGAGGCTCCACAATAAGCCTCCGCTTCATTTCTGTCTCTCCACCATGCAATTGCCGAGCTGTCACCATCATTGCATCATAGCTAAATACCCTTCCCACAATTCCATCAAACAGGAAAAGCCAACAGACAGGCCTCTGTTTGCCACTTGCATTACCTTTGATAGTTTTTCTTTCCCTTTCAGTGTCTCTACCTAACTCAGAAAGCAATTGAGCCTCACTGTCAGTCATTTCAAAAAGTGAAACCACTACACCCCAAGGACTGACTGCTGAGCTGGTGTGATTATGTACAGTAACAATGTAAAAAAAAAAATAAAAAAAAGAAACTTACAGAGGACAAGGGCATTCCCCATAACAGTGAAGGACAGAATCACAGACAAATGTCTTCGAACCCAGGCATTCCTGTGCACCAGGCCTCCACCATTAATAAGCACAGGGGAGAGCGTTCGCAGAGCGCGACGGGATGCCGGGGGGGGGCGGGGGGTGGAGGGAGGGGGATCGGAGCACGAATCAATGTTTTGCGGGAAAATCAATCAGGGATCCAGGAGGCTGGTAAAAAAAAAATCAATGTGAAGTGTGTACCGGGGTCATTTTTCAATAGAAGACAGTGCATTATAAACTACAAACCGACAGCCAGCCAAAACTGGCTTACGGTTCCAAGTTTTACACCACAACAAAGTATCACAGACAGCTCCAGAAGGCTTTGGGCAGCACAGAATGGCTGAAACACTGGAGGTGGGTGCAAAAAAACACCACTGAACGGTATTAAATCTATAAACTCCACAAAGAGTACCTGCTTTTAGAACCCAGTAAAGGTTTTTGATGTTTACCCACCCAACTTTTTTAGACATAAATGTGTTTTTTAATGCTTTTTCAATACAAATTTACAACAGCAGTTTATGCAACCAAACATTTTCGTGAGGTAGTAATAAAACAAAGTTTTGAAAGAGTTTGAAAATGTTTTTCAATTGGGTTGTACAGAAGTCTCGCCCTCATAGAAACAATTGGACTTTTAATATACATTTCAATGAACTGTACTAATTTCCTTTCAAGGACAGTTCTTCTTTATTAGATCTATATCTCCCACCATATTTTAATCCTGTTCTTTATACTTAATTGAATGACATGATTGAAGTATGCCACTAATACACATTCTCCAGTCATTAATTACAATATGAAATAATATCAAAGCCAGTAAATAATATATGAATGTATAAGTTCCCCTTACACAACGTGTCCCTTTAAAAATGGTACAAAATGTATTATGGCCCTAAGCAGTGGAAAACCAGACAAAACAGGCATTCAAAACCATGCATTCAGTACTGTAAGAGGAGGCATAATTCATAAATATGCATAATTCAGAATTCTTGTCCTGCCCTGCCTTCCGGGGGAAAAAAAAAAAGTTATTTAGAAGATGGGAACAATGTAGCTGTCCCTCCGGATCTGCCAAAATGCAACTCCAACCTACACGCCCTCTGGAGACAAATCACTGAACTGAGATCCTCACATTAATTATTCATGATTTCAAGCTATCCCTGTTGCTGGGCTGGCAAATCTCTTGTTAACTCTGTTCTCTTGAAAGTAAATACCTGATGCCAGAGATGAAGAAAAAAAAATGCTTTTTAGTTTTTTGTTTTTCTTCTTATTTTCCCCCTCTGCCCATCCTCTAATTTCTCACCCCTTCTTCACACAGCAGTTTTCTTCTTTTTTAAAAAAACATGGGAATAAGGCAGAGATATGGGGGGAAAGGTTTCTTATCAAAGAAAAGCAAGCCAGATTTGCCACGATCCCTTCTCTTATATAACTTTCTTGTGTCATCTCATTATTCTCGCTCTCTCTCTCATTATTCTCTCTCTCACCCCCCCTCCCCCAGTGAAACTGCTGAATTCTGACTTCAGTCTTGCACTTTCTGCAGGTTTTCATCCATTTGTAATAATAATCTCTGTACGCTCATTATGTTCCCAATGCTTTACATTGAGGACAACCATAGCGAAGGAACACCTGCAAAAATAATGACGGTCTCTAAAGTGATCAAGCAATGCGCTAGCATCTTCCAACTATCAGCTATGGCCCTGTGAACGGAACTTTCTCCATCGTTTGGGAGATGGAGATGGTGAAGAATATGACGATGCACAGATGTGCAGAAATGTGTTGCCACCTTTCTTAGGTCATTTCTCTGAGCTGGAGAAAGGGGGAGCAGAGGAAGGCAACAATGGACAAACTGCCCAGGGGGCTTTACACATTTTCATTTTGCAAGTCCAGGTATCAAACACCGACCTCCATTTTTCTTTGTCATTCCGATAACAAGCCGGATCTCTTATTTCCACACATTTCCAAATCACAAATGTCAGCTTACTAAGGCCAAAGAGGAAGGGGAAGAAAAAAAGAAACATCTTTCAAATGGCTCGAGGTAGCTAACCCTGTCCCGAGGAGATGGCAATTAGATTCCCCTATTAGAGCCAGGGGATGGCGATTTATATCGCATCCCAGAGAGTGGCAAAAGGGGACGATAATGCCTTCACAGGGAGAAATGAGCACGCCGCGGGGACTGATTGCACCGCACGCTTACAAAACAGCCTTCAGCGAGGAAGCATACAGCCAGACGGGGGAGTGTGTGAGGGGGGTGTGTGTGTGTGGGGGGTTCAGGCTCTTCAATCTTGCAGCAAATTGGCAAGCCTTGAAAGTTGATGCAGAGGGGTGGCAGGATAACAGAGTGGCGGGATGACCTCATCTTTTTCTTCAGGGAGCGTGACTGCGGCGCTTAAAAAAACGAATGTGTTCTTCCTGCCCGTGAGAATCAGTGGTGTATGAGGGCTCTGGATTTAACCGCCTAATTACCGACAAGCTCTGAGCTTGCCAGTCCCCTTGGGGTGAGTTCTCCATAAGCGCCACCTCTGATCGGCAGTTCAGCGATTAGCATGGCCGCCATTATCACAATAAGTGAGTTAGGTCAGATATGGGCTACAGCCTTGGCACGGTTTGAGCTTTTCTAATGCTCTGCAGTCCAGATACTCTAGGAAAACACTCTACTGTGAAATTCCAGCACAGATGCAAAGGATGGCAAGCCGAAGTAAAAAAAATAATAATAAAAACAATGGAATCTCACAGGTTCACCATAGCTCTCCAAACAATGACTAGCTCCCTTGAGCCATGTTCAGGTGGACACTTACACTGCACTACGGCCTTAATTAGGCCACTGAAACAACTGAACCTGTTTAAAAAGCTGCTTGCGCATTTCCTGTACACAAAGGTATGTCTGTCCCACCCCTCTTAAATAGCGAGAGTCCAGACAAAAAATAACTCAATTATTTATAAACATACAATTTCATAAAGGGGAATTCATTCATTTATAAAGGGGCACTTACAAATCCATAAAGAGGATATAAGAGCTCTATTTTCCCGAAGTAGGATCTCTCTTTGATTTCACAATAAATTCCTGTGCTAAATATCAACGTTGGTGTACCTGGCCAACTGAATGAACATACTGTACATTCCAGTTATTTGGTGGTAAAAAGTTTATTTATCCATAGAGCGTTCGGCTTAATAGCTTGACCTCAACATGCAGGCTAAGAGACTTTAAAACACGAATGAAAAGGCAGACTGTTTGCCTTGAAAAGAATGTACAGATCCAGAATGCCGCATTTTTTGCATTTCACCACAGCTGGTATTTTCCAGAAAAAAATTGTTCTGTTTTTTTTGAAGACTGCATCAAGAGATTCATCCTCGCGTTTGGTAGCTGGATGTATATACTAAACATTCAGTCAGTTGTTTTGGAGCATTTTCATTTTTAATCACCTTGGCGACTCGTCCTAAAAGGCGATTTACTAGGAACACCTGACTGCAGTGTGTTACTGCCAGGGTGGGGGTACAGTCTGGCTGCTCCGTGGGTTTGGATGCGGAAGTATTCACATCAGGCAATTATACAGCAGAATTCTAAATGAGTCGAGAGCCTGGATCTCCAACTGCACCGGAACCTGCCACCCGCACTTCAGGAAAATCACAAACCCTAAAAAAATAAATAAACACACAGCACCCAGCTGAGGAGTCAATTCCTGGGATAAAATATTCAACCGCTCGGCGCACAACATTTTGGTCTGACAGTTACTGTCACCTCTCCAGTGATTTGGCAGGGAACATATTTAAGTTCAATTTTAAAAAAAAAAAGATTTTGGAGGGAGATGGGGTGGGAAGGGTGGGGTGGTAAAAAAAAAAAGGGACACAAGATTTTTCATATTAATGCACAAGGCCGTCCTAGTGAGGGCATCCTAATCAGATACAGTCAGAAGACAAGCATGTGGCATGCGGCACTGGCAATGGATGGAATACCAATGTGTCACAGAGCTGGGGACAAGGACATTTAATGAACAGATAAAATGGCAGGAGAAGCAGAGTCTTTGTACCACAAGAGCATTGAAATCTGGTCGAAGATCCAACAAAAAATCTCTGTGGTGTATCTCAAATGAGAGATGAATACAACTTTACCAAATGAAGGAAACTGGCCAGATGACAAATCAGCCTGTCTTAAAGAAAATACATTATACGCATACAGGGGTAATTCTTCAATTAATTACTGCTAGGTAACTGACAACCTATGACTTTGTACACCTGTGGTAAACTGTCAAACCCAGGACCAAGAATGCCTCTAAAATATAGGATGGAATGTTGAAAGACCACACTTACAGCACAGTCATTGCAAACAGCTTCTTCCTTGGCTGCTCATGATAGTCACCCTGGGACCACCAGCCCAAAAATCTGGGCCCTGCTGTATTAAAATTTCTGCCTCTGTCTCTGGCCCCCAGCAGAGCTCAAATTCTCACATTTAAAGGTTCGCTTGAATTTCAGAAAAAAAAAACCCACCAAGTTATCTTAAACTATAAAGTCGTTTGATTGAAATATGATGATGGATTAATCCTGGCAGGTTTCTCACTTTTTTTAAAATTCATAGCACTTTTCCCTTAAGATGATTTGGCTGTTTAAACTGAACACTGCAGGGGGTCAGAGGTTTTTATAATGAGTCGAATCAACACCTCACGAGGAAACTATGTAATAAATCGCACAAGACCTGCTGGCTACCACAGACACCTCCTGAAAACTGCGATTTAACAGATGAGTTGAGCTGAGGTCACCCAGGACTCATAAACGGGGTGGGTATCACTGAAATGCCCACCCCTCTCCCGCCTCCAGGTCCCAGAAGTGGAAAACTTATTTATTAGGTGTGTTCTTCTGAGACGCATCACTGCGGGGGCGGCAGTTCCGCATGTCAAGACGGGCCCTGCCTCAGCCATAAAACACCTGCAAGGCCAGAATGCTGGATATTTACGGCCCCAAAAGAAATCTAAGGTTAACGGTATGGCCGAAAACGCTTCTGTTTACGAGGAGCCGTAATCCCGCCAACCATGATTAAAGCCTCCCCCCAGCCTGCCGAAAAAAACCACTCTGCCCTAAATCATCATGCAGACTTCAAAGTGACCTTATTTATGTTTTTTTTACTTTCTACATAATGGTCCCACCCCATACCAACTCCATCCGCCCAACACTTCAGTGTGTAGTCCCAGGAAACTCCCAGCTGGCTTTGGGCAATCTGAACGAAGATGGAGAACAGAAAGCAAGGGCAGAATTAATGGCGGCCAGTGCCCGGAGCAACAGGAGGACACTGCAGCTCACCCCCAGATTCTATCATACCTGCAATGTCCATCTTCAGGAAACGTCCAATTCATTTAAACTTGCAAAGAAAAGTGATCTTAACGGACAAGTATGATTCAAAGAAACCAGTCATCTTAAGGGAAGAGTGCTATTCAATCAAACAAGAGATAACACAAAGCAAAGTCTTACAGTAAGTTATCTCCACTCTCGATTCTTGATTGAATCCCTGCTGCGAATGGCTATTATTGCAGACATATTCTGTGTATATTGAGCTGTCCTCCTGGTGAGCTCTCCCTTCTAAAAGAGGTTATTGATCTGAGTAGGACTGCCTTTTTAAATAAAGGTTGAACAGAATTGAGGATTCAAGTAGCATTAAAAAATACTGAAACTTTGCAGATGAATGCAGTGCTTTTTTAAAAGTGTATTTTTTCATTCAGCTGGCACACTGGTTTTGACCGTACCCTAGGGTAATGCATAGTGACTTTTCTTATCTTTTTGCACACCCAGATAGGCATGTAATTTGTGCAGTGCAGTTGTTAAGTGTTGGCAGGGAAAGCTTCTGGCCGATGTACAGCACATATGGATTATTCAGCGCACACAAGTGAGTCTAAGTGGACAGCAACGGTACCACAGCTGGCTGCCAAAACACACTCCATATGCCATCAATCATCTGAGTAGGCGGGTCTAAAGAGATCATTACCTACGTGTTCTACCCGAACTGTCGTCCCATCATGGCCACTAAAAACAGAACGATTTCATAACACAGGGGCAGCAGTCCAGGGTGTGCCACAGGCTGCTGGACCACGGTTTCACAAACTGGATGTCATCTTTTAAAAACCGGGGCATCTAACTCTTGCGCTCTTTTAGGAAAAAAGAAAGACAGCTCAGTAAAAAAACATTTTACCCACCGAATTTAAAACCCTTAATTACTGTCTGTGCATCCTTTCTGGAGGGAAGTGGTTATTTGTTATTGGTTTCCTGTATTGCTGTTCGTGGAGTGTGTCTCTTAGTATGAGAGAGCCCTTCCATTACATTTGAAATAATGACATTCTGCTCTCAGCGTATTACACGCATGAGTCCCCGTGTGGCAGGAATACTGTAGGCTCCGCTAGTACCACTTCCCTCTTGGTGACCTGATATGAAAATAATTTCTGAAATGTTAAATGATGTTTAAAAAAGGGGGGATAGGGCTGTCCCACGTGACCGTAGCCTCAGTGCAGATTCAAGAAGATGATCTGATTTAGTCAGGGAATGGCGGTAATCAGGCGAAACAGGGGAGGGTGGGGAGTCGGGGGCGGGGGTGGGGGGGGGGTGTTGGAAATAAATTGTGTTGCGAAGCAGTCTTACAAGGCACAGCGTTGGTAACCCTGGCAAAGTGGCATGTGACAGTCCCATCCCCTGGTCTGCACACCGCAACTGGGTTGCATGACTTAATACATGAGAGAAGGCCATCACGAGAGTGGTGAGCTCTAGCTCTCCCCTTGACTTTGCAATACAGCAGTGGCTCCTAACCCTGTTTCTGGAGATCTACAGTCCTGTAAGTTTTCATCTCGACCCTAATTTGATACACCTGATTCTACTAATTAGCAGCTCAACAAGCTCGCTTCTTTGTTTGGGTTGGACTGAAAACCTACATGATGGTAGATCTCCAGGAACAGGGTTGGGAACCACTGCCATACAGGAAGACCTTCCAAGTGGAATGTTCCTGAATGGTATCGGCCTCTCTACTGCCAGAATGCTTAGCCTCTACTGCTTAGCCGATGTGCCATCACATGGAGGCATTTCTGGGGTGGGGGGCAAAGGTATATCCACAAGGTCCTGCCTGTACCTACCAGCATGGTGCCTGCCCCCCCTCCCAATACCTTAGGTACCATATCTGCCCTAGGGGAGGAAGATGGGAGGGCACTCAACCGAGCCATGTATCAGAGAAAGACAGAAAGAGCAATCTGTCCTCCATTTGCTTAATGAGGCAAAGCTCCAGCCCCATTGCTGAGGGCTGGATGAACAAGGGACAAAGTGGAGAGAGAAGGGAGGAGAAAGATAAAGAGAAAGAGTGATAGATTGGTAGATTGATTTATAGATACATAGATAGATGGACAGGGTGAGAGGGAGGGAAGAAAGAGAACAATGGAAAGATGGAGGGAGAGAGAGCAGCGAACTGGAGCTGGCAGAAAAGTCTTGTACATGGCTAACCTCGAGTACAACGGCTAAAAGAGTAAATGAAAAACGATGAAGAAAGGGGTGACAAATTGTCCATACCATACCCCTTGTAATCCATTTGTGTCTGTGATTACATAGTTCATGTGTTAGCCACTGTTATGTTTCCGTGCAAATTTATGTGCTTTCTATGCCAAGGTTTACTACAACACATGCCAATACATCCGTTTGAATTGAATTAAACTGAGTAGGAGTGAGAGAGAGCGACTGAGAGGGAAAGAGATTTTAGCAACAGTGAATTACTCCTGTCATTTTAATAAAGTCAGCACAAATCCTTGAATCCTTTAACTGAGAGCAACAGGAAGAAAGAAAGAGATGGTGAGAGATGGAGAAAGAGAGAGAAAAAGCAGAGGTGATGGCTTGAGCAAAAGAGAGAAAAGAAATAAAGGGGAGGTGAGAAGGAGAGCAGAGAGGAGAGCAAGAAAGTGACAAAGAGAGAGAAAGAGAAGCCAAGAGACAGAGAGAGAGAAGGAGACAAAAAGAGAGAAGTCGACATGCCGTGCCCATTGCAGGTGTTTGGGGATGATGCACTGTAAGTCACAGCAAGACCGTTAGCCTCCTGATGCTCACCTGCAGCGGACCCCAGCAGAGAGAGGGCCACTGGACACACGGCGAGTAAAACCTCATTCTGCATCATGTCTGGGTCTCCAGCTCCTATTTCACCAAAACGTCCCTCAAACTTCCAGACTCTTTCCACCGTTCCCTTTAATAATTTCTTTATTTCCCCCACCGTGGAAAATTAATCAGGATCCCATCGCCAGGTCAAGTGTAATCAAACACAGGTCGCGGGTTCTTTTGTCCATTTCTGAACAAAGAATCTTAGCCAATTGGAACACAAAAGAGGCAGTGAATTGAGCAATAGTTATTAGTTGTGGGTGGCAGGAGACAGCTAAGCATTAAACCCCACCAGGGTTTCTCCAGCGAGTGCTTTCACAGCAGCCTCAACAACCCAACTGCTCTGCTGGAGGACCCAGCATGCACTGCTGCAATCATGTCTAATGTTACTTCAGGTACTTGCACGACCGGTTGAGAAAACACTCAGCTCAACATTACCTTAAAGCCCCTGCTTTTTCATTCTAGTCTGAGCCATCCATAATGCGAAAACAGAAAGTTATTATGTTTTATTTGAAGAGGAAACAATCAATTCCGATGATAAAGCCGCACAGGAACGTTCTCCTTAATGAGGCCATTTTAATTCTACTTTCTCATCTTGCAATGGGAAGTACATTAAGAAATATCCTTTTCTGTTGCACCGTGTTATTTAATGGCTAAAACATAAAATTGGTTTACTTCCACATAACTGAAGGAAATTCCTTGTCTTCCATCCTACACTGCATGGAATTAGTCAAAATTATTTGTTCATTTTCAAGCAGGCCACCCAATAACTAATGTCCCATTTTCAGAGAAGGAAAATTGGCTCAAAAGACAACTTTCAAAAGGACAAATATCATAAAATTATATAAGAAAGGCACAGGGATCTCATAATGTGCCAAAAAAATCAATCCCAGTTACCAGTTAACCTTCTGTTACAAATGGTTGTTGCAGAGGCATACAGTTATCAGGAGAAAATATCAGCAAAATGTATCGCATATTCCAAATAGTCCTGCTCTCCATTTAATCTTTTTCATTACAGCTAACCAATTCCCCCAATCTTATTAATATCTTATGTATTAATAAGGTCTTATGTATTAATCCGAGTACAAATAAAAAACAAGAGCACTGTGTTTGATTATAATTAAGACCTAGGCATAGATTGGCCCCAGTTTGATTAGCTGTGCATACTCCACTGGACAACCAACAAAATTTAACAAAAAAAAAACAGCTATACACTCAAATAGCTGTTCAGTAATCTTGCCTTTCAGCAGTGTAATGAGAAATCAAAAAGGCAGCCAAGCCGACTCACTTGATTGAAGTAGCGGTGAAAACTATGGTGTAGTGATGACATTGGATATAGTGTGATTTTTTCCACACCCGCAAATACTGCTTCTGCACTGAGATCAAGTGACCAGCGGCGGGGAAAGGAGGACAGCAAGTCCAATAACCAGTGAATGAGGAGACACTATGTCTGTAAAAAAAAAAAAAAAACCTCTCTGGGCCAGTAACAAATCCATCAATCTTTTGATTTATAAACGAGAAATCCGAAACCTTCTCATGAAGGTCTTCTAAGGGAGATGAGCCTGGGAATAACCCAATTCACCCTCACCCCTCTTGCAAGCAGGGAGCTTTGTGTAATAGCACCCCCTGTGTCTGACATGGGTACTGCAGCGAGCATGACTCACCGCAGGCTCCTCCTCCCGGCTGTCGCTGGCCTCGTTCTTGCGGTGGCCGGCCGAGGAGCGCGAGTCCCTCCTACGGCTGGCATCCGTCCCCTCCGTCTGCTTCTCCCCGTCTGCAGGAAGGAACATAACACCATCGTCATCACCTTCCTCATCACTAGCCACAAATGGGCACGACTAAATCCTGCCAAGAATGAGCAACACTGCGGTGTTTTACATCACAATGAAAACAACCAATCATCACCCATAAGAACCACAGGTCTGAAACTGGAGGGAAAAAAATAGATGAGATACCAGAAGCTACCCTTCAATAAATTTTTCAATCAGCCAACACCATCAGATTCCCTTCTTAAGGAATCCAAGGCTGAAAGATTGGCTCTGGGACTTGGGGGTGATTACAGGACACTGCATTGTGGGAAAACTGGTTTGCGTTCTCCAATTTCTGTGTGTGGCCAAGCCATAAATAATGGGATCATAGGTGCAAGGGCAGGAGGTCAATGTGAGAGACAACTATCAACCAGAGAACTGGCTTCACATCAGCACAAAAACAACCCGGGCTTATAACTCTGCCATTTCAAAGACAACAGCTAACTTGGGTCAAGTTTAATCAGTACTGCTTATCCTTGGGCAAAGTCAGTCTGTTAATTTTATGGGGTTTTTTTTTTGCAGTTTGCGATGGCGTAAAAAATATGACAAGAATTCACAGAGGGTGGAAACTGCAGATATGAAGGCAGCATTGTTTGACATGGCTAACAGTGGTATAGTGTGATTCAAAGTGCTGCACTGATTTCTGCCGAGGCCAGAGAAAACAGACAGAAAGAATTAAAGAGCACGAGAGAGAGAGAGAGAAAGAATGAAAGAGCACGAGAGAGAGAGAGAGAGAGATTTTCTCCCTGTCCTGTGTAGTAGAAATTGTTGATTTACATTATATGTAAATGAGTGGGCCTTTGTGTGTCCACGCCAAAAAAACACATTTGATTATTTGGACTGAGAAAGAGAACATGAGAAAGGGATGAACAGAGCGAGGGAGGGGGAGAGAAGGGGGTGAGGGCAGGGAAGGGGGGAGAGGGCAAGGAAGGGAGGACAAAGAGGAAAGGGTTATAACAAGAGATAGGGAGAGGCGTGCAGATTAGTACGCAACACAGGAAGAAAGGGAGGTGAGTGGAGAAAGTGGGGCATGAGAGAGGTAGTCAGCGGGCATAGCCTGGCTGCAGTGAGCAGCTGGCACCGGTCTCCGTAGTAACCCAGAGAAGGGAGGCTGCGCTCCCACTGCAACCAACAGCAGATTGAGACAGAGCTGCGCTTCCCCCCTAAATGTGAGAAACACAAATTTCAGAATGTCATACCCTTGTGTGACATCAATCTGGCACCACTATACACACGCAGAAACTACATGCAACACTCTGAGACAGCACTGCTACCTGGAACAGATTTTTTATTTTTTTTTATTTTTTTTTATTACTGATACATCTAAATTGTTAGTCTTCCTTGATATTGTCATTTTTATTTGTGAATGCTGTTCTTTTATTTGCCAATACAAATATAATTGTTACAGCACACACACAAGCTGTATTGCATATGTATGCATTGCACAATGTCATACCAATGAAGCATTTAAATTGAAGTGAACTGAAAGAGGAGAGAGAGTGAAGAGCAAGATAGGAAATGAAAGAAAAAGGGTAGAACAGGAAGAGGGAGGAAGGGAGAGAGAGAGAAAAGACTGACAAACTTTATCTCCTGGGGAGCAGAGAGCTTGGCCTTTGTGTCTGAAACTGACAGACAGAAAGGCGGATTAAAGGAGTGTCTTTTTTCACCCAAAATGACTCATGCTCATGAAATCCTGTTGGGCCAGCTAGTAACACAGCTCTAGGGACATTCAGTGAGAGATGGCAGGAGGGTCCTCCACACAGGGGCACTGTAAAGTGTGAGTGGGGGGGGATTAGAAAGATTCCAAGTCTGACTGACAGGGGCCCTCAAAAAAAATAGCCCATAGGATTTTCTGGGCTGTTGGGGCCCAATGTGAGACAATGACTTTATAACTACAGATTTAGACAGTAATACATGGTTACAAACCATTTATTAAGGTTATCTTCATGTAACTAATTACTTATACATTATTAGCCTCATATTACGGGAATAACACTGATTTATTTTATGTATTTACTTCAAGCAAGATTTAGATTGTTTATAGTGAGTAAAACCACCTTCAACAGTTTATTTCTCTGATTTATGTAATTTAATTAAAATAGAGCTTTATTGGCATGACAAATAAAAACATATGTATATATATATATATATATGGGATGTTGCGACATGTAAGCATGTACATCCACATATTGGCATATAGATAAAATATATTAACCATAATGAACAAAGCTCATGCACTGTGATAGGGAAAGACTTCTGGAAGAGTAATGCCAAAAGAACACATAAAACTAACAAGGTTTATTCATTAACAGGGGCCTATAATGCAGCACTCAGCATTAAAATGCCTCTCTGAGAGTATAAAAAACACAAAGGCACTTCATAAACAATCGACAATCTGTGCGTTGTGAAGCACAGATGCTAAATTACAGCTATCAAAATGTGTACCGAAAGCTGAGTAATACAGAGACAAGCGTAACATTCGTGCAGTACATAATGAAATCCGCCTACTTCTCAGAAACATCAAACCACCTTCTTGAGAAGAAACAGCAGGCCAACAGTTTGAAATCAGATCAAATCTGTGTCAGTGTGATCTGCTTTGAGGAGCAAATTTAAGAAAACCCTTTTTTGGTTAGTTTTTTTTTTTTTTCCACATTATCCCCTGTAACATTGCAGAAAGGGTTTTCTGAAACATGTGGATTCTGCATACGGAGCTGAACAAGAAAACACTTGCTGTGAGAGTCAGGCACAAAGCCCCTGGCTATTAGGCTGAATTTACCTGATAGCACGAAAAAGAGGTGACTGCATTGCTGCCCACAGAAACCAGAAACATGTGGAAGTAAAATTACACTCACATGCATTGGCCATACATTGCAGTGGACCTGTAACCTGCACATCTCAAAGCAGAGAGGAGCAACAAAAAGACCTGCCAAAGTCTACACAGTGTTACGTATAACGTAATACACTGTTAATGCCATTCTGTAATAACTTACTGTTTATTATGTTACATTAAATTACATTATATTACACATTATATTACATGTGAGAGGCATATTACATATTCTACCTTAATGTGCCAAACTCTGAGTAGTGAACAAATATATAAGTCCATATATGTCATCCCTATATTTCAGGGGTTTTTGCTGGATGTTTAATACAAGGTCATATGCAGGGAAACAGAATGCAGGCGAGAGATCTGTGAAATTTGGACATTTATAAGCATATTACCATCAATTTCATCAATTTTTCCTCTCTTTAGAAAAAACCCTACACACACACACGCAAACACACACACACACACACAGAGGACATCATTTCCTACCCTCCCCCCCGTCCCCCAATATTCTACCTGTCACTGGTTTTCCAAGCCAGTTAAACGGTGAATGAGGGATGTGTATGGCAGACCAACAGCAGAGAAAGGGGGCTCTCAAACATCCCCTTTCGCCCCTCTGAACTCCGGCCCACCAGAGGCAGGGGGATGGAGTTTCTCTGGATCGATACCCCATCAATACACCATCAGTCCCTCTGGGGGCCAAGCCAGAGTAAATGTTTATCAAGACCAGCTTTTCTCAGCTCGCATTTAAAGGCCTTTTCTAATTCAACACACACGGACGCTGAAGACGAACTAAGGAGCTTTTGATCCATATCCAGGATAGCTTCATGAAATAAAGAAGCTATGAAGATCAGCTTGTTTAACATGCGGGACTTCCGTGCAGATTGCTCTTCTCTGTCTTTCCCCCCTTTCCCTTCTCCCTCTCGTTCTGTGGTGTGTTCCGTATCTTTCAAAAGTTTTGTATTAAAGGGTTGCATTAAACAGTAATTTATGGAAAATTTAAATGAGAGAGGAATGAAAGGACTCGAAAGCAGAGTCTTTGCCTTTATCTCACTTTAACTTGGTGACATTCAGAGACTGTGGTGAAGGGCACCTCCATACGCCACGCGGCTCTGCCATCCCCGCGCAGCGTGACGGACGCGACTGGGCTTCATACCAGCCCTTCTCAGGTAATGGGCGCGCACTAGCACCGCACGCCCCAGGATCGATTTCACCGTCTCCAGCAGCCAAGGCCCGTTCTCACTTAACACCACTCAGCTCCCTCCGCCGCTGTCCCAGAGAAGCGCAGGAGCACATTATCTGGGGTACTGCAGGACAAAATCCATCAAACTTCCCCAACAAAGCGCTCTGACCTCCAAGCAGGGCCAACGCCGGCTTCGCATCATTTAAGAGCGCCCTGGCGGAAAATGCGAGCTGTAATGTGCGCCCCCTTACGATGCCGTTGAGCAGGCACGCACAGCCAAAAGCAAGAAAACCCGCTCCCACAGCAGAGAAACCGCCACCTCCGCTGAGGAGAGAGCCCAGCACCACCGTCACCGTTGGACTTTCCCCTTACCGCCTTCCAGCTCCTAACCGCAAAGTCAGGTTTTTTGTCTTTCAAACTCCCCCCCCCCTTGCACCTTCAAAGCAAGTGTAGTTGGTTGTCCTGAACCATATAAACCATGCATTTTCAATTAAAATGCTGATAATCCTGTAATTGCAATCCTTCTAAATTAATTCCTGTCAGCCTCCAGTGCCCAGAATGTACTGAATGGCACAGATAAATTAGATATAGGTTTCAGTTACACACAGAAATATACAAATAAGCTAAGCATACAAAGTTGAGACTGTAATTTGTAATTAAGCACAGCTCAAATGTATGCATTAAAGCAAGTTTCTTTTTTAACACAATGAGCAAAAGCAACAGAAATGGAAAAGAACATGAATTAATTTTTGGGTTTTATGGTGGTTAGCTAGCTTCAAGTTGGTATAAAAAAATCATAAAATGACTTTAGTTTAGCTTATATTCTTATTAAAAACAAACTTTTAAAAAATTATATTAAAACTTGCTATATTAAAGGTAGCAACATATAAAATTTTAGGTTTACTGTTAAATCATGATTTAATCCTAGTGACAGTGCATAAATAATGTTTAATCATAAATACTGTTCTGTTTTTGTAACTAAACTACAAAGCCTTTGTGCATTTAGTCTACAAGGTCCAACTGCAGTGGAAACAGAGATTGTGGGAACAAAGCACATCAGACACATTGTGGTGTCCATGCTTCAAAAACGTTAACTCTCTGAAAATGGCTGAAAATGTTGAAACAACAACTGCATATTTGTGAGAATTTTCACAGATATATAGGCCACTGACTAACCAGAATTTTTGTTCTGAAAATTGGTCAATGGTGTTTTTTTTTTCATTAACATAAATATGGAGGGTTTTACTGATGTCTGAAGAGATAAGGTACTTTAAATAATTAATTGACCCTGATCTAATCACAATTCCTATTATATAAATGGCCAGACTGCCATCCCACTCAAAAGGTTTGCAATGCTGAAATCACAGTACAGGAACATAGTTTAAATGCTGCTGATGAATGTTCACTGAAAGGCCCTAATTCACCAATCCATTAGTTAGAGGGACCAGTGAGCCAGGTCATCTTGCTCATGCTGTAACCTTGCCAAAGTAATTACAATCCAATCAGCTGGCTAATGGGAGCCAATTCACAGTTACACCATGACCTGTCTGGACAGGTAACGTGAGAGCCATTTTGTTTTTGGGTCCCATATTGTCAAAAACAAAAATCTCACATGTACGAAAAGTCGTCCTCAAGGTTTAATTTTTTTCCCCCTGAAAGTTTCACTTCAAAAGCCAAGGGGCAAAGGCGTGATAAGAAAGCACATTCCAAGATTAAAAAAGAAAAAAAAAAAGACAAATGAGAATACAGACTTTCCAAATGGCTCATTTGATTCCTTGTGAAGTATGAGCAGTCTCACCGCTCACTGAAACGAGTTCCCGAAGCTGTGCTCCGGTCGCTCCGTCAGCGACACGCACCGCGCCTGGCTGGCGAGATGCGATATCTGCATCCCAGTTACGCGGGAAGGGTACGAATTAGCCAGAGTCACACGATATCCCTGACCGCCAACCCGGGGGGTGTCACCTCGCCACGGCGGGAAGGACAGGGGCGGACAGCGGAGGGGTAAAACAATGCCCCTCCTGAATAATTGAGGTCGTTCCTCTTCCTGCATCAGAATGAGAACCGATGCATTGCAGGCCGAACCACGTAGGGAGCAGGCAGGGCTGGAAGCGAAGATTAAAAATACAGAGAGAGAGAGAGGCGTGCAGGGTCCACCCGTGTTTAAGAACAAAATTTGCGGCCAAGGGGCCTACATGGAAATGCACGCTACTGCACGCGTACAGCAAAGCGAGCGGGACCTCGGTGCCCAGGGGGTGGGAGGGACACCATCTTATTCATGCATTTGAGGACTGATGCTACCCAAAGTAAAGCACCAGGTATAAACTACTGGCCCAGAACGCCATACAGACCAGGACCCCCTTACAGCAGGTCTCACAGCCCTTTTCCAAAGCCTGAGTCTGCAACACTGGAGCCACCAACCCGAAATGATGACGCTGACCCATCAGCTGCGAGTAGATACAAATGCAGAATAACATGGGTAGGGGGCAGAAAGGGAGATATCTGGGCACTGACCGGGGAATCTGGACTACAGCTGGCCAGCACTGACCCTGGGTCTGAGCCAAGCTGTTAGTCAATCAGCATGTCAAATGATAAACATGCCATTGTACCCTTTATAAAAGCAGACTGGGGCTAGAGTGCCAGAATGTGAACAAGGGAATTAAGAACACAGGCACTCTTCAAAATGGGTTTTTACCACGTTTGCAACTACTGCTCATTTGCTGTCACACCTGAGTAAAATACGGAATATATGTCTATGAGAATGTGCAAGAACCATATATTGCGCTGAAACCTATACTTCAAGGCACATTCAGTAGAAATAAAATAAATGATATTTTTGAAAATATTTTCATAGCAACATGTTTTTGTCATCCAAGACACTTAAAATACTCAAGGGGATATATATATAGGTACATTTCATTTTTAGCTTATGGAGAGTTGTGCAGATATTCTGGTGATTTGTTTGTTTTTTTGCCAGGTTGCAGAAACACCTTAAAAGCATTTTCTAGCAGGAAGCCAGTACATGTTCTATGGTCCTATTGACAATGTAGCGGGAAAGTGGTGGTTTGGGGGTTGTAAAAGTTTTATTTGTGTTGTGACTTTTGCACTTTCAATGTTGATGACAATGTTGTGATTTGCCATTACTGCAACACTGCAAAACATAACACTCTGTGCAAGCAGTGTTAATTGCGTGTGTTAATTGTGTGTGATCTGTGCAATCTGCAGCACTGTTGTTTAACTGATGCAGGATTTCTGGAGTTAAAATTTTAAATAGGAAGTGAATATGACATACGCAGTCGTATATGGTTATGGAGGCATTCAAGTCTTCTACGAATACAGTTTAAAGTTAAATGTGCAACTACAGCTATATCTGGTTACTAAGGCCCCAGAGGAAAGACCAGCAATCAAAAGCACTCTGCAATTTCCCAAACTTGGCTCTTAGTTTGATTGCAACCTTTTCTTTCTCTCTTTTTTTTTTTTTTAATTGCAAACATCTAAAGTTTCCTTGTTATGCTTTCCTGTTAAGTAACAGGGCTTTCAGTGGGCGGGAGTAATTTGGCGCACACCTAACTACGGTCCCTGGGATGATGGAGGAGGCCATCTTTGTGACGGGTTGCACGGTTTAGGCTGCGATGTGGCACGGGAGCACCCAGCCCCATGAGCGCGCACGACAGGGCGCTACATCAAGCCGCAGAATCTTAATGGCGGGATCCGGGAACAGAGCTACGCTTCCACAGTTACACCGCTGACTGCTACAGTACCATAGCAACGACAGCAGCTCCTATTGCAACTACTGTAGCCCAGGAGTTCCAAAATGATCACCTTCACCTCAGCTATCATTTCGTTTGCTTTGTCTCATTCCGTTTTTACTGTGTCAGACGTCTACCTCATCGCGGTAATCCTGCAGCCGCTCATAATCTCTGCATGCCGGCGACAATGAATCAGTCAGCAATTACATCCAATGTGGCTCCCGTTGCTGCCGCGGATAGCAGGCCCGGCTCGGAGCTGCAGAACTGAGCACCGTCAAATCTCCTTAATTTCCGGTAATCTGGGTCAGCGTGAGAGTGCCAGGGAGCCTTCCACTCTCCAGCTGTCTGCCTCTGACCAGGACTGCCATTAACACAGCCCCAACAGTGGGGCGCTTACAAACCCTGCCAAAAAAGATGCAGAAAGGACTAAACCGGCGTGCCGCTGCATCCTAAATAGGTCACTTTGCAGGGCCAGGATGCTCCATGCACCCAACTTCAAGAGTACATTTCTTTAGACAACTGTGCTGAGGCTACAAAAACACAACTGCTAAGTTTTCTGCTTTGTTAGCAGAGCAAATGTTGCATTGCACCATCTTGATAGACATTGATTTGGGCTCTGGACAAAGCCATCAGTCTGTTGGGCAAACTGAAAGACATTCAGAGGGAGGACTCTGGAGGGGGTTGGAGGTGACTGGCCAATGGCATTCTTCCAGCCAGAGAACACTGAAAACAATGGGCTGTTCTAGAACAGCAGAACAGCAAACAGTGTTCCATTCACTACTTCAGCCCAGGGCAGGAAGGAGTGCCACGAGTCTGGCATATGAATCAGGGTATCGCCCTGCTTCTGCCAGATTCCAGCCAGCTCTCCACACATACACACACACTTCCACATGCACAAATACATGCATACAAATTGCAGAAAGACCAAAAAGCCATATATACATGCACATATGCACACGCATGCACATTTACAGACAAAGAAATTGCATAAACCCACATAAATATGCAATTACACATGCACCCCCCCCCACCACCATACACACACACACACAAAGATCACTATGAATTGGAAAGGGGAGATGTTCTCCAGCTCTCCCTGTTGGCTTTAGAGTGAGATACAGGCCTAAGGGGAGGTGAAGATTAAGCTAATTGAATAAAAGCAGAGCAAAAGTGGGAGCTGGATAAACAGCGATTTGAAATCACCAGGCCAGAGACGATGTGTCAAGAGCATCGAAAACAAGGCCTGCATTTTCAGACATGCACAGAGCTGCGCAGTGCAGTATCTGAGGAAACTGCCGTCTTTCCACCTGCGCTGGATTACGCCAACACTGTGTGTATCGCTCCCAGCACAGACGGTGACATGCGTGTGTGCATTAACCTTTGCAACTGAGTGTCCTATGAAAGAAAGTCTGCCGTAAGCTCTGCGCTGCTCTTAATGATGTCTAATTGGCTAAACTTTCATTCTTTGTTCTTTACACCATCTCACCTACCCCATCCACTCCCCCTTATTGTGCCTCATAGTCACTGTTTGATTTACATTTCAAATTTGATTAGTACAGAGGGAAAGCAGACAATTTGACACAACTCTCACAATACTGTCACATTCAACTGGATATCACACAGCTTGGAGTGGGGTGTAGAGGATTTGTATCTGAATGTAGCTCGTGGACACTGGAGTTTGGATGGGCTGTAAATGCAAAGGCAAATGAAGTGTGAAATGGGAGAAAGATTGTGTGTGTGCGTGTGTGTGTGTGTATGTGCTTGTCTGTGTGTGCATGTGTGTGTGTCTCACCCTCTCCTGAAGGAGCCTGTGGATAGGATCTGTGGGAGATGCGCTGTGAAGGTTAATTAAGCCCCCGCTCACAAATCAAGCTTCTCTATGACAGCATGCACCACGGCAACAGAGCTGCAGCCTCATGTCTCAGGGGCAAACAGAACAACCCGGCCCCACAGGGACACAGTAACAGAGGAGGAGGCTGTGGGGAGCTGAAGCCATCAGGAGCCCAGGGGTCGCGCTCGAATCCCCGGTCTTTATTAGCCTTCATTTGCACATAAACAGCCGCAAAGCCTTGCTATGGAAACGAGAAAGCAACCATCCCCGGTTGCCACAATATAATCTGAAACAAGCCAACCATTATGAACGCCCGTGAATGAGGTGAGCGGATAAGGAATCTGCTCTCTAATCTGCCCACGCAGATGAGCACAATCGTGCTGAAGAACTCTGAGGAGTTTCGGCTCCTGTTTCTGGAGCAAACAGTGGCCTCTTGTGCACTACAATGGCAGCCTTTATCGCCGTCTTTCAAAGGGAACTGTAATTGGAAGTGGGGACATAATTGCGTTTTCAAGTGCTACAAGTCAATTCACAACAGCCATTTTGATTTTTATTATTCCACACTTTGATATTCCTCTGCCATTACGGCCAAGAAAATGCTCCAGGAGAAGAGCGACGGAGAGATGGAGAGAGGGAAAGAGGGAGAGAGGAAGGGCAGGGAGGATAAAATAAGGAAACTTAGGAAGCTGAATGCTAAGAACTGTGGGGTCCATCTCTCCATCTGTCACAACTCCACGCCTCTCAAGATCACCCTCTTCTCAGACAGTATCGATCTGTGACCTTTGGAGTGTTGCAACATCTATTTACGGCGCAGGAAACCGCAGACCTTCCCCCATCATGCGCAACACAGACGCAAACAGGCAGAGTCTGGGTTGGGGATAGGAGAGGGGTGGGCGGGGGATTCTGAGGCAGCGTCAACTGCGGAGCGATGTAAAAAATTGGGAAGACAAAGCTTCACTTTTCCGTGTTTTGACACCCGTCAACAACATTTTATATTCCGCCGTCAAGTGAGGATCAGAGGCAATGCACAGACCGTACCACTGGTGGAGATGGAACTGATACAGACAATGGGGGGGGGGTTGGGTGAAAGACCCTCCAATTAGATTTTTGTTCACTTTCAGATGTGCGATAATTTACAGCTGTGACTACTTTCACGTAACACACAACACAGCGATAAATATTTGGCAGCGTCTCTAAAACAGGGCTAAATAATGAAACTGTGAAACTGTTTAATGCATTGTCCTTTCATACAGCAGGGTGTTTATTGAAGTCTAGTACAGTGCAAATTCTCCAACCAAAATTTCAGCCTTATTCTGTCTATTATACTGCAGCATTCTGCACTGACAGGTGAAGTCCGGCCTTTGAAGATGTGGAGGTTTAAGGAAGATGCAGCAGCTCGCCCTCCCATAATCCCTAACCACCACCCCCCCCCCCCCCTTCTTTTAAAGTCACTGCAGAATAAAATGAAAACAAAGAGACTTCAATCAATGAGGAATTAGGGTAAAGGCCAAAGATTAGAGTAGTCCTTCCAGAGATCAGAACACACATCTAAAGGCAAATGATGCTAAAATATGCATCCCGCCAGTAAAGGTCAATGGTGATCAGACAGAAACAGATATGGAGAGCTGAAGGCAGCAAGGTGTGGTTTTACCTCTGTGGGGAACAAATCTAAGAAAGAAAAAAAATGTAGCACATTATTTCCCTACCTTTGTCACTGCGGAAGCAATGATGCCACGCAAGAAAGGACCCTTTGATTGCTATTCTAAATTACAATCAACTAACAGTCTTTATCTCTGTCTGTGATTACAATCACAGTGAAATATCTACGTTCCAGATGGTATCAGGTGTGAAGATGAAAAAAATTAAAAGGATTGGGGCTGTCGAAAAAGGGACTTGCATTCTGATGCCGTGGCAGGGGGGAGGAATAAAAGAGGAAGAGAAAAATGAAAAATGAGCCAGTGGTCTCATCAGAATAAATTTGCCTTTTAATTGAAAGGGCAGAGGCCTGGGTGATGTGCAAAGGTTGCTGGGAGTTTGATGATGAACCTGACCCTCAGAGCAGGTACTCTATTAGCTCCTGTCAAACAGGGCACAGCTATGATCAATTCCCCCAGCAGCATGCCGTTAATAAAGCTGCTGCCATCTACAAATCCTGCAGCCAGCCCGCATCCACCCCTCCCACAGCAGAGCAGACATAACGCACCGAGAACCACATACTGAGTGAGACTTCACTCGCATTACACACTGAATATCACACTCACACACACACACTCACACACAAACTGACACACTTGTGCATGAGCACACACATGCACACACACGCACACACATGCACGCACACACATACACGTACACACACACATGCATACACACAGTCACACACGCATACAGACATGCTGCATGTACAAATGTACGCATGCACATACAATCACGAACAAACACACACACACACACAATTACACAAATACACATGCAAAAAATCTGTCTCTTATGCAAACACACAATCATACACACACAGAATATCATAATCACATGATACAGACAAATCACACACACACATTACACTTTATGAATACACAAACAAATACATAAATAAAACAGTACACCCATGTTTGTGTAAATCACTCTGCTAAATGCCAGGAACATATTTTAGTATAATAATATAATGCACTGCAATCAGACACTACTGTCATGCTTTATACACTGGAGAGCCACTTAGCACAGGGATGTGACAGCCACACTGCAAGGTGACGTCACAGACTCATAGTGTTCCTACAGCAAGCCCTTTTAGCATTTAATAGTGTGACCGGATTCACATTAGAGATATCTGTAATTCATTTATGACTAGTCAAAATGCTCATTTAAGATATCTCAAATTGCATATTGACTAGTCAAAATGTTCATTTAAGATATCACTAATTACATTTTGACTAGTAAGATAGAAGTTGCTTTCGCCATTCAGTTGTATGGAACCACCAATTAAAGTTATCTACAATTCAGTTTTTACTGTCCAAAACATGAATTTCAGATATCTCCATTTAAATTATGACTAGTCATAACTCAAATTAGAGATATCTCCATATTAGTTCTGACAAGTCATAATTTCAATTAAATATATCTTCAATTCCTAGTGATTTACGATATCTAAATGATCTTTTCTGATATCTGAAACTAAGATAATACTAATCAGAACACAATTAGATGAGATATCTTGAACTGGAGTTACTGTATGACTAGTCAAAACTAAGGTGGAGAATTTGAGTTACTACTAGTCACAGGTCTGTTCCAGATATCTACAAAGAAGTTATGGATAACTTGAAAGGAGACCGATCTCAGAGTCGGAGCACGTTAATAAATATCTCAAATGATCATATTGACTGATATCAAAAACGTGCTCCCTGTTGTAAGAAGGTCCTCGTTCTAGTAATGCTGGGACCGCCATGTCAGACCCAGCCTGAATCCAAGTTGAGCATCTCGGACAGGGTTTTCAATGCTCTGGCCCGTGCATGAAAGAAGCTGTTAACTATAAATACAGACAATTTACCATCGGCAATAAGATGACTATTACGCTGTCTCTTTCCGCTTCATGACACAGCGTTTTTTTTTTTAATTTTTAACAACAGCCACGGCCATTTCTTAAACCAAAATTGATCACACCTGATTTGCAAAACATTACATTTACATTATATTTTATTTGGCAAACGCTTTTATCCGAAGCAACGTGCAATAAGCATACACCAAAGGTCGTTGGAACAAGTACAGAACATAGGCCAGACATGGTACAAATCTCATAAAGTATCAGTTATCCAGAGCCATGAACACAGCTGGTTCAAACAGTAAGCACAATGACCAATATCCATTGCGAAGCCTTGCACCAGAGACACAGTAGATTTGACTAGGAATAATTCTAATTCAGATATCTGAACATATCATTCGGACTAGTCAAAATGGAATTTCAGATATCTTAAATTATCATTTGGTATGTGTGACGAGTTGAATGATGATGTCTGTGACCTTATTATAGATATCTTAAAAGGTATTTTCACTAGTCAAAATATATTTGCAGATATCTTAAATTATCATTCTGAGTAGTCACATAGATATCTACAAGTCAAAATGCACTGCATAAACTGCAATTATGAATAGTCAAGTGAAGCTATTAAATGTTAGAAGGGCTTGCCATAGTGTTCCCACACTCTGACACTTGTCCTTCTGTGCCATTTGTTCTGTGAAAGGGAAGAATCAGAATAAAGCACAGTTTGAACTGTGATTAATAAGGAAGGAGCACTCAGGAAGGGAGTTGACCCAAACTGACAACTTGAGGCTTTTTTAAAATAAATGCATTTTTTACTAGCACACTATATTAGCACACTTGAATACCAAAACGTCAGGCTTCACTGTGCTTCAGTATACTTGACAAAAGCATAATAAGGGATAATAATGAAACGGTTTGTCTACTGAGACCAGAGCCCATACTGTTCTAATTCCCAGTGCACACTGTACATGCTCCACACACAGCCCTAGCCTGGAGACCACAGGACATTTAGGGTTCCATTTCAAACAGCCTCTTAGCCACCCAGTTCCACTAACCACCTACTTGATAGAGCTAATTTTTAATAACGTCCCCTTCAGGGCCTGTTGCCTGGCCCTGTTGCCACTGATGGGCAAGGAGCAAATCTTTGACGAGTAGTTTTTTGGAATATATATATATATATATATATATATTTATTTATTTTATTTTATTTTTTAAGTCAGAGTTCTAGAACTCCACTGCATTCAATTACCAATAGTGAGTTTTACATCACATTTTCAGTTAAGAACATTCTAATCACATATTCATGATTTCACACCGTAAAGGGTTAACTCCTCCATGAGCTCAGGGGCATTCTGGAATTGAGGCATGACTGGATTAAATATGCATCTGAAATACGTTAACTCTTTAAATGCCAGTTGCATTAAAGAAAAAAACTGCCGCAGATCCCTGCAGAATTGCAATTATTTAAAAAATAATTCTCTATAATTCTAAATGTGCATCCTGTATGATTGTTTTGGTTTATCAGTGAAAATAGATGTTTATTTTAAAGCGGCAGTAATCTGCAAGAATGTTTACTGGTGTCTAAAGGGCAAAAATATGAAATGGGGTAAAATACCAAGGTCTAACATGAAAGGGGGGAGAAAAGGATTGGTTACGGATGGAGGGCAGGAGAAAAAGATGAAAGAGAGAAGAGAGAGGAGAGGGTGAAGAATGAGAGGAAGGGAGGTCTGAGAGCTGAGAAAAAGGCAGGGGGAAAGAGAATGGATGGAGAAAAGGGTGGATGGAAAAGAGGGAGCAGAAGAAAAAAGGTGACAGAGGAAGGAGAAGGGAACGAAAAGAGTGGGAGAGAGAATGTGAGAGAGGGAGGTAGGTACAAGGGCAGACAGATTTAGTTCTCCTCCACGTTGCCCTGGGGTCCCTGGGGATCAGCGCAGGTGAGTATAAGCTCTGTGACAGTGGTGAGGATCACTGTCAATCACAGAGCCTGCTGCCGTGGTGACAGCGCATCCTGACAGAGATCCCCGGTGCCCCCCACCTCCCAGAGTCACCTGACCATGCTCCCTGAGGCTGTGCTGCTCAGACACCCTGCGGCTTCGCATGGGCGGCCCCCTGCAGTGACATCGCTGGTCAGGGCAAGAGCCAAAGAGAACTGTGGAATTTAATCTGTTACCCATGGCAACACTGCCCCCCCCCCTCCCCGACCACCACCATCACCCACAACCCTGCCACAAGCTAAACAAGAGTGCTCCAAAGCCTATTGTTTCCACACACCATCTTTTTCTTTCCCTCTGTCTCCCTCTCTCTCTCTCCGTCTCTCTTTCACGCTACATCTCTACCTCTGTCTCTACATCCTTCTCTCTACCCCTCTCATTCTCTGTCTCTATACCTTTACCTCTCCTTCTCTCTTTCTCTCTTTCTCTCTGTCTCTCTGTCTCTGCTGAGTGTCTTTCTCCCTTCAGTGTGAGGCACATACTGTCAGTTTGCTGATGCACGGTGCTGGACACAGCTGATAGAGTTTAATTAAATTGCTCCGATTTGATGGACAGGTCTACTAAGCTGCATTAAGACTCACCGAGTCCACTTTTTGGCTCAGTTGTCATACACCTCCAATAAAGCTGCCCTTCCCAGCTGGACAACGCCATTGCCACTAAGTCTGATTGGCTACCACAGGGCAGGGGAGACCAGATAAAATGTCTTCGGTGAAAGCAGCATAGACCAACAGAGAACCATTAATGTCTCTCAGTTCCTGCTACTGCAGCCACTCCCTAATCTAATCTCTCTCAGAAATAACCCCCAAGCCCTACCCTTACTGCTACCATTGATCCATACCCAGCAGAGAGATGACAGAGGAGAAACCACACATTAGAAATAATACACGAGAATGTGACTATGGAATCAACACTCGGATTAATTACATTTTGAATCAACTGTTTTTATAATTATTATTATTATATAGAGAGAGAGAAATAGGAAAAAGAATGTGTGAAAAGAAGAGCTACAGGGAGTACCAGATGGAGGGCAAGAAAAGGAGGTAGATAAACAGAGAAAACCAGAGAAGGAGAAAAATAGAGAGCACGCACTATAGAGAGAGAGAGGGAAGGGGAGAGAAACATATGGAGTGAGAGTAGAAGAAGCAGAATTCTGGAGCTCGCTGACCCAGAATGAACCACATTCCTTCCAACAAAGACACTTCAGAGAAACCCCACAGAACAGCTATATCCAACCATCCAGACTGTCAGCAGTACCAGAGACAGAACTAAAAGCACCACATAAAAAACAAATGACCTCGGTGACAAAATCAAACACACCACACACTGGCACGGCAACACAGTACAAATTCAGAATGCTACCAGGCTGTGATATGTGTCCAGGGTGAATATAGACAGGTTACCACTGTAACATACCACCATAAAGAGCTGGCTAACTAGGGGTACCGGTTACACAGACTGCACAAAAACAGCTGGAAAATAGGGCCAGGTAATTTGCATAGCTGTCTGACCACAAGAAATTATGGGTTGTGCTACAGTAGGAGAGCAGGCTAGTCGAGATATTATTATTACTATTATTATTATTATTATTGTTATTATTATTATTATTATTATTGTTATTATTATTATTATTATTATTAATAATAATAATAATAATAATATTAATATTTTTTATTATTAAGTTCTTGTAATAATTCGATGAAGTCGACACAATATGTCATAGTAAGTAGTCCTAGTAAGTAGTAGGAAGGGTGATAGCAGAAATAGTAGAAGCTGTATCATAAATCAAACACATTTGGTCAGAAAATCAATAAAAAAAAGAGTTATAAAATCTTAATTAACAAATAAAGTTCATCTACTACCAAGATTAATACTAATAGTTCTTCCAGCATTAATACAAATAGTACAAGCAACACTAATACGAATACTACTACGGACACTAATACCAATAGTATTACCAACAATAGTACTAATAGTACTACAAACACTAATACTAATAGGATTATCAACACTAATACTAATGCTAGTACTAACACTAATATTATTACCAACAACAGCACTAATACTACTACCAAACACTAATACGAATAACACTACCAACACTAATACTAATGCTACTACCAACAGTAATACTAATACTACTACCAACACTACTACTTATAAGTAGCAGTACTATTTCTTATTTAGGCTGCCTTGTCTTACTCTAATTGAGGAGAGGGACATGTGATTTTACGTGTACTACACATTCTAAAATGCCTCTGCAACAGTGGATAACTCCTGTAGTGCAGATAAAGAATCCTCTGAATCCTCTAATTGATGTTTCCCGCTCAAGTAATGAAAGGACTGTCCCCAGGCGCAATTTGTCATGCTATCAAATTGACTTGCTAATGACGGTACACGCAAAGTGGTAGAAAATGCATTGAAGTCCCAGATAGTGAGGTTTTTTAGGGGGTGGGTGTGGGGTTCTGGAAACCGCCAAACCATTAGCTTACGGCTGAGGAAAAGTAGAAGAAGGAATAGGAAGACAGAAGAGGGGGGAGATTTCTCTTCAAGATTTTCTCATTTGAATTAGCCTGGAGAGAAATTTATTCACAGACTGTTAACCTTTGATGCTGTATATGTACTTGCCAAAGAAAGAAACAGTACGAGAGAGAAAGAGAGAAAGAGAGAGAGAGAAAAGAGGTGGAGTGATGAGGATCGTCATGCTCCAGTGTGTGGAGCACTGTATTTTAGCATTTTAGAGGAGTGTGCACTCAGGAGAGGGGCTCAGAGGTTTGGAACATCGAGAGTGCCACAATTATGAATAAATAAATGTGGACATATAAAAGCCAATTTTAAAAAACAGAATAATAAAAAATGTAAAAATAAATACATCTAAAAATATATAAATAAATACATCTGGAAATGAATATTAAATGCTGTCTGTAACTCTGAACACATGGAAGGTTGGAATATCAGTGGACTTGGAGGGTAGACCTAAGTTTTTTGATAGACTGTCCTCGCCAAAAAAAAAACAGAAATAATCAGGTAAATATATATAGAAATAAATGAATACATAAATATGAAAATAAATTTGCAAATAAAAAAATAAGTTAAGAAACAATATAATAAATTAATTGCAGATATACGTATATATATTTCTACATTAATTCTCAGATTTTGTATTCATATATTTTCAGATTATTTATTCATTGTTATATTCCCACATTTATTTATTTATTTATTTATTTATTTATTCATTCATTCATTTATTTATTTAGCCTTGTGGGACTCTCAACGTAACATGCAGAGGGTGCTTAGCGCTTCATTGTTCAGTGCACTGTACCAGCTAAAGACTGGAAAATACGATTTCCATTCACACACGCAAACATGAAAGGAAGGCAAAATAAACCCAGCTTAAGGCGAGTGTTAAAGAATTATCACAGGAAACATTTCAGACCACTGTGTATACAGCCATCAACAAACAAACAAACAAAATGGGACAAGCCATTCCTTGCTCATCAGTGAAGAGTCGGTCCTGCATGACGTCATTATTATTCAGAAAGCGTGTGCATGCCTTACTTGAATTCCATACTTTGAAATGGAATTCATACATTCTAAACTGAAATTGAATTTGAAATTTCTCATACTTCAGAATTAAAATTGAGATATTTTGTTCAACAAGGTGGGTTATACTTATTTATTTAGTTCATTTGTTCCAACTCTCCATTTGTAAAGGAAATTAATCCTGTAATATAAATTGTCGACCACAGTTTTTACAGATTCCAAAAGGTTTTGCCCTAGAACTAACTACATGTATAGAAGTAAGATGCCTCAGAATTAAGGAGAGTAAATTAAGGAAGTATGTTACGGCATAATGAATCTGGCTTGAGTTCCATTCTACATTAATTAAGTCATTTCTGGAAATTAATTTAAACTCAATTCATGAATTAATAAATGGCCATAATGTGAATTTTTTCCAACGGATTCATCAGATTTCAATGGAATTGACCGCAACTCTGGTGTGTATTGAATTAAGGGCATTTAGGTTGATTAACAGAGAGAACTGCATTTAAGGAATTTTCACTGGAGGAACACTGAATTGGAACTCAGCTTGCTGAATTGAAAAGGAATTTTTAAAAATAGTTCTGGAAACTCCCAGTTAAATTTGGTTCAATTTAGATCAAATTTAAGGGGATAAAAAATTGAATTAACTGAATTGACCCCAACCCTGGGATGTGTGTGCATGTGTGTGTGTGCGTGTGTGTGCGTGCACGCGAGTGTGCGTACGTGCATGCGTGTGTGTGTGTGTGTGTGTGTGTGTGCACATGCACTCACACGCTACTGTATCAGATGTGAGAAAAATTACTGCCCAAAATCAAGCTTCAGAGCTGCCTTCCACTTTCCCAAGTCATGCTTGACTTAATGGCTTTGGAGCAAAACCGATGGAAAAGCACAGCAGAGCTATAGCCTAGGTACAGAACACACAGTTTGACTGCTGAATATCGTGAGCTGGCACTCTAAAAGCACACAGCCCCCATCTCCATGTACCAGCGAGCAGCTGAGGAACCACTGAGAGCAGAGTGACAGGCCATAACACAGCCTTTCAAACAAAGCATCAAATTTAAGAGCAGCTCATGGTGAGAGCAGAACCATCACGACCAGCAATAATAAAGTTTGTGCAGAGGCTGTGATGTACAGCAGCTCATAACTTCTGGAACTCAAAATCATTTCCCATTCAGCCAGGTATGTGGTGATTTTAGAGCAAATTTTGGCTGTGGTATGAGCAGCTAGTTTTTTTATTCTTTTTATTTACAGATTATTTTAAACACTGCTGCAATTTGCTGTCTGCCACATAAAAAATCATATATGAGCTTGGGCTGATGTGTTTCTCAATTTCATGGTAATTTATGCTCTTTAATTATTAATTATTTAATTAGCCCTAATCATTTATTTGATCTGACATTTTTGGGAGGTTGTGTCCTACAGCTGTGCGTGTATCCTTGATGAAAATATTTTACTGCGGTCGGAGATTGGAGTGAAATATATTCATATATTATTTATTTCTTTGTTTTGTTTAATGTGGATTTGTTCTTTTCTGTATGATCTCTGGATGATTCTGACAAAACTGTTCTCACCTGTTTGACCTATTTGGTTCCAGGCTTGTAAGCTTGCAAGCCCCTGACAAACTAAAAAATCTAATCATTCAAGCCATACATCATACAATATCACTTCAGCAAGCATGCGGAAAATTTCAATGACAGCCATAGAAAACAGACTAAATTAAGACTAAAATTCAACCGCATGTTCTAGGAATAAAATTCACTCCCATGATTTGAAAATAAAGTGGACATACAGATAAATATTTCAGTAGGTAGCAAACTTTAATTCCTCTCCAATTTATTTTCTTATTTCATACAAATTTATTTTCGCTTTCCTTTGACGCTTCACTGTGGAGGCCTGTTTGCAATTCCAAACACAAAATTAAGTTTATTGTTAGAAATGGCAATATAAAGTCTCTCTGCAGCTATGATAATGTAGCAGTTCTCCTTTCAAAGGAGAGATGCAGTTAAGTGTGTCGAATTAGTGACAGGTCTGTGCCTGAGTAAGTGGGGGTCCTGTGTGTGTTCTCCTAAGAGGAAGACTAAGTAACGGAAAGCATGTTTTTTTGCTTCATAAGTGGACAAACCGGAGGTATTCAACAGATTTAGAGTAATCTAGTCCTTGACACTGAGAACGGTGTGCTCAATGGCCCATACAAAAGACACATGATCCTGAATAATCACAACATGAGCCAGGATAAACAACACAATATATCATACACAACACAAAGAATATACTATACGCAATACTGAATAAGCTACACACATTCTGGGATAAGAATATATCATACACAAAATTCACTACACTGTACATATGCCAGGATAAACAGATCATCAGGTTAACGTACCACGCTGTGAGACTATACCAGTGCCAACTGTGACCAGTAGCTCCACAGGGAAATGCGCAATTAGGGACTGCGTCACTCAGGGTATGGGAGCCGTGCAGCCGGTTAGGGATCAGCGTTTCATCTCTATCTAGCGACCCCTTTTGGTCGATAGGATGACCACAGGCTGAAAAAGCCGCATATGAGAGGTCTTCCTCATACTCCTCTCTATGCTAGCTTAGCTGTAGTCTGCAGTGCGTAAAGCCTACACTCTCCTGAACTGGCAGCGCTGTTCATGCATGTATGCGGCTGGGGTTGCAGATAGTTGGCCATCCCAAATTAGTGTGGGAATTGGACATGCTCAGTCCCACATTGCATGCCAAATTTAAAAAAAGAATAAACCATGCCAAGGGCACACAAAACGATACGCAGGCCTTATATAAACAATGCACAATGGCACAATCTGATGCCACACGAGCAACAACATTGGCGACAATATCGGATCTCCTCCAGATCACAGAAATACCATTCCCAGATGAAGACATGGACCTGCTTGCGTTTGTCACAAAAAGAAATTCAGCCCAGCAGAAACAGTCGGAGAGCTGCAAGGTTCCTACTGTGTGGCTCTCGACCGGTGACCTTTATGTGACCCATCTGTCCATCACCACTCTCAACTCTGACCTCATTACTGTAGTGTCAATGGCAATAGCATAATGCTCATAGATTTGCATAGTAAGACCAATCCCACTTAAAGGGGCATTCCTTAAAAATGACTGTTACACACAAAGCTATAAAAATCTGAGGTTGGGGGTCCACTCAACCAGTCTTTAGACTCAACCAGGTGCTTAACCACGCAAGTCTTCACCAAGTTAATTTCATCACCTGGTCTCTGAGAATTATCGTGGTTCATAGATACAGGTGGAAAAGCTGAGTGACAGCATTTCTCCTGACCAGAGTTTAGTAGCCTCGGCCAAGGGAATAAATGGGTCTGATTCTGCAGCATGCCAAACTGGTCTTTCATTAAAGGGATGCAAGACAATTCCATCCACGCGGATCAGTGATGCTTTTCCAAAACCAAATGCAGGGCTCTTATGTCTGCCCTGTACACCTGACATACACAAGATACACTTAAGGGCCAGGCAGCAATAGGAACAAATTGGTACAGATTGTGCTGAATGCACATGTTGCATCTGTCATTATCAGCCACATGATTGGCTAAAGTATCACAACATCACCAGTGAAAGACTCACCACGGCCACAGCAAACCACCTATTTTTCCAGGGTGTGAGTGAGTTGGGGGGGGGGCAATTGAAAAGCACTTTGATGAATACGAATGATCAAAGAGCTTTCACTTGCTACATAATAGTAAACAGATTTAGCACCACGCTGTGCCTGGGAGACAAATCGGCTGCTTTTTCGGAAACAGGATTAGAAAATGAGCCTCTGTCATGGCTAATTGAATTTGATTTCTATATGGATTAAGACATAGTGATTGAGGGCCACAAAGATCCATTTTGAGGTGTTGTGATTTTCTTTCCCATAGCCATTTCGGCCTCTGGTGGAAACGCTTGAGAAACAGCTGTCACAACGCAGCTTTCAGATGCTCATTTTTGTATTTAACCCAGCCTTCCCTGCTGAAGAAATTTCACCACAAGCTGTCATGCTATTACTTCTACCTGTTAAACAGGTTTTACCTGCAGGTGCAAAAATGGCCACTGAACTCCACCTTCTTGGGTCGGCTGTTTCCTGCACCCTTCCCCTTCACCTCTACATCTTTCAATATCCTTTTAACACTGATGTCCAATACACCGAGGTCAACCATGTCAGCCAGTAATACATCACTGCATGGGGTATTATTTTATATAATTTCCATTTTCCACTATACTAGCCCAGAACATTTTTGTACATCAAAAGGATTTTTTTCCTTTTTCATTAAAAAAAAAAAACAATCTGGCATCTCTAATCCAACCCGAATTTGGTATTTCCAGCTCGCAAACCATGCACAAGAAAATACATTTCAAGTCACAACAAAAAGCAGCCTGTACATCACCATAATGTTTCCAGAGGGTGTACATATCTTATTTTTGATTGTAACCATTTCCAGTAGTGTTTTAGAGCAGAACCATAGCTGTGTACACTTTCCCAAATAGGCAGTGAGGTCCACAAGTGAACATGGCTGTGGTTGCAGACAGCTGGGCAGGGTGGGAATTCCCATATTGGGAACCAAGTTTGCATATAAAAATGTAAATTATTTTAAACTAACTTCATTAATTAATTCATAAATAAATTAATTTATAAAATAAAAACCTTTTTCTGCACCAGGACAGTGAGTACTAATGAGGACAGTGAGTCATCGCACATGAACAAAAACAACAGGACAAAAAGTCCTACATATCCAAACGGCAGCTTCAGACACCTGCTTCAATTATTTGTTCTTGTAATCTTGAGAAATGAGGCAAAAAATCCTTTAAATATCTGACCAGGAGACCACTAACTGATTGGCATTTGAATGCTTGTCAACTACTAAAGCAAAATTTTTTTTAAAAGCCAAGATTTCTATTATGTGTCATTAATATTCATAAAGGAGACACTAAGTACCTTGCTCAGGACAAGATAATGAATTGATGCTATTAATTTTCTAGGTGGGATGCGAATGCACACTTTCTGAATGATTATATGCACAGCAAGTACAGGAGCTGGAGTTGCGGGAGGGGCTGAGGTAGATTCACAGGATACACAATAGAAAAATAGCGGTATATTATAACAGACCTCCCATTGATGTCCACACCTGTTAAATTTAATTCTGTGCTTGTTATATGCAATGCATTAGTTCAAGTGTACATGCAGATGTTCAGGCATATGTTTAAAAAAATAAAATAAAAAAATGATGTTTATCAAGGTATATTGCAAAAAAATTAATTGGGTCGTGGTTTTACAGCCAGAATACTTGGAGTACAGTCAGTTCTATAACTCAGGCCTATTTCACTGCAGCAAGCATCTATTGGCCTGTTAATGGTAGCCGTTAGTCCACCAGCACTTTGCAAACCAGCACGACATCGCCACCCTAGTGGCGGAGATATGCAGTGACTATTTTTAATTCTATCAGCAGCTGATTGTCATCTAAACAGTCTCACCTCAGCTGTCCACAAGCAGACCACCATAGTGCTTGCTTGCAATGGCAGCTCTCTGCTGGCAGACAGCTAATGGGAACTGTTCGCTTGCTGACAGTTTCACAGTCCCTTCTCACACAGGCTCGATCCTAATGAGGTCATCAGCTAATAATGACCCAGACACACCTTCCAGGCTTACCCCTAGCTCTGTGACCTAATGCCCAGAGCATGTGGCTGTTGATCGCTACCAGGGTAGCCAGCAGGTATTCTAGGACGCTGAATTAATCACACTACCATGAAAATGACCAAATCGCTGTGAATACAGTCCTCTGCCTCTACTAATGAACAACAACAAAAAAATCAAAATAAACACAAACTCGCTCAAGACCGACTCCCGCTTGATTCTTATTCACGACAACCACGGTGGGGCAGGGAAGACTCGGGGTGGAGGGTTCCTATCAAACAGGGTGTTCATGAAAGGTGGACATAATACACAAATATTAAAAAGATAACATCTTAAGTTTTAAGTTTGAAAGCTCTGTAAGCAGAAGATATCAGCAAGCAACTGTGGTAAATTACAGGTATACTTTTTCCAAAAAGTAAATCCATGCATATTAATGTAATTTCACAGTGGCAAAATTATCTTTTTGACAGAGGTGGCACCAACAAGCTCTCAAACTAAGACAAAAATTCTAAATCATCGCTAAACAGGCATGGACATAAGGTTCACTGCAAACTGCATCTCAGTCAGCTCAGACACCATTAACATATGATAACACCAGCTCCAGGGCTGCTGGGTTGTCCAGCTGAGGGGGTAGTTCTCGGTCTAGTTTTCCAGAGCAGTGAATCAGCAGATTGCGGGCAGAAGAACAATTTGAGGAAAGAAAATTGGTTTGGTCTGGTGTAAGGAGTGGAGTCTGTATGACTGCACCAACACTGTTTCTTCCCTGGCGTAATAATAATGGTAGAGACGTGACCGAGGTGTAAGCGCGTTCCTACTCTCTACGCCATTTAAAGCTCCTCTGGGAGTTTCCAAGCGCTGCCGTCCATCAATCACGCATTCTTTCGCTCATTCTTTCTTTCATTCAGAAATAAAAGAATCAATCAAGCATTTAATCACTCAATCAAGCCAACTGTATTAGTCCAGAGCCGTTTAAAAATCAAAGTGAACTGAGTGTTGGATCAAATGCAATACAAAGATGGAAAATAGAAAGCTTTTTCAGATGAGGAATTGGACAGCACGGCCTCTGTGCAGGCAAGTGAACCAACATTCTCATTGGCTACACCACTCCAATGTTCCATCCCCATTGGGTAACCTGCTCTGCTGTTCCTAGCATGGAAAGTTCTGGGTCATGGTTTAGTCAGCATTTATCTTACATTAACTCAAACTTACAAATAAAGTAATGTATTTTTCTTCACAGCTAAGCAAGTTGAACTAAATTAATGAATTTTTTAGGCAAAGTTAAGGACAGAAATTGATTGAATCTCAGCCTATAACTGACACCCCCCCTCCCCATTTTTGAACTTGCAGAAGGAACAGCTGAAGGTGAGGGGCTCTGTCTACTCTGCCTATATAATGGCAGCCTCTTCACCTGCATTAATTTCCATGCATTTAGCATTTAGATACAGGCCTCAGTGAGGGTGCTGATTTAAGGGTTCATGCCTTTCCCAGCAGCCTCAGCTCCTGCTTGTCAGCCAGCTTCGGCTCCCATTTTAAGCCCATGCACCTCTGCCTGGGGACAGAGTGAAAGTCCAAATTTATCCTGAGATACTGAGCGAATAATACTCATTCATCATCTTGGCTGAACCTTGCCTGAACAGATTTGTATCGGGGTGACAAAGGCAATGGAATAAACTTTACAGGTGATATAGGACAACTGTTCTTTCTATGATAAATGAAAGATGATGGATCAAGCATGAATCAAGGGTAATGCACCATAATCTGTATATCTCCAATTCAGCAGAACTGAAAAATGCATTGGAGTGTCTTTCTTTAAAGTATACACAGATATGGAGACTTGTGTTTTTATGTATGCTATACTCCCTGGTCCAACAAAACATTCATAAATAATTCCTGAAGGGTTCCAATATGAATTCTTGTTGGCAGTCAGAGCTCATATTTTTATGTCTCAGAGTCTGGTTTTGAGCTCTATCTCGGTTTACAAGTATTATCTCAGGTGTAGCGATACATTTCTGAACAGTTTTGTACAAATAAAATGCCATATTTTCTCATGAAACACTGAAACACAGGAATGCTGTACTAGCTCCAGTGAAGGGCCACTTGCAAAGGGGGAAAAACTCCCAGGTAAAGAAAAGATATCCTGCAAAGAAAGGTCTGTCTTAACAAGTGTTTAGTCTTCTAATGAGACTTAAAATCTTGTATTTGTCTCTCAAGTAGAAAAACATTGTTTATTTTAAGTTACAGTACTTTTTTCTTGACAAGTAAAATTGTCTTACCCCACTGGCAAATCTCAGATTGAGTAAAACTGTCTCACCTTTTTGTCTTATTTATCAGAACAGTAATATAAATGAGGTCTACTGAGTCCAGGAAACCAGATTCCAAGCAAGAGGTGACGGGATCTGCGTACAAACATGTGAACTGCATCCACATTACAGTATATGAACACGCGTATGCACATGTGTGGGCTCCTGCTATCTGTATTCAGTGGCACAGGGCTACCACTCTCCACGCTTCTATCTGCATCCATGTGGTATGAAGAGGTGTTTGAAGAGCACAGGAAATGAAATCCTGAAGCCTGAATGGATGTAGAAATTGTGAAATTGATCACGGTTCATTGTGAGCGAGGGTAAATGCTGAAATGGGGACTCCTCCTCTCTCTCTGAGAGGTAGACATGCTCTGGTGGCATTATCCCTAAACATGCCGGGGTCCTGGAGAGGGTGGATTGAGAGATGAAGCACTGGGGATGGAGGGATGAGAGAAGGATGAGTCACCTGCTTTAGAGTTGCCCGCTCTGCACTGCAACTCGTCAGCCCACACACACACACATACACACACACACACGCACACACGCATATGCTCTGTGAGCACTTCACACACACACATGCATACACACCCAAAACCAGACCCCTCCCACACATACATGCACAGTCAACATCAGACCCCCCACACACGCACGTACGGAGACACACACACACACACATGCGCGCACACACGCCTGACAACAGCAGGATCTGCTTGTGTACTGCCTCTTCCACTGTGATAATTTCATGTGAATGCATTTGCTGAGAACTACGCTACCACTGGTCCTCAGTTTGCAAGCAGCTACGGCTCTAGGTAAAAACACACAGAGAAGGTGACTTAGAGAAAGTACAAAGCAGTGTCTTGGTGCCAAGCAGTGGCAGCTGTCTCATTAAGCGATGATTTGGCGGGGTTTGCTTGCGCCCCAGTGCCACATTTACAAGCCCGTGTCTCTGAACCAGGCGCACCCTGCTGCTGACAGGCGTGACTGCTGCCATCTCCATGGCGACGCTACGCCACGCTTACTTTTGCCGTTTCAGAGTGAGGGCATGTCCCTGTTTGTACAATGGTAATTTTGCAAGCAATACATTTTGGTAATGGTGGCAGCAAATGAGGCTTCAATCTTCCCATAATCGGTCGAGCTCATCAGTGTTCTGTCAATTGGTGGTTTGCCTGAACCAGTCAGCTTTGTTCTCCACGGCCAACATTGTGCTCCGTTCAAATCAATCAGGCGAAACAACCTATTTTGTGGCTCAATTTTTTTAAGCCTGATTTTCTACCCAATTTTGAAATAGTAAATTGTCAGGCTCCTTGCCAGCCGATGACACAGCTGAGGCTCGAACCCGTGACCCTGCTGGCATACCGCGGAGAGTGCTGTCACTGACTAAGTCGCCAACTAATAGAGCCCTTCTAGTTTGGATCAGTCTTCCATAGCCGCCTTACAGAATCTGCTTAACTTAACATTATGCTGAAACAAGGAAGAATAATTAAGAGTTATGGATCTGTCCTTCAAAAAGATACTTATCTTCACTGAGAGGACAAGGTCACCGTGACATCCTCACGGCCAGCCATATCAGCAGACGGTATAAGAAAATATTGACTCTTGTTCTTGCATGGAATGCAATTTGGTCAGAGCAGGCTGTATGTCTGTTTCTCCAGAAACAATCTACTTACTAGCTCCCTCTCCACCAGTCAAACAAGTTTTTTTTTTTAAAAGAGAGAGAGAGAAGAGAGAGAGAGAGAGAAAAGAAGCCAGTAGATTAGCCAGGCTAAAATGTATTTTGTTGCCCCGACTAGGGACACACATTTTTAGCCTCGTTCAGGCAAACTACTAGTTTTGTGTAGTAATGTTCCATAAAAAAAGGGTCATAAATCTCTTGTAAAACCATTTGTTTGGTTTGTCAGAGCTTCCATGCGGTACAGGAGACTCTGAAGTCGCCCCGAAACCATTCACATGGCCAACTGCAATTTCCCCAATCTCCTTAGAAACAACTGATCAAAAGACTGATTGTTTTTTGCAAGTAAAACCGCAACAAACGGGATAGAGACTACATCAGCAGAAGTTTGATTGGGCAGCAGTGTAGTATAATGGTTAAAGAATGACTATTAACAAGCTGAGGTTGCAGGTTTGATTCCCTGGCACAGTACTGCCTTTGTCCCCTTGAGAACTCTACGGAACTGTTATATAAATAGACTGTTTGTAAATAAATAAAGTAAATAAATAAATATGTAAGCTTTGTAAGTCACTCTGGATAAGATTCTGCTTGAAAAAGATCCTTTTTGTCACATTACGCAACTCTACCACAAGAGGCCACAAGGATGTCTTAGGAGGGGAAGCTCATTGGCTGGCTGCAACAACAGATGGGTGCTTATTGGCTGAACACACAATATCACCTTAAGGTAACTCCCTCAGACAGGCAGGCTCAAAATTCCCAGACAGGGCCTTTTGCCATTATCACACATCAGTATGTATAGGGACTCTGGTTGTGAGAGTCTGTGCTTTTAAGTGGCTTACAGGAAAAGGAGAACATCACTGAAAGCATAGGCATGAGTGGGGACAGGCCCAGAAAGACAGTCCTTGCATGAACACCAATTTGGCCATCTACCAAAGAGGAAGAAAAGGAAAGTCGATGTAAAGGCACTAATGACTCCAGAAGTAAGTCTGAAATGAGGGCTCCAGTCTGGAACAGGGAAGACAGACAGGCAGACACACACGCACACACACACACGCTCTCGCACACAAAGACACATATACACACAGTATACACAAAGACTCCAAGACACACACACGCACAGACATACAGACACACACACACACACACACACACACACAGACACATACACACCCGCACCCATTTTTGTCGAGTCCCGTTCCCTTTCAGCATTTGAAAAGGCCATCATTGCAGTCTATCAGGCGGGAAGCAGCGCGGCCGCTCCAGCTTTGAATCCAGCCCCTGTTGTCCGTTATCTCCATCATGCCAGCTCACAGGAAAGCCTTCTCAAAAGGATCCTTTTCATCACATTACACAGCTCTACACAAACTCACGACTCACGAGACGGTGTAAGGATGCCCCAAAAAAACGGGCAGTCACCATGGGCGCCAGGAGGGGAAGCTCATTGGCTGGCCAGGGAAACAGACGGGTACTTATAGGCTGAGCACACAATATTGTGTTAGAATATCAGGATACTAATAACACCCCCTCCTGAGTTTCGCTTGCCTGGAAATTATGAACAAACAAGCCATTTGTCACTAAAAGCAAAACTAAACCAAAAAAAAGTAAGGTGGCCAGCCTTGTGCCGGAGGTCTTCCCTGATTTCTCCTCCTCGTCACACATCTTACCGCCTATCAACACGACACGCAACAGCCATAACGAGGGACAGCCGAGCGGGAAGGGCACTTCCAAGAGGAACCAACTGTCGGAAGAATTCTTCCGAATTTATCCACCAACTGCTCAATCTGTCTCCATCCCGACCCCATCTGCCTCCTCCTTCATCAGCAGCAAAACACTGCAGTTTGTCCTTTCTGCATGAGACAGGGTACCAACTGGTGTTCCCACTCACATTTTTTAACTGAGTGAATGGCTGCTGAACAAACAGACAACTGACTATTAAATTAGTAAATGTTCCAAGCCCCATTTTAACTGGTTCACGTGAAAAGCACCTCCATTTTAGACAAGGCTCACTAAAGCAGATTAATTGTTTCTACTCAGAAATGTGTTGAGCCTTGGTGTCTCTGTCTGCTTTTGTGCAATAGTAATTATTGCAAAAAAATATTCATTTTAGTTAAAAAAAAAAACAACTGCTGTGCAGTTGGACTGAAGTTATCGGATCATTGTGCTTTTGTACAAAATATTCTACTGTGCGGTATGCAATGATAATACCTCTTGAAAAACAGATGCCAATCTCAATGTGGCTCTCTCCGGGATAAATTAAAGATAAATAAATGTAAAAATGCCATTGTTAATCACCAAGCACAGACTACAGAGAAAAAGCTGTCATCCAATCCATGATTGATTATCCCCCTGACACTACCCTGTCAACTCGTCACAAACAGGGCTTCTCAGGAAGCAGGAAGCTTAAGGGATTTATCGTATCGATATTTGGGGGGATCTTTAAGCAAAGACACTCGACCGAGGCCCACAGAAATCCTTCAGAAGTGATTTTTGCATAAGCAGCCTGCACAGGTTTTTTAAAAGCAAGCCAACAAGAAAAATGAGCACAAAAAGAAGGCCTTAATTAATATTCACTCTGAGTCCAAATATAATTACTGTCACAGTTAATTAAGTCATAGCCCAAACTATGAAAATACTTCTGTAAACTGTGCTCAATGCTCAGTTGGGAAACCAGGGTGGTTTTAACTTTAATTGAAAACATAAATGAAACTAATCAGTGCAACCTTTTACTTACACATTGCACAGACATGGCATCTACTTTCTTCCATCACAAAATATTTATCAGAACCAGGTTCGGGATGGATCGCAGTCCTATCAACGATGGACATTTGAGACAACTCACTTTGTGCTGCTCCAAAACAAAACTTCAAACTTCAAAACAGACACCTTGGAAAGATATCCAAGATGTGCTTACAGCAATAAATTACTACTGTTATTTAGGGATTGTGCATGGGGTGCAGTTTAGGGCAGGGATGAGCAGCACTGTGCATGCAAGTTTTGGTTTCACATAATTGGCCTGGCTCAATTAGCTAATTAGCTGTACACACAACACTGGTTCACTCATAGCTAAGGCCACAGTTAATGTTTCAAACAGAATGTTCAACTGTCACTCACAAGATCAAGAAGAATGTAACTAATCTAAGCCCCCCCAAAAAAAAAAAAAATCCAGTCAGTGTTATAGAACTCCATTGCTTTCAATTACCAGCAGTGATTGTTCCATCAGCACTGGAATGTTCAGTTAAGAACATTCTAATGAAAGATTTCTGATCTTACACCTTACAGGGTTAATACAGGAGTGGAGGTTGGAACTGTGACATAATCCCTGCCTGACAGCAGGGTTTGAACCACCTTTCTTCTTCTTTCTCACTTTGCATACTTTGGACCATTAATGCATCCTCACAGACAATTCATCACATGCCCAGTTATCCCAGCCTTTAGAGCTTAGACAATGCAGATGAAAACAATATGTTGAGAATTTAGCCTGGCATTTCGCTGAATAAATATATAACATAGATGACAGGTCTATTTACATTTTATTACTGCTGCTAGAGCTGAGATTCGAGTAGCATTAACTGAGGGGTGAGTTCCACATTTGAGGCCTTTTCATGCAACTCGCAATGTATTCTAGACAGGTCTGACGCTGCGAAAGGGGTGTCCAGTATTACAGAACAAGTACAATCCAACAGTTAGGATTATGTGAGCTTGGCTGAACTGGTATCGTCTGGTTCCCCATGTCGACACAACAGGAAAACTTGGTGTTGGCAATCTGAACACAAGCAACAAATCAGCAGGTGCTTTTGGCTGCTCATCTTTTAAAACACTTTCAGTGGGTTTTATCAGGATCCTGGCATCACACCTGTTCACACGTTCTCTCATTTCTGTGCCAGCTCCATAAAAAACGCTTGTTGGGGTGATAATGGTGGTATAACACATAGCTGGAGCAGATGTTTCTTTGAGCCATATTCAGAAAAAAAAATAGTGATAATATGTGATAACATTTGAGTGTGCGCTCAGTGTGTTTGCTGAGTGTGTGTGTGCCGAGTGCATGGTACAATCTCCCTATTTAGGGACTGATTTAAACCTAGGACACCAGGTGAGTGTAATTTCTGACCAATCAGTGGCATTATTGGTAAATGGACTATCAGGCAGAAGAGAACAGCAGCAATACGATTTTAGCCTCCCTGCATCGAACTGTGGTCCCTTTCTCATTTTTTTACTTGCCCCATATTCATAAAGTATCTCAGAGGAGGAGTTCCCTCACAGGTACAGTTCTACTTCATGGTGAGGACACTGAAACAATGTGAATGGATGGGGGAGGGGTGTAGGACCTGTGCATGGGTAGCGCAGACCCATCTTCCAGCCCTCTGATGGTCTCTGATCACTATGAAGTTACTTCACAGCAGGAGTGTCAATCTAAATTCCCAGGGGGAATTTTGTGGTTTCCTTTCAATCAGCTGCCAATTAAGAACAAGGCATGCGGATTCTTTAGCCAATCGATGACTTAAATGAACCACTGGTGCCGAGAGCAACCCTGAAAACACTGTGGCCCTCCAGGACTGGAGTCTGACGCCTGTGCTTTATTGTTTTCTGGGCTTTTCTGCTTAAGAGGTTCTGTTACTGTACTCCCTGAGGCCTCTAGGCTGTGTGAGACTTCTGGAAAGCAAATAATAAATAATATATTAAACCGGCTTCTTTGGGGCCAGTTTTTACTTCAGTCCCTGCACTGGCCAACGAGTAACCCACGCAGACAGCGCTCTTAATTTGCTGTGATATGCTGTGGCTACTGCTGTCATGTTCCCCTGTGAAAACACAATAAATATCGCCTCTGGCCACGCCTGGGTTCCCAGGCCAGCCATGTCTCCTTTTCCCAGCAAGCTGCTTTCCCTCCAGGCTAGGCTCACCAAGCAAGCCTGGGGCCCCCGTGGCCCATGTGGAGTAGCACAGCATGTGGGGATGACTGGGGCATTCTCCTACGAGTGCTTCACATGCAAAATCACTTGCCTCCACCCACCCCCTGGCAATGTAAATAGACTTTTATAGGTCGCCCATGATCAAAACTGGACACTTGAACCCCCCCACCCACCCCCCAGCTAAACAGTAACTCTTCCCTGCAGCAATGGTCTCTCTCTCTCTCTCTCTCATTCTCCAGCAACCTTTTTAAAAAACCTGCCAGTCCTCAATCCTCTGTAGCTAAAGTTCCCTGTGGAAATGCTTGATTTTTTTTCCCCCTTATTCCTTCAGATAGACCTCATTACAATATGATAATACGTGTGGAAATAACGTTAGCTGCAAAGATGCAGCAGGGTTATACCACATTATGCGAAACGTAGTGTTATGCATGACCAATACAAAACACTGATGCAAAGTTCTTTTCTGAAGCCTGTCTTCCAGTAGTATGCTAGACAGGTATAACACCATTATACACTCCCCCTTGTGTATTAATACAATATCTGAATGCATAGATTTTCCCTACTACTGATGGTGTTGGATTTGAACCTAATTAACGGTGTATGTGCTTATATGTGAGCGTGTGTGTCTGTGTGTGTGCGTCTGCATACACAGTATGTGAATGTCCTCTATGAGCATGTGTGCTTGTCTGTTTCCTTTACCATGTGTGTGTAGTTTATGATTAACTGTGCATGTGTGACAGGAGTGTGTGAGTGTGCACTTGTGTGTCTGTTTTGCATGTGTGTAGGTGCGTATTTGCATGCATACGAGAATGTGTTCCTGTGTTTATGAGTTTAAGCACGTGTGTGTGTGTGTGTGTGTGTGTGTGTGCATGCCTGTATGTGTGTTTGCTGGAGGTGATTACAGTTGTCCACCCTTCACCAGCCCTAACAGACACAGTTATGAGAACGCTGTGCATCCCGTGCTTTAGACTACATTCTGATCATCCGCTCGGCTTATTGGCGGTAAATTGATTGTACGTTCATATCTGCCACAGGCTCCCAGTGGAACTGATCAGCAGCATGCCTCTCCTGGCGGTCTGGCACTTTTACTCTGTAGTGGCAAAGTTATAGCAACTGTCCTGGAATTTCAAAACGCATCTGCTAATGTAGGCCTGATATGCCCCTGCAAAGACAATTTACTGAATACAGTCATGTGACTCCACCAAGCACTGAGCACACTACCAAACAAGTACACGCAGTATTTTTATCAAATATCATCCTCATACGTTTCAGATAATCAGCCCAGCTTGTACCAAAGGCTGTGGTGGCTTTTGGTTCAATGTGTGTGTGTGTGTCTGTGTGATAATGGAAACATGTTCTGCTGATTTCATTAGGCTGAATCAACAGAGCTCACTGATAATTTTGTGCGCATTTGTAGTTATGTAGATGTCAGCTAATATTGCCGCTCGGCTTTGGGAGCTAACAAACGCAGAAGACCATAAAAACTTTCGTCACTATCTTTCTTCATGACTGGTCACACTTCTGCAGCGAATTGCATTTGATGGCTCTGAGCATTTTCACATTTCGTGAAAAGTTGACATGTTCCAATAAATCATGAGAAGTCTTTCAAACTGTAAACTGGAAGAAAAAGTCAAATGGTCCCCAAGATGCCATCACAGTGTCAAATACCCTTGTTTAAGATTTAATTATAAACTCCCAAGTCTTCAACTGCTATATTCTGACAGGCCGCCAGACTGTTTAACACCGGAACAGAAGCACCAAGCGAGAAGCGTTTGTCAGCCGGCTTTGAATGCAAGCCAATAACATTTTGCCCTGCAGTCTCTTTAGCCTACATCTGTTTTTGTCATTATGTCCATGTCTCTTCTGGCAGGTTTAAAATCCTCATCCGAGAACGTCAAAATGAATCCTCCCTGAGTGCCAAGCGTTAAGGACCCCACCCAACACCTCTGCTGGTAGCTGGTACCTCACTTCTGCTTTCTGGCCATCTTGTAACTGCACACTTTGAACTTTTGGAGTTTCAACTCCACTGCGTTTAGGCCTACACACCAGAATTTATCATACACCTGTCTCCCAGCCGTCAAATCAAGTGGGTCAGCTTGTTTTCCATTTAGATAGGCATTTATTTATTCATTTTATGTATTTACTTATTACAATAAATGGTTGTTGACCAATGGTTCATTCATTCCATATTTTAGAGCATGTTAGACATTCAAATTAAAAGTTCTTCAGGAGAAATGAGCCTACCACTGTTGCTTTAAAGCCGCTGATAAAGGCTATTGGATTAAAACACCTGCCCTTTGAGGCCCCATTAATCTCACCTCATTAGATTACAGAGTGTACTCTAATAATTTATTTATAATGCAATACAACACTTCACATGAGACAGAGAGGTGACGCACTGTTGAACAGAGGAAGTAGCTAATAACGAACATTCTTTATCTGCGGTATAAGTGCGCCGACGTCACACAGTAATGCCCTTTCCCGATCGCAGTCGTCTCTGGTCATCTCACTGTCTCATTCTCTGTGGACGTATTGGCTGAATCATCCACCTGTGTGTGTGGATATCAGCACCACCGCCACCTGTGTGGCATCTGCCAGGGCTGGGCACTGAAGACGGTGCCATCAGCCACCAGCGGCTTGCTTACTGGCTTTTTGTTTTTTAAACAGGCGGAAAAGTGCAGGTCAAGTGGAAAAGAGGCTGCTGTTCTTACCCCAGAGCAACATTCTCCTGGGATGACGGTGGCTGCTGTCCAACCAACTCATTTGCATGAGGAAGAGTTAGTAAGTTGAAGAGAGCTTATTACAGGCCAACACAAATTTCATTAACCCAGGGGTTAAAAGACTCAGGGCTCTTAATTTCGTGCTCCCATCCTTTTTCCTGGGAAGTCCCTGCTTTCCTAACAATATCTCCTCTGGGAGGGGGGGTGGGGATTTAGGCAATCAGTTGGTGAGGAATCCTCAGTCTACGCGTGTTGGCAGTGGTGAGAATGAGACACACGGAATGCGCTTTTTCTTGGGCTATATGCTTAAGCGAGATGCATAGCGAGGCTCAGAGAAAACCATTCCACCTGCCAAAACAAAGCGGGAGAGGGAGTGCTTATCAAGGCTCTCCTAAAATCTCTTCGCCTGCCAGAACAAAGAGCAGCCCAGACTTCCCGCAGAAAACCAACTCTGAGAGCCCTTCTGGGCTACGCGTTTTGCACACTCAAGTAGCAATAAAATAAGAAGTAGGTTTATAAAATATCAGGATTGTTTTCCAATGTGAAGGCCCCCACACAAAAATCTTAGCAGGCCATTCGGGTTCTGAAGAATACAGGGTCACCGTGGATAACTACAATCACCACACTGTGAGTGCTGCAACAAGCTTATTTGTTTCTTTGTTGTTCAGTTTTCCCAATTATTATCTTGCAACATCACCACTTTGGCCTCGGTACTTACCACTGCACTAACCAAAGCCAAAGGCAGGACCATCCGCTAGCCTGTGTGGGCTGGCCAAAGTGGCTTGGAGGAACTGACATGGGGACAACCAAACAACCCTTGGCTGACAGAACCCAACCTACTCCTGGTGGAACAAGCCCAATTCTGTCCACCCACTGCAGTCTCCTGGCTACAGTCAGCTGATCACTATGCTGACATGGTGAACCAGTGACTGTATAAGCCAGAAGCCTCTGTGTCAAGCATCTTTTGAGACTGTACCAAATAACTCACTCAGGAACCCAGACAGGCTAATTTATGAAACTCATCTCCCATACTGAAACCACATACGGATCCCTGTGGGGGTTTCAGATAGGCCCAAACCATGCTCGACACTCCTGTCTCAACTCTGGAAGTAAATGCCTTTTAAGTCAGAACCACACAATACAGGCTCAAAAACCGCACTGCAAAGAAATAAAATACTTTTTAAAAAATGTTTTATAAATACATATAAACATATGCCCTGAAAATGGGCAATGCAATGAGCTTCAGTTTTTTTCTGTGTGTCAGCACTGTTGCTGTAAGAGATTCGTTTATATTCAAGAACAACCGTGAAAAAATAGAGCAAGAAAACGTATGAGTGAAAATGGCTAATGTCACTTCAGCATTAGGAAACATCTCTTCCTTCAGCAAGACACCAGCGAAAAAAAAACCGGACAGGGCAAAAAATAAAAAATTAAAAAATTAAGATCTAAGAGGCACCTCTATGTTGTTGCTATGGCAGCAGGCCTCTCTGTACCATGGGTAAAATAATGCACAATTACCCTTCATTACACATTCATTTTAGAAGCTTCAGCCATTATTAAAAGAAATCAAAATAGCACCCATTCTTTTATTTTCCAGCGAAACACTGGCCATCTCAATCTCTGAAGAGGATAGATGATTGCAAGCCTCCCAGTTGGTCACCACCCCCAACAAGTCCTTTATGACTGCATCATGACACAGCAATAATCTTAAAGAAACTCATATCCATGGCTATTCTCATGTAATTTACGACTACTTGTGTTTTGCTCTGGTATCTTCCTTGGTAAAGTTGATGTACTTTTACACGCCTTTTCTGTTGGTTTATATTTTTGATATATACTTTTCTTTTTCTGTATTTTTTTAGTTTTCTAATTGATTTTATTTCTTTATTATACCCAGGGACAGGTGTTAGAACACACTCGATGCAATGTACGTGATGGTTATTTTCAACACTGTAACAATGCTTTATGCCCAGTCCCTGTCAAATAAACCAATAAACACATACAAATATGAAAGTGTGTAGCCCACAGTATAAGCACAACAGCTGCAAAGGAAGTAGCGCTTTCAAATGGCCCAGCAGGGCACAGCAACCCCTGCGCAGAGTCTTTTTTTGTCTAGAAGACAATGGCGTGAGCAAAAGGGGTTGATGTGGATATAAAAGGGGAGTGACAGGGGACAGGGCCTGGCAGACAGGCTGCAGTGCCCCAGGGAGGCTTGGTGCTGGAGTGCTGTCTCTGAGCCTGGGGTCCCACTGCAGGCCTGTCTCTCTCTATGAACTGCTCTGGCCACGAGCAGCGCTGTGCCATTTCCCCGTACGTCAGTCCGGCTCCAAACAAACAGCAGCCACCTGCCAGTATGTCCCGCATCCCTTTAACACCCTCAGTGCATCCCAATCCACGGTCTATAGCTATAATGAAGCCACCCTCTCTCTCCCCTTTCTCTATCTCCCCCTGTCTCCATCCCTACCTCACTGCCTTTCTTTTTCTCCCCCCTCTCTCTCCCCTTCTCTCTTTCTCCCCCTTTCTCCCCCCCCCCCCCCACATAAGAGCAGCCCAGCCTACCCCACATGTTGCAGTAGACACTATGCTGTACAACGCTACTAAAACGGTCTCTGCAGGCAACCAAAAGAAATTCTGATTTCCTTGCGCATGTATGAGTGTGAACAAAAATGTGTGCACATAATATGTGTTTGTGTTAAGTGCGTGTGTGTATTTGTTTGTGTAAGCGAGCGTGTTTGTGTAAGGTGCGTGTGTTTGTGCAAGTGCCTGGGAGTGCTTGTGTGTGCATGTGTGTGCATGTGTGTGCATGTGTGCGTGTCTGGTTAATTAACAGAGCCCCATTGATAAAGTGCATCTGAGCTCGGGCTAGCCTGTAAACATGGTGATGAAGGACAGGGAGGACATTGTGCCTCCACACCTCCGGATGAACCTCTGAGCAAGCACACACTGCCGCTTTCACATTCCCAAACCAGAACAGACTACAGGCTTCAGCATCATCCCAATACTATGTCAGAGGACTATTCAATCTAACCACACCATGCTTCATCCTTAAAAATGTAAAAATGTGTTTTTTACTTCTGCAGACTATTACACATACACTCAGGATGCCATTTTACATATTGCTTTACATGAATAAAAAATGACTCCTGATTATGTAGCTATGATTAACTCCTATTTAATAGTTTCCAAAATAAATATATATACATGTGTATGTACTTTTCCACAGTCAGTTGAGCAATTTGCTGTTTCAATATGATGTTCCCATCACTTGACTCAAACTCCCATAGTTTTCATTGCAAAGTCTTTGTCTATAATATCATAGATGCTGGTGAAATGCTTGTTGGGTAAGATACTTGTTCCACCACTGGATGATAAAAGGATAATAAATGCCAGTCTGTTAAATCTGCGTAAAATGTGTGACAGTGGAATATAAACTCTTGAATTATGCTGAATCAGTTAAACTTGTAGGTGAGAATTGTCTTTGTTTTTTTACAGAAGCTTGATAAACAGTTTACTGCTTATCAAGCTTCTGTATGCAAAACCTGACTGCTGCTAGGATAAACAACAATCAATCAGAGCTGCGGCACATCACACCATGTTCATTTAAAATATGCTCCTCCATTTCCAAAGGCCCAGCCAGCTCGTTCTGCACACACAGCTAGTGCACGTGGCTTATTCAGGGGGAATCTGGGGCTGTTGTGAGACAGTTTCCATCTAACAAGCCACTTTTAAAGCACTCCCATTACCATCTTGTGGCAAAAGAAAATGGCCTTTAAAATGCAAGCTGAAGAATCTCAGGAACAGAAAGAGAAGACTGCTTTACCATGTGACCACAATTACAGAAAGTGTGCCGTCAACATCCACAATCCCACCACAGCGCACACACTGATGTAAACATCTCCATTTCCAGCCAGCAGGGGCAGTACTAAGGAATAGTGAGGTGCCATGAGAGTAATGTTGCAGTTGAAAATTCTATTAGACTCCCAGGTGGAGCACTGCAATTGTAGTCTTTAGACTATTAACATGAATGTAAATCAGTATAGATACATCAATAATCACATAAATAAAAATAGCTCAGCTATATAAATAGAGAACATATTTTTAAAAGCATACGGGCAATGTAAGTTGACCTGGATAAGACCATCTGCAGAGCATATACATCTGCTCCTTTAATTAGAAGCCTCATCCCCAACCTGGTCAAGCACACACTTTCTCCCTGAGAGTAAAATACACAGGCCCTGCTCTCCTGCAATGCCTTTATACTGATATATATATATACTGATTATATTTATACTGATATAAATCTGCGTTCGTTGAAAGAGAAAGTGAAAGAATTTATTTGAATGAGGTGTGTAAATGAGACTCCCCAAATGAATGGTGGGGCTGGAACAAAATTAAGTTTTGCATTCAATTGCGATGGCCCGAGAAATTTCAAACTTCATTAAAAATATGTTCGGTGTGTTTGTGTGATAAAAGTTTTTTTAGGTTAAGATTTTTGTTGCCTTTACCTATGTAAACATAACATGCAATAACCCATTTATAATGCATAAAGTACATTTGTAAAATACAATTCATTTTTTTTCCATCCAACACTTAAGCCCTTCACATGTATGTGCCATTAATAATAGACGGGAGCATGCTGTTTCCACGGAGAATGGACCTGGTGAGAGGTGGACCCACGGTTAAAATAGCACCGGTGTGTTTTGGATTATTTGAAGGTGGCGAGCGTTTGGCGGTTTCCGTTATGGGCGTGATTGTTTTCCCAAGGCTGCAGAGCAGATGCTTCTGTGAGTGACAGAGGTCGGCATTTACTGGAGGCTCAAATAACATGAGACCTACAGTTTTTTATTTAAAAGCAGAGAGCTGCTTTCAAGCCTACTGGATACATCCTGGCAGCCAAGCCCAGCTCACAGTTCTTGCTTCTCAGAATATTCCCAGACTACAGAGTTAACATACGAAGCACGTACTTTAGTTTCCGAGCCATCCTTTGAACATTACTTTAAGTCTCAAGGAGCATTGCAGGAATGACCTTTAAAAAAAGAATTTTAATTGTGGATGGTAATCAATGTTAACTGTTAAACAAATATACAACGTCAATACCTTAATTTGGTACATTCTTAAATGTACTTGACACATATCCTCTTAATTTGCGATGCTGCCAGTAAGTTTGTATGCAGTATGCTTGAAATGTGTTCCGTGACTATGACAGCACTTTTTTGGGAATAACAGATGTGTTCCAATACTGGGGAACATAACTTTATCTCACAAGTGCATGGCAATGGAAGCATTAGATTGTGTTAGCTAGGTGAAGGCCAAAGCAAAACAGCACACACGTGCTTATCTTCTTTCCCACACCTGCAGTACAGCCGCTAATTGCCACAAATTTCTGATTTGCATAGAGAAATAAAGTAAGCAGTGAGATACTATGGTACACAAGTACTCATAAACCATACACAAACACACACAGACAGTTTGATGTTTAATTAAAGGCCAATCTATTCCCGAGAGTGAAACTCCTGCTATTATCTGAATTGGTGACAGCTGGCACAAACGGCTCTGTCATGGAAGATCTATTAACCTCAAAACACCAGTTACACAGAGGTGCTTCACCAATGTTCAGTTAAAGTGCTCACAGCAACACAGCTTACAGCTAATTGTAACTCGAGTCCAGCAAAAAAAGTAGGATAGCTTCCACACGGGTCTTACTGTCTAAAACTAGCCTTATTACAGTGACCATTCAATTTTGGTTTAGCAAATTGACAATGGTTTTAAAATAAATAAAAAATAAAAAAAGCACTGCTTAAAAATGATCACTGGAGTGATCTCTCCCTCTCTCAGCACTGTCAGTGCCCTCCATATGTAACCGGAGGAACAGACTCAGGCCTACTGGGGGCAGGATTTAAGGCCCGTCAATCACACATCTGAGAGCACATGGATATCACTGGAGACCAGGATCAAAGCCATGAAATGCACACCACAAAGGTAGAGGTGTGTGTGTGTGTGTGTGTGTGCAAGGTAAGACTTCTAATCAAACTGGTGTGAGTTCAAACCACTGGTGAAACAGTTCTGTTCAGACCATGGTCATGATGCTTAGCCATTTCTTTCAGTAAGCAGCAAGCTGTATGTACACAAAGTTAATTATTTAAAACACCCTGGAAAAATGAGTCTGGAAAACAAACAATTAATGACTGAATGTGTACTTGACTGAATGAAAACTGTTGTCATTTTTTGCTTTTTTGTCAGCTACTGCTGTTCACCTATATAAACACACCTGAAACCATCATAAGAAGATTCCCAGCATCGGATTGTGCTGCTCCAGTTTCCCCAGACATGCTTCTGTCTCTCACCTTTACTTCTGACTAAGTCTTACATTATTAATACAGAACACGGCTTCTTCAAAAAAAAAGTGGGGTTTTGCGCAATATCAGGCAGGGAATGACATCATTTGGGATTCAAATTCACTCGCTATGGTTCATTTCCTTTTCTCCTCAAAAGCAAGTGTAGCGCAACGAACAAAGAATGAGCAAACACAACAGACTTAAATGACATCTGGATTGTTCGAACATCATTTAAAGCGCAAGGAAAGTGTTTGGGTTCTACATACAAAGAAAGAACCTCACAGCTCACCCTTTTAGTGGTCCCTTCATTGTCATGTAAATGATTTGCACAATTGAGGCGCTTTAGAGTGAAAGGGAAGCGGGAGAAAACAAGAAAACTAACCCTTGTTGCCTACCTTTGCCATAGTTGAAATGCAGTTTGATCGCTTTGCCTTGGTTTATATGCAGATATGTGAACCAGACAGCAAACGTAAGCAGGACCAATAGAAGGAGGAGTTTGAATTGCTTCCGAATTTTCTTCACTGGAAAGCGCAGCATCCTCGCAGAACCATCACCCGCTCACCTGCGGGAGGATTCGTAAAGTGGCCCGTGTGTGTTAACCGCAGGTCGGATGTATCTGACGGGAAACACGAGAGAAGGGTACTGTGACCGACAAGGTCCGGAACACTTTGAGAACAAACCAAAAGATAATTTCTCATATATTCAAAAGCAGATGACTAAGTACACTTTTTCCAATCCATAACAGTGTCAGAAACATAATTTAATCTGCATTGTGTTTCCCCAGTGTTAATTTACCCAACTGCATTGCATCTGAATACTTTGTAATTAAAGGGGAATTCAAATAGTCATGTTCAAGTTCACCTTACCTTAAGTGTACCTCCTCCTGCGCGTCAGTCATGCTGGACAGTCAGTAACTAGAGGCTTATCGACACTCCAGCCTTGCAAATACTGTTAGAACCTGTATCTACAGATACTTGCATGCGTTTTCCCTCAAATTCCTGTCTATGCTGCGCTCCGAGAAGATGCCAGTCAGGAGAGCAACGAAGGGCGACGTCCTACGCCCGAATACTGATGTTTGAGTGTGGACGAACAAAATAGCAGTCCGAACGGTAATCTCGTGAAATCCCCACCGTCTGTGGCCTCACTGACACCACGTCGCTTATTATTTTAACAGCCACTCAAATCAGGATTATCCCCAGGCTTCAGCGGGCGCTCGGTGCGCAGTGCGAGCTCACCGAAGAGTCAAGACGTCTTAACTTATGAATAAAAACAAAATCAGGCTTTGTGCCTGCAGACGGCTCGTGGTGGTTATTTCATGCAACCTAGTACTCCTCTAATGAATACTCAGTGACAAACGTCCACATCTGTCTCATTCAATATAATCACACTTGTAGATCCATGGCAACTTCGACAGCTAAACATTGCCGCTTTCATTCACGAGATCACGACTGACAAGACTACTCGTTTCCAGGGGTTGGACTTGAACTTCCTGGCGATTTCATGCATGTAAAAGTAACAACGTGAATATCCATTAATCTGAAAGTTCACCAGTGGACATGTACGTTATATACATACATTTTCAGCCCTGGCAAATAACATCGAGTGTGTGACAGCAGCAAAAGGGCGCACTTTCATGATAAAAATTCATGCCCACTCTCCATATTTTAATGTGTCGTGTTAACTCAGAGCTCGTTTTCACAATCAGTGTTTATCAGAAGAAGCTTTCGGCACATTAGTTGTGTTTTCATTAATAAATCTTAATGCCGTCAAAAAGCGCCGTCTGTTTTCACCGTTTAATTCCCATTATTATCAATTAGGAGTCCAAGCCGCACAGATGTCTTTTCACTTGTCATTCTGTTTGCTTGTTTCCTCGAGTACACTGAAGTCAGTCTAGCATAACATCCACCTTCAAAAATCAAAAGTTGAGTTTTAAAAATCGCACAATGTGATTTGCTGCCAGGTGCGGGATAAGTTAAGACTCATCCGAGCCGAACCAGCCGGACGAGGTCCATGTGCACCTACACACGCTGTTCCCTGTTTTGCGCGATGTTTCATTTTAAAGCAATCCTTGCAATGTCGTCCGTAGCATAATTTCTTAAGCATATGTAAAAAAAATTTTATAAAAAAGCAACCCACATAAAAAGCGCTAATACAGCTGAATTCAAAAAGAAAAGAGATCCCGGTTAAGGGTGCGTTAATTTAATACATCCGTTAGTGTGTTGTTGATAATATTTCCCGGCCTTGTTTTCACGCCGCTCGTTTTCCCTTGTAGACGTATCTTCGCCGTGCAGGTGAATTGTTGCACCCAAAGGAACGGATTCGCACGCTTGAGGACAAGAATAGCCCCGCTCCGGTCCTGCTGTAGGGCTTGCATGCGCTTTCTTTACCTCTCTCCCATGAATGAGCATCTTCACGCTGCAAAGCAACCAAACTTGGGAGGAGCAATGATAGACAGCTCTAGCATCCAACCCGTGTTAGGCGCCTACGCTTGCAACAGTAATGTATTAAGAGGCTGGATGACCGGTGATTTTATGTGGCAATAGGTCAAGCCAACCCAACACTCGCAAGTAATTACAAGGATTATCTGCGAATTCATTATCACTGAATTTGATGTTCTGTTCTTTTGCTGCTCATAGTCTTGTACATTTGAGGTGCTGATTGTAGTTGCTTGTCGTCATGTTGTCAATACAGAACAGAACATCAGAATTTGGCTGCTATTCACTTATTTTAAAATGAATGCACGGGCCTTCTGTAGAGGATTGCACTAAACGTCATGTCTCACCTCAAGCCTGTTGAAATTTAGATTTTCCCCGCATCTGTTAAAAAGAACAGAACGACATTTCCAATGTCCAATGAGTGATTGTCTATAGGCTATTAGAAAGACATTAATTAATATCTGTCAAAGAGCAATTTCATACAAAGCCTATAGCTGGCACTCCACAAACGAATTTAGAATTCCCACATTCTCTAGACTGTGTAGCAGCTTGAGGTCGCACAATAGTCGCGTCTGAAATAGTGTTTTCTGTGGGGTGCAGATATTCAATTGCCGTGTAGCCTGTTCTGCAGTAGGCTACATCGATATTAAGGCGACTAAATTGACACATTTTAATTAATGTCCATTACATTAAAATGTTCATTCTCTTGCTCTGCACGGAGCGTGGTTTCTCGGGGCGAGGTGGAATAATAACAGAGAAATTAACAACTGAGGATCTCAAATACGGGGAGATACACTTGAAATGAAACGTAAATGGTCAGCATGTGTGGGCGCGCAGCAGTTTCACCCCGAACGTTTCCGTCAGCTTTGGATGTGGTTCCAATCGATTTCAACCAGGTAAAGTTGAACTGTTCTGCTGAGTATTTGATTTAGATACAAATCCAAATTGGGCCAAGTAGGCTATCTGCTTTGTTTCGCGATTGCTTTTCTACAGGGAAACGTTAATTCAGGGGAATATTTGTCCAAACCAATAATTCAGCACTAATACGATTCCACTCACAAAGTAAATTAGTCAAACGCTGAATAAGAATATTTTAAAATATGAATGTACTTTCTATACCACCGACTCTCAATGCATTTAGAGTGAATTTCCAAAAATTAATTACACAAACTCCACACCTTTCAACTGATCGAATTAAGCTTTTATAAATATTGTTCTTCGCACTTCATGTCCTACAGGCTACACCTATATTTGAGCCATGTTTTAAACGTATTGTAATTAAACGGTGTGTGGATAATTCTGATGGTCGATAGATCTGCTTTAGGCCTACACAGATGGTTGCTGTCCATCACAGCTTGTATCTCAATAATAGTCACAATACGGGACAGACAGACGTTAAAACAACAAACCATAAATTAATTAATTGTTTGATTCGTCAATAATAAATCGATTGACAGGATATTTCACTTCTTATTCCGCTGAAGCTGGGATGGAAATGGACGTGAGCAGGGATGGCATGCAAAGGGCTGCGATAGTCGAAAATGATGAGAACTCTGTCTTCCTTCAGCGCGCGACCCTCTGCGACAGAAGGGATTGTGGCTTATTCTCTGATAAACGACTCCTTGTGAGAAGAAACTCAAAGTCCATCAAATAAAATTAAATATAGAATTTTCTATGAATGTTAGATGCCTGGTAAAATCAACAACTTTCCGCTCATTCAGTTGCGGCCGAATTTATACGCAGGGAAAATAGAACTGATTGCGTACATCTGAGCGCCACCTGTTGGTGAAATTAGGTTAAATTACAGACATGCGATTCGTGAAGGGGAGATTTAGTGTGGTAGAGATTTTACGCGTTTTCATTATTTTCAAGATTTGTACTGGTTAAAAAAAAGACTACAGCGCAGGAATGAGGCACAATTACATGGATAAAAATGCTTTGAACAATGTATATAGGAGTAGTCCCTCAAACGTCAGCAGTGTAGGTGGGACTTCTTAACTTTATGTATTTGGGGAACTAACCTTAAAATAAAAGAGCGGTTCGGTTGTTGCTGTTTTCATGACATATATAAAGAGATTTGCTGTGCAATGTTAAGGAGGTTTGGCTTGTTTTGAATCTGTCCATTTGTGGAATAAATAAGGCGGCAAAAGGCTTTTTTTCTCTCTTTACAGGAAAAGCAGCACGTTATAAATGAACAAGAATCAGGCTTGCACAACCTGTGGGAAAACGAGCAGTGGTCGTTATCTGTTTATCGAATTTCAGATGGAAGAAAACCTCAGTTTTCTTTCATCCATTTATATTCCACAGACATCTTGGTCTTCCTTCATCGGACAGGACATTCAGGGGTCCATGAAGTCCCCAGGTAACCCCCATGACAGCGGAGTGATTTATTGCTGTAGTCTTGTGACTTTGATGACATCATATTCTGCTAGAGACCTGAAAATCCCAACTCAATTTTCTCACCCTCTATGTCATCCCCTGGTCTCTTAATCAGCCACCTTGCAGTAGTTATGCACATTATTTCTATTTTTTTTTTATTTTTTTATTTTGTTTTTGAATGGTTTGAGGTTGCCATGGTATCCGGGTGCAGATGAACAGTCTGACATGCCTGTACTCCGGGTTGCAGACTGTTCCTCTTTCATTCCCTCCGAACCCCCCACAAAGGCTAGCAGGCCCTGGCCTAAAAGCCCCACAAGGCAGACCTAGAGCCACAACATTGAGGAAAACTCCCAGTTTGGGCCCTTTTTTTCTTTGCTTCCTTTTCGGTTTGCTTGTGTGTGTGTGTGTGTGTGTGTGTGTATGCGTGTGCATGCATATACACAGCATTTCTAGTATCTCAAACTCCTTTAAACATAGATGAGATTGTAATTATGGAAAACTGTAAAATTATAAAACATGAAATCAAGCGGTCTCTGCACATTTGCAGAAGTTGTCATCATAAAACTGAATGGTGCCCCTACTATCTTGTGTTACTAAGCTAATACCCCGTTTATGCATTGATTTACAGTCTATATTTTCTTTCGTGATGAGATGTGACAAAGTTGCAAGGCACCTTAAAATAGGTGTTTATCTCCCTCCACTTTACATTTGGGTTGTACAAATGGGTGAAACAGGCTTTAAATTATTCTCAGATGAGTTTTAATTTAAAACCAGGAGGTTACTTTGCAGAATTGCTTTGCAAAATTGCAACAGACAATGATGCTTCTCAGCATAACCATAGCAAATCTATATAAATGTGCTGTGTAAGCATATATATCCACGTAAACACAATCTACTGTACTACAAGTGCTCTGGTGAACAACACACCACCACCAATTGAGATATAAACATTTAGAGATAGCAGCATTTTTTTTTTTGGTCCACCTTACAAGAGACTTTGCTGTGAACAGGATTTTCTGTGGACCATAAAAAACCATTAATACTCAGCAATCGTTAGCAAGCAAGAACATATTTTAGCTGCTTGTGCTTGAAACATGCTTTCTTGCAAGTCATAGTGGCCTTTTTTGTGATAGACAAAGTTGATTTAAGATTGAAGAACACTTTGCTTTGGAATATATGAATATATATTTGGAATATATATTACAATGACACATTTTGCTTGCGTTGGCCCATCCTGGATCTAGTACCAGACTGTCCATAGTTGGTCTATTTTGTCTGTTTGTGTATTGAATCATTTTTTTATTTTGTGATATCTTATCTGTTCTAGCCTGCCTAGGGGACTGCAGATGGAAATTAGATGGTAATACACTTGGCAGCTTTACAGTGATGCTAACACAGATATGCCAATTGTCCTTGTTGACTATAACGCTCTCAATTAATTAAGGAAACATAGTGCAGAAGAACAATGCATGTGCTGTTCCAATCTGATGTGTTCCTTTCAGATTGCTCTTCACCTCTAACCGCACTGGTTGGGTGCAGCTGGGTGGGGTTAGGGTTACATGGCTGTGGAGGAATGAATCGCTGAGACCCTGGTCTGCATGTTGCAGTGAGTTTTAGGAATGCATCATAATTTGGATGTTTGACTGAGTTAAACATTTTGGTTTGGATATTTGAATGAGATAGTAAGATGTTTGTTTGGATATTTTGATGGGTTTGAATGACTTTTTGGATATTTTAGTGAGTAACCAAGACTTTGGCATAGATATTTGATTGCCATCATGGTTTAGATTTATTTTATTTTTAAAATAAGTTTGGTGCCCAAGATGTGGCTTTCGTAGGCACCCTAAATTCTAATGTATAATTATCTGCAAGCACAGCCTCCTCCAAAACACATGGTATTATTAAATACTACTTGTCAAACCTCGGACTACAGCTAAGCTCGCATAGTGGAGTTAGAGGAAGACCTGTCATTTGTGGCTTCAACATGCAGTCTACAGGAGCCCTAACTGATCAGCAGGGGTCATCAAAGAGCAATGAAATGCAGACCCCTAACTTAACCCTCCCATAACTTGCGCAACACAATCAGCAATTCTTCCCCACCCTTTGGGGCAACTGGCCGCAGTCGGCACTGGCACATTCCAGATTTGATCAGTGGTCGTGAGGCTTATCCAGTGCACATCATGGTGCCTTAGGGTGCAAGTATACTCAAAACAATATGAACCCTTTTGTTCAAAATGACCCTTTCTGAACAAGAGACAAACAAAAAGACAGGGTTTTTTGAGTTCAAACACTGGTGTGAATGCCCTCAGCGCGAACAGTTCGAAAGCAGTTCACAAGTTCGCAGACCTCCCCCTGCCTGGATTTGGTCCATCCAAATATCACATGGTTGGTTGCATCACGGGTGACCGGCCAGGGTCAGAGCTCAACTTCCTTTCCAGTTTGTTTCATCACTGTACTGTCCTATGGGAGCATTGTCTTGGTTGTGACAGGAATAACATTACTTTTGAGATGAATACTTTCAAAGGAAGACTTTCTGAACTCGTGCTGGGATATTGCCGTCTTTATGATCAAAACTAATTTTGCTCGTATAACCATACAAAATTCATTCACTGCAATCATGTGACACGAGTTTCTGAAATCTCTTGTACCCGATCTAGACACAACCGTAATAGCACTCTCATCATGACTGGAATACTTATGAGATGAATACTTTTGAACAAAGAGTTGCTGAAGTCATGCAAGGATATCATCATCTTTATGATTCTCAGAGATTTTAAAGACAGGGAAATGTGCTCAAATTCCAATTTTCCATGAAGTTGGGTGTCAACAGAGATGGTCAAACTCTCTCTGGTGTCAATGATCCTGAGTGGTGCAGAGCAAAAATCTGTGTGACACGTTTGTGTGCCCTTCAGCAGGCTGGAGTAAAACAAAGAGCACGGCGTTTGCTTTGATTATATTGACCGTGGTGTTCAGCGACGTGTTCCCTGGCGGTTCATTTTTTTTAAGTTTGCATGTCATTTGCAGTATACTGCCTGCTTTCGCCGGTGGTTCGTTTTTTAAAAAGTGAACTTCTATTGACTGCCCTCTGGAAACATCGGGTTGATTGAGATACTGGCCCTTTGCTGCAAGGAAGGAGTGCTGGTAATGATGGAGGACCACTACACACAAAATCGGTGGGTCCGTATTCCTACCCCTCGCCCCATTAGTGTGCACCCCGGCCAGAGAGCCACTTACCACCGAGAGATGACTCTGTGCATCCATGTCCAGTGGAAAGCATGTGGATGGTGAGAGTTTGGGGTCCAGCCTGGTGTCTCTCCACAGATCGAAGCTTTGGTAAAGGCAAAACAAACAGAGTATTAGAGATGCAGTCACTTGCAGGTGTGATGCACAGTCAGTCAGTCAGTCAGTCACAGATGCCTTCTGTGTCTCTGTTCTAAGAAAAGCAGCCCAGTCAAAACCCATTTACTGCATGCGATTCTGAGAACTCGCTAAGCCACTGGTTTGTCTGTCTGTTTTGGCTACTTCTAATTACATCCATCCATTTTCTAAACCACTCAGTCCTTCTCAGGGGCTGAAGCCTATCCCAACAGACTTTGCGTGAAAGGCAGGAATACAGGTTGGCAATCCATCACAAGACCCAAACATCATTCACGTACACATTCATATCCCAAGGACAATTTATACTCTCCAATTGACCTAACCTGCACGTCTTTGGACTGTGGGAGGAAACAGGAGTACTCCACACAGAAAGGTCCTCAGCTGGGATTCAAATTTGGAACCTGCTTCTTGTGAGGCGACAGCACGCAAAATCAATGAATATGTGGTGTTCTGACTTTGTCTATCACTGCTCCACTTTCTAATTTTCTAATTTAAATCAGACAATCACAAACCAAGCTAATATTCATGCAGGGTGTCACAAGTCAGTAGCGAATCACAGGTTCATGAAACTAGCTTTTCCAAATTGGCTCAAGTACAGTTTTTCTGATTTATTTATTTATTTATTTATTTAATGTATTCCATCTGGAAAATGTCCGTTATTGCTAAATCTTTTGGGACAGCCTGTTTGGGAGAATGAAACTTTCAAACAGGTGCTTAAACAACTGCAGTGTCTCCATTGTGTACTTTAGTATTTCATAATGCTTGTTAAGATTCTTTCGACAGTTTCATTTTGTGCCTCTTTGACAGCGATCTGCAGTGTGATGATGGTATGTTCCTCGATGGTAAGTTTTTTTTGTTTGGTGTCTGACAGGCTAAAATGGTTTCTGGTTCTTTTCAGTCCTGTAACTGACAGGTTGTTGGAGGGATGCATTTCAGGGGGGCACAGATTGAACTGGTTTGTTTTTTTTTCAGTTAAGTACCTGACAGTGTGCTGCAGGGACACATTTCAGTGGCACTCAGATTAAAATGGTTTCCAGAAAACCGCATCTGCCTACCTGTCAATGGTGCTAGGTCTACCAAGCGTGTCATCAAGTGGGGGTTAAACATCACTATTCTGGAAGCATTTGAGAGATTTCACTTTTCTTTCTCTACCGCATTCATCTTTACAGATTGAGGTGAGGGGAGTTCACAGTCAGGATGGAATGACTAAGAAGAAACTACGATTGGGACGGTAAATTTAATGATTAGGACCATGGTTTGAATTTGGACCGGAGTATTCATTTGATAGAGTGCCATTTTAAAATGGTATTAGTGAAAGTTCAAGCATTCCTTGCGGGTAACCCACAGCAGAGGCCATCCAGGAAATGTGAGAGTGCAGCAGTTCAGGAATCTGCCCCCACTGTTGTTAGAAACTCAGAAAGGAAAAGCTAGAGGGCAGGAGAGATAAGGTATTTGGGCTAGCTGAGCCGCACCCCACCCCCAGGCTTTGACATTGGCAAAAACGCCCAGCAGCTGCCTTGTCCATAGAAGGCTGTGATGTTAAAAGCTTGAGCTTCCCAGGAGAGGGGTTGGGGTTGGGGGGGGTTTGGGGTGTGTCTTGTCATCCGGTCCCTTGCCCTGTTCCTTGGCCCCTCCTACCCCATATTTCCACAACCATCTCCCCAAGGGCCCCCAAAATAAGGCCCAGCCTCACACAACCCCCCCCCCCCCCCACCCCCCCCCCAAAACAGATGACTGCCCTAATTGTGCTTCTGAAGCAGGGCTGGGGGAGTTGGGATAGGGGGAGCAGTCTTTTTTTAAGTAACTGCGTTCATAATGACCTCATTATTCTACTCGCTCTAAGATGCACCTTAGGACCCTGGCGAGGCATGTGCAGAATCTGTAAAAGGAACAGGAAAAGAGAAGAATGCCTTCTCCATTTAACATTTACAGGTTTACACCTTCCACAGGCATCCTCAGGGGGCTGTCTCCCAATCAGAAATAATCACCGCAAAACGTCTCACCTGCTGAGGAATGTGAATCAGCTGCGTGGCACAGCGTTGACTTCGAGCCGGAGGATTTAAAAATTTCAGAAAGTAAATGCGTTAATCAGCGGGATTTCATGTTTGACTCTGCAACAGGTCTGACCGACTGCTGCAGACAGTCACGTCAACACCAGCTGTGAGAGAAAAGACAAAAGAACTGCATTTGTTTGTAATCTCACTCAAAAGAAAACACAGCAAATAATGCCATCTGTTGAACCGGCTTGCACAAAATTGCAGCGATTAACTAAAAATGTTCTTCTCCAAATGCATAATCCCTCTTCCATCTCACCTAGTTCTCATAATAGTTCTTTTTTAGAATCTAGAATCAGGAAATACATTTTATGTTAAACAATTGTACTGTATATGGCTGCAATGATTATATCACTAGGCCTACACTTGGTTTTACAGACCTGCCTGAGATTCATGGTCTGATAGAAATATCAAACACGATTCAGTGAGTTATTTGGGGAGGCATTCAGTTGAACCGCTGTACTACTTTCAGTGAGGCAAGTATTAGAATAATAAACTACTATTACGTTTTTATCAGTTTACATCGCCTCACTTTCACTGATCTCAGAACTTAAAAGCTTAGGGCATAGCCTTATACTGTACATGTATAATATATAGCCAAAGCTTTTCTGCAGATAGACATTTCAAACATGAGTTAACACAGAGTCGGAGTTTATGGCATTCAAAACTATGAATCTAACTACAAACTTAAAGACGAGCCAAAATTCACTGCAGATCATGAAGCAGTAATCTGAGGTGAGAAAGTGGAGACCTTAAAAAACCCTTTTAGAAGGAAGGCCTTTAGGCAACACTGAGGTTTGACATCCGTGGCAGACGTAGCCCGGGGCGTCAAGAAGGCAGACTGGGGACCCTGCTGTAGCTGCTCCACGTGAGCGTCTGTCCTGAAATATACTTTCCGTCACAGTCGGCCATTACCCGAGGGGGATCCCGGGCATGCAGGATGCTGACTTGAGACAAGTTGCAGAAAGCCAATCTCACCCTGGGGGGAAGGCCTTAAGGGCCAGGCACAGCCCCGGCTTCTGCAGGGCCTTATTTGTCCAGTGCCAGTTTGAGCAGGTGTTGCCCTCCAAGTCAGGGCAAATCTTCACAGACCGTTCTGTCCACACAGGAAGAGCAAGGAACCCCCACGGAACCCCCTGTCGGCCTCGGTGGTTGGAAACGTTGCGTTGGACCGCTGGTGAACTCTCCTGACAGAACGGGCAGAAGCGCCTCAAACGCGCACAGAACTGCAAGACCGTGAAAACCCGTCCTTCCTTAAATCCTTCCAGTTGTGACTAGAGGTGGGTCTGTCTTGAACAAACCGTTGCCTGTGATTTGTTTTCTTTTTCCTGAGAGTTTACAGAAATTAATTGTCTTGGAGAATTTGGAAGAAAACCATGGGAATGTACTCTCACAACATGAACCGATCATTTTATTAGAAAACAATCAAGCCTTTCAGTGGGAGATTTTTATTGATGCATTCATTTAGCAGAAAGAAAAGCACGATTCTATTGTGCTGGAAGTGACTTTTTTGTGTAATTCTTCCGCTGGTTGGCTATGAGTTACGTGGGCGTTTCACTGTTCCTCCTCCTCCTTATGGAGCCGTGAGGGGCTTCAAAGAAGGGTGTTTGAAGGCAGGAGTCAAGCAGCGTTTTGGGGTAACCTTTAATTAGTGCAGAGCCAACAACATGTCGATTCCTTTATCAAAGCTGCTGGGTTCAGACCTGATTTTTTCTTGTGTGTGGGCTGAAGATTGTACTTGTACAAGCAAGGAGTGGGAGAGGAGGGGATTGCTCTGGAGAGATTTTTCGCAACAAGAAGGTTGCTAATGGTAACCTTGTCGTGCGACAGTTGCTGGTGTAGTGCAAGGTTTTTTTTTGGGTGGGGGCGGGGGGGCCTGCTGTGTGGTGTTACTGCTGGGGAGTGGTGAGAAGAGAAGAGCGTGCATGACTGACTGACACCTCTGTGTGAATAGTGTGCCTTTACAAGCAATAATTACAGCAATCACAACAGGGGCTCCACAGCACAGCTTTTGAATATTCCACAGCAACTCTGAATTGTTTTAGTTTCATTTTTCATATAAGCTGCAAAGGTAATTCAAAGTCATTGTAAACATTGTAAACTGAAATGTCTAAGGTCTTCTTCAGAAACATTTCTCTCATTAGATAAGAATGTGGTAGCATTACAGGCCTTAAAGGTGTGCACAGGTGTTACTGTGTACTGAAACTTCACAGAAAAGCACCCCTGCAGCTCCTTTCTCTGTGCAGGTCCAACCTTGCCCACCCCCCTCCCTCTCCACAGCTCTCCTTCCTTCAGGAAATCAGACCTGACTCACCCGCCCGCCCACTGCCACCACCCCCACCCCGACTCACCCAACCAGCTTCCTCATCGCCATGGCAACCAAGGTCCTCCAGTCCTCCTCCGGGAGCAGGATGGAGATGTCGTCTTCCTCCACCACCACCACCACCTTCAGCTCAAGCTCTGGCACAAGCTCCAGTACAAGCTCCAGCACAAGCTCCAGCACAGTGCGCAAGATCTCCCAGTCCTCCAAAATCATGGACGGTAAGGGGAGAGGGGGATGACTGTAGAGCCCATTGAGTGTAGAGTGTATTACCCTGGGGAAAAAAGCAACCCCCTCGCGAGAATCCCGTGCTTGTTTCTCCTGCGTCCCGTGAGGACTCCATCTCTTACCTGACTTCTTGCTCTCATTATGTGTGAATCATCATTGGCAGACAAGGGCCTTAATGTAAAAGTAATAAGCACGCATCTCCACAGGGCATTATAAGTGCAGTAGCCCTTGAGTGCAGAAGGGAAGGACGACAGTCTAAGCAAGCCCTGATCACGCTGCAGCAGAGATTTCACATACTTCCCTCTAGTGTCCAAGGGTGGAAATTACACCCAGTGATGCCTCATTATGTCAGATTATTTAGACTCAGGTGTCGATGGATGAAATGTGAGGCATTTAAAATGTAATCACGTTCCTCTGTGTATGTGTGTATGTACATGTGTGTGCGGGGCGGGCACATGTGTGTGTGTGTGTGTGTGTGTGTGTGTACACTCTACAGAGCACACTGGGCAGCGCAAGATATCAGCTGTCGTCGAGTCCTTCAGTCAAACGCAGAAGTCCTCTGATATCCCAGCCGGAGAGAGCATGCCCGATTTTGAGGATAAGCCCCGCCCCATCACAGTCCAAGAGGGTGAGGCCACGCTCTGAAATCCAACACCCTCCCACTCATCATTCCCCCCTTCACTGTAGATACCCACACTAATCACAGCCTCCCTGCCACAGGCTTCCTCTAACCTTTATCAGCATTAAATTCAACAGCAGCGTAAGTGTGAAGTCATCCAAGCTGAGAGATCACAGAGATTACCTCTCCTTCTATGGCTCTGTAAACACAGGAAGTGTGTTTGGTTGGCCACAATTCAAATCATTCTTCCGATAAGAGCAGGATGTTCAGTCTATTCTGATTTGCCATTAAACAGCAATCATTAGGCAGCCTTCTGAGGCAGGGTCCACTTCCTTTCAAATTAGTAAATTCAGGAAGTGAACCGAAAAATCTCCATATGCCATCACAGGAATTTTTCCTGACTGGGATGTGAGGTCCATTTATTTATGATTTATTTATTCTATTAATTAGTATATTTTTAAGTTAAATTCATTTTAATCATGCTCAAATCATTTGTCGGTCCTTTTAGTCCCCTTTTGTATATATTGTAAAATTTGGATCATTAAACCAAATCATCCTTACGGGCCCCTCACATTGCTGCAATATTTCGCTTCTGTAGAGATCTAGTTCTGGATAGAGCATCTGCTAAGTGACTGTAATGTAATGTATCGGCAGTGTTGGGGACGCTACTCTGAAAGTGTAGATTGTACAAACTACCGATTACTTCACACTGAAAGTTGCTGAACTACAGCCAAACCACCCTAATGAGAAATGGAGCATACAAAACTACAATTGCTCAAAAATGTAGTTCAAACTACTTTGTGTGTGTGTGTGTGTATATATATATATATATATATATATATATATATATATATATATATATATATATATAAAATACCATTATGTCCCTCTGACATAATCTTTTGATCCTTTTTTTAAACAAAGTACATTGAACTACATTTTTGAGTAATTGTAGATCAAAAATGTAGTTCAAACTACTATGTAAAAAACTATCAAAAAATGATCATTATCATGTTCCCTAGACATGACGCTGGTGAGCAGTCCCTTCTTTTTGCACATTGGGAAAACCAGCATTGTGTGGCAATTGGCAGTTGACCGTTGGTAACTTCAGAGGAGCAGAGAGCTTCTCAGCAAGATTAGAGGGAAGAGAGAAAGAGGAGGAAGTATTGGGGCAAATGGGATTGGAAAAAATATTTCATGGTCAAAAGTAGTGGGTAGTTCCAGTAGTTAACTAAACTTCAAAATCACAAAAATGTGTAACTACAACCACCACACCAATTTGACTACCAGCAAACTGCTGCAAAATATAATTAAACTACTAGTTTAACTACACTTTATCGTCAAACACTTAAACTGCACTGGGGAACTGCACACCTCCCAATTCTCTAACCATTATACTACACTGCAGCCCCTGCTGCCAGTTATCTTCCCTCTGTCCCTGCATTGTAATGCAATAGCACCCCCTCTGGACAGCAGGTGCCTGTCTGGAATTGGACCACAGGTTTCAGGTTTGTATTCCCCATAGGACACCGTCCTTGTACTCTTGAGCAAGGTACTTAATCTGAATTCCTTCAGTATATATCCAGCTGTGAAAATGGATACTATGGAAAAAATGCTAAACTTTGTGTAAGGTAAGAGCATCTGCTGAATGGCAGTAATGTAATGTAATGGGAGCATTTTATCTCCTCAAAGGGGAGAAGGCTACCTTCAGGGCGAAGGTGACCGGGCTCCCAAAACCCACTGTGACCTGGCAGAGAGAGAGTGGCCAGCCATTATCGGAGGGGACCAAGCCCTTCTTCGACAGCATCAACAAGCAGGACATTCTGCAGGTACAGTGTGGGAACCCAGAATGAAATGTCAAAGTTTTTGTTTTTTTTATACAGCATAAAATGTAATATTTCATATTTTAAACATTACAAGCAAGTGCTCCACTTTCTTCACTCTTCCAGCTGAAAAATGGTGACAGGACAGTACCATTTCTGTCTGTTGTGAGAGGAAAAAAACACACTTGAATCCGTTTTGACATTTCAGAGAATATTTAGGAGCTGCTTCACACACTTTAAACCATATTTACTCACCTTTAAACTGCTGTTATTAAACAATTAACTGGTGGGTGCTGACAAGTGCATTTCACATTGCCATCTGTTTCCAGGGTGGCACTTGTTTAGAGTTAGCACTGAGCACTTTTACTCTGCTACCCTCTGCTGGTAATATAAAGTATTGCAAGTCTACAAATGCAGTCTTCTTTTTCTTTTTTACTTTGTTAATGTCAGGGAGAAAGCAACTGTTAAACAGTTTCATGTCAAACCTTACAGATTAAAGCTGTTACTATGGAAGACGCTGATGTCTACAAGTGCATCGCCTCCAATGCTCACGGAGAGGCAATCTACTCCATATCACTCGTTGTCACAGAAAGTATGTACTATTCTACACACAATTCTTGGTTTCACAACTGCTTGTTTTCACCTTACTTCTCTTTATTTTGGACTTGCCTTTAACCCTTTGAAGAGTAGGGTTTTTTAAATGTTTTTTCAAAATTCTAAGTCAGAGTTCTAGAACTCATTGCTTTCAATTATCAGTAATGATTGTTACATCAGCATCAGAATGTTCAATTAGGAACATTCTAATCACATATTTTGTGATCTTACACTTTAAAGATTATAAAAAGATCATTCTTCCTTGGGCTATGGCTATTTCACCTTTATTTGGATGTGGCATTTATTCTGCAGATACAGCACTGGAATTTAAGAAGTTGTTGAAGAAACGGTAGGTGGATGTTTGTCAGAGTTCCTTTCATTCCGCTCCTGCTATTTTACTGACCCTGGGCAATCCATGTAAGCATGTTGCTTCTAAACATAACACACAGGTGCAGGACAATTTATGACACTCCCATAGTTAGAACAGTATGGTGGCATTTTTCACATACTGCCCATTGTGTACTACAAAATAAATAGCTGAATGGAAGCAAATCCCTACAGCAATGCTCTAACGTCTAGTATTAATCCTTCCCAGAAGAGTGGAGGTTGTTATAGCAGCAAAGGATAGACAAACTCCACATTAATGCTCATCATTTTGGAGGAGATGTTGGATCTCATGTGTCCACATATGTTTTGGCCATATAGTGTATATTTACAAGTCTTATGCAACCAGTTCTGTAGGCCACTCTGACGGTGAAATATGAGCATACTGAGCATGTTATACCAGGGATTAAATAATGGGATAATAATGGATTATTAGGGTTAAGTCATTAAGGGTTCAGAGAGTTAAAAAAAAAAAAAAAAACCCACCAGCAACCCTGGCTCCCCGGGTCCCCTGACACTTGGTGTAAATAACGTCTGGGCCTACAGGAGTGGCCCAGCAGTTAAGAAGGTGGAGAAGAAAGTGATCACAGAGGAGGAGATGCTGAAGATTCTTTCGGGAGCCGAAAAGAAGGACTACGAGCGTATCTGCGCTGAGCATGGCTTCACCGACTTTAGGGGAATCCTTAAGAAGCTGAAAGAGATGAAGAAGAAAGTGGACGTAGAGGTGAGCTCTGTATGAAGAGAAGAACAGCTCTTCCCTTTTACTGTTCCACTCTTCTACTCATTCTTCTCTTACTCTGTTCTGTTGTTCTAATGTTCTTGTGTTCTGTTCTTCTAGTTAAACCCTTTGGCTTGTCTTAGTCTGTTATGCTGCCCTTGTGCTGTCCCTTACACACGCCTTCCTCTGCTGTCCCTACACATTTAGTTTGGCTCAATTTATGTTGCGAAATGTGTTATTAGGAGACAGGCCCATGCAGTTAGACGGTACAGGTGACGGTTGCTCTGTCCCCTCTGCACAGCTGGTGAAAGTTTTGAAGCCACTGGAGGACATCACGTCAAAGTCTGGGAAAACCATAATCTTCGACACCATCCTGGAATTGAAAGACCCCAACATGAAGATGGTTTGGCTTAAGGTACCCTTAACGTACACTTCTATCCTGGCACAGTGATGTGCGATGGATTCTGCGAGCTGTAAGAGGCCCCCTCTCCCCCGCAGGGCAAGGAGCCACTGAGGATCCAGTACTCCCTGGGGAAGTACGAGCTGAAACAGATGGGAACCAAGTACATGCTGCACGTGGCCAACGTGTCCATAGAGGATATAGGCTACTACACCCTGCAGGTTGGGGACAAGGTTCTCTCTGCCAGGCTCAACGTCATCGGCAAGTCCCTCCTCTGAAATTCGCACTGAAAACAACAGTACCAATAATAATAATAATAATAATAATATTATTATTATTATTATTATTATTATTATTATTATTATTATTATTATTATTATTAATAAAAATAATAATAGCAATAATTATTATTATTGTTGTTGTTTATTATTATTATCATTATTATTATCATCTTCATTATCATTATTTTACCTTTATTTTACCAGGAATACCCCATTGAAATCAAAATCTATTTTGCAAGGGGAACAACACAAATATAATAAAAATGGCGTGCAATTATACAGAGGTTTTCTCACACAGAAAGTGCTTTAGTGTTGGGCACCCACCTGGGTGATGCACAGCAGCCATTTTTTTGCACCAGAACACTCACCACAGCTGAGGTGGAGTGGGAGTGAAGGACTGCCTACCAGTGCCTACCAATCCACAAATTCAAACATAGGAATGAATGAATTCACAGATGGATGGATGAATTAACTTAGCCTTTTTGTGAATTTGTTTAGCAGGTGTTGAGACATTCATGGAAAGATGACTAATTTTTTTTAAAAACATGATGGTCAATTCACCTACTCAAGCAACTAGATCTAGAAATCACAAGTTTCTTAGGTTGAATAAAAATAATTATTACAACAAATACATCAATAAATTGCCTTTTTACAGCCACTCCCTGTCACAGAAATGAAGGAGGGGTTTATGAGCTGTGGAAAAGCTTTGCTTTCATATAACAGCGTTTGAGGCTTTGTAGAGATTCTAGAAATGCTGAGTATGCTTTGAATGCAATCTCACTCTAATGGCGAGTTGTGAATGCTCTCCTGCCCTCTCTCTCTCTCCCTTTCTCTCCTCCCCCATCCTCTGACTCTCTCAGACGAGCCGCTGAAGTTTCTGTCAGACCTGAAGCCGATGCGTGTGACAGAGCGGCAGACAGCTGTGTTCGAGGTGCGTCTCTCCAAGAAGACCGACGAGCCGCCGGTGTGGAAGTTCAAAGGGAAGGAGCTGAAGAGGGATGAGAAGATGGATGTGACCGTGTCCGAGGACGGGCTGACCTACACCCTAAAGATCAAGGACGTCCGCCCCAGCGACACTGGCGATTACACCATGTGTTTGGGAGATCTGACAGCCACCGCACCCCTCTTTATAGAGAGTACGCCCCGCCTCAGTGCACCCATATCCTCTCAAAGCACACAATCACTGTGTTATTGGGAATACACTGATACCGAATTTTTAATTAAGGGGCAAAATGTGTGTCATGACTCATGAATGACACTGTCCAACAGCTCCCACTGATTCATGCATAGGTATTACATACACTGTACTTTCAAGGATTCCATCTGTAAAGCATAAAATCAGCTTTAGGACTTTACTTCACTTGAGGACGTTACTCTACATGGTACAGGTAAACTTTGCCATAATCAGGCAAGGGCCCATTTATTTTGGGCAAATACAATTCTGGCCAGCTTGCCTGACCAGGCAATTGTGAAAAAATGTTAGTATTGAACCCTGTAATGCGTAGGCTCCATTTTATTAAGCCAATCAGATGATGAAATATCAAGCATTGTGATCATGTGGCCACATTGATTATTTCACCCTAATAAAAAAAACTGACAAAGAAATCCTGCCAGCTCAAAGCACCTGTAAAATTCTCCTGGTTTCTTGGCATCCCCCAGGGATCCCCATTAAGTTTGTGAGCCACCTGAAGAACGTGCGGGTGAAGGAGAAGGGCAAGGCGCGTCTGGAGTGCGAGATGAGCTCCAAGGACGTGCACATCCGGTGGCTGAAGGACGGCCGTGACATCACCAACGACCCGCGCTTCACCTTCATGCGCGAGGGCAAGCGGGCCGAGATCATCATTGACGACTGCGACCTGGCCGACTCTGGGGAGTACGCCATTGTGTGTTCTCAGGACAACGACTCCAATGAGTACGTCAGCTCCTCCAACCTCACTGTGGAAGGTAAGGTGCCAGGACCGTCTAGTAGATGCTAAAAATGAGTAAATATTCTTGCATAACTTCCTTGAATTTCATCAAAGACACACTAACTAATCAAAATGTGAAACTAAAGGGTTAAATTTGACTGTCAAACTCCTGGAGGGCAACAGTGTCTGCAGGTATTTGTGGTTTCCTTTTAATCAGCAGCCAATTAAGGCCTTGAGGACAAGGTGTGTAGACTATTTAGCCAATGACTTAAATTAATCACTTGTGCAGAAACTCAATGATAACAAGCAAACACTGCTGCCATCGAGGACTGGACTTTGACACCCCCGGGTTAAATTACCTAAGGTCTGGGGAGTTCCCAGCATGCTCCTGTCTAACCCACACTACCTCCACCCCCCACAGAGCGCTTTGCCACAGTGAAGAGCGGGCTGTCCGACGTGCAGTGTCCCACAGGCTCCGAAACAGAGCTGTGCGTCGTTCTCAACGACGAGAAGGTGGAAGGGGTATGGCTGAAGGACGGAAAGGAGGTAACCTCGGGTACTCCCAAATTTTCAGAGCCCACGGCCTTCATGTGTGAATGCCATGTACACTGCAGCCAAAAAACCAGGGGTGTACAACTCCAGCCCTGGAGGGCCAGTGTGCTCGCAGGTTTTTGTCCAAACCGATTACCTTTGTTTTCCTAGTCTGACAGCTCTGCCCACATGCAATGGGAACTGCCCTATGGATTCAATAAATATAGAAAACGAGGCAGTTATTAAACACAGTTTTTAAAATAACACTGTGCAGAGTATAAACCAGGGGTGCCCACAAATTTGTTTTTCGAGCTCTACTTTTTCAGTAGCTAAGCTAACATGGCTTACCAACCTTATAAAAAATTATTTTGCTGAAATACATTGAAATATTGCACAGCTTTGGTCTTTTGTGGTAAATTTAAAATTAAAATCAATACATCATTTCTCAATCTTAACATTATAATTGGCGCAGGTCTATGGAGGCCAATAGATCTTAGGATTTAATAGACTGAGGTCTCCTGAACTGTTTTGCATTTAGCTAGTGGAATCAGCCTCAAGCAGACCCTCAGGTGATCAATTATATATACACAAGTCTTCCGTTTCTTTGTATGTGGACCAACTTTCTGACCTTATTTCAATGCGCTGGTTTGAATGCTCATGGAATTGCAGAATTACAAATGATTTGACCCAGCTCAAACTCCCCTTACTTACCTACTGGAGGGGGGGAGGTACCAATGCTCTGGACCAATCGCACGTCCGAACAGATGCCCTGGCAGCTCCCGATTGGCCATTTCTCTGCCCTCAGGTGGACATGAGTGACGTTCAGGTGGTGAAGCAGGGGGCTGTGCACAAGCTGATCTTCAGCAAGGTGGGCGCTCACCACGAGGGGAAATACACCTTCCGCAGCAAGGGAGCCGAGAGCGAGGCCGTGCTGGCTATCGCAGGTACCGAGCGCACAGAACAACTAACTGGCCGCAGCACAGGGACACTGCCCACCGTCAGAACAGCACAGCCTGCTTTACCACTGCTACTGCTGCACAGAGTACTGCTGCTTTTCACATTCAGATATTTCAGCCAAATCCATTGCCGTTACAATGAGACTAATTAGTTTTAGGCATTAAGGTCCTTGTTTCTGAACAATGTATTTGCACAATTATGCTTTTATATTTTTATACTAGACATACTATACAACACATTTTCTATCGGGGTAGTTTTTATCTTTAATCTGTTCATGATTGTAATTTATTCAGGAAATTTTGTATATATTCCTAAAGACTTTTCTTTACATTAAGTTTAATGTACACACAGCTCCATATATCTATGTTTGATGACCAATGATAGACTGGCTTAAAGATAGACTGATTGATTCACTGACAGTCTAATGATGGATTGACTGAATTATTCATTATCGAATGACTGATTCATAAACAGACTGACACTGAATGACTGATTGCTTGGTGACTGACTGATTTATCGACTGACCAACCGATTGGTTGATTGGTTTCCACAGACCCCCCGGTCATTGACCCCTCTGTTCTGGAGCTCCTGGCTGCCAACCCCGTCACAGTGAAAGCGGGGCAGACCGCCCATATCAAGATCCCCTTCAAGGGTAAGCCCCTTCCCAAGGTCACCTGGTTCAAGGACGGGATCGAGATGACGGCGGACGAGCGCACGGTGGTGGAGCGCGAGCATGATTCCACCACGCTGGTGCTCACCAAGTGCGTGCGCGAGGACAGCGGCGCCATCATGCTCCGCCTCAAGAGCGACGCGGGTACCGCCATCGCCAACCTGCACCTCAACGTCATCGGTGAGCCCCACGCTCGGCGGGGGTATGGAAACTGGCCAGACAAGCAATGCGTTCAAATTCACAATAATAACGTCAGAGAAAATATATTAACATACAGAAAAAGGATTTTAAAAAACATTTTTTAAAAATGCAAGAGTCAGTAATACATTTGACTAGAGAAACTTCAAGGAATTTCTGAAAACTGAATTTCTGGTTTTTCCGAAAGTGATTAAATCTTGATGCCTAAAAGCCATTCAGCATTATGCACTACAACTGGCTGTTAAAAATAATAACTTTGTGAAGCACATTTCATACATCGGGTGCTTTCTACATTAAATAAAAAAAGGAAAATTAAAACATAAAGGCACATCAGACAAGGAAATGGAGAACAACAACAAGGTCATAAAAAGACACTAAAATTATAATAAAAATTATATATAGCTCAAAGCAAGTATAAAATGCCTGCTGTGAAGAGCTATGCACTCCTGAATAACCCCACCCCTCTTACACTGCCTACTCCACCCTAACCCAACCCCTATAACCCCACCCCCCAATACCCTCACCCCTAACCACACTCCCTGTCCTGCAGACCGACCGAAGCCCCCGCAGAAAGTGGAGTTCCTGGAACGCACAGGCAAGTGCATCACCATGAAGTGGAAGGCGCCGCGCGACAACGGCGGTAAGCAGGTGACCAGCTTCGTCATCGAGCGCCGCACGTCAGGCAAGAAGTCCTGGATCAAGGTGGGGGAGGTGGACAGCAAAACCACCACCTTCAGCAACGACAAGGTGGAGGAGGGACGGGCCTACCAGTACCGCATCCGTGCCGTCAACTCGGAGAACCAGAGCGACCCCCTGGAGACAGAGGAGGTGTTCGCCGGAGAGCCCATCGGTGAGGAACGCACCACGGGATCCAGGGATGGGGGGGCTGTGATTTGAACACCACGGGGCGTCTTCAATGAATGACCTACCTGCTCCATGGCCTTACATTAGAGTAGATCGCAGTGCAATCATTAGAGTAGATGCTCTTATCCACAGACATGAACAATGCAAAAGAGCATAAGCCTCCAATTCCCCTCTCAGCAAAACGTGTGTGCAACAGGGAGTGTGTGTACGATATATAACACAACATAGCACTTTATAGCAGTAACAACGGCAGTGTTCATCTGTTGGTGTGTTACAGAGACAGTGTGTAAGATAGCACATTACACAGCACTTTATAGCACTGTTCATCCATTGACCATTTTTGGATTTTGGGTCCGCACCCCCAGAACCCCCCGGCATGGCGTCCCAGCCCCAGATCGCAGACGTGACCAAAGACGCAATCACGGTGACTTGGACGCCCCCTGCTGAGGACGGGGGAGCTCCAGTTCTGGGGTACATCATCGAGAGGAGGAAAAAGGGGAGCAGCATGTGGGTACCCGTCAACAAGGAGCTGGTGCAAGGTCAGAGTTCTGCATCCTCTTCTCATCCCTCCATTCTTTCACTGTGCCCTTCCCATCTTTCTCAGTCTGATCAGGAATAATAATAATATATAATACATTATTATTATTATTGCCTTTCGAGGTAGCCTTTATTTATTTAAAAATACAAAATAAAAGTTAGGTTAAAATGTAAAACCAGGAAACTAGAGGGTTTCATTGCAGGAAAAGAGTCAGAGGAACCCTCAGTGGATTTCAATGAAAATCACGGTGTCCCTCCGCACCCCACCCCACCCCAATCACAGACACCAAGTACACAGTGGACGGGCTGGTGGAGGACATAGAGTACGAGTTCCGGGTCACAAGCGTGAACAGGGCGGGAGCTGGCACCCCCAGCACCACCTCCAACTCTGTCATCGCCAAGGACCCCATCCGTGAGTAACCACGAGAAACCACAGATCAACACTAGACTTACCATAATATTAAACATGTTTGATGTTGTCGAAACGGTCAAGACGAGGAAAGAAGAAGTCAGAATCTCAGTCGGAGCCGTCTTAATACAATCTCTTGAGTCGTGATGGGGGCGTGCACCGACTGGGGTAAGACTGGAAAGATTTTACACCAACTCCTAAGACAGTGAAATCGCTTAAAATATTGTTAAGTGTTAGGCCGGCATTACTCTCTTTCTCTCACTTACTCCTCCTCTCTCTCTAGGTGCCCCAGGCCTGGTGAAAGACCTCCATGTGACCGACTCTTCAAACTCCTCCATCTCCCTGGGCTGGAGCCCCCCTGAGCTGGGGGACGCGCCCTCGGGGTACATCCTGGAGGTGCGCGCAGAGGACGCCAAGGAGTGGACCAAGTGCACCAAGATCCCCATCACCGGCACCAGCTACAACGTGGGGGGTCTACAGGAGCGCATGAAGTACTTCTTCCGTATCCGAGCGGTCAACGAGGGGGGCATCGGCGAACCCATTGAACTGGACAAGGGAGTGCTGGCTATGCCACCCCCAGGTGTGTGTGTGTGTGTGTGGTACTGATATTGGTACTGGGTAGATACCGAGTCTAAGGCATTCTCGTCATTAAAAAATGGGAGCCTGGTTAATACCTAATTATAGTCTCAAAGAATTCAAATGTGTGTGTGTGTGTGAGGATGGTGGTTAGTAGATGCATTTCATTACTGCCATTTATCAATATTAATCCAATCAAATCATGCAGATTAATTATACAAATTTATTTTATGTATAAAAGTGAGAACAGTAATGCAGTTGAAGGGAAACTACAGCTCTACCACATCCAAACCTTTTTTCAATCCCGCCCCACCCAGCTGCTCCAAAGTTTGATCTCCATGGGAAAATGAAGAACCAGATGGTGGTTCGAGCAGGAATGGTACTTTGTATCCATGTCAACTTCACGGTAAGCCCGTCCCCTATCCATCCCATAATCCAACCACACTTGCACACCACAGCTCAACCACGACAAGCAAGGCTAAAAACATGGCAGTCTCTCTCTGGTAATAATCCCATCAGCAGCCATCTGCAGCAGCTTCACAGACAGACACACGAACAGGCGACTGAACCACTTCTGCAGCACTCATATGGTGCCTTCAAAAAATGACAAGCTGGATCAAACAAGCTGTTTGAACTGAACTCTTCAGGTGACAGCATATTTTTAAAACACTCCTGCAGATCTTTCAACAATGATCAACAGAACATGCCATGAAGGTCAATGCAGGAGCACCAAAAATGCTGCTCCTGAGGATCAGCAGTTTACACCATCATCTTAAAATCAGCAACCTGTTTAGATCCATGAAACCAGCAATGGCTGCTTCAAGTGATCAGTTTAAGTGCTGAGTAACAAACAAAAGCAGGACTACCTACAGCTCCCACGGACCAAGGTTAATGCTCTAATGCTATATCCATATGCTGTACGATGTAGGCTAGGCGATGATAAGGTCATCACCACCATAATGTTGATCCCTGGATCGTAAGTGAGAACAACACTGTGTTTTTCGGGGCGCTGAAGTTTTTGAGGTGTTTTGGGGTATCCCAGGGCTCCCCCCCACCAGTCGTGACCTGGATGAAGGATGGAATACCCACCAAGGGGCGGGAGGCCATCACCAAGGGCAAGAAGCACTCCCAGTTCCTCATAAGCTCCGCCCACCGCTCTGATACCGGCTTGTACCGTGTGCACCTGCGCAACGACTACGGAGAGGTGCACTACGACATCCACGTACAAGTCCTAGGTATGTCCCCGCCCACTGCGTTTACGCTCACGTTTACTTCCATAGCTTATACTACACTATTAAACACATGGGTCAGGAGCAGCTCAGAAATCTCGCTCCTCTTCCAGCCCAGAAGCCTACAGCTGGGTCTGCGTAATGGCGCATTTACATTGCAGGATTAATCAAAACCAAAACTTATTTTCCAAGCTTTAATATCTTTGTTCAAAAATATCACTTCTTATATTGGCTTAAACTGTGTTTCTTTGAAGTATACTGGGTACTTAGCTAATTGGAAAGCAGATGTGTTTGAAGGTGCATATAGGCTAGTCATATCTCCCTCTGTTAGTACTACATTCCAGGGTTGAGGTCAATTTCAATTTAATCAATTCAGGAAATTAAATCACTAAAACTGAAAAAATGCCTTTAAACTGAAACTGAAAAAGTAGGATAAAGCTCATTTTAATAAAAAGTATTTACTTTGTCTTTTTGCTGATATGGTTTATTTGATTACAAAAATGAATGACACTTTCATTGTTAAATGTGTTCTAGCAGAGGTAAAAGGCAACCATATAGCCTATATTGTGCATATTGTTTGGATTTATGATAGATAATATAAAGAGTATTTTCGCATACATTTTATTTCTGCATTGCTTTAAAATCCCAATAATGCCCTGGGTTTCACAGGTGCTAATAAGTAAATAAGTGAATAGCAAATGTTAATAAACCCCTGCCCCTTCCCCAGACTTCCCTCGCCCCCCCAAGGACCTGCGGTTGATGGAGGAGGTGCCTGGGACAGTGACCTTGCACTGGGAACACACCCCTGACCTGGCAGATGACCCCAACACCCATTACATCATCCTGAAACGGGATGTCAGCACGGCAACCTGGTTCACTGCCGCTGATCGCGTCTTCAGCAAAAAGTACACTGTGACTGGCCTTCTGCCTGGACGCAAGTACTACTTCCGGGTCATCGCTCGCAACGAAATTGGGGACAGCGACCCCCTGGACACCAAGGAGCCGTTCTCTATTGCTAAGGAGAAAGGTGGGAGGGCCTGAAGTCTATCACTAAGCAGAAAAATGGGAGAGGCTGAAGCTAATTGCTAAGGAGAAAGCTGGAAGGGGCTAAAGTCTGACTAAGGAGAAAGGTGGGAGGGGCTAAAGTCTAGACAATATTCCAACAAAACACCTATGTAGCCACATAAATGTTAAATTAGAAAGCAGCAACATCATGCCAACAGACTCAAAGGTATAATCAGTATTCAGCAGTGGCTACCGACAGAGAGACAGACAGACATCAGTCCTGACTTACAGTTGCAAGAAAAAGTTTGTAAACCCTTTGGAATTACTACATACATTTCTACATAAAATGTGGCTTGATCTCCATCTAAACCAAAATAATATACAAACATATTCTGCTTGAACCAATAGCACACAAACAATTGTACTTCACATGCCTTTGTTGAACACATTTTTAAAACGTTCACAGTTCAGGTTGGAAAGGTTTGTGAGCTCTTGTATGTAGTACCGAGTAGGCTAGTATCATCTTTATCAGAAATAACTTCTACCGAACGTTTCCTGTAGCTGTTAATCACACTTGCACAGAGGTCAGGAGGAATTTTAGACCATTATCCCAGAAATATCAATGACCTGCTTTAAATTATAAATATTTCTGGGATTTTCTGCTTTAACAGCTCTCTTAAGGTCAGGCCACAGCATCTCATTTTAACCAGTGGCAGCACCACAAGGCAGAAGTATGCAATTTCAGACAACGCATTTGCTATATCACAGAAGTATACCCACAGCTTGAAAAAAAAGTTTTTACTCACCGATGTTAGAAATGTTCATTTATGAGTTCAGGGAAATCCAATCCAACTGGTATCGGGTCATCTTGGCGCTCTCTCCTATATTTCTGCTTGTTCATGAGTCATGGTGTTCTTCGTTGCTGATTACATCTTTAACATTTCCTCCTTCCTGGCTCCCAGGGCGACTTCTAAAATATATTTAACATCGGCGTGTGTTTGCATGCATAACGTCAACAATCCTACAGCAGGTGAATGGCGAGGAGGGAAATGCTAAAGAATCGCATAGCCAAAAGCCCGTTTCTTCTCGCGATCGTATCGTAACTATTGGGTATGCTGGCATCTCCAAAAAATGAAAAAATTTAAATGTAGGTCGAGGCTCGTGGCTACAGGCTGCATGCCCATTTCAATCGTTTATTTCCACTCGCTTATTTGCATCTCTATGGAAGGCCAAACGCGTCAAAAATACGTGAAAATTATGCATTGACAAGTGTGTGCGCGTTTTCAACACGTTGACAACACGTTGATAATGCGCAACACTTGACAGCAAGTTGTCATAGGGAGGGCAAAACGGAGAGAATACGTTAGAATATATGAAGACCATATCAATAAATATTACTTGAATATTTGAATAAATGTTTTACTTACAACAATTGTGATATGGTGCTACAACACCATGGTTTTGCAGTGCTCTCATTTTAGAGCCTTTGCCGCAGAAAATTGATGTGTCCTGACTGGAGAAGTAATTTTGGTGCACATTTCCAAACTGAGATGCATCAGTGTGCTCCTAAGTTTTTCAACTGCGGAGCATATGTGCTTCTTGGAAAAACATTTTTATTGTAGAGCTCTGCACATCTTTGCCAAAAGAGCATCTGGTGAATGGCTGCATTGTAACTGTAACAGTGCAGTCTCACCTCCAGCTCTTCTGCCATCCACAGAGCACCTGTCACTGCATATGAAGGAGTACAAGCCCAAGGATGTGAGCATGAAGCCCGAGTTCATCCTGCCGCTGAAGGACCACGCGGTCCGCTGCGGTCACGACTGCACCATGAGCTGTGCCTTCCTGGGCAGTCCTCCACCCCAGGCGTCCTGGTACAAGGGCGACGTCAAGATCTCCGACGGGCCCCGATTCTGGCAGTCCACCGCCAACGGCGTGTGCACCCTCACCATCCCCACCTGCAATGCCAAGGACAACGGGGACTACACCCTGGTCCTGGAGAACCCGCTGGGCAAGGCTCAGTGCAAATGCAGCTTGGTCATATTCGGTAAGCCATCCCAACTGTGAACCGCGTTCTGCCAAAAGACCGCTAGGACTTAAGTCTGTATGCAGGAGTGTGGTGTTTTTTTTTCTGCTTGTTCCTCATATGTTCGAAGCTGTTCCAAGGTTAGGTTTAGGCTGATGAAACCTTAAATACGGTGTTATACAGACAACATTCAGTTTGCATTTTACCAGATCTGGCATACAGTGCTCTGTGGCAGGGGTATCCAAACTTCTCAAAGATTCCCTAAAGATGTCCATTCCATGGCTGAAGACCCCCACCTAAACACATGCAACATTTATAAAACACCCACCACCACATGGTGTAATGCATTTGTACATTTAATGAACTTGTACATGGAGTGATAAATTGTATTTGAACTATATCATGGGGTCTGTATAAGACATGTGGTCTTAAGTGCAATTTAAATGTTCAGTAATTGATCACAATGATACATATTAGGGTATTAGACAATGTTTATTTGATCTTAGTCTAAAATATAAAAAATGGAAATGCAAACAAAATATGAATTAAAAGGAAAATATTTTTCCCATTTTTCTAATGGGGGCCCCTATTGAATGTGAGTGTGATGGAAGATCCTGTGTGACTTGGCTTTTGTCTTCAACAGACAAGGATGACAAGAGTATTCTGGACAAGCTGATAGAGGCCAGGAAAGGAAAGCACATCCTGTGAGGAGGACAGAGTTGACAGATAGGGGGTGCTGTTGTTCACACTCACCCCACTCCAAAACTCCAGCCCCAGGATGAGACGATTCTGAAAAGAAAATCTCCAGTGAACCCCTCTCCTCACCCCCCACCTCCACCCCCACCCCCCCTCCCTATTTTCCCTCTCCTTATCATTCTGTTGCATTTGAAGATCACTGAATGGTGATCTCCAATACAGGGGCAAAATAAAGTCTTAGATAATTTAGAGTGAGCTTTTGTGGCCTGCAGTATTCATTGTGAATGAAAATATACACACAAAAAGCTTTGTTTCCTGTACCGCCTTATTGACAGATGGCAAGTGATCATGCTTTGAAAGTGTTTTCATGTAAATCCATGGCCTGAGGGACATAATCAGCCTCACAACAAATCACACTCAGTACCAATCAACCTCAGTATCAATCACACTCAGTGTCAATCATCTGACATACCAATCACCTGAAGTACCAATCACATGTACTTTCAACCATCTAAAGTACTGATCACACATGGTACCAATCACCCTGAGCATATATGTCACTGAATTCCATTCAAACTCAGTATCAATAACCCTCAGTACCAATCACACTCAGTAATGATCATACTTAGGACCACTGAGCTAGGCAGTTCTCTAATCAAAGGAGTACTTCAGTGTGACTCACGTTCAGTCTCCTGACATGGTTCCACAATTTATATAAAGATACACAAGAAAGAAAAAAAAAACAGGATACATTTCTATACTCAGAAATTGCTTCAATACATGGCAACACCAGTTCCGTTTGCAGAAAATGACCACAGCATCACACAAAAGATAATATTTCATTGTTTTTAATATATATTTCAACAATTTGACTGGACACCAGACAGACACATCAGATAGAAACAGAAATATAACCCTGCCAACTGCATGCTTCAGTGTGGTCAATAAACACACACACCTCGCAGTTTTCTCAAGGAAGTGATCAGCTGTCTTTACTAAACGAATGCAGAGTGAGTTGTTGTAAAATGGGAATTAAAATAAAAAGGAGAAACCATTTATTTCGATTGTCACAAAAATGTTTTATGCCCGAAGTATACTATGGAATTTGTTCTTGCAGCACCACTTACTGCGCAAACTTAATGGCACAGTCAAACTTAATGGCGGCCATAAGGAGCTGGAGCTGCAGAAGCTGTCAGGCAAAATCAGGGGTATTGTGCTTGTTAATGTCCCCATCTGATGCACAATCCCATCCCACACCATTAGGACAATTATATTTCCCCATCAGGCAACAATTCACATCCTCCATCTTCTATCCATCAAGAAACAAAAGTTGACAAAAGAGATGGGAAGAACACCATGCATCTCATAAATATGCATTAAATATGCAAAGAATTTTAAAAACAGCTGAATACGTACACTGCCTTAAGACTACTACTGCACTTAATACAATATTGTTCTTCCAGTACAGTACATGGCCAGGCTGCAACACTGATGCTGCAATATCTTTATGAACACCAGAGAGCAGACTTGGTCTCACCCAAGACCCTTTAAGGCAGATTTCCTTGTGGTTAAGAATACCTTTCAACATTCATTCCTCTCCCAACATGAATGAAATATACAATGAAATAACAGTAGGGTCCCAGCATGCTTAACTCCTATGCAATATAGCCATATCTTACATCAGTAGCTTTACACAAGGAGTTGGAGAAGCATGCACATATTTCACATAGTAAAATAGTGTTCCAAATTTAACAGGACATTTCTACTGCAACAAACACAATGTACTATATGCATATAGTGCTATATATAGCCACATAAGTCAGTGTACCATGATACACATCCATTGCAGCAATTTAATGTGAGGCCAGCAGAGACAAATTCCGCAGTCTAGATCACTTGGGAGTGAAAAATAACAACAACAAAAAAATATTGGTTGCATTGTACTTGCATTTATTACGCATTTAGATTTTTTCTCACATTCATAGCAGTTTCACTATAGGTAAGGAACAATATGGTCCTTTATAGTTCTTTATTATTTTCCACACACACACACGCAGACACACACACATGCACACGTACGCACACGCACACACACAAACTGAAATAAACAAAGCTACAGATGAAAGCTCAGGACAATAAGGCAAGATATTGCAATCAACTCAACAATACATCAGACAACCCTTCGTTATTCACTTTCTAAAGTGATACTGTTCTTACTGTGCTATGTAAATTCTCTTATAATTACTAAACATCAAAATAAATTAGAATTTTTTCCCCCACAACGACAGGGATTGAAGATTAATAATATATATTGTCTTTAACATTGAGGCTTAAATTAATCCCTCAAAAAACCTCCCTTTCAACTGGAGGTCTTAAAGTTAACATTCTGCAACCATGCATTGACATTCTTATGCCATCTCTTTGAAAACAGATTGAGCACATCCTCTCATACTTCATCCAAAACAACCTCTGTTCTGGGTGCAATAATGCTTGTTAGGTTACTCTTAATGAAGAAAAAAAGAATCAATCAATGGAACTGGCAAAGCCCTACTCTCACTCCCCAACAGGTCTTCATCGCAGGTGAGGACTGGGAACTCAGAAGGGATTCTGGCTGATACTGTGTCTTTGAGGAAGCGAGATCTGGCCTTTCGAGACACAGTCCAGAAATACAAGAGGAACTGGTACAGCACACGACACATGAAAATGAGACTGTGAGCACTGAGCAATGTGCCCTGTGCCCTGGGACAGCCAATTACTGTGCCTCACTTCAGAAGGAAGCGCCACAATCACTTTTATTCTCCAGATAATAGAAAAGAGTGAGGCTGCTGTGCATGTCAATCATCTGACCTATGAAACCAATCAGAAAACATTGTGCTTTACTGCAAAGCGCTATAATCGTGTGAGAGCAGGTGATCGCTGCACTCACTCAGTGATTCCCTCTGTCATCGCTATAAAATTCATCACTCTCACCGAGGGGATTGCTCGGACTGCTCAGTTGCAGCAGACCTCTCTCTCATAGGCTAAAGCCACCTTGTCGTTGTGGTTGTGTGGAGGGGCATCCCGCCTACAAGCAACAACAATTACTGAAATATCAAATGGCAGTAGAAATGCAAATAGAGCTCTCTGCGGGAAATGACAAGTGGCACTTTCAATATTAGGAGAAGCACGTGCAAAAAAATGGTCAAAGCCCCGTGTGGCCAGAAAAAATAATGACTGAGTCAACCTGGGCCAAGAGGCAAAGAATAATGTTCAAATAAAAGACCAAGAAAATAATAAGCAGAATAGTCTTAATGATACAGCTCACATGAAAAACAAACACTCAAGCAGTAATCATTAAAATGAAATAATAAAAATAATAGTAATAAATGGAAGAGTGCAGAGACCCATTTCCACACTGCCAACCTTCCCTTTGTCATGCAAGACTAGCACTCAAAGCCAAAATCCTGCTCATCAATACTGCATTCAAAGTGGTTTTCATCCTGCTGTTTTGTGATATATAAAGAGAGAGGGAGAACAAGGCAGCTGTTGACAGAAGTAAGCCGATCCTTCACACACACCTGCTGTAACAGGTGAGCAGAATGGGAAAGAGAAACCCCACCCGTGTCATCTGGCATTCGTACATCCGTACACCTCCTCTGAGCCACTTCACAGACAACAGGTGGGGCCCAGGCTCAGCCGTATCCATTTACAAAAGCTCCGATTGTTCCGGAAGAGTCTTCCCCCCATCACTCAAATTCAGCGCATCAGTGAAAGGGCCAATCAGCTGTCAGCGATTCTCTTCACAAAACACAGAATAGCCCAGCAATAGATTCACTTTTGAACTGAACACATAACATAAAAAACAATACTACAACTACTACTAATAACAATAATAATAATAATATTGTGAGCAATATTTTTGCATATGAATCAGAAAAGTTAATCTGTGATGGTGCCCTATTTTCCTTGCATTGCATGTTGCCACTTTCACGCTTCCGAGTCACGCTACTGACACTGAGGCTGTAAATAGAAGGGTCTTCTTTTTATATCCTATTTACAACGGGGAACACACAGAGCCAAATGCAAGCAGAAAACACATTTGTAAGAACCATCAAGTGCAGAATAGCGTGACTCTGAGCCAGGTTTCTGTCAAGGCAATGTTTGTAGCATTCCCTCACCATACATCAGCACATGTGTCCTTTAAAAATGTCAGGGCTCCGGACAAACAGACATTTCTGACTGACTAAGCAAAAACGTCTTGCTGACAATGCGTATCCTCAATTTAAAAAAAGAATATGTTGACAAAGGAGTATCCTAAAATAAACATATGAACATGCACACACACACAAAAGTTGCCTGAGACAGACACTTGGGTAAATCAAATCCATCTGATGCTTTTGCAGGTCAAGACTGTGTTCTGGGCCCGATTTGGCATGGCTGCTGCATATGTACGTGTGTTCACAACCCTGCTTGTGTGTGCATGCTTGTGTGTGTGTGTGTGTGTGTGTGTGTGTGCGTGCATGCATGCGTGTGTGTGCTTGTGTGTGTGTGTATGTTTATGTGTATGTGTGTGCATGTACGTGTGTGTGTGCGCACGCACGTGCGTGTGCATGCGTGTGTGTGTGTGTGTTTACACAGCCCTACAGACAGACATTTGACTCCCTGCCTGGACACAATAGGGGCTGAACTTTCCAGCTGGGTGTTTTTCACTTTCTAACTCTTGTACTACATTGCAAAACAAAAGAAAGATATACAGTACTGCATATTCATATGATATAAGACATAACTAAAAATTCACAAGAAACAAAGGTGCTTTTTGTGATCATCTTCATGAAATACAGCATCAGATATTCCCTTTGAGACAGGCCAAACAAAGGACTGATGTAAGCATAAATTACATAATCCGCAATACCCACTACAGTACACTGATGGATTTTTCCACATTAATCAATGTTAGAAATGCTACTAGTAGCTCCGTTGATAAATAATATTAAGCCTGTCTTGAGACATATTTTACAAGACTACTAAAAAATGACAGTGTGCAAAACTACAGACTTCACAGAAAGTGGAGATGCAGATATAAATCTAAGCGGATTGAGGGTGGTCAGGCATTGAAAGAGGGCCTCTCTCCATGGCTGCTTTTCCATGCTGAGGGCTTTATCTTCTCACACTGTGGTGCAGAAGGTAATGTGGAGGGCTTTGACTAACTTGGTGAGGGAGAGAGAGACACTATCTCAACACACATAATGCAAAAGGATCATGTAGATTGTGCAGGAACAAGATACGAGGCTGCCTCATACAGAACACAGAACAGTGCGAAACGCCCGGGTTTTGCAATCCAAAGCAGAATGGGGAAAGAAAGTGGGGGAACCTTCTTTCCTGGAATGTATCGGGCCTTGAATATCTAAAACTCTCATTTACGGCAACGTACGTTTTTTATTCATAAAAAAGGACATTTCCGTGGGTCCTAAGAGAACTGTCTTTGGCACCACTGAAATGTCTCCATCATTGATGACCAATCCCCCAACACCTTAAAAATGGTACCAGCAATGAAAAACACAACTTCCAAAGAGGTTCATTTTTCAGCGAGTAGTCCATGGATTTTGGGAATTACTTGCATTGGCCATAAAAGCTAATTTTCAGTTTAACAAAATAAGAAACATATGCATACAATTTACCAGAAAAAACACTTCCAAAGAAAAGAAGACAGTAATATTAAATAACTACCCTTTGCCTTTTACCTGCAATGTAAAAGTTATGAAATTACCAACAAAATACCTCTTGTTTCCTGTCTCTTCTGTTTGCCAAATTTGTATCGATGTATTTATCATGTCCTCTGTACATAAATCTTATGAATTGTCCTAAACTTTTTGGAAAACTGGTATATTATTTTGTGTAATAATCATAAAAAGCAGTTTTATGGAAAAATATCACAATTAAGTTACTGATAGAGAACACTGGATGGCCCAAAAAGGGGTTTAAGAGTGCTGAAATAGCTCTGTTCAGCCACTCTGCTACGGGGGCTACTGAGCATGCTCAGAATAATATAAACGCTACTGTGCAGCTGTCACACTGACGACCACCTGCAGGTCACATGACCTCCCTTTAGAGGCAATGGATGAGAGGCAGTAACAAAGTCACAAGCTCACAGCAGCAGTGCCATCACTGTCCCCTCATGAACACAACAACCATGATTTACCAGGACGAATGTGAACGTGACGTGAAAACTTATTTCCAGAAACGCCTCTGTCCAGTAGGGAGGGGGGGGTGTGGACTTGTTTTTTACGCTTGGGTTGATGTTAAGCTTGTGATCAAAGAGAACACAAAACACTGAAAGGCCAGAGGAGCTGGGGGTTTTGGGAGAGCTATACTGAGGGACCTGAAACACTCAAGAGACTTCCCCACCCCAGGACACAGTTTTAATGGCCAAGAGAATCAGCAACGGGAATGAAATAGCGGTGCTTTTACACCTGAAACACTAACACAGGAGAAAACCAGCTCCCAAAAAAAAAAAAAAACTGACCGGACATGAACCTAGAACGGCTCCCCCAACCCCCACCTGAGCCCAATTCCGCAGGATGAGATCCCAAATGACACAGTTTCTCCTAGAATCTGACAGACTTTTCCTAAACTCTTTAAGGTGCACAGGCAGGGGGGTTGTCTGCTTCCAGTACTTTCAGCTGAATCGGTCATGAAGAAGGCATCCTGGTTCTCACGTATGATAACCTGGCTCGGATGAAGGAGTATGAGAACAAAAAGAGAGGTGGGGGTGTGGAGGTGGGCAGTGGGTGTTAGGACTCAAAGCCAAACATTCCATACAAGCTCACAGCAACAGTGTGGGAGCTTGTTCTCCCACACACACACACACACGGTGGAAAAAGTAAGCACAATAGCCTTGACTAAAGGCCTCCCTTTCCAGCGGAAACACAGAAGGTGCTGGGCTGTATGAAAGAGCTCCCAGTTGAAATTCTAGTGTTGGACCAAATTAAATTCACCCCGTGGTGGTGGGGGGGGGAAGGGGGTAAGTGGGAGGGCCTAGAAGGACAGTTAACACCTGATATGCATTTCACATAGCCGATTGGTGATTGGTCAACATTGTTTACAGCTGCTTCGGCCAATCAAATGCTAGGCCAAACCAAAAAAAAAAAGAGTAATACCATTATGTGGAACAGAAATACATGGACCAGGGTTGAGGGGGGGTTGGGATTCAGAAGTGGGTGGGTGGCGGGGGGGGGGGGTCAGCAGCGAGGAAGGGGGGCCCACAGCCCACCTCACCCCCTCTTTCGAGCAGCGTCGGCATCCTGGCACTCGACGGCGGACAGGGCGATGAGCATCTGCGCAGCGTAGTAGGTGGCCATGATGATGGCGCGGGAGTGCGGCACGGGGAAGCAGAACTTGTTGACGGCTATGGTGAGGTCAGACACCATGAAGAGCACCGCCCCCAGGCAGGCCGACAGCTGCGTCCACGTCCACAGGTCGTTGGTCAGCTGCACTCCGGCGATGGCACGCCAGCCCATGAAGCCAATCAGGCCGATGTAGACGCCCACCAGGTAGGTGAACGGGCCGGACAGGTAGGGGTAGAGCAGGGCGTAGCTCAGCCCTGACACGCCCCCAATCACCAGCCCCGCCACCAGGTTCAGGGGCTTCATTCCAAAGGCTGAAGAGTACAGGATGTGAGTAATGGCAAACATCAGCAGCCCTGGAGGAAAAACACACATAAATACACATTAACATACTGTACACACTCATTTACAATGACACACACACACACATTAACATACCATACACAGTCATTTACCATGACATACATACACATATTAACATACCATACACAGTCATTTACAATGACGCACACATACACATATTAACATACTGTATACAAACATGCACAGTTCTCCTCCATAACATGCAGCTGCTTCTTTTCACACCACAGACTACAGTTATGCTCACATTGGGTGGAATCAGAGGAAGACCTTTTATATTGTCAATCTATGCAGAAACACAAACCAATGACCAATTGTGTGTCACCCAATGGAGCTGCCGGCTACAGTTGGCCCTGGCACGGTCCGGATTTGATCCAAGGCCATGAGGCTCATCCATGCACAGCAGCAGGGTGCCTTAACTGAATGAGCCACCCAGCAGCCCCATGCAGTGCTTCTAATCTATGAGCCATGGTGAGATCGACACGCTAGACTGCTGCCAGGAAAACACATTTCCTAAAACTAATTTGGCACATAATGTCAGCACAAAGATAAGAACAGTTGGAGACACCCACACCAAGCTGAGATCAGGTTATTTAAAAAAAACATACAGCTCAGTGATAGAGAAAAACAAACTACAGGCCAACACAACAGCCACTAATCTCATTAGTAAACCATACATGCATATGCATTTGTGTAAATATTATCAGACAATTATTTCACACTTTCACATACATCAACTATCCCTAACCAAACTAGGCATGAACAGCTTCTACTTCCTCATCTTCCATTACAGAATTCATTCCCAATTTAGATATTGAGAGAAGGCACTATCTCTAATCTTAAAGCACTCTTTAAAAAAAAAACTATATACAGGGTCTCACGCATATTCACACCTGAAGATGCAAATGCACACATTCACAGCATCCATACCAAATCAAACGCCAGAACATCATGTTGACACTGTTAAGCATCAAATGAATTTGACTGACCAAGTGTCACGCACGCACGCACACACACACACACACACTCACCATGGCTGAAGTACCCTTGCTCCTGCCAGATCAGGAAAGCATCTCCGAGCGCTGAGAAGATGAGGCCGGCCAGGATTTTTCGGGCACTGGCGTGGGCACCCAGGAAGCCAATGCCGTGGGCCAGCAGGAAGACCCACAGGCAGAAGATGGGCAGACACTTGATGAGGGCGCTGAACCAGGACGGTGCCGAGGTGGGCAGCCACAGCACAAAATAAACACAGGTGGCCTTGAAGAAGGGCACCAACTTTGGCCCCTCGCTTTTCACCTATACAGACAGAAAAAACAACACCCCATTTCGTAAAAACAACACAGCAGCACATTTCACAATAAAGCACAGCTTCTGCCTTACAGACATGGAATATATCACCATATTATGTATGTGTAGACTTTTAATAAATGTTTTTTAAATTCAATGCAACATCCAAACGTGAAGAGTTTATACATTTTGAAGTGTTGCATTACCTAGATAATATATTTATTTCAATGCATTTTAGATTTCAAATTCAGTAAAAGCAAACATAACTTTTTTTTTTTTACTCACTTAGGACTTTCAGAACAAGACCAGGTAAAAATCTAGTATATGGCTGGACCCATAACACGTGATGCGGCCGACCAATGGCGTAACTTCATCGCTCACTCACTCAGTCACTCACGCAGTCAAAGACATTCACGTTTGTAGGGCTGGCCCCGCTGTTGTGGTCCAGCCAAAAACATAATTCTCCTCATAGTCCATTTTAGTTAATTGTGCTCTGAGTCTGCAGGTCATTTAAGAGAGAAAAAGAGCAGAAGAACAATGGCAGCCAAACTCTGACCCATTTGGAACACTGACACAGTCTCCGGCTGCAGGGCACCTCCATAGCCAAAAGAAGAAGTGGGGAGGAAGTCAGGAACACACACGTACACACGCGCACACACACACACACACACACACACACACGCATGCGCACACACACGCACACACACAGACACACATGCACACAGACACATACACACTTTCACATACACATATACTGGTGTACATATACACAACTCAAATACACTCACCCTTGCACACACACACACACACACACACACACACAAACGGCTCTCAGATGCTCTCTCTCGCCGGGCATGGGGATTGCAAAGGCCAAACAGTACAGAAGTTCTAAATGGTGTCTTCAACAGAACTGTTGCATGCAACAAAGCCTTACTCCTCAGGGCTGTTACATAGGTTGTATGTGCAGCAGAGCTTAGGAGCTATAATTACTACAATAATAATAATAATAATAATAATAATAATTTCACAGTCACATTCCATTAGTCATAGACGTCGTCCACACCCCGTCACACACCTTACTGTGTGAGAACACAGCCTGGTTTGATTTCTGCCCTCTTTCCAAGTCCCCTGATCAGGATCCCTGACCACACACCACACCTATGGCAAATGCATTCACACACACTCCTTCACTTTGGATACTTATCACCCGCAGGAGACCATATTAGCCAGCATGATTATTCCACAGGCTCCTAGCAACCCCAGCTTCTCCCAAGATGCATAGCAACACCTTGTGCTTGTTGTAATTAACTGTACTAGACTCACAATATTCCATTAAAAATAGTAGGCCTCTCCAGCTCAATGTCTTGGCAGGCTTTACTGGTGGTCTGCAAAGTGAGAAGAAGCAGCAGCTCACAACACATGCAAAAACATTTTCAGTAAAACTAAAGGCTGACAATCTCACTGCCAAATATTTTTTTTTATTTTTCATCTTCTATTCCACGAGCGATTGGATACATTGTGGACAGTCAGCACTCTCCCCAGACGTAACCAAGGACAGAGGAGATGCATGCGAGGTACGTGTTATTTACTGTTCCATGTTCCATCCACAGCAGAGCGCTTTATGTGGTCTGGAGCGGCTCCAAGTTATGTGTGTGTCTGCATGCAAGAAACTTTCAATGTAAAAAGCTCACCAGCACCTAAGGACAGGGTGTATGGTCTTCCATTGTGTTCTTTGTGCATTCATCTAAAAACAACCCAGTTTCTATCCTGCTCATTTCTATTAGGAAATCACAAGAGGGAAAGACACTTCACCAGCAATGGGGTCTACACTTAAAATCAGCAGCCGAAAATGGAAGGAAATATCTTTGACCCTGTGGCAGGAGAGGAGCTTCCCTGTGCGTTGGTGCTTATGCCAGCTTTCTCACAGCCACAACCTCATTGTCAAAGCCAACTGCTAATGCAGCTATCGCTGACAACGATGATAGCTTCAACAGCAGCAAGGCCAGACAGAATTTCAGCAGGAGCCCACAGCACCAAGGCTGGACAGAATTTCACCGTAATCCCTTGGCAGATTTCTGGCCATCATCATGCACAGAGCACCCAGCCCTGTCTGAACGCGACTTTGAAAACTCTCATGCCAATCGTGACCTCATATTTATGCGGGAGTGGCTTTTCAGCATCAAGATACAGGAAATCAAAAAACAGGGACAGACCGTGTGTCAAGAACTATATGAGAATGAAGCTCTCACCCAATAAACCTAATCTTAAGGTTAATGTGCATCATTCTAGGCCCACCCCTCTCACCGAGTGACTGTTTTAATGCATTAATGAAGGCAGAGCCACAGCCTTATTCACATGAGAGTTAAAACAATGCGAAACCAAACTTTAAATGTGAATAACGCCTCTTTTTCACTTGATAAATGAACCAATATGTGATGCCTAGCTTTGTCTTTTGATTTGAAAACATGAAGGGATGTAAAAAATTAAAATAAATAAATAAATAAACCATGAACTATGGTATTGAGCAGGGTGAGAGAATGTCATCTGACCCCTGTCCTGGGCCAATAAAATTATACGGAAACAATGCAACAACACAAAAAAAGGAAAGGCCAAAGAGGAGACGGGGACATATTTCTTCTTTTCAGCCAAAAAAAAGTGACGAGTCAACCAAAATGTGAAATTGAGTAGAGGAGATGTTGACAAACGGTCACATTATAAGCCCTGGCCTTGTCTGCAGAATGCGCTGGGGTTCCCTTTCAGAATCGCAGTTCTTTCCTCAGCCGGAGGTTTCCCTCTCATTTTTTTTGTAATGTGAACATAGTTTTTGTACAATGGGAACCTGTAGCATTTAGGCCTCATGTTCCTCATTGTTTATTTCAACACCGACAGCAATATTTCCAATCCTGAGCCTCAGACCCTCACGCCATCTCCTGCTGCCGGGGCTGGGAGCCTTTCCCAGTGTTTCCTAGCACTGCCATACAAGCCTGTACATTGTTTTTCAACACAAACGGCTAAGTAATCATTGCACCAGCCTCTCTTATGAGAGCTGCCCATTATTTTGTGCATGCAAAACTGTCAGGCTTCACCCAGGGCACGCACGCACACGCACATGCACACACACACACACACACACAAATCTGAAATTAAGTATAATGTACGAGGCGAGATTGAGAGTGAGATAGGAGTCAAAACGGCCATGTGAAAAACTGACAGCCATAGCGGGTATGATAGAGGGAGAAATGTTACAAAACCTTATGTCAATTTTAACTACATCAGCTCACCCCAGATCACCTCCTCCACCCACCATTAAGAACGACTGAAACCAAACACCATGGAACATTAGATCTCGCTGTCCTTCAGACTCAAGTCCTGGCGGGTGGGGGGTAGCACATAGTGTTGAGGGAAGTGAAACCCCCCTCCTCCCTTCTCATCATGGAAAATACATTAACTCAAACAAGTGTGAGGAGAAATTGCAAAACCCTCATCCTGCTGATTAACCTCCTTGTGGAGAGCTATTGTTACTGTGTCTCATGGCGGGTCAGACAAATGCAAATAAAAAAATCAAATTCAATTGCAAATGCATTACCCTGTGGAACTGTGAGCTCAGGAAAAGTATGAGAACAGAAAACAAAGGAGCCAGAATCTCTTATGCTCACAGAGGAGCAGACTGAGAAAGATAAACCACAGGCTGTGCACAGTTTTTGAACTGATTCTGGTTTTCGTTGCATCAGAGGGCCAGTATCCACCTCCACACTCCCACAACACACTATTTTAAGTCTCAGCAGGACCATTCGATCCCCCTAACGGAGGAGCTTAAAGTACAACTTCTGCCCAGGAAATAATAACGCAGGTTAATGGTCATAACTGCCCTCAAAGGGTTGCCAATGTCCTTGGGGGCGCTGTCGTGCCCCCTGAGCTGGACACGTCCCGTGGTCCCACATCTAATGAAGGGGCAGCGTTCATTTGCGAAACCACAGACCCATGCATGATGGGAAAACACAGTGCTGAGGCAGAAAGGTCATGCCAAGGTGATGAAGACGGATACGCTGCCTACAGGAGCAAGAGTATGCCCTCTTCACTTCTGGAGTTTCAGAAACTGTGGGCACAGTTTGGAGAAAAAATGTTAGCTTTACATTAGTTATTTAGATGGCAGCAAACTGGTCGATTTGTAAGGCGAACATGGCATGGAAAAATTAAATGTGTAGCAACACGAGCTACAATAAGTAATGGAACAGCCAGGGCTGAAAGCAAATACACATGAACCAAAGCAATGCTAAAAATAAAAGTACAAGGCTTAACAGTACTCAAAGAGTGCAACTTTAAAGTAAAACAGATAATACTGAATTAGGAACAACGTCTAATGTTCTATAACTGCAGCATTTCCTAATATAAATTTATACGGTGCCAAAAAGTGATCCCACAAGAATAAAGTCAACTCATATGATATCTCCATACTCAGTGATTAGCAAGTATTTGAAACAGGCCAGCAACACGACACCCCAGAATTCAATTTATGATGACAGGATCAGACTTAGGACACAAGACAGATCCAATTTCTTGGAGCCAAGGTGAAGTTAAAAAGAGGTGTGTTTTGATTCTGGTGATATAAAATGATATAAAATGATATTGTGTTTACAGATTGGGATTAAAATGAGAATAAACCATTCGACCTTAGCTGGCTGGCTGACCTCATCAGGGTAGCATCCTGTATATTTGACTAAACCGCCCAATCTATATGTGTTCACAGGAGACGAGTTTAAGATTATTTCTACAGGACATGAAAGGGAAAACAGTGAGTTTGACCGGTTTATAAATTAAACTGGGTTAATATTTCTGGTCGATCATTGTCCCAAATGTGGTCCGTTAAAGGGAATGTGTTCAGTTGTTCCCCAATAAAAACTGAAACTGAGATAAATATTTGATTTTGCAGTTGTACAAAATATTGTAAATATAATGGTACTTCACTTGCGAAAGAAATGTTAACAACTGCGTAGGCATCAAATCCCTTGATTTATAATTTAGTCTGCAGAGGTTTGGAATAATAATCGGTTTATCTCCACTCAACCGATGATGAAAGTCCCATTATTATCAAAAGCTTTGTTCTGGCTGTAAAGACAGACAGTATTCAGATACCAGAGTGTAACTGATAACGTTCCCTTATGGCACAGGGGTTACTATTGTAGCCGGTGGCACCAGATGCCACAGCCAGTATAAATTGGAATGGGGGGAATCATTGGGGGAAGTGCTTTGGTTCCAGCCGGGACGAGAGGACAGGTGCACACACTCTCGTCGGCGTTGGAAGAAGGTGTAGTGAACCATCGAAATTGTTGCCATTTTGCTCAGTGCAGGGGCAAACTATCTAGCACCGGTCTTGTTATAATAGCCAAAAGATTGAAGTGCTACAATAAGTGAGCAAGTTTTTATAAAGTTTTAATCTCAAGATGGAATGGGTTTAAGATGTGAATGTTTGTTGGAGAACGGAAAAACATTGTTAAGCCTTGATTCTCCATTTTTTTAGTAAGAGCGCTGGTGCGGAAGGGTGTCCGTGTATGCAGGGAGTGTTTGTTTGGTCCCCACGTATAAGGTATGCCTCTTTTTAATGATGGATTAAATAAAGCTTGAGCATTTTAATACTTTGTAAATTAAAAGGAAATGTTTCGTTGATTTCTATTGTGCGCATTAAATAAGGTGACCAAATTAATGTCTGTATTTCTTTTCAGGGAGCTTTGCAGATTTCTTCTGCTGCTCTTACTATTCATCAGTCCCTTACGGTCAGTTTGGATTTCCAGGTTTAGATTTGGTTTCTAGACTGCCCGGCGTATGAGCCGGTATGAGGCAAAAGAATTTTGAAGAACGAGTTATGAAGTTACACCATTGGCCGGCCGGATCACGTTTGTTAGTTCCAGCCATATACTAGGTTTGGTCTTGTTGTTTGTTTGTTCCTTTGGTCAGCACTTCCCCAGGGCTAGTTAGGGTGGACTGTAGGCGAGGAGAACTGGTAGTATCTCAGGTTGGTAAGCTGAGGAGTCTTGATGTGAACATGTGTGCTTATATTTCTTTATCTCACTAGCGTGAAACTAGCAAGTGCAGTTTCCACAAGTGTTATATTACAAGTGTTAGGCTGAAAAGTGTGAGTACTTGTCTTAAGTGTAGTGATATTAGTCAGTGCTTCGCACTCTAATGATAAAGCTTAATATGCTTACCACTAAATTCTCCTCGGTTAACCACCCAGTCTATTGTTCTCAAGCTACAGGTCCAGCCCAGCTTTAAAGCCAGGGATAGGCACTCAAGTATACTGGTGCCACATGAATTGCATACTGTTGTTATAATAAACTTTGGCACTTTGACTTAACTCTGTTTCCATCATTTATTTGATAACTGCAAGGGGGGATATCCCAAGGGCCTTAGAGTTCCCCTTTAGCTCAAACAAAAAAGGTGGAGTAGTACAATTCTACACCAGGGGGTGTTACACTTGGCGTATTCAGCAGGATCTTTTTCCCCCTCTTTCTTACAAAAGAAAGATGTGCCAAAGTGTGTAGCAATAATCCTGTGGGAAGTGGTCGACTATATTTATGTGTTCTATTTCTATTTTTTTTTTCTATATATTAAGTTAGTAACACCCCCTGGTGTAGAATTGTACTACGCCACCCTTTTTGTTTGAGCTAAATGGGTCACGCACAAATTCAATGACATCCCTGGAAATGGCAGTCATCAAATCTGGCAGGGAAATTCTCCCTCAGCTGTGTGAGGAATGTCTTCATGTTCTCAATGACGTTGCTCACACCCACTGTCTATAGTGTGTTGAAGTGCACCAGCCTCCCCGATAACAAATCTGCATGGGATAGATCAAGTTTGTTTCCAAAAGCATCAAGCTTTCCACCATATCCACCACAGATTTTTCTTTCCCCTGTAGTTGCAGATTGAGTCCATTCAAAGTCGGCTAAAAATGCAACGTTGCACATGTATTCTCTGTCTTGCATGATGCGCAAGCGGTCAGCTGCTCCTTTTGATTGACTTTGCTTCAAAAAATCCACAACTTGATCACTGAGTTCAATGAAGCGCTCCAAGGCTTTGCCCTTACTCAGCCAGTGCACGTCATTGTATTCTGGCCCTTGGACAAATGTAGTTGATGACCCCTGCACTACACCTTCTTCCAACGCCAACGGGTGTGTGTGCACCTGTCCTCTCCTCCCGGCTGGTACCAAAGCGCTTCCCCCAATAATTCGCCCAATCCCAATTTATACCGGCGCGGCATCAAGTGGCACCAGCTACACTATTATTATCAGCAACTGCAAGAACCGCGAGTGGCGACCAGTGCCCTCTTAAACTCCACCGTAAGGCGGCTGAGGCAAGACGTGTTGACATGTCATGCTGTAGACAACTCTACGACCTTCTCAATACACGCTTCAGCCCTGTTCATAAAAATTTCGTTCAACTTCCACAGCCACAATCACGTGCTTGCGGACAGCGTCCAAATTTGAGTAGGCTAAACCTTGAGTAGAGACTTCACTAACCAGGCCCTCTCCATCCCACCACCCCCTTTTTCTCTAACAGACACACAGACTATAAAAAACACCAGACAACAGAGAACATCCAAACCAAAGATAGTCTTCCGTGGCTTGGCTACTAAATGAGGAAGCGTTTTGTTTTCAGACTCCGAGCCTTTCACGTCGCCACAGCTGCAGCGAACCCATCTCCACAGCAACCCGCGCTTAATCCTGCCTCCACACAGGCTGCAGTCGGAACTCGGGATTTATTCCATGGGTTTATGAGTGTAGCTAAATTGTGATACAAGCACAAGCCTTTATGCGCCTGGAAATGAAAACTAATCACCTCCGTCATCCTTGTCGTTGAAGAGTAGCCAACACAATTATATCAGTGTAACAGCGTTGTAGCAACGGCTAAATTCGAAGTACTTCACCTATCTTAGAACATTCTAACTGATGTGGGGCTATTAATTAAAACACAATACGTATATGAATACGAACATATTCGTATAAAATATGTTTTTATAAATGGGCCCAAGCACCTGCAGGGAACGCGAAAGAAAAACATTTAGAACAGCAGGTAAATGCGCGTTCTGATACACTACCACAGCGGGTCAGCTGGTGAGCGCATGCGTTACTGGAGGGTACAGGAAAGAAGACAAAAAGGTCGTCACATGATAGCTTTTCCTTTTGTTAAATACAGCCTTTGGAAGAAGAAAAAGAACAAAGGATATCCGAGAAAACAAAAACGAAGAAATAGTAGCTGTGTGAACTCAATATGTATTTTTAAAGTGGCTTATGAATCGCATGTGTTTTAATTGTAATGGCAATGTTCACGAAAGGCTAGTTGATAAAGGTTGCTACTTATTCCTTTCGGGATATTTTTTCTGCATAGCCTAAGTGCAGTTGTTTAACACTAGCTTGTCTGCGCTCAAACTCGGAAAACAAGGCAATAACGGTAACAGGAAGAAATAGGTGTGGGGACCATGAATAGTCTACTTCAAAGACGAGTTATGCAAAAGTCGTTGCGACTTCAAAGGATGGAGTCGCGATATTACATTCCGGATCTTCTTGAATTATGCAAATAAACGTGGTGAAATTTGCAATTAAACATTCAGACATAAACAAATAGCCTACGCTACTTGGGAAAGTCCGCAGCCTATATAAAAAATATTACAGGAACCGGCTCAGACGAGATAAACATTGACATGCTTTTATTGATCACGTGTTCAGTGTTTTCCAAGCGAGCTCCAACAAGCACGACAGAATACATAGGCTATAGGCTACTTCTAATTTTTATCACTGTAAGTGTTCGAATCCTATTTCAGGAAATGAACCAAGACCCGTTGTTAAAACCCGAATCATGCGACGAAAATGATAGAAGGCAGATTCCCAATATTGCCTTATTTGCCCTGCTTCTCTTGAAGGAAAGGCTGATCAGACATATAGGCTACCTGTTTTCCATACAATTAGACTGTCCGGTCATAACAAAACATCACCAATACGCCGTGGTGTCCATAAATCGTTGCATCTAGGATAAAGAATTTGAAGGTCTACAGTAGGCTAAACATTGTAACCTGAGGCAGCCTTAAAGATGAGCACTGCATCGATTCAATTAGCTAGCATTGTTTTCTAAAAGGAACTAAATCAAAGATAGTCTACGGAAAGCGCTTACCACTGTGACAGGCGAAACCATATCTGGTGTGATCCCAATGCTTTCGTATATTCGGAATATTCGAACAGAGTGCGTTTGCGCTTTGTTCGCCACCTAGAAGCGATATTGGAGCGTTTTTGTCATGCGGATTGTTTTGCCTTTTTTTAAGAACAAGCCTGACATCAATGGGGGTGGGAACAAATCTGTCATAATCGTAGGCGGGGACAGAATATTAAAGCCCATATGGGATGTGGCTAAACTAACTGACCAATTAGGAACAGGCAATATTGTATAAGGGGCAGGCTTTAGAAACATCAACGCTTTTTGATGGGAGGAGTTTTGACCGATGTTTACTAAGTAGGCCTACGCGAACTATATTCAGAAAAATAGGCTTTTATGTATAGGTCCCACTCGCAAATGTTTTAAAACACTTCCCTGTGAGGTGAAAACTAACCACACAAATACACGATATCTATGAAGACAATGCAACTCAAAGTCACTCTCCCAAACACGTCTCCGCATTCATCAGGAACCACACTGATGTTGGCATCAGTACATATGGGAAACATTTTGTGCTGCTACCTGCGACCTCAAATTTTGATTTGTAGTGGCATCTTTATCAAGCAATATAAATGACGCACACATATTTTATATCTTTAACAAAAATATATTTATATGTACACTGGATACACTTAAACGTGAAAGGTACAATAGTTTTATTAAACTAAAATAAAAACGTCTGCAGGAAATCAAAGGCAATGACATTTGCAAAATGTAGACCTAACGTTACTTAACGACCGATTGACTCCGCTGCAAAAAGGTACAGTTAAGATATTCTGTTATATGATTGGTTTTTCTCGGAGCTGCTATGGAATTTCAGAGATATTTTTCAATCAATCTTAGATTATAGTGCGTTTGCAAAGAGCTGACTCAAATGTTTAAAGAGGAACTGACGTAGAGAAACCGGATGACGTTGTGACACGATAGAAGCACTAGTCTTTTTGCCAAGGCTAGATCCAACAGTAGCTTGGAAATATATTTTCGCCTGTTTCGTTGTAACATCAGACGTATATTGTATAAATGGAATAGTTAGCTAACGGTTCCACGTCGTGGTTGAAGCCCATGTTAACTTCAGAAGCGTGTTTGTTTGTTCTTTTTGGGTTAGTTTTGTAGCTTCGAAATTAGCTTTCTAGCTGGCTAGATAAGCAGGTAGCTGGCTAGCTGTAAAGAATAAAGCTAGTTCACTAGGAAACTAGCTAACTACAAACAACGCCCTGTGTAGACAGGGCGCAGGTACGACTAGACAGTTACAAGAGAAGCCCAATTCCTGGGCTCGAAACGGCAGGAATACGAAGAAGATTGTTGTGGTGCGCAGGGGGGGGACCTCTGCCCGAAAAAGATAAGCATGGACTTCGAAAATGTCCTCTCAATTGCTTCACAAAACCAGGGCCTCAACAGCGTAAGCCTAAAGGTAAGTTAGCGAAACACTTTATAGTATTTAGCTAGTAAGCTAACACATACCAAGCCAAATGTCAGCGGCTGCTAGCTGTGTACAAATACTTAAGCAGTAAATCTATGTATGCCAAGGTAGCGAGACTGCTACATTTAAATTCCGTTGGTTAACGTTAGCCATACAGTTTATATACTTGTACTCGCAAAAGACAGCTAGTAAATCAAGTTAGACACACAGGAGATGCGCAAAGTAGTTTAGTTTGTTGCCTCGGTCATTCACACCTAGCGGATTCTGGATAATTCTTAGTGTGTGTGGTAGTTGAACTAGGTAGGCCAGTTGTGAAATCGTGAAGCACGCCATCTCCGGTGAAATTATTCAACTTTTGTCGTTTTTCTTGCTGGCCAGTAATCCTGCGACTCTTCGCTTTAAATTATTGAGCCAGTATACAGTTAATGTAAGTAAATGGATGCTTAACGACGTCAGCCACATCTTAAACTGGATAGCCAAAATTGTAACGAGAATCTTGTCCCACCCTAGAAGATATTTTGTAGAAAAATAAAATAACGCTCAGCTTGCCAGTTTGTTACATTGTATCGCAATTCAAAGTGTATTCTTGCTTTAAGAATATGTCCACGTTTGTTTTGTCACAACTGGACATCGCGAGAAACCACACCTATCAATTACCGAACGTTTGCAAAATCTTAATTACACAGTTCCAGGGAGGACAAGACGTGTATTTGGAACTACTTTAGTGTATGAATTCGAATAGCAGTGCATTTGTACAGACAGGCCTGGAATCCTAAACAAAGGAAAGTAATGTTTAACATTGCTGGGTTATCGCCCAGCAATTACAAAATTCTATATTTATTTTACCCATCTTGGTCCACAAGATCAACAGTGTAAAAATCAAAAAAGGTTTACGGTTGAACGTGTTCATGGCAGTACACTCAACACTGGCAAGAACACGAAAGCTAATGACGTTTCAATGATTTCTGCACACCACGTGTTAAGTCTCAACGGTCTGTCACAGTCTTTTGACCGAAATAATTTTTTTAATTGCGTAATTATTGTGCTAGAGTCTTCATGTTATGTCATGCACGCACGAAAATAGCGTTTATATATTTACAAAGCAGTGGACCTACAGTTATTGTTGTACTAGTTTTTTTTAAAGTCTTATTACGGTTTACCATGTCCACACCACTCGCATCACTTTTTATTTCACCTTTATCCTGAGACGTAGAGAAGCCATTTTACAACAGAGACCTGACCAAGAAGCCACTGGAGTTATATAGTCTATAGTCTAAAAACAATTAAATAATAAAATCAATTCCTAATTGAATGAAGCCATCTAAACAGTATGTTCTGGAGACTGTTACAGGGATGGCTTCAGAATAGCACAGCTAAAATTTTATTTAAAAAATGAAAGCCTATTATAAAATATTACGTTCAATATTATAGATTGTATGGCTGATAATAGCAGTCTTGAGAACTGTTTAAGCCTCTGTAAGTAAGATACATTATAACTTTAATCTGTGGCTGCCACGACAACTGTAGTTCATGTATAAGACCAGAATGTAATCAACTGTTTCCATGAACAGCAGACACCAAAATTGTTCTTAAAGAATATATTCCACAAAAAGATATGTAGCTTATGTGTATGTTTACGTCAAGCCACAATTATTTAATGTCTTCGTGTTCCAAAAAAAGCAGCAGCACCTGAATGTTTAATGTGCAATTAATTTTTTTGTGATGTAATTGATCATCTCTGTTGTTTTAAATAGAAGCGCTACAGCCTTCAGGCTGGCCCACCTAAGAAAGATCCAAGATCAAAGGGTGTCAACTCAGCTGCGATCCAGGCTTTCTTGAAAAAGAGAGAGGTGGAGGATAAAAAGAAAGGTATGCATTGTAATCTAAGTTGATATGTAATTATTATATGTTTAAATATAATAGGATCTAATGAAAGTGTTGTTATTTTTCATTATTGTCATTTGTTTAGCAGGAACCTTTGTTACCATGTGTGTTTCATGTGAGTCATTGATTATTGCAGAGCAAAAAATGAAGAAGCAAAAAGATGAGCTATTGGCAAAAAGGGTGGAGCTGAAGTCTGACAGAAAGGCCCGGGCAATGGCATCCCGGACCAAGGACAACTTCAAGGGCTACAACGGCATCCCAGTGGTTGAGCTGCCCAAAAAGAGAGGGATGAAGGCTGAAGCATCAGAAGACCACAGGGACACAGATTATGAGGACAACTATGAGTACTCCCAGAGTGACTCAGACCCAGACCCAGACCCAGACCCAGAGCCAGAGCCAGAGAGGGTGCCCAGCAGGCCCCTCTCAAAGCCCTCCCAGAAGCCCCCCGCTGCAACCAAGCCTGCCCCACCACCCATGAACTTTGCAGAACTCCTGAAGCTGGCGCAGAAGAAGCAGTTTGAGCCGGTGGAGCTGAAGCCCGTCAAGAAGAGTGAGGAGAGGCTGCGCACGGCGGAGGAGCTGAAGGAGCTAGAGATGGAGCGTAGGGCCAGGCGACTGGATCGCGGAGGAGATGCCAGGCAGGATCGGGGAGGAGACACGAGGCAGGAACGGGGAGGAGACGCCAAGCGGGATCGGGGAGTAGATGCCAAGCGAGACAGGGGAGTAGGAGATGCCAGGCAGGACCGGGGAGGAGAAGGCAGGCAGGACCGAGGAGGAGACTGCAGGCAGGACCGGGGAGGAGAAGGCAGGCAGGACCGAGGAGGAGAAGGCAGGCGGGACCGGGGAGGAGATGCTAAGGGGATCCAGGGAGTAGATGCCAGGCGGGACCGGGGAGGGGATGCCAGGTGGGAGCAGGGAGGAGACATCAGGCAGGAGTGGGGAGGAGATGCCAGGCAGGACCGGGGAGGAGATGCCAAGGGGATCCGGGGAGGAGACGCCAGGCGGGACCGAGGAGGAGATTCCAGGCAGGAGTGGGGGGGAGACATCAGGCGGGAGCGAGGAGGAGATGCCAGGCGGGAGCAGGGAGGAGACGCCAGGTGGGAGCGAGGAGGAGACGCCAGGCAGGACCGGAGGCCACAGGCTACCCCCAGCTCCTCCAAGAGGAGTGCACCCATGCTCACAGCCAACAAGATGGCTCAGAATGGGAAACCGCACAAGAGCTCCTCAGAGAAGCCCCCTCTGACTGGGACCAGTAAGAAACCAAAGCCCCACGCCCCCGGGGAGAGGGAGAGGGAGAAGGTGAGGGAACGGCCGAATGGCTCCTCCAAGCCATCCTGCCCAGCCCGACCCAAACCTGTCTCCGGCAGCTCCAGCCCTTCAGGTGCCTTCTGCAGCAAAGCACCTATGAAAGCCAGCACTCTGGCGACCGCCAAAATGCCTGCACCCAGACCTGCGTTGAGCCAGAGACCGCCAAGCAGCACCAGCAGTGACCTTATCCACAGGAAAGGGAACCCTCCTTCGCTACCTCCTGGGAAATCGGCTGGGTCTGGGACCCGACCCAGCTCTACCCCTCACGGTTCCACCCCTGCCAGACCCCCCGGCATGGCCAAGCTGAGCTCTGGCACCTCAGGGAGACCTGGGGGCTCTGTCCCCCCGCAGCCCAGGAAAGGGGAGCCGGCACGGCTGGGGAAAGGGCCCCCACCCCCAGCCAGGCCAAGCAGCAACGGACAGACCCGACCAGCCCCCTCCGGCCCTCCGAGACCCTCTGGCCATCTCCAGCCCAGGCCTGGGGGGAGTTCCCAAAGTGGGGTCCGGCCCATGCCCCAAGGGCCCGGTAGGCCAGGGGACAGCAGCAGCAACGGACAGACCCGACCAGCCCCCTCCGGCCCTCCGAGACCCTCTGGCCATCTCCAGCCCAGGCCTGGGGGGAGTTCCCAAAGTGGGGTCCGGCCCATGCCCCAAGGGCCCGGTAGGCCAGGGGACAGCAGCGCACAGGGGCGACCCATCAGCAGCCTGGGCTCCGGGCCCGGGAGACCCAAGTGCACGGTGGTGTCCGAAACCATCTCTTCCAAGAACTTTGTGCCAAAACCTGGAATGGGACCAAGGATTCCTCCAGGATACAGACCCATGATGAGACCACCTGGTAAGGGCTGAGCATTGAGACTGGGCGGTGGGTGGTTGTTCAATGGACGGACTACGTGACAGTGGGTGAAAACCTCCATATTTGTCACAGTTTTAGTGCATTGTCTACTAATAAACCTAGACACCGAGTTTGTCATTTCCACTCAATGTTTGATTGGAGGAGCACTAAATGTCTGAGTTGAGCAATCGCAAGATGTCGGTGTCCTGGCCACTAGTTTGCGGGAAGGGGTTAAAATGATTTAGGCACTTTTAATAGAAAGGTGCATATACCTTGCACTAAGTGAATTTGGACTGTGACACAATTTATATTGTTTTGTCTGTGTACTCCAGTACGTTGGATTTAAAATAGAACAATGAATATGAAGTTAAAGCGCAGACTGTCCTCTTTAATTTAAGGGAATTTTCACCCTTATCTGGTGATCCACGTAGGAATTAAAGCCCTTTTTATACAGTGTTCCCACATTTTAGGGGAGTAAATGTAATTGGACAATTGGCTACTCAGTTGTTTTTTGGCCAACTGTGTGTTTTTGCATCTTTAGTTCATTCACAATGATTCTAGGTTTGAAATTTGCATTTGGGTTCTTTTGCTGTTGTCTCTCAACACGAGGACCAAATAATAAAAATCAGAAAAAAACAATTTGAGACATAGCTTTAAAAAAAATGGGTATGTCAAAATCAACTGTTTGGCACATTGTTAGGAAGCAAACATTTACTGGGGAGCTCAGCAGTTGCAAACGACCTGGTAGATCACGGGAGACCACTGTAATGGATGACTGAAGAATACTTCCAATTGTGAAGAAAAACCTCTTTTCAGCCGTCAAACACAAGAACACTCTCCAGGTTGTAGGCAAAGGTATGTCAAAGATTACCATAAATAGAAGACTACACTAGGATAACATCAGAGGGTTCATGACAAGATGCAAATCACTTGCCTCAATAACAACAACCAGGTTAGAGATAGCAAAAAAAGCGTACATTATAAAGCATTCTGGAACAATCACCCATCCTTAATCTAATTGAACACGCATTTCACTTGCTGAAGACAAGACTGAAGGCAGAACGTCCCACTAACAAACAGGAACTGCAGATGGCTGCAGTACAGGCATGGCAGAGCATCACCAGGGAAGCTACCCAGCGTCTGGTAACCTCTATGGGTTGTAGACATCAGGCAGTCATCAAAGGATTTGCATCAAACTACTAAATATGATGAATTAATTTCATATTATGTTCATTTGCCCCATTACATTTGATCTCCTAAAATGGGGGGAGTATGTTTAGAAAGGGCTGTAATTTCTACATGGATCATCTGATATGGATGTAATTGTCCTCAATTTATAGCTGGCAGTCTGTGCTTTAACCTCATATTTGTTGCTTTATTTCAAAATCCAGAGTGCTAGAGTACACAACCAAAAGCAAAAAATTGTGTCACTGTATATAGTGAATTAATTGATTTTAACTGTATATAGTGCCATGCACCACTTTCACGCCACAGCGAACATTTCATGCTCACTCAGACATGAGTCATAGGAAGACACTTCACATGCAGCTCTCAGGTAGACTTTGACTGGCCAATCAAACATTGCTCCAGTTCCACCTGCACTGTTTATGGAAAGTTCCAGGCAAATCTAATGGAATAGTGTAAATTACTGTAACCTGACTGGTTACAGGTGAATGTTTCAGAAGAGCATGCAATGTTTTTCAGTTTGGAGAGTAGTTTCCTGTGTTGTTCAACTACAGGCATCCCAAAATGGCAGCAAACAAAGGCCTCTGTGTAACAGGCCACAACCGCTCCACTCCACTGCTTAGTGCTTAGGATTAGTGAGTCAGCGGTATCCACGCTCCGCTGTCCGCCACCTAGCCGCTGTCCCACTGAAAGGCAGGGCTCAGGCACTTTCTCCACTTAAGTGGTATAGAACGTGACTTTTTTTTTACAGACCATTAATCCTTTTCCAATGATGTGTACAGAGAAGCAGCCCTCGTTTTTTAATTGGCTGTGTTTAGGCCAGCCTGTCAGATCCTTCTGCTGACACTAAAGGGGTCTCTCTGCATCCACAGGCCCACCTCTCCCGCCAATAACCTCCAGCTACAAGCGCAAGTATGAGGACATGGAGGATGAGTACGACTCTGAAATGGAGGATTTCATCGATGACGAAGGGGAAGACCAAAGCGTAATCTCCAAGCACATCAGGGAAATTTTCGGCTATGACCGGACCAAGTAAGCCACAGGCGGCTGCTAAAAGCCAAGACTTCAGAGAAAGAGAGGGAGTGTGTGAGAGAGAGGGAGTGTGTGTGTGTGTGTTCACCTTAGAGTGCTCAGTAACAAATACATTAAACTCAGGAAGTATATGTGACTAACAGTCTGTGTTGTTGCAGATTCAAAGATGAAAGTGACTATGCACTGAGGTTTATGGAGAGCAGCTGGAGAGACCAGCAAAAAGAGGAGGCCAGGAGGTGAGTGATTCATTTGAGACAGCCCACATCTTTCATCATCTGGCCTGTAAAAGGCACAGTCTAAATGGGGTTTTCACAAACACAATCTACAGTAACAAATCACAGGAGCAGTAGCACATTATCATAGTTAGCATGTTACACTGGGGAGCACCTGTTATCCAAGGCTGGGGAATTCCTTACTTCTGTGTTCATGCCAGCACTCCCATGAGTAAGGATCTGCCAAAGTGTGCCAAGAGAAATTATTAAACTTATTTTCCTTACTTGTTGGATTTGATTGGATTTGATCTCTGTTGATTTTGATTTTGTAATTTGCTATTGGTACTGCAAGCATTTAGTGTTCACCGCAGCTGAACTTACTGCAAGTGTTTTTTTTGTTTGCGTGTGTGGCATTAGGGTGGGTTTTACTGATCATTTTTCTGTTCTTGCACTAGCCTGAAGTTGGCCGTGCTTGAGGACCTGGAAGAGGAGAAGCGGGAGGAAGAGGAACTGAAACAGCAAAGTGCCAAGAAGAGAAAAAACAGATAGTGTTCATCTGTTTGGTTACAAGAGAACTTTGTCCTTCACGCCAAGAGCAGGGGGGTGTGGACTAGGAGGCCGAGCCACTGCCCCATGAAACGCTGCACATTTTCCTCCCGTTCATTTGTGTTTGATATCGAGGAGGATGAGAGGACGTTTGGAACAGGGAAAACTGACGAAATGAAAAAAGCAAGAGAAAGTGGAAGGATTGGAACAGTTGGTAGGAAGGGAGAGCAGTGAGCTGACAACTCCTCTGTTACACTATTTATTTCCCCAGAATAAGCAGGTTTTGCACTACTTTTGTCATCAATCATTGAGCTGCACCCTATTAATGGAAGAATAATATAAAATCATGTTCCTCAAATGTTTTTTTTTCTGTCGATAGAAATCTTAGATATTTACTTTTTAGTTGCCCAATCAGTGAACAGCAGCTAATCTGTTTTTCAGTCAGAGTATAGACATATGGCCCTCAGCCTTTGTGGTCTCCTTTTACTAATGCTAATAATTTAATTGCTTACAGGAGAAGACATAATGCCATTTGTAATGTATTTTTCCCTTGTTTAAAAGATTTGACAGATCTCATTGTTTTCTGGTTTTTTGTGTGTCTGTGTCTGTGTTAGTGTGTGTTCTAAACTGTAGTGGTTATTGGCACGGAGGTCTTCTGCAGTATTCTGGAGAGCTCCTGTTCCTGTAAAATGGGTGATTTACAGTATATTCCCATCCAGTGCAAACGGTGTTTACAATTAGGTCACCGAGTTGGATAGAAGAGATGTCTAACCTGGAGTGCTCTAGATTAGAATGACTGACTTCTTTAAAAGTTGCTATGCGAGTATAAAACAAAATGGTTTTCTCACAAGCATTGTGTAGAATTACTGGGGAGGGGACATCGGCGATCTTTTATTTTTTTTAACCACTTTATATCACCTTCCCATTGAATGTATGTGGCAGTTGTGTGACTTCATTGTCCCAGTTACACTAAGGTAAATGACAGGAGAGTGAGGCTGCAGGATGTCTGTTTGGTTGAGCCCTGCCCTGTCCTATCAATCAGTCTGGACCTATCAAGATGTGGCAGTCCATAACAAAATACCTATTGGTTCAGTAGGCCACTGGTAGCCCATGAAACTTGGTTCATTAAACCTCATTCTCCGTCACTACAAAACATTAACATTATGGTGGGCAGTTTGAATTTTAGGCTACCTGCTGCAGTTGTAAATCCACTATTCTGTAAATGTTTTTTTTGTTTTTTGTTTACAGAGCAACATAATGACTGTAGAGGGGAAAATATTACAAGCCACTTTGCACCAAGAGAAAGGCAAACAATTCCCTCTAATTTCTTTAGAGATGGCCAACATGATTGACTATTCCTGTGTGTCCTGTAAAATCACAGAAAATGGATGTCTACACTGAGCAAGGAAATTGGCCATAGACATTTTACTATTTTTTTCCTCAGTGTGAGACGAATGTGTGCTGTTTTCTTTCCTTATTAAAAGGCTATTTTGAAAACTCACTGACTTCAGTACTGAGCTGTAAATTACATGAAGCACATTTAATGCAGAGCTTTATTGCTTTTCAGAATTGCTGCCATATGATTTGTCATTAATAACTTCATGAAGAGCATTCCATAAAAAAACAAAGTGAACCAATCACTTTAAGGCAGTAATTCTGTTCATTTTAGCATCCGAAAAGAGGGGGTGTGTGTTTGAGATCAGTCAGCGTGCATCCTCGAAACACGGGTAACCTGATCAGAACATTTATAACCCTTAGCTTACCTCCAGTATACCAGAGGGTGTCATGCTCTATGGAGTTCAGGTAAGTGATTTATGGTGGTTGTTTCCTTCTTACCAGTCTTCTATGTCCCCAAGTGGATGGAATTAGCAGCCTCCAAGTGTTCGTCTCACATAGCCTTTGGTGTCCCTGAAAAAGTATTAGTATATTTTAGTCAAGAGGCACACCTGAACTTCTAATTTCTAAAACGGTTGCTGTGGTTGATAACTCGTCACTTTTTCCAGTTCCAAGAGTCTATAAGCACACCATAAGGGAGGTTCGCTTACAAGGTGTTCAGTGGAAATGCCCCAATAGCCTACATATACACTAGTATAAAAAATAGCTGGCCTTGTAACCTGAAGGTCACAGGTTCAATTCCTGGGTTTGACACTGCAGTTGGACCCTTGAGCAATATACTTAACATTGCATTGTTTATCCGGCTGTATGAATGGATGCTGTGTAAAAAGTTGTCTAAGTTGCTCTGGATAACAGCATCTGATAAATGCCTGTAATGTAATGTAATTATAAAAATGAAATGTGTAAAGAAAATGTGTATCAAAATATCTGGTTGCTATGTCAAATGGCATACCTAGTTTTAACTCCTATATCTTTTAAAGTTTTAAATGCATACTGTAAATACAGAACTATTATCACAACCATTCAAAATACAAATGACCAGGCATGGTCATTCCAGTATTAAAGCTGGTTATTGATTATCATGACGATTTAAATACATGAATAAATCTCTTTCACAAAGCAGGACTACTGAGTTAGCTGGATAACTGCACTGAGTAAAACCTGGAACCCTCCCAGATCTAGAATATGGACTGAAATAAAAAGACCAAAGATCTTTTGCTTTGATGTTCTAGAACAGTGGTTCTCAAACTCGGTCCTGAGGGACCCCTGTGTATGCTGGTTTCCATTCCAACCTCAACAGCAATCCCAGAATTTTAACAAGCTGTTAATTTTTCTTAATTAGGTGCTTTTCATGTTTTAGAGCTGGCGTCTCCAGTCTTATCCAGAAAGGGCCAGTGTGGGTGCACACCTGATCCTGATTCTACTAATCAAGGTGCTTAGCAGTGACTCTAGTGATTGATTAGTAGATTCAGGTGTGTGCACCCACACTGGCCCTTTCTGGAACTCCAGCTCTAAACATGAAAAAATAACAGCTTGTTAAAATTCTGGGATTGCTGTTGAGGTTGGAATGAAAATCAGCATACACAGGGGTCCCCAGGACCGAGTCTATAAGGACCACTGTTCTAGAAAATTTGCAGAATATAAATAATGAGTCTTGAGGATGTTAAAAATATCCGGCAAGGTAATAATTTCGAAATGACACGCCATTCCCATTTTAGTTGCCTAGGGCCAAATATTTTTTAAAAGAGGGTTGCCAGATGTTTCTTCTTATTGCTGAAACGTATGTTTTGTCACCAGAAATACTATCACTTTAACTATTTAGACAAAGATAATGAGATTAATAACAAATTAATTAATAAATAATGGATTGAATAGCTTGTATAAAATCGGTCGATCACAATATACGCCAGACGATTCGTGACACTTTGGCACAATGATTTAACGCTACGCTTGTAACTTCCGAAGTGCTTCGCTGCAACCCCAGCTGCCATAGAAACGTAAATTTCGGCTTGCCGTAGCCCATACACATAAGAACCATAGACATGCATATTTAACTAGATAGGATAGCACGCCCTCAGTCTCTTAGCCAAACTCAGCAGTGAAGCCCCGGAAGTAAGCTTGTACTGCGCATGCCTTCGTTGTTGAGGGCAGCAGTGAGCGCTATCAGACTTTTGAAGGCAAAATAAAACTTCCCCGATGGTATTTTGAAACTTGACTGACGACCGTTACGTTTCATATGAAAAGCATATTGAAAAGTATGCATTATATAATAAAATATGCACATTTTAATAAATATGTTACCAAGACTTCTAGACCAAAACAACCATTGTTTCAGAAACTGCTGCACACATAATGAAATTCATGATCACAAAAAATAAACCGATGAGGTTTTCTTGGGTTGTTAAATCACCTTGGATTTCTACATTGAATTCAATGGGAAACAAGCGCTTTTGCCCTCTAGCATGCGCAGTAGAGGCTCTTTCCCATTACTTCCTAGGCTTCATCGCCTGGCCCCTCCCACCTCTCCAGTTTCTTACACTCATGATCGGAACTCCAGTTTCGCGGAAGTTTTTATTCTGTTGCCAAGTTATGTAGGCAGCAGGTTGCTGTTGGTTCCGCCGTACAAAGTCAAAGCTTTGATTGTTAATCTCTCAGACTAGACACTGTCAATCAGCAGATGTTACAACATGGATCTTAGCTCGGAATCTATAAAGAGGATACTCGGAAAGGTTTGTAGACAATTTGGGAAACTAACGTGAGTTAGCACTTTAAGATGAGACGGATTGCTATCTAGAATTAGGTATCTACTGGCAAAACCAGCTTTACCACATTGCTGACCATTTAGCATACAAGCTATAAATGGAGCATTTACACCGACGTGTACATGTAAGAACTAACTCCTGTCTTATTTGTTTTCAGTATAAGTTTCGAGATGTGGCGATCGAAGAACTTCAGAAAGTACACAGGATACACCCTGATTTGGTAGCACAGGCCGGCACATACAGTAAGTTAGTCAACTAAATACAATGCATAAGATTGCATCCTATCTGAAACCAGTACGAGGAAACAAGGTAGCATAGAAAGCTAAAGTTAGATCCACTTAGGTATTCTTAGGTGATCAAAATGTAGCCAACAAGCAAAGTGTTTTTAACTTGCTTATAAAATGCGCAAATCAACATTTACTTAAACAAGAAAAACTCATTAACCAGCATTTCTGAAGTGTACAATAGCATTTTTTCTCCAGGATTCAAGCTTATTATCCGCAATTCAGTCTCTCAATGACCAACTTTCGTGAAGACTGTCTACCACCAGCCTGTTATACGATTAAGGTCTTTCCTTGTGTTGTAAATTAAGACAATGTCCTGTTTTTTTTAATCAGGGGTTTGTAAATAATCACACCCGAGTGACAAAATAGTCTTTATGCGTTGTTTAGGGCTTCTAAAAATGCTGTCTCTATTATTGTCTGTGCATGTAGCTTTTACTGACGGCACCCAGAAGGACCTCCTTAAACTGGTGGGCAACATTCCAGTCAGATATCAGGGTGAGTTTGATTCTAGACCACTAATATTTTGAAGCCATCTCGGCTACACCGACATGCATTTCCTCATTTGGCCAGTATTTCTGGAACAAGTTATGTCTTAAGGATTAACACACCAAGGTTGTCAGTCTGTATCAGAAGCCTGACCTTTAACCTCTACTATTGGTCACACTCGTACAGAAATGGTTGAACTTGTGGCCATGAAACCTCTCAACATGTCTCTGGCATTGCAGGCCACTCGTACAATCTGCCCATCCTCCTGTGGCTTCTGGACTCCTTCCCCTTCACCCCTCCCATCTGCCTGCTCCGCCCCACCCCCAACATGGTGATCCGAGAGGGGAAGCATGTGGACTCTCGGGGGAAGATCCACCTGCCTATCCTGCACAACTGGGACCATGTGAGCACCTGTAGTGGGACACAGTGTTTAGACTCAAGACCAAACTCTTACTTTACTTCAATCCATTTCTTTTTAAAAACAAAAGGGACAGTTTTTGAAAGATGAATGTCATCATTTCATGTTGTATGCCACATTTAGTCAGGGCTCACTGTCATTTGTGGTCCTGTGGAATACATATCCATACAAAAAATAGAGACTGTGGTTTGCAATAAAATTTGAAATGTAAGTATAAAATGTGTATTAAAATGCAGCCATGGGGCAAAAACACTAGCAGCAGAAATAAGTAGTCTACATATTTCCAGAGGGTTGCAAGTTTGGATCCCAGGTGTTGCCCCTGTTTCAGTATAATTAATTATATTCTTTGTTTATATAAATTAATAAAGTCTGGCACCCTGGTCAACGACATGCCTCAATCAGTATTGCAGTATCACAATTTGAGCCATAATAACTTAAAATATTTTCACTGAAAGGCCTGAGTTGTTGGTGTAAAACATGCTGATAAACCTTGTTTTGTGTGGAACTGCTTTGTAGCCGAAGTCCACGGTAAATGGCCTCTTGGCTGAAATGATTGCCAAATTTGAAGAAGATCCCCCACTCAGCTCGAAAACTTCAAGAGACAGCAAGGACCCAACAGACCTGCTCGCCTTTGTGTCAAAACTAACAATCGGAGAAAGTGAGTCCAGGAACTATTTAATTTGGCTTGCTTTGGGTGCCAGATAAAAGTACGCAATCAGCCGTTTTTGTTCATGCACTTTGACTGAGCCATACAGGTAGAGGTGGAACAAAATCTGTAAATTTAACACTGGAATTATTCAGACTCACTATTTAAATCTGCTGTTCAGCTGCTGTACATATGTCTACTGGATGTGATATTGGGTGTTTCATTAATTAGGCTACATGCTAATAACAATAGCTCCATTTGCATGTGGAATTTGTTTTGAAGTTTGCGAGGACAATTAACTATCCTGCTTTGTTTAATGTAGTTTTGTTCCTGGCCAAAGTGTTGGCAGAAGGGCGGGATGGATGTGGATCCCTTCCTGTCAGATGTTTCAGCTTATTTTTGTACTTAATTTTGGGGCTGTTTTAGGTTCCCTTTTCAGTAGGCTATTTGTACCTGGAAGTCAAACTGTAGCCCAGTGCAGTTCCACTTGGTTGGAGATTTCCTGAATAGCCCATGACCTTTTAAAAACCTACATGGAAACTCTACTAATGACTAGCTAGTGCTTAAGAATTGCCTTCTGTAAATATTAACTTAGCATATGTGTGTGTGTGCATGTGCATTTAATGGAGTTTCCAGGTAGAATTGTTAATGGACCAGGTAATTCATGTTTGGCAGCAAAAAAAAAAAAAAAAAGCCACATCTAAGCTTTCATAAATTTTAATGAGGTACTTCATCTCAAACGTATAGATATTTACACAAACATAAAAGAGCACTGTCCGCTCCTGTCACAATAAACTTATCGGAAACTACTCCTATCCAGCTGAAGATAAAGAGCTGTGTCACTAAGTAGGGCCAGTGCTATCTGTTGATATCTTGGCAGAAAAATCCCATAACACAAGTGTCCTTTGTCCTCTGTTTATAGGCGGAGTCAAGCCTGATCGACCAGTCAACAAAGTCACTGTAATAGGAGGTGGAGACTTAGGAACGGCCACTGTATTGAGCCTTTTGGCCAAGGTAACTCTTTTAAAACTCCTGGATGTTTAAAAAAAAAACAAATCAGTAACTTTTTTTTTCAAGTTTTGTGACTGTCAGGTAGATCCATTTGTGGCCATGCATATCCTCCAAGATCAGAACATTCTTTCAAGACCCTGTCTGTTTCTGACCAATACCATCTATTTTATTGACATCTAAGGGTAGCGTGGACAAGCTGGTCTTCATTGACCTTCCTGACAGCTCAACTAAAGGAGGGACCATGGATTTAGAGATTTTCCATCTGCCCAAAGTGGAAGTTTCCAAAGGTACACTCACAGTCCACAATCAATCTGGCTGTCTCTCCCCTCTCATTACCCTGTATGCACACTAGAGCCTTCCAGCACCAGTACTGCTGGTTATGCTTATATCAGTGTATAACACTGTAGTCTGGGTTATGGGTTATACCAATGTCCATTTAATTTTTATTTCTATTACTCATACAAATTCTGCTATATATTTCATAAGGAGATGAAATTAATAATGTAACATTATTACATTAGTAATGTAGTCCCATTGAATAGGACAAGATGTAACACCACAGAATAGAATAGGGCAGGGGGAAATAATCAACTGAACTCTCTTCCCTGGGTGTAGACTTGTCGGCGTCGGCTGGGTCGAAGGTGGTGGTGGTGACGGCGAATGCCTGGAGCGATGAGCAGTCATACGTGGGCGTGGTCCAGACCAACGTGGATCTGTACAGAGGGTTCATCCCCACCGTGGCCCGGCTCTGCCCACAAGCAGTACTGCTCATCGCCTCTCAGCCAGGTCTGGACCCAAACTGTACACACCCCACAGACGCTCACTACAGACTGTTACACACTGTCCCTGCAGACTGGTACACGCTCACTACAGACTGTTACACACTGTCCCTGCAGACTGGTGCACGCTCACTACAGACTGTCACACACACTGTCCCCGCAGATTGGTACACACTTGTTACACACACTGTCCCTACAGAGTGATACACAAATTAGTACAGACTGTTATACACACTGTCCCCACAGACTTATACATTCTGACTACAGTCTGTTACAAACACAGTCCCCACTAATTGGTACACTCTCACTACCGTCTGTTACACATAGTCCCCACAAACCACACACACTGAGCCAGTCCAGTCCCCTGTGTCCTGACCCTAGAATTCCCCTCGCCCTCCTACAGTGGACATCATGACCCACGTGGCGTGGAGACAGAGCGGACTGATGCCATCCTGCGTGATCGGTGCCGGGTGCAACCTGGACTCAGAGCGCCTCAATTACATAATCAACGTCAGCCTCACAGGACACAGCACCGGCAAGCAGGGCTGGGTCATAGGGGAGCTCTCCGACAACAAGGGTATGCACAGCCCCTTCTGCCACGCCTAATCACACCTTACACTGACTTTTAAACATTTACTGATACAGTAGCATTAACATCAGCATTTTCTGTTGCTAATTGTTGGTTTGATCGGCTAGTTTGCACAGTAGAATAAGCTTTTTCTGTAATACTGCCATACTTTTTTTATTCCTGATTGATTTATGTCACACTGAACTAAACTGTCTGCCACGCTACCGTTATGTGCATAGTTTTCACAGGACAAGAAATACAATGTAATTCTGTGGCCCTGTTCTAGTTGCCATCATGGCTAATATGGGTCCGGAGATGATGCAGGTGTCCAACTCCGCCAAACCCCTGACTGACAGGTAAGCACAGTGCCATCTACTTTTCTGCGACTGGCTCTGGTCTGTGTTGATGGCATTGCACAAAATTTTACACATCTTAAAATCTTCTGGTGACTACCAGTGTGAGGTAAATTGAGTAGTGAGACTTTTAACCAGAGAGCTGTTGGCCTGAATCTGCTGGTTATGCAGCTTTTGCTGTTCTGACAAGGGTTTTGTAACTATACCCACAGTCTGGATCAAACGTGTGGGAATTAGTTCAAGGTAAATTTTGCACTGATATATAAGCATTTTTTGACAGGGAGCGGTCAATATGTTGAAAATTTTGCCATGTCATGTAGATAGAGACCCTGATAATGTTCAAGTCTAGGCGTGATGCAGTGCTGGATACAGCCTATAAGGAAAAGATGGATTTAAATGGACTGACTGGCTGGTCCTCACTGTTATGCGTTTGTATCTGCGGTCACCTTTGGTTGCTGGCAGAGCCTTCGAGATGCTGAAGGGGAAGGGGCAGAGGTCCTGGTCAGTGGGGCTGTCCATCGCTGACATCACCAACAGCATCCTGCTGGACAAGAAGAAGATCCACTCCGTCTCCACACTGGCTCAGGCAAGCTTACCTCATACACCCAACACTATGGCCGCTGCAGACAAGCCTACATCACACACAGATAAGTCTACATCATACACGGAACACAAAACACTGCAGACAAGTCTCTGTTACACAGAAACACAATAACCATCGCACAGATGGTGTACAGCACTTTGGTCAATGCCAGTTGTTTTAAATGTGCTTTATAAATAAAATTTACTTACTTACTTACAGACAACTCTACATCACACACTAAACACTTACGTGTACAGCCAAGTCTACATTACACACTCCATACCATAATCACTGCAGACAAGCCTACATCATACATGGAACACAAGACACTGCAGACAAGTCTCTGTTACACACCAAACACAATAACCACAGCACATATAAGTCTGAATCACACACTGAATCGTACATCCACCGCACACACACGTGCCGCTGTCCTCATGTTGTGTGTGTATATGTTTCGTATGGCAGGGCTGGGGGGGCATTGGGGTGGAGGTGTTCCTCAGTCTGCCTTGTGTCCTGGGGGCGACGGGGTCGATCCGGCTGGCCAGCGTGCCTCTGGGCCCGGAGGAGGACTCCAAACTGCGGGAGAGCGTCACGTCCCTCGCCAGCTTCCTGTCGCAGCTCCGCGTGTAACCAGGGCCCCCCACACTGTAGCCAGGTTCCCAGCCTGCCTTTATCCCAGATGTAGTTATACCGAACCTGCTTTTGAGCAGTGTAGCAGTTAACACACCTTGCACTTTATACAGGGATCACCCAGCAGCAGCAGCGGATCCCATTCCCTGTTCCACTCGACCTGTAGCCTCAGAGAGCCACAGGGTGTGGTGGATTTTGTTGGTATGGATCACTTAATTAAGCAATTAAAGCGGTTTAAATTTAACTCGCCTCACCTGGCTTCTTGGGTTTCAGTCGGTTGTGTGGTCAACATTGGACACAGTTAAGGAATCGGCTGCTGATGGGTGATGTAACTGAACTTTGCAAGCTGCTTAAATCATGAGAAAGGAGTTTCGGGACAATTACCAAATAAAAGGCATTTTGTCTGTCCAATCGGATATCTGCAGAGGGGCCTGACGTGACCAGACAGCACTGCTCCACAGCCAATGGCATCGGTATATATACAAAGGGAGGCCGAGCCTCTTGGTCTTAGCTTTGAGGTTCCCCTCAATGTCGGACATTAACCTCAACAGTCTGCACCACAGATTTAAACTAAATACATTTAGGATTGTTCTATGAGAAGATTATACTTAAAAAATGTGTTTGGTTGCACATGCAGATCATTTAAAAATCACATTCAGAAGGGCTGCTTACACAGTTTAGTGGTCACTATGTCCAACTGAAATTTCCTTGGCCCTGATTAAGTACTTTCCTTTTCCAATATCAGGGTTTTGCAAAAAAGGAAAATGATTTTTCACGTGGATGAAAACTGAATAATTGGTACGGATATCTCATACAAGCATTTCCTCTGAAATGAATGAAAATAGAAAAGTGACCATTTATACTGAAATATATGTTGGCTGCTTCTTGGTACTGTACAGAAAAAAAAAGTTTACCATCCAGTTGTCGTACAACAGTGAAAAGTCTAATTCTCACTTCCGCACAGATGTTTTGCCAGCTGGGCTGGAATGCAATATCCACATTAGTCCAGACTCGGTTCTGTTTTCTTCTAAAGATCAGTCGTGTGCTTTATTTCGCTTGCTCAGGATACTCTTATTTGCTTTATTGAAAATAATGCTATTTAATATTTATATATGCCAGCTTTACTGCACTGCTGATTAGGGTCTGGGCCAGTTCCAGGGAGGGAATGAATTTACTTTGATTAAAAATGCATAATACATATTCTCCTATGGGGAATTATTCAGTGAATGCACTGAAATGGAATGGACAGCAACTCTGCTGATTACATTGGCACAATGTACCAACCTACATGAAGGGTCTAACAGGGTTTGTTTAATGCTTGAAGAATCATTTGAAGTGTGAGGTAGTGGTATAATGGGCTGAGACATACTGTTTGTTTATTTCTGCACTGCTTAATACTGTTGTATTTACTCCTGCACATTGGAAGGTAAACTGCTGCTTTAAGTGCCTTTTAAAGAACTGTTTTTGCTAAAGTTAATTGATCTGTGCACAAATGCACCATGTATTCTTGTACTTTTGTGCTGTATATCTGTATTTTATGGTATTAAAACAATGGAATCTAAGTCACGTTATTTATTTTGAGCAAAATAAATCATTAAGCCTCACCTGTGAACAGGACTAGGGGGAAGGTCTTCTGCACACAGTTGCTTTAAGCCTGTAAGTGTTTTAATTCCCTTTACCTTGCAAACTCATTCCATGGCTGTTCCATTTACCTCTGAAGGAAAATAAGATAAATACATGCAAGTTAGAAACTTTTTTGTCTTCCTGCAAACACGATTAATCGTCTCAAAGGACAGAATTTACAGCTCATGAATCTCAATAAAACCAAAAAGGCTATAGGTCAAGTCCTCCCAACACCTTAGAAAATGTACATCAATGTCCGGCAGCTATGTCTGGAAATAAAGAGGAAACTCTTGGGTTTGTTTCTTTTTTTGCTTGTAATACAAACAATGTGCAAAAATGACAAAAGACAAAAATCAAATACATATTGCATATAACTTATTAAAGCAGTAATTTACCTTTGAAAGCTGTGGAAATAAATGCTCAATTTTCTCTCCCAGGCTTCACTCCTTGCGGTTCCTCACAGAACCAGTCTATCTTTATTAAAAACCCATCATAAAATATAAAGCTCTTTCCTGAGCACTGTAACTACTGCCAATTATTCCGAGCTAGTGGGGGGGGGGGGGGACAACTACTGTTCAACAGCTTATGACTTAAGACATACATAGGTCTGTCTGAAAACAAAACTGATGAAAAACAGCACTTTGTTACAAAAGGAAGCATATTTAAACCAAACACAAAATCACAACTAATTCCGTCAGGTCAAGAATACTGTCAAATGAGATTAAAATAAAAAAATAAAAAAAGATGAAAAAGTGCAATCTCTCCACCAGGTGGAGCTATTCAATTGGCACGAAGAGAAGGCATTCCTTACGGCTTTGAAAACAGAACCAGTATTTGGGCGTTTTTCTGTTAATAAAGGCAATTCGACTCACCTGGTGGAGATATCAACATACATGTTATATAGATATCAACATAAAATAAATGCCTGATTTCAGGGTGCAGGTTAACGGTTTGGTTTTTTTTACATTCAAACTTTACACAATATCTACATTATTGCTACATATGATTTTTTACCCAACAAAAAAATTGCATCAAACCACAGAGCTGTGGCTCTTTGCAAGAGGAACAAATGACCAAGTATGAAGCCGTGAAAACTGTCCTGCCTTTTGGAAGTGGCAGTTGATTTGCTGAGTGCACCTGGGGGCTGTTTGAAATCTTTGGGTATTCTGCCCATGCTTTGGTCGTTCTGAACGCCACTAGCACAAGGCTACCTCTCAAATCACCATTATATTTACAGCTCAATTTCACCTGTGATTTAAGGATAAACATGCAATAAACACAGGCTGTTTTTAACACTGCCAAAAGTCAAGTTCTAGTGAAATCCAGCTACTTGGCTTACCCCATTGGTACTCAGTGACAAATATTACTCTCCTCAGACAGACCAACCCTCAGCTTGTCTGTGAGAAGGGTATCATTCGGCAGAGCTTTCTGGCAGCAGGATTACTGTATATGTGGGCATGTCAATTTGCTGGCAACAGCAGAATACTACGAGCAAGGAGAATGAACTGATAATGAAAGAAATCCAGCTAGCAAGCTAGACTGATTTATCTCTCCTTGTATATTACAAATGATTACACCTCATTTTTAAATCTTTAAGGGCAGCAGGACTTCCATACATTTCCATGATTATTTTCCTGTCAGAGGGGACAGAGAGAACCCTATATACACTGCATTAGTAAGGAGGGAGAGAAAGCAATATGTATTACAGACGGTTCAAGGAGAGGGTCCAGGGTTGACCCATAATCCCATTTGCTGTGTTGCATGACGTGAGCCTGCTCACTTTAAACAATGACTTAGACCCCAGTTATCGACATGGTCTCCTATGAACCCCTTTAAAGTTAGCGCAACCTCCAGACACTGCTGTTCCATGATTACAGACCATTAACCCTTTACTAACTGCTCATGATACAAAATGTTCTGTGTGCAGTGAATGAACATTGGCATATAAACAATAAATGAACTTGTGAGATCACTAATGTGATCAGAATGTTCTTAACTGAACATTCCAATGCTGCTGTAACCATCACAGCTGGTAATGGAAAGCAATGAAGGTCTAGAACACTGACTTAGAATTTTGAAAAAAAAACATTCCAAAAAACCTACTCTTCACAAGGTTAAGAAACATTTTACCTCAGAAACAGGGACAAATACAGCAAATGAAAAATTAAGCACCACAAAGCAATGGGCACACGGGCTGAATGTGACCTCATACCCATTATTCCATTTGTTTAACTGCACAATATGTCGTGAAACCCCTCCTCAGTCCCTTTTTTTACACTTTCCAGACAGTTTTGGCATTAAGAACTGTGACCACAGCCCTTTCTATTCGCTAGATAGTACTGATCTGTCACAATGGAAAGGCTTCATCAGGATTTTTATTAAAGCTAAATTTTGTTAAACTCTACCTTCATCAGATCAGTATTTGTAAAACTACCAAAACAATAATATCAGGGGCAAAAAAAAAGCTTCTTTACAATATAAAGGTTAAGAAGTCTGTACACATCTGTCAAAACAGTTATTTCTGCCAAAACCCCTCAGGTAAACTCTTTCAGCGCAGCATTGTTTACAACACAGTTTATTTTTTAAAAAGTGGTGTGTCTGTAAGAAATGCTAGAGGATCCGTCAGAAATTGGCAATGCCATATGCTAAAATGTCACAGACTTGGGGAGCTGCTGGTTGGAGAGGTGTGTCCGGTAAAAATCTGGATCGGAGCGGACAGCGGGGACCGCTGTCGTTTGTCCTGTGGGTTTGGGGGCGAAGGGGAGCGTTGGTGGCATCAACGCTCGTTTTGGTGAGGCCTGGTGACTCCCGCCCTCTCTCTCCACCTCCACCAGAGGGCGAAGGTCAGCGGCTTCCTCCCAAGGGGGTTTGTGGGGCAGTGAGGGGGACTGGAAGGTGACGAGCCTGTTAGAGAAGTGAGGCGGGGACTGAAGTACGTCCGGCCCATCTCGCTGTGGCACCTGGGGAAGCTGACGGTGGGGCGGGGGAGGGGGCGTGGGCTTTGGCTTAAGGCAGGGCGGGAGTGGTGAAGGGCGCACTGGAGTGAGGTTGTTCCCGTTGGTGGAAGGTTCCGGAATGGCAGTGGCCGTCGGCAGCAGCTGGTCCAGGCAGTGGTTCTCCTGGCCCAGGGACAGGTTGTCATACTGGGAGATGTTGGAAGGTCTTCGATCGGCTGCCTGTGACAGGGCTAACGGTTTCGGGGGGAGGCACGGGTGGGAGGCACTGGAGGGGACAGGGACTGAGGCTGAAGGTTTGGGCGGGCGCTGAGAGAAAGGCGTGTCGCCCCCTGGTGGTGTGGGAGGGTAGACCTCCTCACTAAGCAGTGGAGGTGGGTCTAGCTCGGGCAGATCCAGCTCAGCTGCAGTTGGGTCTCCCGCATCGCTCGTTTCTGGAGGCTCGTAGGGAGGGGGCCACTCATCACTGTCCTCCAGGGGTGCTGCCCCGACAACCTGTCTTATCCCCGCCTCTTCTGGGGGAAGCTCCACCCCCTCAGAGCTAGGGGTCGGGGCTTGGCGTTGGGGCTCCCCCTGGCTGTGCACCAGCATGGGGTCGGTGGAAGGCAGGGTTGGGGGAGGGGTCTGGAAACCCCGCAGGTCGCCAGGGGAGGGGGTCTTGTTGGATGCAATGGCCTCGCTCTTTCCGTTAGCAGCCTGCGGGGGCTTCAGCGGCAGCAGCAGTACGGGTCGCTCCACGCCCAGCAGCTGCTTTGGGAACTCATCCGGCTTGGCTGTGGAAGCAGAGAGAGGTGGTCAAGTAAGTGGCCAAAATAGAGCCTCGGTACAAACAAACAAAGCCTTGGTACAAACCAACAGAGCCTCGGTACAAACAAACAGAGCCTCGGTACAAACAAACAGCCTCGGCACAAACAGTCTCAGTACAAACAGAGTCTTGGTACAAACAGCCTCAGTAAAAACACCCTCGGTACAAACAAACAGAGTTTTGGCACAAAAAAAGCCTCAGCTGTTAACATCAGAAAACATACTGAGGAAAAAAATCCTTCGGCCCTTTCTTATTTACCCACAGTCTAGAGCAGGGGTGACAAACTCCACTCCCGAAGGGCCGCAGTGTCTGTTGGTTTTCAGAGCGTCTCCAGTAATTCATTTAAGTCACTGATTGGCTAAAGAGTCCAAACACCTTGTTCTCAAGACCTTAATTGGCAGCTGATTGAAAGCTGATTGAACCACAAATACCTGCAGGCACTGCGGCCCCCTATTCTGCTCATAAATGTTTTTTACCCTTTTGGTGGGAATGAAGGAAAGAAGCAATGGACAAGCTGACAGGCAGCGTGGTTTAAAATGCTCCCGTCAGGTGTGTGGTCAGCGCATCCTGAACGCACCTGGCTCCATCTTCATCTTGCGCAGCTCGGACATGGACACCTGCAGCTGCTCCACCACCAGGTCGTCATTCAGGAAGAAGGTCCTGGCCATGGTCTCCTGCAGGAACTCCCGCAGGTCCTCCAGAGGCAACTTCAGGAGGTGCTCTGGGGGAGAGGGGGGTTAGGGAGGTGGGTTAGGGATTCCTTCTGCACTCATCCTCACTCATTTCAGTAAAGATGCCGTTGTTTCAGCCATCTACACTGCATTTGCAGTAAAAAGCATTTGCTCTTAAAAGATCGCCAGTGCAAAGCAATGAAACAGGCATTCTCCTTATAAAGGCATACTGGATAACTACTTTTTCTATTTTATTAAGTTTCAGTATGCAGCCAATCCCAATTTATTCTTACTGACTTATCCAGAACATGAGCATCATTAGAGTTAAGTGCACTATGTCACAATACAGAAATTTTAATTACTCTCATGATATGCAAGCTCTGGGTGGATGCATGCAGTCCCTACAGTACTGAGAACATGCAATTATCATGAGTCAGGTGTACTCCATAACACATAGAGAATGGTAAGGCTAAGGGCAGCCTGTTAAGATAATCTATGGCTATAAGTAACAAGTCTTACTCTTGTGCAGTTTGAGTATGGTGTACGCCATGGCAGTCAAAATCTTCTCTCCTTCCAGTATGTAAATATCCCACAAGCGCAGTGTCAGGGTGAACGGTGTCTGTTTCAATAAGAGCAAAGAGGAAATTAATTTAAAAATAAAACCATGCACTGGCTCCACTTCTATTTTCTATTTAAACAAATATTTCAGCTAGAAACAGTTTCACAAGTACAAATCCTTCAGTTTCCCACAGAAATTCCACACCAGTTCGAGTGCAAGCTGCTATTATCACACAGTAACAAATGTGTGCTTTAAGTACACACTCACACAAAACATTGAAACACTTCAATGATTCATATCCTCAACATAATTATTTACATAACTTACAGTATTATTTTGGTGAAAGATTAAAGGACACCACTTTCTACGATTCATTTGCCTTCTGTCCTGAAAGCTGAAGGTCAATTTCCTTCTGGGTTCAAGCTGGGTTATGTACAGCTTATCTCTGCTCTGACTGCACGAGGAGTGCTGCTGCTGTCCCAGCCCACAGATCTGACTCAGGGACCAGCTCCAGATCCACAGATCTGACTCAGGGACCAGCTCCAGATCCACAGATCTGACTCAGGGACCAGCTCCAGATCCACAGATCTGACTCAGGGACCAGCTCCAGATCCACAGATCTGACTCAGGGACCAGCTCCAGATCCACAGATCTGGCTCGGGGACTAGCTCCAGGTCCACAGATCCGACCCGAGGCTTACATCTGGCAGGGGTTTCCACGGAGCCAACAGTCGTTCAGCTCCAGTCCCCGACGTACGCTCAGGACCATTAACTGCTAGAAAACAGCTCAGCGAACCCCTCAGCACCGCGTTCCAGCCCTGCACCGTGGGGCCCACAGAGGGGTTCCCTCACACACAGTGCTGCAGAAACACTTCTAACGCAGGGACACTAACCTTCTGACAATGTGCACACTGAGCTGGTCTGCAGACATTAAGAGGTGCCTGGTGTTTGATCTTTGGGTAAATTTAACTCCGATAAGACCTCCCTGGTGGTTGTCGGTCTGCTTTGCAAGGGCCATTTCATGTGTGTTGTCCTCATGTGGCCAATGAGATGCATTTCCTGGGGTTCCTTCTCCCCCCAAAATAGATTTATACAGCTATTGGTCTTTGTTTTTTTGAAGAATGGTGAAGCTGCCCTCTCAGCATTATGTGACACTACAGTCACTTAGCAGATGCTCTTATCCAGGGTCTATAATGTTATTATATTATTATATTATCCCAAAAGGAAATCCAAAAACAAAAGAAAGAGGATAGTAAAAGATGGCCAAGGGAGCCAGGCTGCAGTCCGAAGAGGCGAGTCTTCAGTATGTGCAGAAGATGGGCAGGGTTTCTGCTGTACTGACTGCAGGCTCATTCCACCACCAGGAGCCAGACCATACAGGAGATGTGGCCGCAGTGCAAACATGCAGGGAATATTTCACCACCCTGTCAGCAGAGCGACGTTTCAGTAGTGCTTCTCTGACTCGCGTCCGTGTGGATCTGACTTGTGATGCATGTGCCAAGGTCACGGTTTTGTATTCCAAAACTCTTATCACCGTATTACATTAACAGCAGTCACAGACAACTCTGACTGAAAAGCTGTCACTCCGGACAGAAGAATGTGAAAAGCACCAGGGGACTGATACCCACTCAACCCCCCCATCTGCCCTGCAAAGTGACTGTGGCTACAGCTGTGCAGAGGATGGGTTTTTGCGCATATCACTGCTCTGAAAGGGAAGCTGTCACTATGACATCATCCAGCTGTGATCACTGTACGAAATGAAGCAGACGGCCTCTCCACACAACAAACTTACAGTGTCCAGTGAGGTCACACACTGTGTACACACACTCAGACATGCACTGCATGTAACATACAGACAGTCACACACACACATTCACTCACACACAAACACACACACACTGCATGCAACATACACAGACAGACAGACACACACACACAAACTGCATGCAGCATACACAGACACACACACACTGCATGCAGCATACACACAGACAGACAGACACATTCTCACACACACACACACACACAGTAAATTGGTAGATTTCTCACCCTATCAATGAAACACTGCAGGAACCATTTGGTTGTGTAAATCCCAGTGAACATCTGCTCCTTGTCCTGAATTCAGAGAGAGATGTGTAATGAGACATAACATAGTCACATATACATTTTCTGGGGCAAAAGCAACAACTAAATAACATGTCTATGAAGAAGTAGCTTGAAGAAGAAGTAGCTTGAATTCATTTTCAGTTCATTATAAAAAGAAAGCAAGTGTTTGAAAGTGATCTGCACAGATCACAAAAGTTCTCACTTAAATGTACCACACACTCCAAGTGTACGTCCCTTTCATAGAGAATATATAAATATAAATATATAAAGCGTGAGAGCACCCGCACCCACACACACAAACAAACAAACACACACACACAAACACACACTCTAGAGGAGTGCAAACATTGCTGGTAATCAGACACACACAAACGCTTTCCCTTGGCTTTATTTTGGCCACAGAGCCACCCAGGCTGCCTCTCACCATGTGCTTCTTCAGCTTGGGCAGGAGTTTGGAGAGGATCTGGTCATGTTGAGCCTGAAAGCGCTGGAGCTTGGGAAAGCCGGGAATGAAGAACCCTGTGGGAGAAACAGCAGGTTTCAGCACCCCCAGTTTGAACTGGCGTCCTAACTCCGCCCCATTGTTTGAGCTGCCTCCTGAATGGCTCACCGTGCATGGCATGTTTCTGATTGGTTAGCAGCTGGGAAAGGGCCCAGAAGGCATCCTCTTCGTTCATGTACATCAGCAGGATAGCGGCGATCTGGCTCATCCCCTGGCAGTAACTCACTTCCTGTGGAGAGAGGGATCAGGGGTCATGTACGGTCACAAACTACTCCGAGTCCAAATTGGTCACGCACACATAAACACTACTTAAATAACACCAGCAAAGGGAGCATATAAAAACTTATGAAATAAAAAAAATTGAAATAGTTAACTGCTCATCCAGAAGAGTGAAGGCTTAAACTTTTAACAGCACTCAGTCTCATGACCTGATACGGATTTCCACTGTCGATCCAATGAGGGCTCCCTGATGATCACATGACTGACCAGCACCATGTGACTGCATCAGCATTTCAGACCATTTGCCCATCAACTGTGCTTAACTACATAATGTGTCCAACCCACACTGGAGTAGTCCTAGGACTTCAGTGAAGACCCCTTCGTACAGCAACCTGCATCTAAACACACAGCCCACTTCCCAAAGTGCTGAAGTTTTAAGCTCTTTGCCAGAGAGGGAGGTCTGAAAGGTCAGTGCTCTGAGCTGGTGTGATGTATTTGCTTTAGCAGTTTCCCTTATCTGTGGCCATGTATGTTGCTCTGATTTTCCTCATTTTCTGTTTATACAGCCGATTACAGCTGGACAGGTTAGCTACCAAAACTGGCTCAGCAGGAACTTGAAATACTTAAACTCTTTCGATTCAAGTAGAATTCCTGCAGATCCATGAGAATGTTGCAATATGTGAAACAATAATTTGATCTGAACGTTAGGGAAAACAGACATTTATTTTTAATGTTGTCGGCAATCTGCAGGAATTTCCTGTTGTATTCAGTGATAAAGTATGTGAAACATTCATGTGACCCAGGTCTGTTGAGGACTTGGCTCATCGGTGTCTTTTGGAGCTCTACACTCTGCGTACTTCAAGCTGAGTGCATAAGCGCAGATGGCAACAGTTCATCTGTACCAGAGGGGCGACTCCTGTTTGCTCTCTCCCTTAAAGAGACCTACGCTGGCAACCTGCTGGGGTTCTGAACCCAACAAATGTGTGAAGTGGGGCTTGTGAACCATGGCAATTTGTTTTCTGCTTCCCTTGTGGGTGTAAAAACAGAAGCTTAAATCTCCCGGCAGAGGAGCTGGGGGGCTTATCCAATCACGTAAATAAAACTGGAAACAGGACTCAGTGGAAGGGTTGGGCAATGGGTGGTGGTGGGGTTCAGTAGCACATAACTGTTGATTACGTAATGGCGATTCCAGTCACTCACCGTGTTGTAAACAGAGTAGGCCGACAGGACGTGGAACAGAGCCTGCTGTCTGCGGAGAGAGAACAGCGGAGGAGAGAGGAGGGGAGAGGAGAGACCATAAGGGCAAGTCACAGATACCCACAGGCTTGAAACCAGGCACAATTCATTATTTGTAAATACTCTAATGACAGTTTTTCATGGTTATCAAAGAAGTAAAGTTTGTAAAGTTTACGATATGGGTACCTGATTCCATTTAAACTAATGTATAGCACAGCCTTTCAATTAATGCAGAATAAATTGCATGTAAATGAGCTCTTCTGTGTTATAAATGATATCATATAACCAAATGTCTTTGTTAATCAATGGGATGCAGTGTTTCCCCTACATAGACTCATCTATAGGGGCGTAGCCAAAACATCCTCACGGCTGGCACAATATGAAAGCTGGTAAACAACGGGGTTCATTTACGAGACACGCCCATACCCTGCGGTTTACGAGAGGTGCACTGAGCAGTCACAGGAAGCCCGGCGCTCATTTCGCACGAGGCTGGGCTGCTCAGCTGCTGTGTTTAAACGCACCGCACACGTGACTTCCTGCACACCACATGCGCTTGTTTGGAGACTTACAGTCATCACAGATGAATGACTGCAGAACACACTGACGTCGATAACTTTTTATCTCCAGTGTTGGGCTTTTGGATATTACTGTAACAAACGTGGATATATAGGTAAACTCACTCCTCACTTGTCAGACACAGGCTCCCCAGTAGCACTAATGGCAAGCGACACACATTGCAATTTCACACTTTACATTGCAAAGCTACATTCTGTAAGCTACACTAAACACGTCATACCAGTCATATCAATGAGTGGAAATTTAATTTCGCGCCATGCATTGGATGTGCTCTGAGGTTTGGTGTATTCTGCATTTTCCAATTTTCCATAAATTGTCAGGTGAAGACAGACTTCAGAAACTGACAGTGAGGAGAGCACCTTGCTGCCTGTTTAAGGATCTGCATGAAAGGCCTCCCCCTGAGGCCAGTGAGAAGGCTGTGCAGGTTTTCCTCTCTAAGCCAACGGAGGTAAGATGTCCAATGGAGGACTGTACTCTGTGGGTACGTGACTTTGTGCAGCTGTGTTACACTCGATGCACTGGGAGGCTAAAGCTGTGCTGCATTAATGTAACTGTGCTGCTGGCAGACTGAAGCTGTGCTACGGGTGCGCACCCTGCGCCTCCCTTTCTCAGGCCTTTGCTCCTGTCTCTCTAAATCACTGGGCTCCATTGCTGAAGTATTCTTGAAGCAGTGTGGGTGGGTCAGACTGCTCCTCTGTTCCTCTGCAGGCCTGGAGTCCATTAAGCTGCCTCTGACATTACCAAAAACGGCCCTGGAGCGCTTTCAAACACGCAGTGCGGCCAGGAACGAATGTCAGACATTTCCCTCTGCGCACGTGCGTGCGTGCGGGTGGGTGTGCGTGCATGTATGTGTATGTGTGCGTGTGTATGCGTGTGCCTGCATGCGTGTGTGTGTATATCTGTGTGTGTCTGGATGCTAATAACCATGGAAAGACACAACAAAAATCACTAAAAATCAAGTTAATTCATGCTAGAAGATTAAAGATTAAAAGCGCTCATCACTTCACACAAAGTGATGCAGTAACAGGAAGAAACAGAAGAGCCTCATTTCTTTCCCATGTTAACAGATACAACACAGTAATCACAAGCCCCATCAATGGGCAAGCTGTAAAGCCTCTGCCCATTCAGAAAGACCGGAAATGGCTCCAAACGCAGCACCATGGAGAGACATTTTGCTTGTGGTTCACACAGTTTCTTTAAAGGTAGCTACCATTCTTTGCTAAGTGCTTAGCAAAACCGTGCACACACACACAATTGTGTATGAGAACCGTTGGTGCTTTAAAAACATCTGGGGAAACAATGGCAGTGCCCGCTCTGGAGCGGCTCTATTGTGAGCGTGTGAGAGGGGGTCTGCTGCTCGGCACTTCCTGGCAAGTCACGCTCTGTGACAGGAAGTCTAATCAAACACACAGAGAGGCAGGAAGTGGCGCTTGCTCTGATCGCTGGCTCACAGGGTTACACAAGCTCAGCCCTGGTGGAAATATCTGAAGAGACTTGGCTTCTGCAGAAGATACTAGTCACAAAAAGCCAATCCAAGCTAGCTCAATAAAGGAAAAACTAACAAAACAGCAGCCAAAAAAAGTAGTTAAACCTGACTCTACTGTTAGTAGATAAAGTTTTATTCTTATACAAACCTCATTCTTTTCTATTTCTAGTTGTAAGCTGTAATTTTGATTGGTGTTTGCAGTGTGTGTGTGTGTGTGTGTCTGCACCATGTGTGTGTGTGCTGGCTTACTTGACTCCAAATCGATCCATAAACATGATATGGTTTCGAAAGGTCCGGTTCACGTCAAGATCGATTTGCTTGATTTCAGTGGAGAAGTGTCTGGCCTGTTCCTTCATTTTCTGCAACAACAACAAAATAATTTATCCATCAATTATGCTTTTCAACAATCTGGCAAAGAGCTTCACTTCTACTCAGTCCTGAACGTGCACACTAACCTCGTACTTGCCAGGGTTGTCACTCTTCACTTTCTCCACATCCAGCAGTAAGGACCAGGCCTGCCCCCGCAGCTGCAAGGGAATCCCCTTATACACCCTGCGCCACATCTGCAGAAAACACACAGAGAGGAGATCAGAGGGGGGGGGGGAGAGAGAGGAGATGTGAGGAGAGAGAGAGAGGGAGAGAGAGAGAAGGGGGAGAGAAAGGGAGAGAAAAGGGGAGATAAAGAGAAAGACAGAGATAGGGAAAGGGGGAAGGGTTGAATAGTGTGGGAGAAGGAAAATCCAGGCAAAAGTAGAACAGTGAAGGAGAGAGAAAAGTAATACACAGTGAGAGAAGGAGAAAGCAGGAGAGGGGTTCAGGGAGGCAGATGGAAAAAGACAAGAAGAGGAGAGTGAGGGGGAAGAAAGAGAGAAAAAGAATTAAATGGTGAAGGAAAAAGAAGGAGAGATATAGAGAAGGGAGAAGCCAGAAATGAATGACAGGATATTAGAGCCTGTGTTCCTCATGCCTGATGCACACAGGCACAGTTATCCTCACCCGTTCACTGTTCCTGTACTTGTCCCATTTCTTCACCATTTTTAGCCATTTCTCCACCCTTTCAATTTCCAGATGTTTTTGCTGAAGAGGGATGAAAATAAACTTCCTGTTAGAGCACAAACAGTAGCAATGTACAGTATATACAAAATGGGTAGCAGCCTTACTATCAACTCTATCGTACAAAAACATCAGACGAGGGTAACCAGTGGCGTCAAAGGTCAATGATCCGAGAGTCAGGGGTAAGGAAGCAGGGATCTCCAGTGTGTTCCATAAGCACTGCCTACAGGCTGGATAGCCAAACAGAAACATTTCCAGGCGGCTACTTTTTACTGCCTTTTCTTTAGTGAGCGGCTTCTCCTGACTCTGATCGCCCTATTGTATCCTTGCATCCAACTGAGCAGTGCCTACATCCCAAAAACAAAAGATAAACTGCCAATCGCGATTGCCTCTGGCCACAGCAGAGTACTCGCTACAAAGTACATCTGCACAATTTGTCAAGTTCTGCTTCATTCCAGTTCTTTTAGCAAGTAAGTTTATTATAACAGAACAATAGCAAACAAAACAGAGATTGCTTTCAGTCGCCACGTTTTATGCAGAAAAAAAAAATAGCCAAAAGGTGAAAAAAACAGGCCTATGGGAGACCAGGGTCTATGCACAACAAAACATTATTAGTGTCTGATTTCATCCCACTAACCCCGCTATTTCATCCTGCCTCCGCTACTACTGTGTCATAAAATTCTGAACAACACACATTTATTGTGTTATTGAGAGTTGGCATATTAGGGCAAAAATAGTTATTTTTAACAGAACGCAGGTGAATTTGGTTAAAAGGAAAATTCGGGGCAAGCGCAACCACTGGGCTTTTTATTTATTAGGAGCCGAGTTAATGCTAAGTGTTGTTTTTGAACTCGTTTGCCTGTCTACTCTGCCAGAAACAAAACTTTCACTCGTGCTTGCGCTTGTATGTACAGCATTAATGTTGTGTGTGCTTGTGACGTCAGGCACACTTGGCCACAGTAGAGTGCAAGGAAAACATTCACAAAATTTGACAGGCCTGATGTTTCTGTGCTTATTTCTGGCTAACCTTTTTGGTATTTACTACAGAATAATGAGAAGCAAAATGGAGATGGGGCTTGGCATTATTATCTTAATGTACCTTGCTGTAAAATGTAACTATGCAAGAAGTTTGCATATTTACATTTGTACTGTACCCCCACCCCCACATATAATGTATCATGTAACTGAATCATGGATACAGGGTTATGCCCTGTCCCGCTGCAGGAGGGGGGATTTGGCTCCGTCCCACAGCTGTTTCCGGAATGCAAGGCCGCCTCCTCGCTCCTGGAGCAAGGCTTGAAGGTCACCGCGGCAACTTCCTCCACCCTGACCTGAAAGACGGCTCTTCTCCTTAGCGTGTTTGTGCTTCTGTGCGTGTGGAAGGTGTGGCTACGCTGGCCTGCGTTATCGGTATACAGGAATCTGCATTGCAGCTCCCGTTTACACTCTAACCTGATACACACAACACATCTGCTTTCTGAATCATCTCATATATCATGTTGCTGGAGAGCCACGGGGTATGGTATCTGTTTGTTACTCAGCGCTCAGTAACTCAGCCCGGTCAGGTGAGGTGACCGTTACACCTTAATGTTCTCCACGCTGGTTTGCTGGTCTGAACATCTTGCGGAAGGAGATGAAAACAGACCGGAACACCCTGGACCTGCTCTCCACAGCCAGGGCTCAGCACCACCGATTTAGACCGGTATCACGTTTCTCCGAAGTCGTTGCGCACAGATTATCAGGCGCATAAATTTTCTCTCCCACGCAATTCGAAGGCCAGCTCAAAACAGGGTGTCACGTGACCGATGAACGCTTATTATGGCATGGTATCCATCAACAGAATGTTGCCGACAGAAGATGAAGTATGATGGAAAGTTCATGATTAATTTCTTTGCTGTCTTGGGCATTTGCGTGTGGGACCGCTACAACATTGAACCATGTTAGCCAAAACAGACCCATTCCCACTACAGTTGCCTGTAACCAGTGGAGTCTTACTGCTGAAGGGCTGTTGAACAGAATGGTTCCAACAGAAAAAGAAAGATCCCTACTCAGATGATTGTGTGAGTGATGACCTGTGCTTTTTTGGCATTAGCCATGTATTGCCCTCACTTAGGAAATTGTCTAACCTGTCTCTCAAGCACATAATTGTAAATATCTTCTGCACATACCTTTTCCTCAAGAGCATTGGGAGTCGGCAGTTCCTCTTCACTGCAAGGAGCAACAAAACAGGCGGTTAATTACGGCAACAGCCTCGCCGAAGCCAATGCTTTATAACCAATCGCTTAAACTGAAGGAGGGCAGCGTCAAATGAGACTCAGACAAACTGAGCACCGGAGACGCGGTTGTAAAAGGAGGAGGGGTGTGTCAAATACAGCACACTTCCGTCAACAGCCCCACGAGAATGTGAGCGATGCCCAAGCCGTAGCTTACCGCTGCACCGGTGAGCACCGCTCTCAGACGGCACGGCAAGAGATTCCTGCCGTCTCTCAGGAACTAACCGTCTGGATTTCAAGACTTTTAAAATGAAAATAAAGCCCTGTTCCAACCTATCAGTGCAGTCAGGATAAGAGCTGTTTCAGTATTAGAACGTTACTAATACTAAGAATACATAATAGGGTGCACACCAAAATGATGGGCAATTTAAGCAATGTTTTCCCATAACTCAGTAGTTCACATTTAACAGCTTTTCCTCAGAAAGCATGAAACCATCTTGCTTTCTGATGATTTTCTTTCATCTGAACAGGCCTTAAGATTGCCTCCACAAGGCTTTACCAATTCAAGTCTATTATTTTATTTTTTTAAAACTAAAATCAAACTTTTTCTTTTTGCAAAGGACAGGAAAAACAAAACGAAATCAAAAACAAATTTCTCAGAATTTCTATCATCAGACAGAAATGGCTGAGCCAATTAAAGACCATAATTCCAGGATGCGTTCCAGCTCCAGGCATGAATCCCATTCAGGCTCATGTCAGCTAAAGGAGGGATGGTGTGACTCACTGCAGAAAGCCGAAGCGATCTGTGAACTTGTAGATAGTGTAGTCCGGGTCTTCCCAGGGGTCGATGTCTACGCCCTCATCCCGGCCCTGAAACCAATGAAACAGTGCTTATTTAAATAAATAATATCAACAATACATAAATAAATAAATAAATAAATAAATAAATAAATAAATAAAGACAAATATCCAGAAAATGTAGCCATTTTCAGGAGAAGTGCAAGCATTCACATTCCGCAATGTAAAACGCCATTACACAGTTCTTGTTAGTGCTCTTCACGTTGCAGTGACATCACACGAATGCAGCGTGTGAAGTTTTCCATTTTGAAAGCCGTGGCTTTGGGAGCGGAGGACCAAAGCCTCAGTCATGAAAGCACTGCTGCTGGGGCGCTCTGCTGCCCTTCTATAAACGCTCAGTAAGAACAGCCTTCCTGCACGTCCGCCTGCACGTCTGCTGGCCTCATCTGCGCAGCCAGTGCAGGCAGAAAAGAGTCTACAGGTGTGACCGTTCCAGGTGACCCTCATCCCACAGAAAACAACACCGACATGCATTTTAAGAGCTTGATATTTACAAAGGTCATTTGCATTAAGAGTCTTGCCCAAGCAGTCAGCAGTGCCCTGCCTGTAAGTCAAATCTACAGTAAATCATTGTTCCCTTATGAAAGGGATTTTTTAATTTCTTCGCATTTTATCTAAGAATATGTCAGCAGCAAAAATTCCAGGATGCAGGATAATTAGCCTCTAGCCAAATGTACAGCTCTCACTCATCTCACTAAAAGGCCCTGATGATGGATACCTGATCTCTTTTAATGGATACCCGTTGTGTTTTCAGACTACAGGGATGATAACAGCAGGACACAGACTGATAAGACTGTGCCCTGATTGGACAAAATTTTACTCCAGCCCCCCTCCCACAGTACAAGAATTACAGCAGAGTGTATAGTTGTACAGGGCCTACGGTGCCACCATAGCCACACTTAATCAACAGATGTCTCCTGCATTTACTCTGCGCACGTCAGTGAGGAAATCTTCCCTTTGGGTTGCGAAATTCACAAACGGCTTCCACCACAAATGTCACACGTGCAGGTGATGTAAATTATTCAGCGGGCGAGAGATTCAAAGCTCCTCTCTAAAATGTCACCGGGCGGTTGGTTCAAAATTGCCAGTTTGAAGACCTAGCTCTCACAGCTGATTGTCCTGCCGCAGAACCTTCCATCTGTCTGTCTGTCTGTCTGTCTGTCTGTCCAATTTCGATAGACGATACAAGCAGAGAGAAACAGGACTTTTTGTGGCATGTAGCGTTTCAGTCTCCCTGCAGTGAAGTGAATGATTCCTCACTGCAAAAGGCCAGAGGGGGGTGCAATCGGAGGCGCTGAGTGGATCTGCCCAATACCGTTAAAAATAGCCGGATTTCGGAAGCCATTAAGGAGAAGAGAGGACGGGGGGAGATATAATTATGCGTTATGAAACAGACATGAGAAGCCACAGGCGGAGGGGACAGGGAGGGTGCTGCCGCCACGTCACCGGTGACACACAGGGGGCGCTCAACATGTACAAAGCAATGAAAATTACTTTGAGTACTACAGTATGTACTGAACCCCTGAGTGAGACTTCATCAAAAAATGTAGGGGTCTACAAAAGACTGTTAGACATGAAAAATTAAACTGTGATTGATCAAAAGCCAGGCCTGGTAGCCAATCGCAGCTGGCAGGCAGAGGTTGACCTGGCAACCTGCAAGGCACTTTAATTGGCCAATTTGTGAGGGGTAACCTTCCACAAGTGGCGATACAACAGGGTTAACCTGATCGCTATGTTTGTAGTGCTGGTCTGACCCCCCCACGCATCTCTCCCCAACCACGAGGGCCTAAATTTAGCCTCCTCCCCTGGCCTCCCAGCTGCTGCCCTCCGTTCTCAAGCTGTTCTCTGTCCCCTCTTGTGATCAAGTGCCCCTGGCAGTTCAGGGGCAGCTGCTGACGTAGACCACCAGCAGTGCTGATTGGCTCCCGACGGTACCGGACTGGCAGGCCGGGCGACGGACGCTGGCGCCGCTCCACGCATCACCACCGGCAGTAGCGGACCGCGCGGAACAATCCGCCGCTTTCCACCCCTCCCCCAAAAAGAAGCAGCCAGCATGCAGCCGCGATCCTGTCCCTCTCCCACGAGCCACACAATCTGCGCCTGTTTTATTCCAAGAGCCGGCTCCACAGGCACATTACCATGCCAGCAGCCGTTCGTGCACGAGCTGCTGCACAAACGCCAGTGTGTCAGCGTGTGCTCCGCACATACACTCACACTTTCAATACTCCACAGGAAAAAATGACTATTTAGGGTGGGGTTTTTATGCAAAAAAGCACATTCTGGTATCAGTCCATGTTGCAAGACAAGAGTGATGCAAACGTTCTCATGCCGCAGCAGTACATCCTGCTGCAGTGTGTGTGATATAATCTTATCGCAGGAATGACTTGATCTGTCTGTGAAGTGTAGACTCTACAGTGCAGGGTGGGACCCAGCTGGCACAGCACACCCATGCTTCAGCATGCCCACAACACACAATGAGTCCTGTTCTGTCTCAAACCCTACACCTGGGGTTCCCAAACCTTTCACCTCAGTCCCCCTGAAATATCCCACCTCCACCTCATTAAAATGCATTACCTTTTGTACTTTGTACATTTTCATCACACTACAGGCTGCAGTGTGACAGAAGCAATGAAAGTCTCAATTGTCATGGATCTGCATAAGATGTAACTATTTACGTAGTACAACATGAACGGCTAATAATTACAATGATCACAACATTGCATTATCATTCCCGGAAAGTCTGAAACATTACCTTTTCTAAATGAAAGTCGCAACACTGCAGGTTTTACCTGAAAGTGTGCAACATCTAATTTACCGACTATGGAAATATTAAGCAGAAAAGGAAAGTGTTTTTCAATTCTCCTGAGGAGCCCATAGGGGAGTCCACCCCAGACCTAATTTGGGAACCCCTGCTCTAAGCTATGACTGGTATACGAGAGGCGGGACCGCCAAGGACACGCTTCTCCACGTATGTGCACATGCCACAGCTCCACTAGCATGCAGGCAGACACGTATGTACACACGAGAGATTTCCCTTTCGCTGCCCTCTTAGAGCGCTGATCACGTTTTTTAGTCACGCGATCAACAAGGGTCGCACTCCTCCTCCTGCATGGACAAATAACACACAGAACAGAGCACACAACAGGTGACAAGCCTGCTGACAGAGAAAGCACAGTTTAAAGTCAATGAAGACCCACCATACCCTTACCCAGGCTGATCCTGCATTAATACACACAGTAAAATTTTCAGCTGGCACAGGGCCCAATACTTCCAGGAGGATAAATAGGGGCAAGGCTCCAGAGTGCGACCAAAAATCTGTCAAGTGCGACTAAGACGAAGTGGGCCAGCTGAGGGGGATATTCTGTAAGGACCCAGGAGCAGGGCACACTTTTGTTTGAGTTATTTGAGTTTGATTTATTTGTTTGAGTTTGTCAAGCACTTTAAACATCAGCACTTTTTAAGTTTATTTTTTGAACAATTGAGGTTATTGTGATTTCTTGTTTGTGCTGAGATTTAAATAAAGAAAAAACATTTATCTGCACCTTCATTCCTGTTTACAATCATTTAAATAATGTATTAAGAAATTATCAATGTGTATGGGAACTGACAAAAAGGTAACGCTTAAAATGTATTATTGCGGCGCCAAAAGGCGCGGTGAAAAATTTTGGGTGCACCTAAATGAAAAAGTTAGGCGCACCAGTGCAACTAATGTAAAAAGTTAGTCTGGAGCCCTGAGGGGCATTCTGGGAAAGAGAGTTTTTGATGTCATTTCCCACCCACTATGCTTTCCTCAAGACAAAAATACTGTAGCTACATTGTGGCATTCCTTCATTTTAGTCACAGAACGCCCATCGCCCCTCATATGAAACCGTTTGAGCTGGGTACGGCTCTACTGACCTTATCATATTTTGAGATGATCTCAGCGCGTTCCTCAGCTATTAACGTATCAAAGTCTTTCTTCATGTCAAAATCTGAAAGAAGGAAGAAGGGGAAAAAAGAGACAGAAGGCATTAGTTGACATAGTGTATAAGAAGAACGAACAGGAAGGCCTGGGCAGTGGCGACCGCCTCCTGACGCTCATGGGAACAAGCCAAGCCACACCGCCTCTGAGGTCTCTCAGTCTGAGCAATGCCCCGCTCTGGGCACAAGCGCTGACATCACAAACCGCAGTGCGTGATGGGACCTCTGAGCTGTGCGCTGACCCACACAATTTGTAGAGAATTTGCAAAAACAAAATGCACATATGTGGAAAACACATTCACTGTTTGTTCAGCACTTTTCAAGCAGGTGAGCACAATGCATAAAAATGTGATTAAATCGTGCTAATAAAGGGCAAATTTGTTTGTTTGTTTTTTGTTATTTAGAGTCATGTCGGCATCTAAGGCCATTTCATGGCAAGCACGTGGTAATGATAATATTTCAATATATAGAAAGTAGAAATCGATCAACAGAAAACCAGAAAATTAAATAAAACCTATATAAGATGTTTCAAATGTACTTGTGATAATAGCTCTAAAATTCTTTCAGGGGAAATTAAAGGGCAAAACAACACAAACACAGGTAGCAGTGACAAATGAAGTCTAAGGAAGTAATGAGTGAAAACCAGTAAGTGCCACAGTACGGAGGGCAGAGGAACAGAACTGAGACAGACTGGCACTGAGGTGAAGTGCTTAGGGAACCAATCTTGAGACCAGATGGTTTCAGATGACTGCTGATTTAGTCTACCTCTGAAACAAGGGAGATGACCGGAACTGTTTGAGTAAATATCCAACTGTATAAATGGATAATATCTGAAATATACATATAAAAAGAGCTTTTTCTCAAGATTATTGGCTCCTGATAATCCAAATTTAATGCAATGGGGCTTACTAGGCCTGTAACCACTGGAGACTCAGATAGCATCTAGCAAACTCACAACAGAGAATGGCGCAACCTCCACAGTAGGGCAAACTACCGCTGGACCCGGAGGCAGATACTGATCTTCACTTCCTTTTCTCGTTTTTAAAAGTGGCGCTGGTCAGTGGGTTATCATTCTCCCATCAACTCAGGGGAAGTCAACATCTAGCCTGACCACAAGCAACATAAATAACAGAGGTGTAGGCCCAAGTTATTTATTTATGCACGCATTTATTTTTGCCTTGGACAGCTGATAAAGTTGAGGTATTAGTCAGAATCTGGCATCTTCCATCCTTCTGTGTGATGTCACATGGAAATGTGATCTTGCTCTGCTTCCTGGGAACGCAATGGAAAAGCGCTGGTCTTTCAGTGCTGAAAAGGCATCAGATATCTGCCTGCTGTGTTCCCACACTCCGCTCCTGTGCCCTGGCTTGTCCGAGCTCGCACTGCTAACACACGCACGGCTAGCACACGCTTAGCTAGTCCACCCAGGCCGCACCTGTGCGCGCGGCTACCACGCATCAGCCATCTCTGTGCACTCTCTGCTGCTCAGCTCATTCAGCTGTGACATGCTTTCACAAGCAGAGGAGCAGGGGTGCTTGGGAGCGGGGGTGCGGCTCCTGGTATGAGGCGTGTTTATATTGTGGAGAACCTGTCCCCTCAGCACAGTGTGAAACAGAAACTTTAGCCCCCTGGGAACAGAGGGGCAGAGAGGCTTCAGCTGCCAGGTTTCGCTGCAGCCCCTCAAGCCCCCACTCTCACTACCCCCCACCCCCCCCAGCCATCAGCTGCCAGTGGGACACAAGCCACAACGACACAGCCCTTTCTTTCTATATCACTCCTTTCTCGTCCTTTATTCATTAATTCAATCACTCATCATCTGTTCATCAGTCCCAATGTTGACAGACTTCCTTATTTCATCTGGAGGAACTTACAGTGCATTTCAAGACACTGATCGGTGGCCCAGGTCACCTTGGTGATACTGTTGTTTCTAGTTTACTGTAGTTGCTTATTTCTGGCCTCCATAAAGGAGTTTGGCTGCACTTGTTCGTTCATTAAGAGCCAGGTTGGAGCTCATGAGGGGCGGAGCAGCAGCTGGTTTTTTGCATCTTAAAATTCAGCCTGAAACCTGAATGTAGAAAACGCATAACCTCAGAGTAATGTAAGCCTAACCAACCCGACACTCAGTTTTCCCAAATTCCAGCGACTTGCACTGCTAACAAACCAATGGTCAGTCGCTGCTGATGAATCGTGATCTCATGTAGGTGTGGTTCCCATTGGCTGTGATGATTCAAGTCAAACCAGAAAAAGGAACATGAATCTGCCTACAAACTGGTAAACCAATCAGACAGCGGGTAACAGGTCTCATGCCCTGGGGGTTACATTACATTACATTACATTACATTACATTATAGGCATTTAGCAGACGCTCTTATCCAGAGCGACGTACAACAAGTGCATAGGTTTCATGATGTAGAGGCGCAAAAGAAACACTAGAGTGAAGTAAGGATCGTAGTGCCAGAAGTGACCACATCGATCAGGACTCCAACCCTGTAGAGTAAGCTTGTTCAGCAAGCAAGAATCCTACCAAGTACAAACTAGCACTGGAATCAGACCTAATCATACAAAAACAATCCTGCCAGATACACTAACATAATCAAATTATCCTAGCTAGGTACAGTGAGCTGAACTATAGGCTAGGGAGGGGTGGGGAGAGGTGCAGCCTGAAGAGATGAGTCTTCAGTCTGCGTTTGAAAGTGGTGAGATTCTCTGCTGTTCTGACCGTCACGGGGAGGTCATTCCACCAGCGAGGGGCCAGGACAGACAGCAGACGGGAGCGGGAGGTGCCAAGCGTCCAGAGGTGGCAGAACGGAGAGGTCTGGCTGGTGTGTAGGGTCTGATGATCCTCTGGTTGAGACAGAGGCTGGCCGGTCTGCTCTGTTTCAGCTCTCTGGCCAGCGGCCCAGCTGTCCCCACGCGCGGTGCGGGCCCGGCAGTGCCGGCGCGGCAGGGCGAGGCGCTCTCCAGACGGCCGCATCGCGCCACACAGCCCCGCCATTCAGCGCCGCGCGTCAGGCGGCGGGCCGGCACAAAGGCCCACTTGTCCCACAGGCCCTGGTTCCACAGGTTCCACAGATGCTCCACAGGAATGCGACCCCTTGTGCTTTCCATGACAACTGGAGCCCTTTCTCTCTCCCTCTCTCTCGCTCTGGACAACAAACTGAACTTCTGTGCAAACAAATGTTTAACTTCCCTGTTCAATTCACTCTTTACTCTCTCGGCTAGACTCTTGGAGGGCTGCAGGATTTACTTTCCACGTCTCTGGGCCAGATACACAGGAGGGAGGGTGGGGTATGAAAAGGGAGTGTTCTGCGGTTTTCAGGAGTGTTTTGTCACAGAGGACAGAGCTGAGAGGAGTATTCCTCTGTCTTATATTAAAGTCCACTTTAATTATTCAGTTCATGGTGGGGAGGAAAAAACACACACAGTAATGAAGGCACATCAACATTCAGCAGACTGCAACTTTGAAGCGAGAACAAAAGGAGAAATCAATGTCCAAAAACGTTTTTCTGCTTTTTTCTTAAAGCACTAAATGATCCAAAAAAGGAGGCTACTTACCCTGAAAATAAAGGCCCATTTAGACCGGCTGCTGATTGGTTGAAAAAGTAGCCAGTACCTGACACCGGTTTTTGGTGCAGGCGACGGGTGCAATTAACAGTTTTTACTGGAAGTGTTCCGGAACACACCGCCATGGTACTGAGGTCAGCTTCCCCTCAGCCTGCCCGTAACGCTGTTTATAAGATCGCGCACACTCAGAGAAAAACACTGCCGCTCCCCACATACAAGCTTCCCTCACATAACGCCCTTTCGTGCTCTGGAGAGATTTGAGATTTATTCGCCGGCGAGTCAAAGGGTCATGCGGCAGAGGTCACATCCCAGACCTTTCTGGAGAGGACAGAGTCAGCAACTTAGATGATGAAAAACGGTCTGGGATAATTTCACTAGTCACAGAGGTCAGGTGAGAATAGCCTTTTGTGTTCATTGTGAGTCACACTGCTGAGAGAGCCTCCCTATTGATCTCTGTCCTGTGTGGCAGGACCTGAGCTCTATGAAACAGGAAACTTCCTACCTCTTTACTTTATGTGGGGATAATGATGTGACTAAGTGAGTCTGCTAAGAGAGAAGAGTGAGTCTGCTAAGAGAGACTGCTAAGAGAGAAGAAGAAATGAATCATGCCCGGTGTGGGTTTAAGCACACCACAATATCACCCCACGGCTGCATATTTCCAACACATCTCACCTCTGAGACAAAAATATTCATCCAGAAATGAGATGGGGGAAGAACACAGAGGGGGAGGGGGAGGAGAGAGAGACAGAGAGAGTGAGTTAGGTCACCACTAAACCTGCATGGGCGATGCATTCCGGAAGAGCAAAATGACAACACCTCCTGTGTGCGGTCCTCCAGTTCGTGCTGATGTGGTGAAGTTTTTGAATATGAACAGGGAGGGCGAACTACGCACCCCTCCAACACTGAAACCAATATCCGTCTTCCATTTACCGAAAGTGACGCCACAAGGGGGACAGCGGAGGTAAGAGAGGAAAAAGGTTTACCAGTGCTGAACAGATAAAAAATTAGGACCCAATTCTTCTGAGGAAAATTACACCTATGTAGTTTTGTTTGGGGAAGGCACATCTCCCCCCAGCTACAGAATCAGCTACAGATGTAGGTCAACTCCTCATTTGCCAGTAAAATGTAAAAACATTCCTGCAGACCCTTGAGAATTTTCCGCAAAACATGTTACCAACCTAAATGTACAATCTCATGACAGAAGAATTTTGTCTTGAGTAACGGGGAAGAGAGATGTTTCTTTCAGAATTGCCAATAATCTGCAATAAAATAACCCCTGATCTAAAGGGAGAAATTATTTCAAAGTGTAAGTATTTGACCCAGGTCTGTTCAACAGAAAGGCCTGGAGCACCAGACATGGCAAATACTCTCAGCTTCCTCCTCCCTTTTTCTCAAAATCATGTTCAATGTCAGACAGCCTGTATCTGGGGGGAGATTTGGCAGATTCTTGCAAGAGTCCTGACCTCTAAGATAGCGGTTTCAGAAAATTTTCTGGACTAGAAGAGAGCAGGAGACACAATCACGATGTTATCTCTGTGGGTCCTGTATGTGTACGCACGCACACACGCATACACATACATACACACGCATGTGCAAATACACACGCACATAAACATAAAATTCTGTTTTGAACCCTAAGAAGGAGTAGCATATACTGTGCTCTTATTTGGAACACAGACTGTCCCAGCTCTAAGGCTACACTTCCTGTGAGGGGTCAGCAATAGCCAGGCCTGCATCGCTGAGGTCCTCTGACGGAAAGTTCAGTTTCGGGAGGGGGGGGTGGGGGGGTGGCAGGTCTGTTGCTGTGCCAGGTGGTCAGCGCCTCATGGCTCAGGATGCCAAGTAGCCTACATCTGACTGCAGGAGGCTGGAGGGCTGGGGTTACATGTCGATGGGTGGGGTTTGACGTCCAACGCCACCCAACAACACGTGCAATCAGTTAAAAACTATTCTGCCTTTCAGAGCTCTGGGTTGGTCAAGGGGGTAAGATGTCAAAGGGTGGGGTTTGAAGCCCCGCCTTCCTGTAGCCTGCAGTCAAACAGGTCTCCGGGAGAGAGGAGCAAAAACGCCCGCTGACCAGATGAGGCCAGACAAACATGGCAGGGCTTCCACGGCTGGCTCTGGGTCTGGAGCCCACCTCAGATGGGAAGAGGCCCCAAATCAGTTCCAGATCACGAGCCGGGCCTGCGGCTGACGCAATCACACCCTAAGCAGGGGATGTTAACGAGGGTCACCAGGAAGCACGTGGTGGGCGCCGGGCAGGAGGCCTGATTGATGGCAGGCGACAGCTCCGACACCCGCCACTCGGCAGGCCTCTTCATCCGACCCACACTGACACGCTTGTTCTCTCCCTCTCAGTCTCTCACTCTCTCTGCCCGGCCCTCTCACTCTCTCCCTCCAACCCCCTCCCTCTCTCTCTCTCTCTCCCTCGTTCTGTCTCTCCCACTCTCGTTCTCTCTGCACCCCACCCCTTTTTTTGAAGGAAAAAAAAAACCCAGCTCAGTCCAAGGCCCTGTGGTTCCATATGGAAACCATCAGCACTGCAGAGCTCAGCTTCAACCAGCAAAGCAGAAAAGCAGAAAGACAGGAGCAAGCATGCGCCGAGGCGAACGTTCAGTCTAATCCCAGAGTGCCAGATAATGCACTGAATTTCAAACATAAGGCATAAAATCACATTTTTGCATGCCAACGGTGATAAGCTAATGCTTCATACATTGAAAAAGGAGCAACACAATCAGTCTGTTGCTAAATGCAAGTTCAAATGGGCAAAAAATGACACAATCAGAATAAAATAGAGACACCAATCAAGGATATGCCTAACTTCAGTCGTGAAAAATCCCTCATGATTTCCTGACTAGAGAGAAAACCATAGAGAAAAAAATCAGAAGAAAAAAATGTTTTGAGGGGTAGGCCTAAATAGTTCAGGACACCCCACAACCTTGTTGAGGCTTCCCCAAAGGGCCCAAATACAACTAGCCTCTCTCTAAGGACAGGACACGTGTTCCACATCCCTGGAACAGAAGCCTACAATGGTCTGGTCATCCAGCATTAGATTCACACTCAAAGGCTTTCAGCAGATGCTCTTATGTAGAGCAATGTGCACATACCAGTGTAAAATGTAATATAAAACCAGTAATATAGCTGGATATTAGCTGAAGCTATCCAGGTTAATAAGCACCTTCCTTAAAGGGGAATTGCACTTTATAGGCTAACACTTCTGGGCTCATTTTCACACCTACCCGGAGTTTTGTGTGCATACCAGACGGTTTTTAGGTTGCTTGCTTCAATATTTAGATATTTGTAGATTTTTGATTCCCATGTGAGCAAACTCCCCCCCCCCCCAATAGAAGCCCATTCAACGCCAAACTCCACTTTAGACTCACTCTAAACACATGTCCCTGCTTCTCATGACTGATATTGTCCTTCTAATGAATTTTGTTTTTTCCAGCGTGTGATGCTACACCAAAAAAGTCACTGACATGGCCTACAGCCACTGCTGTGTTAGGTTAAGTAGGAAAATATAGCCTAGCTCACACCGTGCTAAAAACACGCATGTGATTAGTCAGACAGTCTACCTGTGTATGAGGAGCACAAAGAATCAGGAATATATAGTCTAGAACAGACCAGATCGCCAGGTTCCTTAGACCACTAAAGTCGTGACTTCAGAATGATGCATTGGAATTCTTCTGGCTCCTTTTATTTTTCGGCAATGATGAAAATGAATGGGACTTTTGGATACCATTTGAAATGAATTTTCTCTTTAAAATGAGTGAAATGATGAAAGCAGACATTACACAGAGCAGCTGTTCCATGAGGTTACAACATACTGAAATTTTTAAAAATATTTTGCTAACAACATAATGCAGAAGTCACGTTTCCTCATCCCATCCTCTCTCCTGCATAATGGAGCACTTGTTCTGATACAGCAGGGCAGGCTAATGGTGCTTCAATATCACTGAAATCACTTCATTAGTTGTGGAAGCCAAAATCGAGATCGGGATTCATTTACTGATTGTGCAGCCCTAATAAAAAGTGCAGTATAAACAATTAATACACGGTCAGACAGTGCCAGTTCAATTAGTGTATTTGACTTACAGATGACATCAGAGATTAAGGTCGGTGTCTTCCTGGAGGATAACAACAGTTATGAGGCTACCATGAGACCACAGGCATTTGACACTGAAATGGACCATCATTCTGAGTGGAAAGGAGGGAACCCTCAAAATAAAAAGCTAAATTTCCCCAAAGTCATTTCAAAACCGCACGACTGGCCAGGAACACAACGGGCACAAAATATGAAAGCAGCAGTCGGTGACTTGGCAGCGAGTGTTACAGAAAGTCCCTAGTAACATGCTGTCATAAACGCGCTGTCGCAATCTGAGACACAGGAAGGAAGGCTAACAAACAGTCATGCGGCTTCAATGGACAGCAAGTCCTTCAGGGCCCAGAGAAAGGCTTCCTGCGAGGGTCAGGAGAGCACAGCGGGTTCAGCCTGCTCAGCTCCAGGCCTCTCTTAAAGGAACTGGGCTGAGAGAACAGCCTTCTGCTGAGGCGACAGCGGGAATTCCCCCCTGGATATTCCTCTCCCTGTGCACTGCAGCTAAATAGCAGACTGAAACGGCAACTGTAAAATTTTGACTGAAGTGAAAGATTTGAGTGATGTTGTTCTTGGAAGACGGGCTTTGTATCTGAAAACTCTAAAGCTTGTTTGTTGGAGCAGTTTTGAGTAAATTCCCACAGCAATTCCCCCCTACGTGCTAACGGCATTTCGCTTTAAGGACCCTGGGCCTGAAGGACCTTTCTGCCCATCACATCCCCAGTTCACCACACAAGGGGCCTTTGTACCAGGATAACAAGAATCACATTTCCAAAAATCAAAAAGGAAGAGAAAGACAGCGCAGCAACAAACAAGGAATTGCCGTTGAAGGATTAACATCCGATTCAAAGAGACAAAAGAGCTTTGTCATTTTTCAAACAGACGCATCCTGTGGCAGTCTAACAGACTAATTACAATACAGCACAAAGCACATTTTATTTATCGCCAAATGAGGGTGCAGTCTTCCCGCTAAAGGCACACCTCTTCATAGCCTGCTCCAGTCCAACTGTCACGCCCATCAGAATGAGTGCGTCACTAACGAGCCTCACAAAGGACGAGCAGATATACCAACCGACCGTGAGCAGCCGGGGCAGCGGCTTCCATCCTGATACGGCATTATTTACCGCTAACTGAACCAGCAGGGCGGGGACAGAGCAGCCGCGTGATGACGTCTCACTTGGCGCAACAGTTGTGGAGGGAAACGCAGCGTGAGCTGCACCGAGCGTTCGCTCCACAGCTGCTGCCATCGGCAACAGTGACCAGCTGCTCACACGCCAACTGACTGCTCCATGTTACATGTACAGAGAGTTACTCTACAGACAGAAGCCTTTTGAAGTCAATACATGAGTAAGAAGGGAATTCTGTTCTGTACCTCCCATCACGTATAGGAAATTCTGTTCTGTACCTCCCATCACGTATAGGAAATTCTGTTCTGTACCTCCCATCACATATAGGAAATTCTGTTCTGCACCTCCTTTACATTGCTGCATTCGCACCCATGTTTATAAGTCAAAAATAGAAGGGCTAAAAATGGGGGGACCTGTGGGAGTGCATCTGGACCACAGAGGAACAGAAATAGCCCCTGCTCTATCCCGGGGAGGGGGGGGGGGGGGGCAGTGTGGTGCTATGACGGTCATATCTCTTCATCCGTTTCTATGCTCTGCTCCCTTCTGAGGGCCCCAAATAAAGGCCCCCAAAATCAAGACGTTGGGGTCATTTCATTTTTTGGCCCTCTTGTGGGATTTTCTCGAGGTCCCGAGAGTCACAAGCCACTGTCCCTTACACGGCACCTCAGACCCCTTCTGCCAATACTATAAATACTCACCCTCGCTACTACTCGTCATACTGGATACATCACACTGGAGGGCTCACTCACTCACCCTCTACTGCTCTGTCTCTCTGTGTCTCTCAGCTTCTTCTTGCCTGTTTTAAAATGGAGGCAGAACTGTTGTGTATGGCACAAGCAAAGAACAGAGGCTCTGAGTAACTGGTCCAGCTATCCATCTGTTGCCCCAACTGGGAAATGAACTTGCAAACTCTGAGCTACAAACCCAGTTCCCTAACCACTGCATTACATAGGCTAATCCATTTCTGGGCAAAGCCTTTGTCAGAGGTTTCAGACATGGTGCAATAACTTGCTGCCTGCTTGTACGTCTGTCAGTGAATCAGAGAATGGGAAAAATGGCATCCATATTTGAGTGAAACTTTGAGAAACACCTGGCAGAGTCAGCATTGCCAAAGGCCACAGCGACAGCTGCTAAGTGTGGTGTGGGTCATACCTGTAATGGTGTTTTCCCCTGTGTGAAACACCTTTCAAAACAACGAAGTTCCCAGTTGAAATTGCAGACATTGGCGTCTATTGAGAACCCCCTCAGGCAGGTTTTTCTTCATGGGATTCATGAGCAGACATCCCCTCCCGTGCAGATATTTCTCAAGAACGGACTTTCCCGTTCACAAGGAGCGCATCAAAAATGCCCCCCTCCCCCCCAAAAAATAAAAAATAAAAAATACAGAATGGTGACATCAGTGTCCTTGTCACCAGACAGCAGACTGCGTTTCCTCACTGTGATCAGAGGCCATCATAATCAATGGGAATGTGACAAGGCCACTTCTTACACCAGATTACTGTCTGCAGACACAATGCCTGGAATCCCATTCAAACAGACAAAACAGGGCTGTTACTAGCCTTCCAAGATGAATAATATCATCAGTGTTACTGTCGGATGTTCAGTTAGTTTGAACACAATAGATACTACTGATTCTCGTGAAGGAACAAAGGCAGTTTCAGAAAAACTAAATTCAAATTAGAAACAGGAAATTATTTTGTTTTACACGGGCTGCTGATCTTAACAGACCTCCTATTTTTGCTGCTTTTCACGTCGTCTTACACAACAAAATGGGCAGAATGCATGTCTGTAATGCTGCAGCTCTTTAGATGCAAGACACATTTGAAAGTGCCACTGCAGATCAAGAACTTTCCACTGTACACCCCACTAAAACAAAATGTACAATTATATCAAGGGACTCTGTTCTGAATATTTGTGAAAACTGAGGTTTCTTTTAAAATGTAATCTGAAGGAACTTTACTATTATCTAAAGGGATAATGTATCTGCAAAAACACTTGTGATGAAGCCTGTGAAAGATATATTTACATATATACACATATATATATGTATGTATATACACACACACACACACGCACACATATATTCTCCCCCTCCTCCTTTTTTGTTCGAAACCCTTTCTCTTTTGTTATGCTACTGTTACAGCAGACGTTGGGTAGAATGCACAATACTGTAACATCCAGACTCTTTCCATTAGAGTTTCTGTAAGCTTTTAAGAGAATAATAAATGAAAGGAGAAGAGTACCAGTGTATGTAGTATAATCATTCTCTATATTCACTAGCTGAATAGCCAAAAATAGGGCCTGAGGCTTTATATGGCATTATAGTGCTCATTCCATAGCTATAGCCTGCTACGCTTGGTGGATTGGCAGTTCAAAACCAGTTGGGCCTACCCAGAAATCCCATCCTTTGCTTTGCTGATGACTTCATGGATGACATCATGCAGTCACAAGGGGCCCAGCGACTCACTCCGCTGTGCTGAGGAACACAGGCGGGGTGGGGCGACGAGCCAGAGATTCCACAGAGGTCCCGGGACAAAGTCATCTGTGTCTCCAAAAACACTGGAAATGTTTCACCAGAGGCCAAATGGGCAAAAGACGGGTACTAAGGGAGAAAACAGCCAGTCCCGTGACTTACGGAACACATGGGGAACACACCAGGAATCTCAAACACCTGTCCTGGAGAGCCACAGTCCTGAAGAGCCACAGATCAATTCAAATCACGTCTTGACAAAAAAGGCCAAAGTTGTCTGCCAATTGAAGGGAAACCACAGAAATCCAAAAAGCACTACAATGCAGCAGCAGTGGCTGTTTTCCACACAACATACTACTGGAGTGGCTAGCAGAGATCAGGCGTCAACAACTGGCAAACTTCAGGTAACCAACTGCTAACCTGTTGAAAACCAACTGGAACACTAAGGTGCTCTGATGCAGTCAAAGCCTGTTGGTTAACCTAAGCCCAACTGCGCCCAATGGAACAAAGCCGATTTGTGAAGAAGTCCTAGGCTGAATCCAAATGTCCGGTTGCAGACAAATTCCCCGCACTTGCAGACTGGCGGACTTAACGGGCGCATACCCGTGAAGTCCAGAGCGGCTAGGGTTGCCCAATTCTACATCTCCTCACATCTGCTCGTGCAGACTTCCAGAGAGTCTGCTTAGGTGCAGACTTCACCAGACTTTGCTAGTGGGATAAGTCAAAAGTCATAGCAATAAGAATGTGATGATATAAAAGACAAGATGGAAGCAATGCCAAAAGAAAAAAAGAAAATAATAGGCTAATACAAGCATGGCGGGAAAACAACCAAAGGAGGTTTTCCAATGCAGGTAATAGGCTATAGAATTCATACAGCTAACCTAAATGTATATTGCAGAGGTTGATTTATTTATTTTTTATTTCAAATTTATTATCCACGACAAAAGGTGAGGCCTAAAGTCCAGTCTCATTAGCACATTTTATATCTTTATACACTCTTGCAGACTTCACGTCATGACACTGAACACGTCAGTACGTGAGACTGAAGTCCGCGAGGGCTGAGTCTGCTTGTCTGGCGTAGGGACATTTGCACTCAGGCAGTGTGGCCTGCTGCAGACTCTTAGTCACAGTAGGCTAATGGCGTAGATCTCTGACCGGTCTCAGCTATGTCTAGGCCTCAGGCCTCAGTCCCCAGGCCATGCTCATGGTGAGCTTCGCCGACACAGCCACTGTCTGCAGACCTACCAAGGCACCGCGGTGTTAAACTGAAACGAGCCGTAACAGGCAGCCATGTGAAATATGATTTCTTCCAGTGGTGTATAACTGCTTCCAGTGGCTATTTTTCATTGGGAGCGGAACTGTTGATGGTGAATATCCCTCCATTAGCAGGGTGACCCTCCAGACCCCAGGTGGCTGAGGGGAAACGGCGCAGCCGTAGAGAGGCAGGATGTGGGCTGTAGCTTCCAGCCTGCACCAGACCAAAATAGCCGCCGGCTGACTGCTGCAGCGAGAGCTTAAAATTAGCACCAACAGCTCCAACCCTGTCAGCAGACTAAATAAAATTAGCTTTATGCTAAGAACGCGCTACTGCTAGGACAAACACCGTCTACACCATGCCTTTTCCTAATTAACACGCAGCCTTCAAATTATGTCTCATAAACCCAAAAGAAGTTACACACAATTTTCTGTAAATTCCCCATGAGAACACTAAAAGACACAATTAATCTACAAAATGTAATTGCAACACTTTTCAGACTATTGACCACTGATTAACTACAGCCTGTGGCTTCTAGTGCACTTTCAGAAGCCATCTCTGAAGCATGGCTGCAACAGTTTGAAAGGCTCTTTTGTAAACCCTCAGGCTGCACATTTTGACGAGGCTTTTGCGGACCACACCACAGAGGGAGAGAGGGAGAGAGGGAGAGGGAGAGGCAGAGTTCTCCCCCTGCGGCGTGGGAGCCCAGCGTGTGGGTCACTGGGCTGTGGGACAGGCCATACGGCTGCCTGGCAAACGCAGGACAGATCACGCTACGCTTTAATGGCTGTGCTCCTCGCCAGAACTGATGCCCATCTGAACACTCTTCTAATGAAGTGTGGGGTCCCTACCAACCCAGATTACACCAAATGTATGTGTAAGCAGAAAAACGTCTAACAATGCATGCAGGGTAGAACCAGTATACAAAAACAGGCATTACAATTCTGGACCCATTTAAAACAAAGCAAATTCCAAATTCACTCCAGAATAAACACAGAAAAGAGTCCCCTCAGCCAGCTAGTCATGAACCTCACTAAACAGACCAACACCGCCATCAGTCAGCTTCAGGACAACACCTCAAGCACACCTTCAGTTAGAATGAACCAAATTATCAATCACCTCAAAAACTCTTATTTTGACCATTGGTATGCAGCTATTAAAACTCAAAACAAACTGGAATGCTACCGAGCCCCAGAAAATATAAACTGGCAGAATATCTACTCACCATTAAAAATTAAAAACAGAGGGAGATCCTGACCAAATATCATGTCAGTGACCACAGCCTGGCCATTGAAAAGGCCTGGCAGAGGCAAACCTGGCTAGCTATGATCAACAAAGGGAGGAATTCTTTAAAAATATAAACATTATTTTCCCCAGCATCCAAAATATGAGTGCCAATAAAAAATGATCAGCAATATTAGGAGAAGGGCCTACAGCCCCACAAGCAGCCAGACATTTAGCCACATGCCACAGGATGAGGGACATAAAGAGAACACTCTCTGCATCGAATAGCCTATATATATTTAACACATTTATTTACAGTTGTTATTTTGTTGACCAATTTATTTTTTTTAATTTTTTTTTTTAAAAAGGTTACCACCAAATTTACCACAATTAGTCTTCTATTAAAATCTGTACTACACATGTTTGTTAATATTAGAATACATGCAATACCATTTTTGGAATGTTCTTCAAACCTTAATTAATGTTATTTGTTTCTTTTTTTTACACTATGTAAATATGTCTATTGTTGTAATTGTTATTGTTGTATACGTAGTGGTACGATTATTGTAAGTGTATACTTATAACATGCTGTTTAGCCTATCTCATTTCCATGTTTCTGTGTTTTATGTGTGTTGCCTTGTCAATATGACTGTATTTGTCATGCTAATAAAGCAAATTGAAATTGAAAGAGAAAGAAAGAGAAAGAGAGAGAGAGAACAAGACATGGTGCACTGACTCATGCTCTAGCTGACCCACAGACAGTCAGAGCTTGGTCAATCTGTTATCCTCAGCAGAAGTACGGCCCCTGTCCTCGCACACACCCTGTTCCTGAAATGCACTTCCAAGGAAAAACGCCCCACTGACGCACCCCTCGCAAAAACAACAGCACTCTACCCCACAGAGAAAATCATGGGAAACCGTTCCACGGAGCCCAAACGATCTGGAGCCCTGTGATACCCAATCCACTCAGGCCCCCTCAGGAAGTCCTCGGGGGGGTACAGCGATAAACGCCAATGAAGGAGCAGACAGATGCACTGTAACACAGAAGGGGAGACTGCCCCTTCAGTGCAGCAGAGAGACTGGTCCATACTGCAGTATCATACACAAGACAGTTCCACCCAGCCTAGCATAGGGGGGCTATGCGTGACACGCAGAGCTATCAGTGGGCCTGTAATGATCAAACATCTGTGCTGGGGGAGAAAGGGGAGGTGGGGGAGCAGGAAAAGAAAAGTAGGTTTCACATCAGCAGATGAATCAAGGTCCTCTGCATCTGCAGCAACCAAAACTAAGCATGCTCATTTAATCCTTCACAGACACAGACGCACACCCTGCCTCTTCCAGAAAACCCAAAAGCTACAAGTCCTGTAGCGACAGTACGGGCCTCCTCCAGAGTCTGATACTCCCTGTCACAGCTTGGTTTAGTTACACACAACACAAAGGCCATTTTATAGACAAACACCTACAATACAGACACGCTCAAACACAAACACACTCTTTCATAGACATTGCTGAAATTTGCTTCGGAACACAGCTTCACCCTCATTGTTTGCTTAAACGGGACAGGAAGTACTAGTAACCACTGCCATTTCCTGTCCTGGTACCACTGATGCTGTGCCCCTGGCGATAGGAAGCCATTGTGCAGCAGGTTCTATAGGACACAAACTCTGGTCGTCCAGACGCCAGGCCAAGGCTGTGACATGCTTAACTGCCTTGCATACTGCCACTCCTACAGTTCTCATTGTGAAAGCAAATCAACTCCTCAAATGGCTGCCATTAGCGGCCAAACACAAGGCGAATTCAACACATGCATCAAACTGAATTCACATGCATAAGGTTTTTCACCTAGACACTTAATGTGGGTCTGCTTATACACACTATCATGTGATTCAACGACAGTGATACCATCAACCTCAAGACACCCAAAGCTCTTTTAAGGCACAGAGCATAATATACTAATGTGGGGCTAATTTCAAATTAATTATTCAGGGAAGCAGGCCACCGTAACTAAGCAGCAGAGAGACATTTTTGGCCCTGGTACAACCTTAAAAACACAAAATTTATGCTGATACATGACAGCCATTTCCCAATTCTAAAAGAACATGTAACAAAGACAGCCAATGAGAGTGAAAGAACCTATTCTCACTACTGGTCTTCGCCATGATTAAATCCTGACAGTCCCGATTCCTTCTACAGGAATCATGAATAATAAAACACTTGATGCTCCCAGTGGTAGTGTCCTAAGAACTGGGACAACTCTGTCCACTATCTGGGCCCTAAATCTGTCTGTCTGGCATACAGCTGCAAAAAAAAAAAAAAAAATCTTCTCAGTGGAAACATAAATGCTAATGTGATGTCACTGCTTCCCTTCTGTAATGTTTACTTAAAACTGCATGTCTGTCATACCCGAAGTACAGAGCACTCAAAACCACCCACCATCAAGTCATTGCTGGTAGTTTACTGTTAGTTTAACCAGGGCATTTCGAGCCTTCATAAGAGGCCAGTCGGTCAGTCTGATTCATTTAGTTATGATGCAGAGTTCCACAGTGCTCCCATTTCCAGTGCATTTGCTCCTGAATATTGCTGTATGCTAACAGGAAAAATAATTTAGGAGCACATCTACCAATTGAGATGCATTAGTGTGCTCCTATTTTTCATGTTAGGAGCATGTATGCTCCTTGGAAATTATTTTTAGTGTACAGCCCTAATGTAGATATAGTCTATCAGGCACAACTAAACCAATGACTATTCACCTGTTTCCAGCAGGCTAATGCATACCTTATAAAGCATGCCGACATTAAGTAGCTGCTTCTCACATAGCTGTTTTTATATATTCATACAGCCACAAATGAAAGTTCCTTTTTAATGCCCCTTTCCTAAACTGGCTCGAACTAAGGCTTGAATAATAGTTTTACAAGGAATACTTGAGTATGTTCTGCTAGAGTTCACAAATGACACTGAAAACTCACCAACTACCGCTATACAGTAAGGTCTAATTGTTCTTCTTAATCCTAACATAAGAGTAACATTCATTGAATAACAATGCTGGAAAAGATGACAAGTTTGAAAACTCAATGGTCTGTTCTTTATATAGGCCTCACTATATCCAGCTACATCCTGCCGTCAATGCCTGATCTCGACCACAGCAATGTACACAATATATTTCCACTTCAGGTTTCATGAAGACATCTGCCATACGAAAGAAAGTATAAGGACAAGAACAGTGCATTTTAGCTCATTGGTTTCCCATAAATTAGGGTGAAATTACCATAATATTGAGCTTGATTTTCTTTCATTCCCAGTCTCTGAATCTTGCTGCCCAATTAATTGACTGTGTGAAATATTATGAAGAGACAAAAAGATTAAGACTCCACAAATAATCTGTTTTAAGACCCAGGACTAGTTGTTTTAATATATTTGTGTCAGCTCGTGATCAAAGATGACTTTTAAAATTAACTATACAGACACATAATTCAGGCTATTACAATTCTTTCTCTGGTGTCATATTTTTTATTTTACAGCACACAAAACTTTGCTCACATACAATACATATTCCCTGTTTATTTATTTTTTAATTAACTGACATTTGGCACAATGAGTTTTATAGCAATTTCGTTTTATGAACAAAAATATAGCTAAATTTCATTAAAGCAGCACAAAGCACACTAAAGGAAACCTCGCAGGGCAAGATGCATTAAAACTAGTCAGTCAAACTGATACAAAATGCTTTCACACAAAGCCACTATAGCGCACGTGGCTTGAAACGTTCTATGAGCAAGCCCAATAGATATGGCCGTTTAGATTTAAAATCTAACGTCAGCCAATTCGCACAAACAGAATGATACTCATAGCTAAGGAAAGTCACTTAAAACTTCGCTGCTTTCTATTTTCAATAATGTTGTCATTAGTGGTTTGTAACACTGCATTTCACCAAAAAAGTATGGTACCGGTGAGCTTCAGGTCAGGGGTGCACTCCCTTCCGAGCAGGACCGAAACAGAGACCACACACAGCAATATGCGCCTCAAAATGTAACTAACGTTAACGTTAGACAGCCAGCGCGACCTATCAGACCGTTATTTCTAAAGTGCCAGTGATGTAAAAGCGTTTTTACCGCTCTTGCAATTTAGACAGTTTGCTTTGATGCATTTGATTCATCACTGGTCAGTCTTCCATCCGCCTATTGCCTCTGCACAGTTAACATTAGAAATACTTCTTTAAAAAAATATTTTTGTCAGTACTTAAAATTTTGGGAAAACTACGGGTAGCTGCCTAACAATTATAGCTCAGGCTAACTTGCTAGCTAGCAAACTAACGTCCTGAATGCAGTAACTGCTGCTGGCTAGCCGTCTAGTCTATATTAGAAGTCTGTCGATGGACAATTAATTGAATGCTCGTAGATAATTCCAAGCTAGCTATTACTTTTGACAAAGAAATCACACAAGCGTATTCAATGAGGTAGGAAGACAGAACAGATGTGTTTTTAAAAAACAATGTACCGCTATCTGTAACTACTGACAAACAAGGGAATAAAGCTAGGCATTAGTTACCTTTTGTTAAGGTGGCTTTTCTGCGCAGTCCGCCCAGTAAAGGGGTCTCCTGTTTTCATTCTTTCTTTGCTCGCAGACAGAGGGATCTAGGGGATCTGTCACCCACAAAACTACACCGCGTCCTGCGATGACAAAAGGCAGCTCCAGTCAAACAGAGACGTTCGGCTCTAATGGCAGAGCTAGACATGCTACGAGCTGCAGCTCTACGGATGCCTACACATATACAGAGCAGGCGCAGGAGAGCGTCGTGTCTTAGCGCCGGACAAAATTGTAGCAAACTAGATGCTTTCTACGTTAGCGGGGAAGGTTTGCGTGGCATTTAGTAAAATACGGAACCCCGGAACTTCTCTTAAATAGACTGTAAAACACAACAGAGCATGGAGACAGATATAGTTACTATGGGGTGTCAATCATTAGCGTGCTTCAGAAAATTAAGCAGTCAGAAGTCAGAACTTGAAGTCATGATTAAAGTTAAGCATCACACATCTATTACAGCAAAATAATAATAATCATCATCATCAATTATGATGTGTTTTGTAGTAAAAACAAGTGGTGTAGGTTGACCCGTTTACCTGAACTGTGACATAGGAAAATGGTTTTCCCTGATTTATTGATGAGTGACAGGTTGTCTCTACATGAAAAATGCTGATATAGGGTTTAAAATTCAACAAAGAGTCTTTATTACAGGGGGCTGGCGAGGGTCATTTTTGATCCCGTGAACACGGGGTTCAAGCAAAATATGAAGAGCATGCATCAGGTACTGGGAGTGGCAAGAATGGTTTCCTTTTGATAATTTTGAAAATACCCTTGACATGAACGGCTTGTTCATAAACAAAGCATCACTCAACGACAGTAAGCAACAGCTCTGGCATGCATAAGACTGTGCTGGATGCAGTGGAATGCTGTGTGTAGCCACTGCAATACATCTTCTTTAAGACCTCCGGGAATGATACTACCCTTGTTCACCATGATCAGCACATCTTCAATGCAAGGCGTATTTCTATTAGGGCAATACAGCTGAGCTTTGTGCGGTGTTTTTATTTTATTTTATTTTTAGTTTATTCAGGCGATCTCTTTGTGGAGGTCTTTCAAGACTGTAGACCTGTGGCAGTCACCGCTTGCTGCATTGTACTGCCCTCTAGTGGCAGCTATATGAATGACTGTCTCATCACTTCATACCAGGGATCTCAAACTCAAATCCTGGAAGACCACTGTATCTGCTGGTTTTTGATGTGTTCCTGCACTTAAGTGCTTAATGTAAGTCATTGATTGGCTAAAAGAGTCTGCACACCTTGTTTGCTTTACACTATAATGAGTTTGCTCTGGGCACTCTGGGGCAAGCATAGAGAAGTTGCTGGTGCTTTATGGCTTTGTTAAGGACTGCAGGGTCAAGGAAAACCCTTTGAGTGCCTTTTTCTTTTACACTTAGACTTAGGGTTCTGGTTCAGGTACCAAAGAGGTGCTGCCCTAAAACTGAAAATGATATTTTAATCCAACAGCACTGTCAGACAATAGAAAAAATGCATATAAATTTACTTATTTGCATGTTTTAATGTTTTAATTAAAATTGATAGTGTAATGAAAACATTCCAATTATAAGCAAGGCCAGAAATGTCACAAAGCTTTTTTTGACCCCTTGCACCAAGAAAAGACACCATACTCTCTTAAACTATTTTTAATCTTATGTTGAATAATTTACACACTTGTTTGTTTTGTTCCTATTAATTTAACTTCGCAGAGGAAAATATCTCAAGAGTACCAATTATAACCTTCAATTAGGTCTCAATTCCACATATAACATATGTTGTATGTGGAATATTATATATATATTATAGCATTTAAAATTGGGTTAACTATAACCCAATTTTTATGTTCTCGTCATTATCTCCCACAAGAAATTAAAATTAAATTATAAAAATAAAACAAAGCAGCTTTACAGAGATTTGGGCCTGAACCCCACAAGAACACGCCTAGGGTAACAACAATTTCATATCACACATTAAAAATATAACCATTTCACATAACACAGAGATACATCTGCCATATTAGATACTTACTAGATGGTAAATATTTTTCTTTCTGAGCCTTTGGGTGATGATTAGAGAGAGAATGTTGTGAAATGGGCACCTCAATATATAAAAATGAAACCTGAAATTTCTGCGCCCTCTACTGGATACACTGCACATACAGAAATAAACCACCATAATGATGGCATTTTGTATGACCGACAGATGGTGCTGTGGAGCACAACTTTAAACAAAACAAGAACATTTCCCAACTGAAACCAAACTTGAGTGTGACAAGCAATGGCTTTTACGAAGTATGTCCCTGAACACAAAAAACGGGGAAAAAAAAGTCCATCAGAAAGTTTCTTCATTTGAAGAAACAGGTGAACTGGATGAGCGCCTGAGGCCCTCTTGTAATCAGAGGCTCTACAGCCTACGCACAGCGCTTGATGAGTGTGTAGGAAGGAGCAACCCTTCTTGAGCGAGCTCTGCTCTGTGGTTGTGCAGGATCCCTGACACTGAGCACTCAGCATTATAGATTGCGCTTTCAGTCAAATGTTCTGAAGGGAGACCAGCCCTCGTCCTCGTCCATCCAGGATTTAGATACGATGTTGATCACCTACAGCCCACGTGCCCTAATTCACAAGAGTCAGAGCGGTAGGCTGCAGGTCTGTGGAACATGACCCCTTCCCCCACACAGCCAGAGCCATCTCACTATGCTCACAACTCAAAACAAACCCACCCGCTGCAATGCGACTGCCTACCAGGACTAGCTACCAATAATCTGCCCTGGAACCACGATCGCCATGGAGATGTGGCCACGTGCTCCAGCTTGCATTTCAGCTCGGTTAAACACCTGAGCTGGAGAGACCACAGCGTTCCTCTCACACAGAACAGTATAGATGGATTCTGAATCCCATGAGCTCTTGGAACACTACTCCACTTTCCAGAAGATTGCGTCTTCTATTGCGGACAGGTGTAGGCCTTGGGAAGCTATTATGCCAGCAAATGTCAGTCAGTAAATTGCCGGTAATGCAGCAATTAACCAAGACTGAAACATCCAAATATGCAACAGATGCAGAATAAATGCATAACATAGCATATTTTGTAAAAACATTTATTGGTGAGTACATTTTAAACTATACAATGCAAGTAATTTTGTGCAGTAATAATACTAATGATAATAATGACAACAGTATGCAGTGTTTCCTCTTGTGGTGTCCAGAACCACCACATTAAGGTTAAAGATCTCAGCAGTTTAACTTGCACAGTGATTCACATGAAAACATAATGGGAATGAATACAGCGAGCTTCACCATTCAGATCCACAGCAATAGTACATCAATATCTCTGATTATTCAGAAAACAGCCAAGCATCAACATACACGTATAGATACAGTCTGTATATTCCATGTAATCCATTTGGCTCACCAAGATAAAAAAGAAAACCCATGATTTGATACTGTAGAACAGGCTTGTACAGTACCAAAATGCTCTGCCTTATACCTAATAATAAAAATTTGTATTAAAAGCCATGGCATGTTCCACAGACCAGAAATGGACAAAGAAAAATACAAATGTATAAGTGTTTAAATGTTAATGTACATTTAAAATCAAAATGTTTTGCAAGTATTGTTGAAAAAGTGTCTTTTGTTTCAATTCTTGTGTTTTTAATCAGTTATCCCACAGAGAAGTAAAAAACAGTTAAGGGGTGACAGCATAGGCGATAAAAGCATGCACCCATTCCCCTATACAATCCAGTTAATTCTGCCACAGACAGCATGCATGGCATCTTAGTGTCAGCCTCTCAGCCAGCAGTCTATGCGGTGCTTGGTGACCTCTGCTGGGGAGAAACTGAGGGTGCGAGTCAGAACGGGTCGTCTTCGGGACAACGGCATTGCTTTTGCATTGCTACTTCGAACAGGATGCCCTGATAAAAACACATACCTAAAATCGCAGTGGTTTCAGGAAGGCCATTTCACACCCATGACTGCAGCGCCCCAGAAAGAAATAAAACAAAAGAAAGCAAAACCAGAAATATAAATACCTTATAAAGGAGAGGAAAAATTATGTGCTTATTTAGCTTTTTGTTCTGTACATAATCTATGATGAAAATATGCAATCCAGCCACTAAAATTCCCCACAATGGAAAAAGATGCAGATATACATTCTTTGGCATGGCGCCAGCATGGGCATGAGAAAGGGTTAGCATGGTTAGCCGAGTTTAGCACGGAACTATTTTAAAGGAAGGCAAATGGCAGCAATGCAAGAGCAAGACTTCATGAACCCTGGGACTGCTCAAGATGCTTGTCAATCACTATTTCCTATTGGCTAATTGTTTTTTCTCGACAACAAAAACCAATAGGTTCAAACAGACAACCTGGAAATCTCAGTCTGCCAACATTTCTGGCCATTTCTCCACAAGAAAATGGAAAACGCTAGGAGCAGGGGGTGGGCGCAGAGCTTTGTCAAACAGGCTCTGATAGGCAGGTGTCTACTTCCCTTTCCCCAGGCCAGGATGGTGGAAAATTCAGGTAAAAATGAAAATCTCTGGTCTGTGAGGCACAATCCCCAGCAAAGCAGGAAGACTACAAGACAGACAGCAAAAAGCACACATTACCCACCTGAGAGGTCACCCCTCACATAACTCAACTACACACTTTCCACAACACACTGATCACCTCACAAGCCTCCAGAACATACTGGAAACCCCTGCCATGACCCCCATAAACAACAATAAATGCAAGAAACAACCTCGGGTGAAAAACCATTTCAAGGACAGTGCATTTTACAGTGTCCATCAAGAGAGGGACAGGTGCTTTAAAAATGACCCCACGCAACTGAACACAGGAACACAGGCGAAGTTCAGAAGCACCACTGTTCTGTACTGACCGCTTCAGTCTACTGGAGCCTAATGGCGTTTAAATCCAACCATTTATAAACTGATTGTCCCCGTCTGGAAATGGAAAGAAATGCAACTCCAGAGCATTTCTGTTCTCTGCTAAATGAGTACTTCATGGTATCCTGTCAGAGAAAAAAATACTCAACAAGGTTCAAATCTATTGGTCTGAATAGGCAAAAACCAACTTAAATGGAATTATTAGCCAATAAAATATTTACCACAAAATTAATACTAATACGAATAATAATAACAATATTAATAATAATAATAACAACAACAACAACAACAACAACAACAACAACAACAACAACAACAACAACAACAATAATAATAATAATAATAATAATAATAATAATAATAATAATAATAATAATAATAATAACAACAACAATAATAATAATAACAATAATAATTATGTAGAGGGTTTCCAGTCATTTCCCTTCTTCAGATAGGTTGATGATGCCACACCAGGCCATACCCCACGGTTTGGCACATAAAGCTGTTCAGCTGAATTGTTTCCACGTGTTGCAGCAGGGCATGGTTGGGTGTGGTTCGGGTGTGGCAGGGCGTGGTTTGGGCGTGGCCGGGGAGCAGTCTGGGGTTACGCGTCTCCTTCCACTCGCCTTTGGCGCACTGAGAAGCGGAACACAGCACACATACGCCATGAGATCGACTATACACTCCCAACACGCGCACACACACACAATTTGTATACACAGGGCATACATGTCAGGCATACAGTTAGACACACCCATGCACATGCACACACACAGTCAATTACACACACCTGCGCACACGGGTGCACACACACACACACACACACACACACTCGCACAAATACTCAGGCACACACACACGGGCAGGCAGCGGTTGTGGAAAATTGGAAATGAAGGGGGGAGGTTCTGTTTGAAGCAGCAGTGGTGCTGAGGATTGAGCACCACATACTGAGCTGGTGCCTGTGGGTTAGAGGCGTGTCCACAGCACTGCAAACCCTGTGTGTTACTGTCCGGGTTTTTACCCAGCATGCCATGAGACACTCTTACACAGGAAACAGGGTATCTGAGACCAGTGGGCGCAGAAAACCTAGGAGGGGGGGCATGATAAAGCCAACGGGGTCCCCGACTGTCACGTGACTCAGGCCACGCCCAGAGTGAGCCGAATGGGGTCTCGACCAATCACAGAGAAAAGGGGCTTCGGGGCTTGGATTGAGGAAAGAGAAAGAATACAGCATAAAACAGCACTGAGAGAGAGAAAGAGAGAAAGAGAGAGACAGAGTACATTGAAATTTGAGGTCCTACAGGAAATTGAAAAGTTAGCTAGCAGGGCAGATTGTTACAGCCTCCAACATAACCATGAACCTAAATAATTACTCCGTAAAAGACACACTGACTCTAGATCAGTCCCTGTAGGGGAAACCTGCCCAAGCATTAGTTTTTATAAAAAGGCACACACTGATGCCAGATCAGTGTTGAGCAGGGCTGTGTCCTGGTGATAAGGGCTGTGGTACGGGCGTGGCGTGGCGCGGCGCGGCAGGGCTCACCCAGGTCATTGTTCTTGGTGATGGCGGCGGCCGCTCGCGCTCTAGGGCCCTGCTGAGTGAAGTGGTAGCTGAACTTCAGGATGCTCCTGTTTTCCTCCAGCATCTTAGCAATCTCCATCTCCACTGTGGTACCTAGCTGCTGCCGCTGCTCACACAGGATGGAGGCAGAGAGAGAAAGAGAGCGAGAGATGGAGGGAGGGGGAGTGAGAATAAGGGAGATGGAGGGAGGGATAGAGAGAGAGAGAGCTTAATATCATACACACACGCTGAGGATAGCTTGACAGTGGTCACTCTCCTCTTTGCTTCTCTTTGAGGCTATGCTTGTGTCTGCCTGTAGGTGAAGCTGGAGGAGGAGAAGCACCTGGATTCCCAGGGATGAATGCAGCCTGTGGCTGCCTGTGTGCTGCCTCTCTCAGCACCGCTCTCCTTTATGGCCCCCCATTGCTCCGGCTTACACCACGTCTTCTCTCCCTGTCTATAGCCATTTGTGTTGCATACTCAATATTTTTACATTACATTACATTTATTTGGCAGACGCTTTTATCCAAAGCGACGTACAAAAAGTGCATTTCGAGTGGGGGATTTAGAGTGAAATATACAGCGTGGTGGTGGTTAGTCTAGGTATAGTCTGAAGAGATGAGTCTTCAGGCCACAGCGGAAGATGGGTAGTGAGGGGGAGGTTCGGAGAGGGACGGGGAGTTTGTTCCACCACTGGGGAGCTAGGGTGGAGAAGCTCTGTGATCCCTTTGGTCGGGTGGGAGGGGTTACAAGGCGCCCTGCTTTTTATATACACATTACATCTGTTTCTGCCCACCCCACCTCAAGCATGATACACTTCAAATGCACCTGAACATGATCGGCAGACAGGTTAAATCTAACAGGCAACATGGATTCAGAGACTTGGTCCCCATTTCCATGGCAACGGCATCACCCCCCCCCCACACCTGGTTGTCGATCTTTATCTCGGTCAGCGTGTCGTTGTCCCGCAGCGCCCCCACCAGGGCTTGGATCCCGGCGCTTGTGATGAAGTTGCTCTCCAGGTTCAGGCTTCTCAGGGTGCGGTTCTCCCTCAGCATGTCAGCGAACGCCTGTGGAGGAACCACCCACATGTGCGTTAGGTCACGCCTCCACGTTAGGGCCACACCCCAATATTAGAGCAACACCCACAGTAGGATCACACCATCCTGTTGTTAAGATTTCAAAACCTTGGTCCAAAATGTCACTCTGACGTAGCTTATACTCACACCAGCACTAGCACAGGATCAGAGTAACCCGCGCAAAGCATTTTAGCTCATAACCTTACAGTATTATCAACCTGACCAGGTGGGAACAATCAGTCCAGCTTTAGCAAAGGCAATAAGCTAATAAACCAAAGGTCAGCCACTTTGGAGGATTCATAATCATCTGCAGATTCAACCCAACTCAACCACAGACCTGTAGTCTTGGCTAAAGCTTGCGATAACCCAATCAAACTGCAGGATTTCTAGCAGAAACCAATCTTCCCTTTTGAGATGTTCTAGACATGGACAGAGACCAATCTTCCCTTTCCACATGTTGCAGACATGGCAGTAACGGCACTATTAACACACGTCAGGATCCCGTTAAAGGGTTCCCACCCACTCCAACACGTTTCTGCAGATGGGGCTCACCATGGCGATGGGGTCGTTGCTCCGCGAGGCAGCCAAGCTGAACTTCTTCACGTGCGTGTTCTTCTCCATGGCCTTGGCAAAGTCCTTCAGCGTGGGGATGGGGATGTTCTGCCAGAAGAAAGGGGAACAGGTAAGATCACCATGGCGATGACAAGCCTGTGCGTTATCGAGGGACAGTAGGGTGGTGGCCTACTTTGATGTTGTTGAGGTTGACCTCCACCAGGGTAGCGTCGTTGGCCTTTATCCTCTGCAGGGTCTCCTCTACGTTGGTGGGGTTTGGCGGCTCGTCGAAGACGGGCTTGACCTTCTCCCCTTTGACCACATCTGTAACCACGACAACTGACATGAGCTAAACAGCAACCTCAAAATGTGCCGTTTCCAGAGCTGCTAGGTAGCTTAGACTGTTAAGGCAACCTTGAGTGCATGGATGGGCCCTGCAGTCTGGCATTGAATCCAAACCAGGCCAGCCCAAACTTGGTCAGGGTGACACACAATAAGCACCTCGCTGGGAAGGGTTGAGCACGATGAATGCCATCAGGACCTCATTGCACTCATGTGCAAATCAAATTTGAATTCATGAGCCCACTGTTATTGTACCCTCAACAAAGTGATTTAATCTGTGTTATTTCAGTAAAAACTACTCAAATTACTGTACTGTAGATTTCCCTGTTGCTGATGTGTTCACTGGTACTCACTGTTATAGCCTTCTTTACCACCAGGTCCATCAATGGTCTGTGTGCTGGTCACCAGTGTATGCACACCAAGGATAGCTGAAAATTAGAAGGAAAGACCAGTCTCACTGCCTCATTCTGCTGGACTGAAAATCAGCCTGAGGCTGAATGGTGCTCACTGCCAGCTCGGTCTGAGTAACTACAGCAACCACAGCAAAAGCGCGCAAATGTGTCCTTTTCATGTAACCCCATAAGAGTCCAGCAGTGAGAGAGGACACACACACACACACACAGAAATGCATCTCTTCAGTGGAGAGTAAGAGGACAGGGGCTCTTCACTGTAGATTTTTTACACAATTGCATTTTGCCTGCTTGATTTAAAACTCTCAGTGGCTTCTAGGACCCGGTTCCTGAGCGAAAAAACAGACATGTAGTTCAGACCCCATGGGATGAGAGCGGAAACAGCGTGGGACAAAGCCAGCTTTCAGAAAGCAGAGACGCACTAAAAGAGAGCTACTGTACTGGCAGGGAGGGGACACTGGGACTCAGTGAGCCCCATCTCATTTTACATTCGGGCCTCAGGGGACCTGGAACAGAATGGCCTGAAACTGTGCACTGCAGCACAGCCAATCAAAGCCACAGAACAGCCTGACACTGTATACTGCAGAACAGCCAATCAAAGCCACAGAACAGCCTGACACTGTATACTGCAGCACAGCCAATCAAAGCCACAGACGGCCTGACGCTGTACACTGCAGCAGAGCCAATCAAATTCACAGAACAGCCTGACACTGTACACTGCAGCACAGCCAATCAAAGCTCATTTTCATCAGGGGAGTCAGGGGAAACAGACACCTACAGTGTCAACTGCAGGTCAACTGCTATTTTGTGAGCTGCACGCACACACACACAGGCGCGCACACACACACACACATACACATACAAAAAGGCTTTTATCTTCAGTCTCCTCACCTGCCAGGTCACAGAGCTCTGTGTCAGTGGCACTGGAGAGGGCTTCTTCCAGTTCCGGGTCAAGGGTCGTCACTTCCTCTTGTTGTGTTTCGATTGGCTTATGTTTGGGCACCCAAGCTTTCCCTAGGAAAAATTAATAATAACAAAGATAAGGGTTTAATGTGCACATTCTCTGAAGATGATTCAGCCTTTCAAATACAATTTCTTTTTCCCTTCAGCAGGCCAGGTTCTGTGCCAATACTAACCCAAAAGTAGGGGATCACAGCCAGGAAAAAGTATTTAATTTCCTGAGAAAAGGCAAGTTAATCTAATCAGAGGAAAAATCCCACCAGTCATTAACTTAAGTTTGGCTATCACCACAAACAGAAAAAAGAATGTAAAAAAAATCATTGCTTGCTAATTCATCAGCTTGGCTTTTACCAAAGCACTATGCTAAATACTAACAAAAGCAAGCTGTGACCTTGAGGTGAGACAGAGACCTTGACCCTGCTGACCATCAGAAGCACGTGACTTTGGAGAAGCACACTCCCGTAAATTCAAATATGTACAACATCTTTTTTTATTTCAAATTTTAAGTAGTGCTGAACTCCTGACATTGTGCACATTGCACATTGCACAATGTTACACAATGTACAAGCATTGAAGAGTTTCAGCAAATGCACTCAAACATGCACAGACACACTGTCTCTCTCTCAAACACAGACACACACACGCACACATGCACATGCACACACACACACATGCACACGCACGTGCATGCACACGCACACGTACACTCACACACGCGCACTCACGCCTTTTCTGAATCTCTTATGATTTTGGCTCATAAAAAATGTCAAACACCAGCAAGCACATGTGGCTCATGTGATTTCAAGAAAAAAAGAAAGACGGAACACCAGTTGGCTCCAGCATGAATGAGCAAAACAAGAATTATGCTCAAACATAAAAATGACCGTGGCATAGAAACAGGAATCCATGTCTCGTGATTAATGAAGAGGAGATTTGAACTCTCTCTCCAGAGGAAAAACAACGGAAGATAATTTGGAAGTAAAACACTGCCCCCTCACAGGACTGGCCCGGTCTCAAATCTGTTAGATGCCACTACAGTTTACCAGAAACAACTGCCTGACCCTGAGGGGAGTAATGCTTGGGAGACAGGAGTGGTTCATCTCAGGGGAGAAACTACTTTGTGCCAATTGCAATGGCATGGAGCAGTCTTTTTAAAGTGTGGAGTCACATAGAATTTATTTTTAACACTTTCAAGAGTAGGTTTTCTTGAAGAGTCGGTGTTCTAGAACTCCACTGCTTTCAGCTACCAGTAGTGATTGTGACATCAGAATTAGAATGTTCAATAAGAACATTATAATCACATATTTGTGATCTTACACTATTCTAATTTGCACATCTGCCCAACCCCCTCACATTCAGTTCCAAAGCATAGTTCATTCATATCATTCTGACAAATTTGGTTGGGTACTCATACTTTATGTAGTAATGTATATATACACACTTGCACGTATATATTTTATTAAATGTCAGAAATGTGTCAGATGAGATTTTGTTCCCAGCTGTGGGCCCTACCTCGGCTACCCATGACTTGAAGTCAGTGGTCATGGTTCAGGAATTCATTAGGACTCCCTCAACCCCAATTCCCAACACCCTCAAAAAAGTGTTGTTTTTAGTTTGAAAGCTCAGGTCTGAGAGTTCAGGTGTGGAGGAGATGCTCCCTCGCCCTTCCTCAAGTCAATGAGCCAGACAGACACACCTTTGCGCTCGCCGGTGAACGGCACCACATCCTCGCGATCCTTGTACTCCATTGCCTCCTTCTCCAGGTACCTGAGGAGCCTCTCCCTGTTGAAGGGGCCGGTGGCGGCCTTAGAGGTCTGATCCTTCTGCCGCAGGCCAGCCGGCAGCAGTGCATTCTGGGAAAGGGAGCAGGGTGCGGGGAGGACAACAATAACAGGAAATCAAAATCTGGCCTTGTCTCCATGACTTGTTTTTTGTTGTGATACTGGATGCTCACAGTGAGCATCTTTTTAATAGGGACATAAACTGGGGGAGGTCTGGAACATATTTTCACTCTAGGCAGGTATTAAGTTTGGAAATAAAAACAAGCAGGAGGGGGGCCTGAGATAGTAAACACACAACCCTCTTTAGCTCTCTCTGTTCAGCTTCGGATTTATTTAAAGAGCTTTTCTTAAAGCTGTTCCTTCTTCACCAAAGCTTCAGAGGAGACAAAGACCCCCAACTTCCCCTCTCTCCAATCACTCTACCCCTCTCACTCCATCTGTCTTTTCCCTTGATCCCTTTTCCCTCCCTCACTCATTGTCCTCTCCCTCGTCCCTCTTTCTTTCTCTCATCCCTCTCCCATCCCTTCTTCTCTCACCCGTCCCACACTCTCTCACCCTCCTCCCTCTCTCTCACCTCAGGGTCCAGTTCCTCCAGGGCGTGTTCCAGTTGTCTCAGCTCCTCAGCAGACAGGTTGTTGAGGATCTCGTCCTCGTCCATGTCTTTGTACTTCTCCAGCTCTTTCTTAAATGGCAGCGCCATGGCAACGTGGGTAGTCCTTCAGGCTGAGGCGTCTTCTCCACGATCCAGTTGTCCAAACAGGGTGTGATAAACACTCCTAAGCACACAGAAAGGACCACTGTGTTTCTGTAGGCAACCCAGAGAACCAGGGAGCGCTCCAGAACGGAACAGTGTGTTTATGCAAGCACACCCAGAGAACCAGGGAGGACTGCAGAAAGGAACATTGTGTTTTTGAAAGCACAAAAGGGAAAACTCTTATTTAACCCTGAACAATGAGCCTCTCTCTCACTGCGCCTTATTGAATTAAACCAAAAGCTGGACCCTCGGGGAACTGGCTTGCCAGAAAGTTTCCTCTCCTGAGAAAAAGGCAAAGTAAAGACATTCCCCACTGCATGAACAACTCATTTAATCTCTCCAAACAAGGGGAGAACTGCTTAGCCCCCCACCCATGAACCACATGGCTTGGTTGTGGATGACTGCATCATTGTTGAAAGCATTTACATATGGCTGCAGCAGAGTGCTTGGTGAATGTTGCATATTTTACTCAGAGGACTCAGAGAGACTGTGTTGGAAAAACATGAAGGAATCTTGAGCGATGTGCAACACCCTTCTGCTGGTGGGTACGCTGGGGAACGATGGCGGACTCTCTCACCTTTCTGTCTGAGTCAGCTGCTGTTCTGCCTTTCCCTTTCTCCGATGGCTTGCAAGATATTACTGAGAAGGCTGTCAAGAGACAAGAGAAACGCACTCAATCATGAATCATGTATCATAAGACTGGCTCCTCCCATTCTGGACCAGACTAGAGTTGGTTTAGTTGGGAAGCTCTTTAGCTAAAGAGAAACGTATCCCAGACTCTTCTAAAGCAGGCTGAACACTTTTACAGTGATGATTATAAACAGGGTTGGACACTGACACCTGAAGGACATTAGTGTTACTGAACCCTGTACCATGTCCTTCAGTTCCCCTCGCCCCTCTCCCCCCCCTGAAACTCCATCCTGAGGTAATCCTGGGAGAAATCCTCAAATAGCCAGTCAACAAACAGCCAGAGACTTTTCCCAGAAAATTAAATTATAAATATCAATACATCATTTAAAAAGCCCAAATTAGCATTACAGCGCAGTGCTTTACGGTACAGTGCAGTGCTTTATGTTACACTGCAGTGATTCACTATACATTGTAGTGATTTACGCTACACTAAAGTGATAAACACTGCAGTGTAGTGATTTAAGTTACAGTGCAGTGCTTTATGTTACACTGCAGTGATTCACTATACAGTGCAGTGATTTATTATACAGTGCAGCGATTCACACTACACTGCAGTGATTTACATTACAAAGCAGTGATATACGCTACTGTGTAGTGATTTAAGTTACAGCGCAGTGATTTATGTTACAGTGCAGTGATTTACGCTACAGTGCAGCAATTTACCTTACAGTGCAGTGATTTATCTTACAGTGCAGTGATTTATGTTACTGTACCCACAAGCAGAGCAGAGACAACACACACAACTGAAAAAACCCAAAATAGTGACACCCTCATTCTCATGCTTTTTAAATATATACAAAGGCTGGAGCTCTGTGTCTTAACTCCTGACTGAAGACGTTCCAGACCGCAAACCAAACGGCCGGAAATAATCCAAAGTCTTCCCAAGAACAGAGTAGAGAGGATCATTTTGTGGCAGACAACCAGGAAAAAGTCTCTCTCTCAGTCCTCAAAATGATATAGCCAGGCTGAAATGCTTGTGCAACATCTGTGTGGGAAATTAAATGCAAAAAGAGGACATAAAAACATCTAGACCAGGGGTACTCAACCTTTGTACACTTCAGAATTCATTTTGTAACTGTTAGGCTACATCAACATAATGTAAATGGGGGGAACTATGCATAAAATCCACTGTATTTTATACATGGTTGTGGAGTACAGAGCCAAATCAATAAAAATATGTCTTTGTCCCAAACATTATGGACCTCATTGTATAAAACCTGCCTTAGTTAATGCAGACAGACAGGAGAAATCTGCAGTGACCTCAGGATGAGTTCTAGCTTGTGGAATAACCACTGTCCAGAGAGGGATCAACCTAATCTATTCACACACACACACACATACACACACACACACATAATGCTCTTATGCTGGAATGTCAATGTTGTCGCTGTCATAAACTCCTTATTCACTGTACGTAGGAGACGAGGGCCCAGCAACGAGAAACGACACTGGTCACACTCCATTTATAATCCTGTGCTTTCCTCCGTATCTTTCTGATTGTTTCTTCTTTTTCTAACACCACTGCATGGGGGGATGAGATGTCTGGGTGGGAGGGAGGTGGGACTGGGTGTTACTCTGAAAGCAGGAGGGGAGGGAGGGGGGGTCACCGCGTTCAGGAGATCAGAGAGTGACAGACGTGCGTGTGATCCTGTGAGCCGCTCGCCACCTCTCACCTTCTCGCCCGGCCTGTAATCTGTCCTACAGACACACGCAAGACGCGAACACAGTGGCCAATCACATACGGCTCGGACCGACTCCCTTCTCAGGCCAGACGACACTAAGACTCTCACCGACACCAACGCCTGGAACCCGTCTGCACGCACAGACAACTCACTGACACGCCGCCATTCAAGCGAAACCCTCTCACCCGCCGTGGGTATTACATCACAGCCGCATGCGCACTGGCCCGGACAGGGCCCACAACACAGGTCACTAAGAGAGAGCAGCTAAAGGTAGAGCTTTCAGCTCAACCTCTGACAGAAACCCACTGCACTTCCGTGAATAAAACCTGTGCAGCAAAATTCACTGCATTAAATGAACAGTATATAGAGTCCAGTAGGGACCACATGTTCGCTATTAGTTAAAAATATTCAGAGCTAAGGTTATAAAACATTTTGCCATGTGGTGATTTACAGATAACAGCTGGGATTAATTCCATTTCAGTTCTGCCAATTCAGGAAATTAATTACAATTAACTGAATTCATAGAAACATCCACACAGAATATTAAGACCATTTTCCATCAGATGCAATATATTTCAGTTCACTTCCTGAGCTGACTGAATTAAAATGGAATTGACTCCAACACTAGAGGAACTGAACCTGAACATTCTGGTCACACACCAACCCCATAATCGCAACACCTCACAATAATCAAGCGGTCACAACAACACAGCATGCTGCCCTGAAATCATTCTGACAGAGTAAGGCAAGACCATCTGATGGCTGTGGGAACTATGACTGTACAAACAGGCCTACACCCTTAAACGTGGTGTGGGAAGGAGATCAGAAATATTAGCTACACACAGTAAAAAGGAAAAAAGCTCAACATTATATCGATGGCAGGAACCTTGTTTTTGGAATCTGATTACTTACACTGGCTTTTTAAGCTCAAAACTACAAAAGTGCCATAACTAAGCCTGGCAGCGCTAATTCTCTTCATTCATTCAGGTCAAACCACACTGCAGCAGGAAGAAAATCAGTTCCAATATCTTACAGATTTCTCCCTCATAATGTTCTGTTCATATAGGCCTAGTTATGGACACAATAGCATTTAACATGGAGATCAAGATCAAAAACGAGTGTGATTATTAGATTACCACAGACTCCAGAGCTAAATTTAGCATGGCCCCCTCCTTAATTTCATCACCTGAGTATAGCACGGTCCATGCACACTCTGTGTGTGTGTGTGTGTGCGTGCGCATATGCGTGTGAATGTGGGCGCGCATGTGTGAAGTGTGTACGTGTTGTATGTGCATGTGCGTATGTGCAGTATGTGTGTATGTGCATGTGCGTGTGTGGTATGTGTACATGTGCATGCGTGTGTGCATGTGGTATGTGTGTATGTGTATGTGTGTGGTGTTTGGGGGGTATATATATCTCCCAGAACATCACGGCGGTGAGTCGAACGTGCAGGTTCTTCCTGTACAACATCCGGAGAATCCGCCCCTTCCTCACCACCTACGCAATCCAGCTCCTGGTTCAAGCGATGGTCCTGTCCCACCTGGACTACTGCAACTCGCTGCTGGCTGGTCTGCCAGCATCCGCCATCAGACCCCTGCAGCTCATCCAGAATGCTGCAGCGCGTCTGGTCTACAACCTCCCCAGACATTCCCATGTCACCCCCCTGCTCACTGACCTCCACTGGCTGCCTGTTATGGCTCGCATCAAATTTAAGACCTTGGTGCTTGCATACCAGGCAGCTAAGGGGTCAGCACCAGGATACATCCAGAGGATCATCAGACCCTACACACCAGCCAGACCTCTCCGTTCTGCCACCTCTGGACGCTTGGCACCTCCCCCTCTTCGCGTCTGTACTTCCCGCTCCCGTCTGCTGTCTGTCCTGGCCCCTCGCTGGTGGAATGACCTCCCCATGGCGGTCAGAACAGCAGAGAATCTGACTACCTTCAAACGCAGACTAAAGACTCATCTCTTCAGGCTGCACCTCTCCCCACCCCTCCCTAGCCTATAGTTTAGCTCAATGTACCTAGTTAGGCTAATACGATTACGTTAGTTTTTATTTGGCAGGATTGTTTTTGTTTTTGTCTGATTCTGATTAGGCAAATGTGATTTCAGTGCTAGTTTGTACTTGGCAGGATTGTTGTTTGCTGAACAGGTTACTCTACAGGGTTGGAGTCCTGATCTATGTGGTCACTTCTGGCACTGTGATCTTTACTTCACTCTAGTGTGTTTCTTTTGCACCTCTGCACCTTGAACTAATGCACTTGTTGTATGTCGCTCTGGATAAGAGCGTCTGCTAAATGCCTGTAATGTAATGTAATATTGTAAGTGCATGAGGTCTCCTTCCTGTGTCAGTATGACAGAACAGAGGACAGTCAGGGGTGGATCAGCTGGCTCAGTCAACTCCTGTGTGCTGCAGCTACAGCTACGGCAGTGCTACTGAGGGCTGATGCTCCTGACTGCCTCCTTTACCCAACACACCACGTACCACACACACGCACGCACACACATAAGGATGCTAGGGTCCCGTTACAGTACCCATCACTATATCCTGCATATGACATTGTGCATAATTACATTATTCACCCTACAAAAATAAACAGCCACATGACGAAAAACCGCTCTCTAAATGGTTACAGTCAGGCCAATGTTAAAAGCTGTAATAAATGCATTAGTGCAATAATTTGTTCTTTGGCAAAACATTAAAAATTAATAAATAAAAACACATGCAACAATTAGATTGGATGTCATCAAAAACTGTTATGTCTGAATGGAGATAGCTATGAACATCCATGATATTAATTCAATGGCCATGCCTCATCATCTATGTACAGTACTCATTTTAAGATGACAACAATCTTTACAAGTGTCTCAAATGTAGGCTGCATAGTAGAAGTTCCACACTGACTCTACTGATGACGTCTGGGTCCTGATAGCCCAGGTTTTCAGAAAATGCCTTCCTTCGCATCACAGTAATGTCTTTTGTTTGCGTAACGAAGATGGAATTTGAAGGAAAATCCGTGGTTTTTCACAGAACACAAATAGCTACGAGGCTTTCAGACCTCCTCGTGCAACAGCTCCGTGAAAGGGCATTTGGCTACAGACGGCACCACACCCCTGCCGACTATAATTAAGTAAGTAGTCATACAGACCCGTCGTGGTTAAAACCCCATTACTACGTAAACACACAGGATACTCACAGCCTTGCATCCTGTGTAATCCCCGAGAAACAAAACAACGGTGTAAAGCGCAACCATACTTTATTCAAAACACACCCTTGTACCATGTTTAAACATTTAATACTACAGCAACCACTCAACCAAACATAAATCACACTCTGGGGTCACCCGCATGCAACGCCGTGTAGCAAAACAGCTAACGTTGGATAAAATTTCAGGAATCCAGGCATCCTGCTTCAATTTTTCTTGCACATTTCACGGAATCTAGGGCGCGAGCAAAAGCGACGCAATGCACGCCAGCATCCAGACTCGCGCTTCCCCCTTGGTGTCTAGTAATTGCTGCATGACCGCTCCTTTCACCTGCTACAGTACCGCAGGGTGGGGGCAAACGGTAGGGAGGTGGCACAGCCCTTAAAACCACCGCACCAGGTTTGACAGCGTATTAGTTACGCATACCGTACGCCAAACTAAAATAAATTACACACATCAAAGCATGCACCACCAAATTAGTCCCATGGAAACATTAATCTAGTTATACACGTCTGCTATCTGTTATCACATAAACAAGTAGCTAATGCTAGACAAGTCAGCAAGCAAGCTAGGCTCTATTCTAAAAGCCCATTCTCTTGCGCAGACAGGTTATCGCCGTTATGTTCCATGCAATGGGTACAAGAACGACATTTCTGTGTCGTTTCTATATTAGCTCAATATTGACAAATATTAAGAAGCTAAAAATACTTCGGAAAAGGAGATACATATTTGGTCAAGCAACTTAGAAAGATAGCTCGTTAATTCTGCCATATTACCAACTAGCTAATACTCAATTCACTCCATAATATTACATGCAAAACAGGAACATACAAGCTAGCTAAATTAGATAAATTTGCTCGTTAGTTATTGATAGCTTGCTCTTCGTTCTAGTTGCAGGTTTAGATGGGAATTATAAGGCTGCATAAAGTGGTGCATACAACAACCGATACTATACGATAGTAAATGCAGTAACTTGGCGAACTCTCAATTGTTACTAGCCAGGGACGAACAGGGTAACACATGCAAACGTGTTGTGGAAGGCAATTCATATCACAGACAGTAATAAGAACAGGTATGACAGAGGTAATCTACACTCAACAGAAGGGGGGAAAGTGGTCAACAGACAAATGAGATAACAGACAAAGTGAACATTACCTTGTTACTTCAACACGCAGTTCAGCCATTGCAGTTGACAGCTAAAGTCCTATTCAACCGGATCACGCAGACAGCCATTTAGCAAGCTATTCAGCAAGCTATGGCAACCAATAACGGCAACTAGCGCTACATCCATCACTAACCAGTTGCACTGTCTGCAATATGGCTAGCACTAGCTAGCACTGCAGCTTTCTGTAGCTTCTTAGCTATGCAAAGCAATATTAAAACATTAAACATTTAAGTTTATTCTTACCCAAAAGTATTGCTTCCGAATGATCCAAGGTGCATACGCTATCTATATTCATAAGACTATCGCGTTTACCGTTCTCTGTCTAACAGCTAAATTATAATCATATTTCCTGCCCAACTCCCTGCCCCTCGCATACTCACCCGAAGGGCGGTAACCACACATGAAGATGGATACTGGACGCAACAACGTACCGCACCTCGAATACTGTGACAGCTAAGTCAGCAAATAGATTAATGGTTTCCCGCCTCCGCTGATTTTATGACCAATCCAAGTCCGCAGGCGTTTGCTAAACAGATAGAACTCCGCAAAGATTTCTGGGTCTCGTAGTACCTGTACTTAACGCTAATAAAGGTGGGTGGCAATGTTTGTTACGGATTTTTCCGTAATATTACTTCAAAAAATGCTTTCAATTTTCAAAAATGTTTTCATGTTTACGTATATTACTCTCCTACTGTTGTATTTTGCATGAGATAACAATATTGGGTGGCAGCCATGCAAGCTGCCAAGTTGCGGGTTTGTGGGTCATGTCCCATGCAACACCAAGAGTTTGGCATTTATCAGGTAAGATACACTACATGGCCAAAAGTATGTGGGCACCTGAACATCACACTCATATGTGCTTGTTGAACATCTAATTCCAAAATCATGGGAATTAATTTGGCTCCCCTTTGCTGCTATAACAGCCTCCACTCTTCTGGGAATGCTTTCCACTAGATTTTGGAATATGTATCTGATTGTCCCATTGAACAATTCTAATTCATCCCAAAGTTGTTCAGTGGGGTTGAGGTCAGGGCAGAGCAGTTGCTCAGCCATAGCAACCCATTTCATGAAGCCCATTTCAACAGTTTTTGTGCTGACGTTGCTTCCAGCGGCAGCCTGAAAATTGGTAATGAGTGTTGCAACTGAGGACTGACTATTTTTATGCGCTATACACGCTTCACCACCCGGCAGTCCCATTCTATGAGCTTGTGTGGCCTACTGCTTCATGGCTGAACTGTTGTTGCTCCTAGACGTTTCCACTTCACAATAACAGCACTTAAAGTTGACTGGGGCAGCTCTAGCAGGGCAGAAATTTGACAAACTGATTTGTTGGAAAGGTGGTATCCTATGGCAGTGCCACATTTAAAGTCACTGAGCACTTCAGTACGACCCATTCTACTGCCAATATTTGCATGGCTGTACAGAATGTTTGATTTAAAGTACCTGTTAGCAATGGGTGTGGCTGAAGTAGCCGAACCCACTAATTAGAAGGGGTGCCTGCATACTTTCGGCCATGTAGTGTTTATCCTACAATCAGTCATATAAAGTTACTCTGCCATTATCTGTTCACTACAGAAACTATTCAGCTGTTTTCAACCAGAGGTGATACAATATCAGTTTTTTGCAAGAGCACACACAGACAAAACTGTTTAAGACCACTGTGAATCAGATCGTTTAATAACAACATTCACTTGTATTTTACAAGACATTAGGACTGTCAAATCTGTTTACTATCACAAATACATTACCTTTTAGCTGTAATTGATTGTAGAATGTTGAAGTGGAATGGAATAAACTATGAACATCATTATTATTGTCACTGTAATAATAATAATAATAATAATAATAATTTGTAATAATAATAATAATAATTATTATTATTATTATTATTATTATGATACTTGTAATTTCTTTTGTTACTTTGCCTGCAATGAGATAGTGCAAGATGTATTTTCAAAGGTTTGTGCATTCACAAGGATTCACAGTGTAGCCTAAATTCAACACAAGAGTTTGTCCAACCATCCCCTCTGCTGAAGTGATTGGCCAGCTTCTGAAAGCGTCCGTTATGCTATTGGGTTACATCATTCATAAGGATTAATTGGAGTTGCAGACAGCATATCCGATGGCAGATAATTCTCTTAAGTAGCTGTGGCAGCTGTCCCGGGCTTCACCACTGTTACTTTCACATTATTAAGACATCTCTGCACTCCCTTTGTGATGCCTGGGAAATCCCAATATGGTTCCAGTCTTAAGGGACTTTGGAAATGCACTTGGTATGGAAGCCATGTAAAAACTGTATCCCAGGTTCTGTTGCCATGGACACAATTCCAATGTATTGGCTGAGAATTAAACACCAACATGAACTGATAAAAATATACAAGATTACAGTGATTCTCTTGGCAGGAAATTTTATATTTGCAGGTTTTTTTGACATTATCTTTTTCTTGATGTTGTAATGGTTTCAAACCAGGCACATCAGAAGTGTTTTAAGAACTGTTACCAGTTACCTGGCAAGTTTCCTTTAGTGGGACATTACTGCAGAAACTGATAGAACGCTTTCAGCACAGCAATCAAAAACTCATTGTACACACTGACATTCAAATGAAAAGCAAACAAAGTAACAATGTGATTATGGTAAATTATACCATCAAACAAATTGATACAGGCAAATGTGCTTTCCCAGCGGGCAGGGGAATTAAATCATTTTTTGTCATTTTGGCATGTCATACTATAAACTCTCCGACTTATATTCCTGCATGCAAAGGGCAATTTCACAGCGATATAACCACAACACGAGAACGAAAGAAAATCAAGACTGCATTAGCGGTACAAAATCTTTTGGATCTCCATCACCACCCTGTGGGCACACGGAGAATTTCAGCTTCTATAGGCACAGGAAATGAACCCAACTTCCTGTTTGATGCTGTGGGAAGCTGGCTGGGGAGAAACTTAAAATGTGAAAAAATACAACATGAAAAATACAGAATATAATTTTTTTTCCCCCAAACTGCAACATAAGGTTTCTTGAGTATTTTAACCCATTAGACTTGAAATGACCTGCAAACAAAAATCTCAGCAATACCATTGAACATAACTGGCTTGAGACAATTCCAAGCCGAAATGTAAAAATACATGTATCTGCATGTGATGATGTGTGGACACATACTCATTTTCAGTGTGAACACAGCCTTAGGAAATATTCGCATAAAACCTAAAGTCCTACCTAACTCAGCAATTTTCCTGGATGTGAACAAAGTAAAAAAAATAAGTGTGCAATAGAAAGATGAACACAGTTACAACAACGCAAAGGAATGTTAAATGACTAGGCAAGGAACATTGCTGTAGCAGTTACAGTATGGACAAATATCTGCAAGAAAGTCCTCCTGTAATGCTACAATATGTGAAAACATGCAAAGAAATGTTTTTTTAGAATGACGAAATATGTAAATAATGCTGCTGTTGTAGATTTAAATTATGGCGCAAGATGACTAATATAGCTCCGGTATGAAATACATCTACATTGGGCTATACTATATCAAAGGTAAAGAAAGCCTGACAGTGTGACTAATATTGGTGCACCAGGATATGTAGATGACTTTACCATAACAAAGCCTCGCTTAGAATATTCAGACGGCAAGCAAACCGTTTCTGCCTAGATATGTTGCATTAGACTATGCAAATGTGCAAGGACTGTTTCTATAAATAAATGATCTATATTGGTGATTTGGTTTCAGCATGCATTAGCTTCAGGCACCAGTCATATAATTTCATAAAATCCATATGGCGAAACCAGGCAACCTCACATGATTCCACAACGTTAATGGGCGTTTTAGAACGTTGACACACTGGTTTCCCTACAGTTCGCACTTTCCAGTCTTTGGCCAAACGATAACGTCTGGTCCATACAAACAAATCACAGACGAGAGCGCCTTTTAAACAATTAGAAAAACAACGAGCCCATGTGCGTTTAAGGCGTGTACTGACCTTTCACCTTTGCTTTGCGTCAGAATCAGTGGCCGCGCATTGGTCGTTGAGAAGTATGACATTTTCAGAGACGGATCTGACCATGATTTCGTACTAGGCCGAGGCATTCCACAATGCTGCATTGTTGATGGTTTTTCCTCTTTTTTAAGGAAATAAAGTCTATGTTGGACAATGTAGACTATATAAAATCAGAAATGCGTCTCTAACGAAGACACCTACGTGACACAGTAAGTGAACGTTTCCTTATTTAGCAAGAGGTCGGCTGTTCCGTCATTGTGTGTAACGTTGGACCCAGGGCAATTCATTAGCTAGCTGGCAATGCACCGTATAGTGCACCGGTTAATGGGTGTGCTCTTTCAGGAATTATGCATTCAGTTCACTGCATTTTGTTATGATCAACTGGCATATAACGGACGTACTGTTGTATATCGAAGTTAATATAGTGCTGTTGGATTAATGGGGGCGTAGATTGTTGAGTTCAAAGCTCGCAAGGGCATTGTTACAACAACAGACGACCCATTCAAAAGATTGTGGTCAGCTGTGGGATTTAGTTATACCACAGAAATCAATTTACGTTGCAAAAAGAACGGAGTCCCCAACGTATGGAAAACATAAAATAACAGAAGTAGTGTATGCGAAGTTGACCGGAAACAAAATCCTTTGTTGTAGATTAACTGGCGATGGTATCTGTAGCCTACATACAGTCAAGAGCAGAAAGTCACATGGCTCCAGCAAGCTGGACCTGTTTTCCACCGACTGCGTCTTTTAGTAACAATGTCTAGTTCTGCATTAGCAAGTTGGTTACTGAACTCAATTACTTTAAAACTCCCCGACCACGTTAAAGTAATATAACCGCAAAATTCCTGCGTGAGTAGAATTCTCAAATTATTTTCTTATTCAAGAATTTGTCATTCGTCTGTGACTGAATTGAATACTCGTTCTTCCAACTAGCTTTTAGAAATATTTAATGAAAGAAAATGTTGCGACTGTGGTTTGCCTCTGAAATCGGATATCACTAACCACAATTTAACATCACATAACTGCACGTATCCAGTGCACCTTTTGTCGTTATAAAAACACGAGAGTGATTACAGGCTGCTTCTTAAAATAAAGAACGGACATTCACAAGACATAAGGTCTACACATGCATCATCACCGCTGGAAAATTATTTCAGGTTTATGGAAATCTCTGGTGGCACCAGTTTTACCAGCAATCTCAAACTCGGCCATATAGGCATACATTTTTGAATAGGTTATGAGTATGCTTGGAGGCGGGTCTCCTTATACCACTTGTCGTTGGTGCTGTGATGTGCCCCCAGGGTCTGATATCAAATCCAGATCATACCAGTGTTGACCTTAGTCTGACATGCCACAGTGTGATGGGCAAGCTATTGCATCATTCAGAGAGGGAAGAAAGTTCTCTGGTGGAACCTTTCTCTGGCACCTTTGCCGGTCTGCCTGCACCAGTTCATATGTTACACATTCGTGTTGCATCAGTGAGTGCCTGGCTTAGATGAGGCATTCTGGAATATTCCAAAGCATTATTCAGAGGGCAGGGGTGCTTCTCTGTACTCGGTTAGAATTAATGGAAGGGGTTGCACAGCTCATCCAGGTAACTACAGTTTAAAAAGCTATAATGAATATTATCTATCATCGTCATTCTTTAAGCTTGCCGATGAGGTCCTGACTCTGATGACGGGCGGCTCGGGGGAGGAAGAATGCAGCAGAAACGTAACATTCAGATCATCGAGTGGGAGGACCTGGACAAGAGGAAGTTCTACTCCTTTGGCGTGTTCATGACCATGACGATCCGGGCGGCGGTGTACCCGGCCACGCTGATCCGCACGCGGCTGCAGGTGCAGAAGGGCAAGTCGCTGTACAGCGGCACCTTCGACGCCTTCTTCAAGATCCTGCGGGCCGAGGGCGTGCGCGGCCTGTACCGCGGCTTCATGGTCAACACCTTCACGCTCATCTCCGGCCAGGGCTACATCACCACCTACGAGCTGGTGCGCAAGTACGTCTCGCGCTACTCCTCCGACAACACGCTCAAGTCGCTGGTGGCGGGCGGCTCGGCCTCGCTGGTGGCGCAGAGCATCACGGTGCCCATCGACGTGGTGTCCCAGCAGCTGATGATGCAGGGCCAGGGCGAGCACCTGACCCGCTTCAAAGTCAAGCCCAAGATGGTGATGGCGGCCGGGAAGTACAAGGTGACGTTTGGACAGACGCGGGACATAATCGTGCAGATCTTCGCGGTAGACGGCTTCCGCGGGTTCTATAGGGGATACGTGGCTTCCCTCTTGACGTACATCCCGAACAGTGCCGTCTGGTGGCCTTTTTATCACTTCTACGCAGGTACTGCCAACAGGAAATGTCTCTTTGGTCTTTCTCTTTGCTGCTGATAATTGCATGCATTTGCTTGTTCATTTGACAGCACAGTGTACTACTTTCAGCACGCCAGTGCATTTAGCATGTTGTCCCAAAGTCTCAGAGTCCGTTACAATGATACTGCAGTAGTTATGACTTGAATGCACTAGGGTCGAAAACACATAAGTTTCAGACAGCGTGCTTACAGCTTTGAGTGGCATTACCACATGGAATCAGCTGTTTACAGTAACTCCTTTCACAAGCTTCCTGTCAAATGGGCTAATCCTGTAGCGGAAAGCGACTAAGGTTGTCATGCTAAAGGTGCCAGGCATGTTTCTTGCAGTCATCGCTGAGGTCTCCTTTTGCTTAGGGTTTGCTTGCTATGGACAACCTGTTACTTGCCAGAATTACTCCAAAATTCCAATAATGGCATGAACAGTCACCAGCATAAATCTGTTAACCTGCATCCAGATGATGTAGCTTTTCATGGCAAAATGAAACCAAGGGTGTACAGCAGATATTCATCCAGGCGTCATTAGTCACAAACGTTGGTACAAGTGCTTGGGCACATCATGTAGGGTCTTGAGTATTTCTGCTTGGTCACAATAGCAGCGTGACTGTCCTGTGTGTACGCGGAATTGTTTTCACAGAGCAGCTCTCCAAGATGGCGCCCAGTGAGTGTCCTCACCTGATCCTGCAGGCCATGGCGGGGCCACTGGCTGCGGCCACCGCGTCCACCGTCACCAACCCCATGGACGTGGTGAGGGCCCGAGTGCAGGTAATGCCTATGGGGGGTGCTTTCGTAAAGCTTGCTTCCCAGATTTAAAAACTGGTCAAAATGTTTGGTTATATTTCCCATGCCTTCTATATGCATGCCTATGGTTATTTGCTTGTTGCCTGGTTGCCACGTCCAACCAAATCCTCTCCTTTCCCTTGTTGCTTGCTTTCAAACTCCAGGGAAATCTGAAAGTAAAATCAGCCTCAGATAGTATCGATTGTTAAATAGGGACACTTTACTGAACCAGAAAGAGGAAATATATGCAAATGTGACATTCTAGGCTTTACAGAGAGAGTGTCCTGCACCTGCCGTGTGGCAGCTTCAGTAGACTGATGTGATTTTAGTAAGACCTGGAATAGCTCAAACCGCTTTGCATCATTACTGTTTACATCTGGCATTTGAACCGTTCATTTGTGGTGAATACCTTGTGTGTGCGCTGACAGGGTGGTCTTTCTGTCTGTCTGGTAGGTGGAAGGCCGGACGTCGGTCATTGAGACTTTTAAGACGCTGCTGGCTGAGGAGGGTTTCTGGGGAATGACCAAGGGGCTCTCTGCTCGCATCATCTCCTCCACGCCCACGGCTATCGTCATGGTGGTGGGGTACGAGACGCTGAAGAAGCTGAGCCTGAGGCCGGAGCTGGTGGACTCCAGGCACTGGTAGAGCATGTAGGGGACCGCCATCGCTCCTGGCAACGCCTCTGCTCTCGGTTATCTCTCCCAGGGTCCCCTCATCCCACGGTTTTTTGTTGGCCTTTTAACTCTTTGTTGCCTTGTGATGTTTCCTTGCGGAGGTGGGGGGGTATTTTAACCTTTACTTAGATGTTGGGGAAAAAAGTTATTTTCTCTGAGGACTTATTTTGAAAACCCGTAAATGAAAAGATCAAGAAAAGAAATTTCAGTTGCATCAAAAATTGTAATTTAAATTACACAATAGAATAAAATTAAGATGGTTCAAATGGAGTTAAATTTTTAAAGCAGCAGTTTTGACCACGATTGGCAATGCAAGATCAGGGGACTAAGTATGAATGGAAAGTTAACCTGAACAGTGAAATGGACCCTTTGTCCTTTTTGACAGTTTTCCAGCTATGATTTTAGCAGCACGATTTAGAAGGAAACAGAACTGTAAAAGTAATACGATCATAAGTGCACACTGCTCCTACTACTTGGGTTCTCTAGCAGACAATCTAAACCAGCGTGGTAGAACAGTGTAAATAAGCACTAGATCAGAATACCTGGATGCGTCCCCTCAGTCCACCATGGATGAGTGTGTTTTAACAGGGTAGGGGTACATCTTGCTTAAAGGCACTGTTAAAATACAGAAAGCCAGATGAAGCTCAAGTGAACAATATAGGGAACAAGAGAACAAAAACCGTATACAGTACAGCCGTATATTCATTTCATCAACCATTTTCCTCCTCTGATGAAAGTTCAGGGGGAATTACTGTGATTAGGGGGAGAAGGGGCCCAAGAGCAGCCATGTTTGAAATGGTACAGCATCTCTGGGAAAAGCTCAATATTCAATGGATGTAAAAATAAAAAAAAAAATATGGAACAGAGTTTTGGGCCAAAGTGAGGTTTTTAGAAATGTATAAATTCAGTCATAATAGGACACACCTTTCTCCAAGGAAACTATTGTGCAGCTAGTCTCATTTATTTCAAGGTGTGCAGGGATACAGTGGACATTACGCTCGTTGCTCTTTGAAGGGGGGGGTGTTTAAAATTTTTTTTTTTTTAAATCCTCAGTGTAAAAGGGTTCAACCAATCCAGTCCTCTCACATTCCTAACAGCTTGTCGCAGTGTCAATCCAAGCTTTATGGACAGCTCTTTTTCAGGGATGACCCTACTTATGGAAATTCTTTGTTTGCAAGACTGTATTTATTTCTTTTCACTATTTGCTTATTTCCAATGGTGACTAATAAAGTTGTCCATGCACGTCTTTAGATGAAAAGAATGTGTAAGAACACTGTCGGATCAGGAACCAGGAGGTGGGTTCACCTACTGGTTAAAATAAGTTGCTCACAGGGAACTAACAAAGAACTACAGTGGGAAATGGCATGTTTCAAGATTATGAAATGCACATTTAACAGTCGGCTTGGATTTTGGTTTTTATAGGTGAACATTACACATCTTTTACCTGGAGAACTGACAGTGTTCTAATGGAAGGCTGGTGCTCACATTAATAAGCTTCTTTGTATTATGGACATTAAAAATGTTCATTAATTTCTGAAAATGAACAAAGGTTTGTAACATGGATGTGGCAATCATGCCACAAGGTATCCGGAAATGCTACTGTGTGTACTGTACCTGTCATTCAAGTTTGGCTGTGAAAAGCAAAGGAACAGATACTAAATGGTTATTTTTAAATAAGGGGTTGGGGTGCATGGGGTGAGGGAGAGTGGTCCAGTCCATTTAGTGCCTACCTTTGTAAGGAGCGCCGCCTGTTCTGCAGGCAGAGCTGTCCAAACACCTCAACCTATGGGCACATCATTTTAACAGCATGAAGACTTCAAAATGGAGGTGGTCAAGGGGGCTGCTGTAATGGTCTCCTCTTGGTTTTCAGCATGCGATTGACTGCACTGACCTGTAGAAAGAGAATATCCATGTGAAAATATCCTAATGAAAACTGATTGATTGATAAAGTCATCGGAAATCTTGACACTTTTACCTCAGACCATGTACAGTGAGACGTTCATCAAAGCCAAGACAGTCTTGCATGCTCTTCTAAGGACAGTCCTCTGCTGATGGTAGTAAACTCTTGTGAGAGAAACCTGCCACGCCACACCCCGCCCCAACTTCTCACACACAAGTGCTGTGTTCTCAGTATTGCAGAATGCACATTGCCTTTTAACTGAATTTTTTTCTCACCTTTTGGTTTTTACCCATTTCTGATTAGGGGGTTGTGCTTTTACCTGCTATTACAACTACAAAAGAAGGGAAGCTTGAACCACACAGACTGCAGTCTTGCACGGTTGTTAGTCTCCTTTCAGTTTGGCAGCTGACACCCCTGGAATTCTACAGGTGAAGCATGTACAATTCCAGGAGTTCTTGTGGAAGCTGAAGTCCAGACAAGTGGGAAAAGTACTCCAACTGTGGACTTAATAATCCCATACGCACCTGTTCAGAATGCTCCAAAAATGTTTGACTGTTGAACTCGCTCCTGGTCATGTGACTTCCTCTCTCAGGTCATCAGATAAAGTTGGGGAGTGCAGGCAGACTGTCCCAAAACTGCCCACCTCAGGTTCAGAGAATACAGGCTTCTGCACGAGTAACTTCACACACCTGAGTGCGCCCAGGACTTTCAGAATCCCTACAGATGGCCCTTATGCTGGTGTAACAGTGTGCGGTGACATTGTGAACCTATAGAGGGCGCACTATACTACAGGGACAGATGTAAAAAGATGTATTAAGTTTTTAAAATAGACCGCATCTCCCTCTTCGTGCATTATGTTTTCCACACTCCCTGTGATAATTCAGCCTGTGAATGTGCATGTGAAGTTTCATTAGCCTCCACAGTGCCGGACATTTCTGCATCCTGAAGTTGTGTGTGTACTTCATTTATGAACACGTTTGCATAAGTAAAAATGTGCTGCGTGTTTGAAGCGGTGTATAGTCTCCCAAAGCACACCTTGTTACTATAACAGCTTAATAAAATTTCAGATGTGAAACCTCATCTTCAGGGAGTGGATGAAACTGTTGGTCTTAAGTTATGAAGATCTAATGGTTACAGTCTGGAATAATAGGAAAATGATAATACTGATAATGTTGTTTTGAGGTACAAATGTCAACTGTATTTCCATCAGTGTTCTAACATGTACAGCTATAATTATGGGCAAAAAAAAACCTTTGGTAGATTCAGATCTATGCTGAATTGGAGATATCCAACAATTCTGGACACCGGTAACCTTGAAATGGTTTCATGGTTTTCTTAAAATTACATCCATTGATAAACAGCACAACTAAGGCTACAGTATCTGTAATTCAATAAATTCAGTTCGAATTTTAGGCACAGATATCTGCAATTAAGTCTCAAATACCTTGTAATTAATACATTAATGCAACTGGATACTAGATCCCTACAACTAAATTTCAGATACCAGGAACGTGGCTTCTGCAAACTAACCAGATGGTCAGTCCTCCAATATTTATGATATGATAGATCCAAGAGGCATTTTCACCATTGATTAATCCCGTCTCTGGAATAGCTTATGCTTCGGTGACACATTTAATTAGTCATTCATGTAATTAATACAAATCAAAAGGATGCCCTGTTCTGTGGTAACACAGTATACCCTTTCAAGAACGTAGCAGCTTTGTTTGTATTATCTCTTTGTATTACACGTGGGCATGGTTTGTAAAGAGGCCTTCACAGGCCTTCTAAGCAAACTCCCTGTGTAAACTAGGACTGGTGAGCCTGGTGGAAATGCCAGTCTCCAGCCTCCATATCTGCACACAATGTTTACATTTCAGCGCAGTGTTTGCTCCATTAAATAATGACATTCAAGTGACCCCAACGATTAAGGGACCGTACACAGCAGGCAGATAAATCCACAGCCAGTCAGGCAAGTTTTTTAAAATACGTTTATTTGAACACGATGGAGTACCCTTTTCTCAGCCAGAAACAAAACATACACAAAAAAAGCTTTTCTCCTTCGGACACAGGTGATCTGTTGCAAGTCGTCCCAGAAGTGCTTTGGACAGAGCACCGGTGATTAGAGTTCCCGCAGGATGCAGGTGGGACGGCGGTCAGGAGGCTTCCGCGGCGTGCGCAAACCGCAGCGTCAGCAGCCACTGCCCCGGCAGGGGGCGGGGTCACATCGGACAGTCATAAATGTGGATGGCCCGGTCGTCTCCCGCAGACACGATCTTGGAGCCGTCCACATTGTACTTAACACTCCACACCTGGGAGAAAAGCAGCCGCCATGTTAGAAGCCGCCTGGCTTCACCCGAGTGGTGGCGGGTGGCATTAAGGCTCCCTGCGGGGCTGCTGCTGCCGTGGCATCCGTTTCAGTGAGATACAATGAGGCCTCGCGTTGAGCTTCAGGTACAAATCCCATGCCGACAAAATGTAACCAGGTCACTTAGTTTACCCAGGGATTCATGATTGAGTTAACGGGTATAGAAGATTTCACTATTTAGTTGGGTATAGAAGATTTTATGATTTAGTTTACTCTGGAATGTGAAATTTCCTGATTTAGTTAATTCAGGTATATAATGATTTGATTTACTCGGGTGTAGAAAATTTCTTGATTTAATTTACTCAGATATAGAAGATTTTATGATTTAGTTTGCTCGGGTATAAAAGATTACATGACACCATTTACCAAGTTATTGATGAAATTGCGACTTTGCATATCCAGGAATAGAACATTTCATCTCCCAGTTTATCCAGGCAAAGTAGACATTGTGACAGTACCCAGATATAGAAGGGGTCACGACTCATTTTAATAAGGTGTACCATGGGGTAGTGACCCAGTTTGCCCAAGTGTGCAGGGGCTTATGCTTTTCCTCACCTGGTCCTGATGATCAAAGAATGTGTTGACACAGGTCCTGGAGCTGGCATCCCAAACCTTCACACTCTTATCTGAAGAGCTAGGAAAAGGGCAGAACCCGCTTTCAACACTCAGGCCCACTCCCAAAACACTGCACTGCACCACACCCTCAGCCCTGACTGAACTCATTTTAGCATGAGTCACACTCCTAAATCAAAACCTTGTCTTTCTCTCCCCTTGGCGTGTAAGGCTCATTAAAAATTCACTTGTAGATAGGCTGACTGAAGAAACCTTGTAAACTGTACTATATACACACAACTGATGCAAACGACGGACATGCTTTTTGACTAATCTGAAATCTTCTTCCTGGGTTTGGCTAGAGCAGGGCTGGGCGTTTTCAGGTGAGAAGGGGGCTGGGCCTACCTGGAGACGAAGTGCGTGTGGTCGGGGGAGAAGGCCACATTCAGCACCCAGGACCCGTGTCCGCTTAGCGTTCCCGCCAGGTTGGCGTGCTGCCTGAAAAACCACCCAGGCACCATTCAATATCTTGCAAACAGTCACGTATTCAAAGTCAGAGCCATATTCCAATACACCGGGATTGAGCAAATAGGAGACCCTACAGTAGTGTATGACTCTCCAACAATTTGTGTCTGAAACATTCTCTGCAACACGTCTTTCTGTCGATTCAGGCATTCAGCCAGTTCAGAATAAATGCCAGTAAAACAGACCGAAACGGTCAGGTATTGATCAATATTCCATTTAACTCAGTGTGCAGAGCAACATATATTTCAGAGATGCCATTGGTTAGAACCTCGAAATTCATTTGAAGCATCACTGGAAAGCGGAATTTAGAATGTGGCGAGATGACAAAGCACAGCTAATGGACCTGACCACACAGCCACATATGCTGTTTGTTTAATTACTAAATGAATAAAATGCTAATAAATAACTCAGTCACTCAGAAGCGCGTTCAGTGGTGGGAATGAAACGTGGGAGCCAGCGGGACCAGGCCAGACCAGCCCACAAACACAGAGTCGTTTCAGGTTTACTGCGGTACTCACACGTCGTAAATCTTGATGTAGCCGTCATCGGAGGCCGTCACCAAGAGCTGGGAATCTGGCGAGAACGTCAGCGATCTAATGGGCATGGCGTGGCCTGAGAGAGGAGGACGATTAAGTAGCAGAACCAACGCCTTCACAGCCTGCTTCAACACGCAAGGCAAACATCAGACGCCTGCACTGGCCTCCAACACACACTGGTGTCTTTCAAATGGAAGCTAGCCCTGCTCAGTACCAGAGAAGAGGCACTACACAGCTGGAGCCGGAAACGACCCAAACATAAAGGAGACGCCTAAGCAGAGAAATCGCTGCCGTCGCACACACACACTGGACGGCTCACTTCCTGGATTTTTTCACATTTCAGTTTTAGTTTCAATTGGCCCAGAGGGTTTTTGGGTGTGATGTAGGATATTTTAGATATTATACTACCTCTGGAGGCCTAACTTCACTGTACAAGCTGGTTTAGGCTGTGTTCACACCGGACATGCTTTACAAGCGAGGGGCGGCTTTTTTCTAATTATTTCAATTGAGCTTGAGGCGTTGTCTGCGATGCTTCTGCACACCAGGCGCCTTGTGTTTACCCGCCCTCGCTGTTTTTAGGTGGGCATGGAGCTGAAAATGAACAAGCACTCCAAGAAAAAAAAGCCCCCTATGTCATTCTTTACTTGGCTGTCCAATCACATGAAAATAAGGGCGGGCCTTAATTCTGCAGTTAGCTTCCGCTGTGAATAAAGATGATCAAAGAAGTTGGTTGTTACAGTTTCTGGCCACTTGAACCATGACAAAAACAAGTGGTCCAAGGCTCGGCGACACATTAGTGCTATGTGGACGCAGATGCAGTTATTTCGGAACGTTGATAATGCGAATACATCACGCAAGTGAGACAGAGCAGATGCCTTCAAACAGCTAAAGCGTCCAGCTAGCTTCATAAAATCAAAACAGGTTGTGCGTCATGCGTTTTCAAGCCAAAAAAACGCAGCAAAGCAAATATATAAAATGTCCTTCATTGCACACAAAAACTGTCTGGGACAATAGAGAACAAATGTGAAATAATATCAAAAGTGAAATAATATCAGAAGTGAGCCATAACTTTAATTTATCATTCAAAGTTGAAGTGCACATAGATGACATCCAGGCCTTGGCAGACAGCAGATGAGAAGAACAGAAACCCTGCCACCTCACAAACTTCACACCCTCCCTTTATAAGACACACAGATTGCAGAATGGCTCTGTGGATACAGCCATTAAATTTAATTTACCTTCCAGCGTGTGGAGAAGTTTCCCAGTTGCAATATCAAAAATATTAATGATTCCATCTATAGCCCCACTGGCCAAATACTTTCCATCAGGACTCTGAAAGAGCAGAACACAAAAACACTGGGACCTGTACATGACAACGTTTCTGAGCTTGGAAGAGCAGCACACACGCATACATAAAAGCTTTACTGACCAACTGATCAAGACAGACAAGCACGTAATTTTGATGTGCCTAAAAATCACATAAACAGCAGAACCGTCCTCTGTGCAACATTGGTTAATATTAGTTAGTCTTTAGCAGGATATTGTCAATTTAGGGAAGACTGTAGAAAATCAAGTGGAACAGGATGGCATTTTCTGACTATGTGTGTCTAATTTCTCCACGTCATTCCTGCTTCTTGAATTGTAGCCATCGTTTGGTTAGTCATATCTGCGGCAACCCTCAGGCAGTCGGTTACATAAATTGCCCAAATTATTTGAAAAGCAACCAAGCGAGCACTCTAAATCCATTCCCAGCTGTTGGCATGGGAAAAGAATCTTGTTTTTTTCAGTGACCACAGTTTCTGTTTGGACACTTGGATGCCCACGGTTCTGACTCAATGTCCTCTCCCTACTAATGAGAATAAAGCTACTGAGGGCTGCAGGCAGTGTGCGTGAACCCCAGAAGGTGTGGTTCCCTCATCATTGCTATACTTACCACCATATTACACGGACATGCAGCTACAAAGATCTTGGGGCGACACACCGCTTTTTCACATAGCCTTACATCACCCACAACCTGCAACCCTCCATTTGCAAGTCCATTTCCCACAAGCGCCATGCCACACTAATATGGATAAACATGGGAAAACTGGCTTATGGAAAGGAGGCCGTGACTAACAGGTAAATTCATACCCCTTGCAGTCTGTACTGTAATCATATACTGTACATGAGATCACATTTATTAAGATGCATCTTTTTAGAGCAGCTCACTAAGTTAATGAATGAATGTGGCCACAAAGCTTACGTAAGCGATGCTCAGGATGAATTTCCCCCGAGTGTCCAGAGAGTGCTCCTTCTTCCCGCTCTCAACTCCAAAGATGTTCACCTTGCCCAGGTGGCTACCTGTGGCAATGTATCTTGAGTCCGGAGAGAACGCCACTGTCCATGCATCCACTGCAAACGGGAACAAGGAGTGAGTGCGTCATGCTGCTCTGCGTTTGCTAGTGATAAGAGTACCACCACCAGCCCATGTCCTTGCACAGGGATATGAATAACATCAGGCAGAACTGCCTGTTGGCGCTCACTAACCCGCCCTGATAAGAGCTGAACAGGCTCACTAGAAAACAACAGACACTTTATGATACAACAATCATGCAAACACAGAAAGCTTTAGGTGACTGATAATATTTATTGCCCATAACCCAGGGGCTCCCAAACTTTTTTCTGATGCAATGCCAAATGAACGCTCACACATTTACACAACCCCAACACTCTACCCACACATAAGCCTTATGCTTAACAACACTGTATAGTCATAATGACAATGATGCCCATCCTCAGATCAAGCGACCACATGACTACTCTCCTGATCACCTTTAGTCCAACAGCACATGTCCTGAGATTTACTCTAGTTTGAAGGTTGAAGGTTCTCAGTGGACCAGGTTCACAAACAGAACTCTGTGGATCCCCACCTGGCCCCGCATCCATGGATTTGATCTGCTTCCCGGACTCCAGGTCCCAGAGTCGAATGTTGGCGTCCAACGAGCTGGAAGCTGCAAGGGCGCCGTTGTGACTGATGTCCACGGACACCACGCCCAGTTGGTGGTTTTCCAGTGTCCACTGGAGCTCCAGCTTCTCCTCTGACCTTTGGGGTGAGATCACAATTTAGCCAGTGGTAAAGTCACAGCTATCAAAGCACCTGCACCACATGAATACCCAACCACACTCACCCTCTGCCCTTCAAATTAACATTAATCGGTATGGTCCAGTTAATCACTGCTTTCCATTGAGATTTACTTGACCATTTCTTAATCAAGGTAAAAATCAGCTCTCAAAAGCAACGCACACTTTTTTTTTTACCATTTCCAAACTTTGACAGTATCATCCAGCGACCCAGTGATGATAGTCTCCGTGCGGTCCTTTTCATTCTGACCCCAGGCTGTGGTCCAGATGGCGTCATCGTGAGCTAAGTTTGAACATAGGTTGTAAGGAACCCCATCTTAAAATATGCAAAGCTACCGGATGTAAGGACTATACTTATTTTAGAGTATTGACTGTTTATGGTAAAGGTAACAAAATAAACATGCATACGTATGTTTATAAAGACAGAACAGAAATAATAAGCAAATATTGATAACTGATACTGAAATATAAAGTTCCCGCACTTACCATGTTCTTGCTTGAACAGTATGCTATACTGAAATGTAAACAAACAAGGAGGTTATTTTTCGAATCGAGCTGGCTAGCCAGAGTATCGTGAAAATTGTCATTTTGCATCGGTCACTTAGAATATACAAGTTACAGAAACTAAACAATTCAGTAACTAACTGACAAAATAAGGCCATGTGCTGAGATTTGAATAGTTAGCTACAGTACAGCATAATCTCATTGGCTGTTTGTGTACGAACACGTCAAATGTACCTGCGTGCTCATTTTGCCCTTTCCGATCTTCGAATTTTTGAAATAACGCAGCCTTCTGAAACAGAAATTACGTGATCCAAAAAGTTATCAATGCATTTTGAATCAGCATGCACACATATTTCCAGAAACCCAGCAAGCGCTGATACACAATAGCAGAAAATGCAACGCACAGTGGGCAGAACTAATATTTTCGCTGATTCCCCCAAAGATGGAACAACATTTTCTGACACTCTAAAATGTTACCTTGACTATTTCAGCATTTATCGCTGGTTGTTGGCGTAATTTTGTTCCACAACAGCAAAGGATTTCCGCTCAACAGTAAGACGCCATGACAACTCCGCGCTGAGGATTCTGGGACAATAAGCGCCCAAACTTCCGCCCTAAAATAGTGCCAGTCGCCTTGCTTACGAGCGAGATCTCACTGTCGCGGAAAAAAAAATGACTTCACGAGTTTAGATAAGACCAGGTTTAATTCTTCATCTTCTTGTTTATGCCAACGGGCGCGTAAACAAAGACGAAGGAATTAAGCCAATATCTTAACTTGAATCTTTTGTTATTTTTAATGACTGTAGTCACAGAGGCACTGTTCTAGTTGACAGAACTATTTGAAACATCCGGTAATAAGATTCGATTTATTTAGGGGAATTGCCCGCCGCAGTGACATTTATTTACTGCTTTAGCATGCCATCCCGCTATGATTTAGTACTGTTGTCACAAGACGTTATTACCCAAGGCAAAGAAGGTACACCCAAAGATCAATGTCTCCAACAATCCGCATTGACAGACAATAAATTGCCATTTTAATGGGCAGGAGACAAAAGATTCACCGTAATTGATCCTGCACATTATTATTCACTCCTACAGCTAATGCTATGCTTTAGCTTCTTCCTGTCAGAGAAAGATTTTCAATCTAGATTCTGTCTTCTTGTTCTGCAGAATACATCATGTTTCAAAACCTTGTTACAGGAATTGGAGCATTTTTCTAATAACATTGTGTAGCATTATGTAACAACATTTAAGCACAAAACTAAAAATATGTCGTAAAATCCCTTTCAATCTGAGCGTCTTCTGTTCCGTTGCAAAGCATATCTAGTCATAAAAGTAGTCCTACAGCTTTAGGTTTTCTGCAATAGAAGCTTATTTGATGTTAATATTTGGATAACCTTTTTTAACCAAAGATACCAAAGTGTAAAAATTATTTAAAAGTTTATATAGCCTTTCTATACAAGTAACTTCCTCTGACAAAGCTCTTTCTCTTAATTATAAGATTTTGTTATTTTCCCGTTTTTCATCAATCGCTGTGCCTTCACGACCCTGGTTATGGTTCCAAATAATAATCAAAAGTGACCAAGAATAACTCTCAAAAGGGGTTTCCATGCACACATTTAAAAAATGCATTGGAAAATTATACTATGGTTTAGAGCTTGTCAGGTAGCTCATCCATATAAAGTAATAGACCTTGGTTCAGTGATACAACTCCCTGTCAATATCCCAGCATAACTGGTTATACTGTCTACTGTCTATATTGTCTAGGGAGGGAGGATTTCAGTCAACAGGGCATGTCCCACCTCACTGCATGCTCGTGCCTCCTGTGGTCAGATGCAGTAACTGCAGTTTAGTTCAGCTCTCAGACTCTGCAGCTGAGTTGGTGGACAGCAGTGACTTGAGAAGCACAATTTGTGATTCTAATAATGGGAGAGAAAACATTTAATGCAGGCAAGTTCTTCAATTTCCTGTATATTCACTGTCAGCCAGTCCACAGTGTAACCCTCTATCTACACTCACAATTGTTCAAAGAAAATGCACATATCCCACAGTGTTTATCAATCAAAGGAACAGCTTTAACTATTTAAAATGTGGAATAGGGGATCAATTTGACTGGTCATTTAGTTATGCATTCAAAATGCAAATAAAAACATTCATGCACACAATTTAAACGAACATTTCTAGGTTTCTGGTTCTGATTATGCCTGTATACAACTTCAGCATCCCAGAAGATAAAGATTTAAATGTTAAAAATGAATGAAGGCAGAGATTCACTATTTCCCCTGTAGTTTTGCCTGCATTGTTAGCAGGGGTGGAGGTGTCTGAGCAGAGGTGACATTGTGACACATGAGGTCTCATCTCTCTAACTGCTTTCTAAGTAAGATGGATGAGCTCTATGAGAAGAGTGTTGGTGGGCGGACTGTAATCTAATATTCTACGAGAAAAAAATGTCAAGCATGGAAAAGTGATTGCTTTTTATCTGGATCTGGCCATTCCATATACTGCATTTGTGTAAAATGGATTGCAATGTACTTTGAACAAAGATAGTACAATCAATCAGCTTAATTTAATTAGGAAATGTTGTGCCATTTAAAAATGAAAATGTCCATAGGGATGTACATTTAAGACAAAAATATAGAAAGATTTACTTTATTTTAAAACATTCCATTTTACCCAATTAATTTTCATCAATTTGGGGACATAATCATATGTGTAGGCATATCATACACATAATTTCCACTCAAAATTTGGATGAGTGGACACCAACAAAGTTGCCCTGTATTTTAATTTCCCATAACAAAAACTAATTGTTACATCCTAAAAGTAATAAAATAAGGTCTTGAGGCTGATTAATCAACAAAGAAATGATACACAAGGAAATGGGCTCATTGTACACATGGTCACAGGAGCAGTGTGTGCTGTCACGTATAACTAAAGTAGTTCATCACCGTTATAGCTGAAATATTAGCCATTAGCCCTCTCTCCAATCTCCCCATTGAATATAAGTATATATAGGTTTCATTCTGTTTGAACTTTACATGTCCTTAATTTATATGCTTCCTTTGCCTCCTTTGTGATGTAGTACAGAGTGGGGAGACTGCTAACCAATGTAACGGACAGTCCTTTGTGGTCTCTTAAAGGGACAGTTCACTTTCTAAGGTTTTTGATATTATTTAAGTGCCTCGGGAGGAATAATGTCACTGTACAAGCTGCTTGTACAAACATTAAAACTGAAATAATATTTTTGAAACCCACAGAAAGTGAATGATCCCTTCAACACAATCCTAAACAAAATGTGATCACTTTTCTGCAACTACAGTCAGTTGGGCTAAACTGCTTGTAGAGCTTTTCTACTAAAATATGCCTGAGGGTTGTCATCTCTATCTTGGCCAGCTCTCCCTTTGCATTTTTTTAAGGGAGGGTTATAATCATTGATTGATGGGGCAGAGAGTGGCCAACCTGTGTCCAGAGGGAATTGCCAGGTCATTTTACTGAACTGTTTTCTGAGAAAATGACTAGGACCCATCTGTACTTTAATTACTTGCTCTTGTCCGGAGGGCAGTTCTTAAAAGACATTGATGAAGAGCCATCAGCTAGGGAACCAATTAAGCCTGACGTGGCGACAGAACAACCTGAGCCCACGTTCTCTCCTGGGGTGGAGTGGAGGGTTCAGGGTACGAAGGGATGAATCATCCTTCCTGGAAGTTGCAATGAAGGCCAGTTTGGAGTGGCCATCAGCTGCCAAATAGAATTTGCTCGTCAATGGAGAGCCAGAAAGCAAGGCTGTGCTTTTTTTCTGAATTGGTTTGCATTCAATGCTTGAGGCACATGGCTCACTTAAGGGTTTATTCAGATGTGCAGTCCTTAATGGGGTCTAATGAGGCACGGAAGTGCTCTCGATTCACAAAAAACGGCACTTACTGGGATGTGAACTATTTCATTAGCAGTTATTTTTACCACGAAAAGGCTGTTGTTGCTGTTCTCAAAGGCCAGCAATAGGGCATGGCTCTTCATATGAATTGTTTTAAGTAGCTGATCATTCTATTCATAAATCTTATTTTACCAGCCCAATTCCAATTTATTTATTGATTTTCTCTGAACACAGTATGCATTCTGTGGACTTAACTGGCTTTAAAGGCCCAATTTGAACCCCCTTTGAATGGTCTCTCCAGCTATGTTTTACCAAAGCACGCCCTCTGTGGGTCTCTGATGTGCTTTCTGATGTCTTTCCAACACCTTCATCCCGGAATGCTAGGCTAGGCTTCCCAGAGACATTCTGAGGCTCTTCAGTCCCTGAAAGCAGACTGTTCCAAAACAAACCACTAAAAGGGACACACATGCGCACACACACATACACTCACACACAATCACTGCAGAGTGAATTTGTCAGGTACAATGCATAATGATTTACAGGCAGATCTTGTATAACAGTATTAAACAGTATTAAAGTTGCATATAATTGTGAATTTGCTGTTTTAAATCTCTTTAAAAGCTCTCTGACATCCAAGCCCCATGGTCAGAAAGTGATTGATTGATTGTCCTTTTCAGGGTGAACACCCAGCCTTTTTAATGATGCAATATCTCAAAAGCACCAAATACATCTCGAAGTGTGACAAAAGAACTACGATACAACTAATATTAATAATAACACAAGTCTCTGATTATTTTCCAAACATGATAGATACTGAAATAAAGAAAACAGAAACCATGCTTTCTTTTCTGTGGTTCATTAAAAAGGTTTAAATGTAAACATTGCTGCATGCAACCATTCAGGAAGACCTGGCGATTATTCAATTAATTTGTTTAGGATTTATTCAATTGTCAAATGAGTTAAAAATGAAATGAGTCAAAAAATTGCGCCAAATTTAAGATGGTACCTAGATTTTGTGACAGGTCAGTTCTGTGTCCAATTCTGTATATCTATTTGTGGTTACATCTATGTTTCTTTTTCAATGTTGCAATATGATTGGCTCACGGCAGTCATGGCCCTGTACATGGGCCTCTCAAACACTGGCAAACCATCTGAAAGTTCCAGCCAGTAGTTGGGTGTCAATTGTTTCTAAGGTCAATGAGGCTTAAAACTGCCTAACATACTCCAGCAAGGCTACACTACTATGAAGTGCATGAAAATTGTGATATGCAGTATTAGAACATCCTATTAGAATACATTCCTGTCTTTGCTTTGTGCTGTTTATTTGCTTAAAATTAATATTATAGATTAAAGTCATGAAGAAATTATAATCCCACCAAGAGCAGCAGGATGCCAAGAAGTTGTTGTTGTTGTTGGTCCCCTAATTGTGCAAACATCAGAGGAACACGTGTCTCTTATGTAACTCAGACAGGAGAACAGTCTTTAAGTCATTGAGTGGATCGACCATTTACCCACTAAAGACAAACATTTAAAAGTTAAAATGAAATCAAATAACACCTCTGTGAAATTTTACAGAGTAGGCAAATTGTCACATCAGGCACAGCAATTAATGCCAGGAGAACTGCTGCATTTTATGTGCCACAATTAACAGTGGCAGGAGCGATAACTTCATGAATACATTCTGAAGGTTTTCCAGCTTTTAGGAAATTAATATGGCCAAAAACAGCATCCTAGATCCAGGAGAAATAAATCCTTACATGTTCCCCAAATGCTCACTACTGTGTAGGAGGTCTCAGTAGTTTGGAGTCCCAGTTAAAAAATGTTCAGAAATTACAGTGGCAGTGTGCGGAAGATCATGATAAATTAAAATAAATCAAACTGACACACCACAGACATATGGCCCAGAGAGCTGAAATATAGTGCCAAACACACTTCAGACCAGTTACTGTAAAGATGAATTGGTGTAAACCTGTGTGATCTGTTTCTCCTCAGTCTAGCCTTTTCATGAAGTTGCCAGAGTAAAGATAATTTTAGTATATGGCGCAGAGTATGTGTGCGTGTGTGAAACAGTGTGCCCAGTCTATACATCTTGGCTGCAGGCACACTCCCCCTAGGGGGAACTGTAGGCAATGCACCCAACAGGGAGGGGACGATTTATATTGTGGGCGCTCTCCTACCCTCACTCTCCACATTCAGTTGTGCCACAGGCAACAAGTCCCTGTTTCAACGCCTCTTACCACAGCTTATTTATGATGAGACTCAAGATGTAGGCTCAAAGATCAGATGAATCAAATATAGATTTAAGAAACACTGAGGACCTCAGTTTTTTCCAGCCCTAACCATTCCTGGAATAACATAATCTTCAGAATGAGGTTTAGTATGACAGCATGTGCATACCATAGCACCATGCAAGCACACAAACGCATAAGAGTTTGGATGCAATCAGAGGGCCTGATCAAATGCAGCTGTTAGAAAGGCTTTTGCATCTCGGTGGCTCTCTGTGAGAAATGCAGGAAAGAGGAGCAGCTTGTGAAGGAATATAAGATCACAGCTGTTTCACCCTCTACTGCGTGTGCGTCCCTCTGGCAGTGCATTAATCACAAAGCCCAGGCCCTGCAGTCTGACTGAGATCCTTGAGCACGTATATAACTGCAAACATGACTTTCGAAAAATGCTAAAATGACAGAGCACACCGGCTTCCCCTTCAGCCTCTAACACAGCTGGCTGAACAGTTAAATTGTGTGCAGAAAACTGATGGAGAGAGAAGGAAAGTATGCCATTAATAAAGAGCACATTCTGATCACCATTAATAAATGCTGACAGGCGGGGGGGGGTCTCCTGTTAGCCGGGCAGGGGGATTGGGGGTGGGCTTGTCTGAATATTGGGACAGGTCCTTCAGGGGGAGGGCACTGCCTGAATCAGACTCAAGACTATAACTAGTGGCACGGATCAGGGCTGAGACACTCTGAGAGGGAGAGAGAGCCTAGCTGTGAGAGAGAGACTGACAGAGAGGAGGTGTAAGAGAAAGGAGAGAGAGAGAGAGAGAGCACTGGTTAGAGAGCAGAGCACTGGGGAGCAGAGCACCAAGAGGCAGGTTCTTCTTTAGGCAGAGCCTCCACCACCGGCCCCAGAAAAATGCCTCCCAACTTCGCCGGCACCTGGAAAATGAAGAGCAGTGAGCATTTCGATGAACTTCTGAAAGCCCTCGGTAAGCCCTTCCACATTTCTTTCCTTTTCATTTTTTTCCCTTTTCTTTTCTCATTCGATACCTCGCATGTCCCTGTGTGGATGTCCCTGCATGTGCTCGACAATCCATCACACGCACCTAAAAAATAAAAAAAAGCTCCCCTTTCTCTCCTCGGATGGATTGCCTCACTTCCAACCAAAATAAAAAAGGAGAGAAGAATTATTAACATCCTGTCGGAGGGGATCTCTCAAACGGCGGTGGGAATCCTGCGATGGAGGGATTCCAATTAAACAGGCATTGTATTGTTTTGTCGGGGGGTCCAGTCACGCATTAGGAGGGGTATTATGCATGTTAAACATTAAACTGGGGCATGCTTTGCCACTGTCACCCTGGCTCTGTGCAGCCAGATGGATAGCCTGCTCTCCCCTCTTTTGTTTCCTGCACTCATATTTGGGCTTTATTCTGAGGCTCAGAAGGGAAGGAGACGATTGCGCTCAGGGGATCAGTTCATGTAGGTCATCCATTCTCACACTGGCTCTCTGGCAGAGGCTGCAGAGTGGAATTATGACAGCAGACGCGCTCTTATTTACCCCAGCAAAGGCAGCCTCTGCCGCCTGCTCTCTAGGTCCCCACGAGCTGCACGTTGACAGGATACAAAAACATGAACAGGTGCAGCCTCAGATGTGGGACACTTGGAAAGATGCCAGTGTCCTTTTTCTCTTATTTCATTATTTAGAAAATGTATGAACACAAATGACCGGTGACAGTGTCTTTCCGAGAAGTTGACATGTGCTGTTCTTAAACTTCCGCTGAGCACAATATGCCGTTAGCTTCTTGGTACTTGAGAGAAAGACCCAAGTCAGCATGTGTGAAAAACCTCAGACCAGGCTGCCAGGACGCTCGACCTGCTAAGACACTGTTGCAGTGTGTGGATGCACCTATGGTCCCGTATGGAATCCAGGCTGTTCCAGGGACACAGCGGCATCACATGACTGCCTGCAGGCTATCAGGCCAGGGAGGGAGGGGTTCAGTTGGCAGGACTGTCCAAGCCTCATCGCACAAGAGGGACTCCTCTTGCTGATCCACAGCCTGCAGTCTGCAGTCCCTGACTGAGCAGGGCTACGCATGACTATGTGGCTCTGTTGGTGAACTGCCGGGTGAAAAGAAACAGTCACTTGCAGCATGTCTGCACCCTTCTGAATTGACAAAGGATGCTACTGCAATAAGAATGCAAGACCTACTAATAGAACCAGCCTTTCCATATAGGCAGGGTAAAATTTGGGTAATAAAGATAAATTGAGGTCAGCAGTTACTGCCCATTTTAGAGAATGCTTGATGATTAACTTCCTCTGTCAAATTCCAGGACACATTTCATTTATACCTCATTAACACTACAGGGATTCTTGCGTCGGACCGGAAAGTCCCCAGATTCCAGCCTCAGTGTGACAGCTCAACACAGCCAGCCTAAGTGTGAAGTGCTTTCAGACAGGATGCCACCATCCTCATAAATATGCCATTTCAAATTTTACAGGAGGGATCTGGTGAAAAGCATCATGGATTTCTCCCCTCAGTAAACAAGGACAAGTTAAGCTGCAGATCTGAAATTAAAAGCAGTCATAACAAAATTTTGCTTTTAACTATAGTTGGAAACTGTTCTTACCCTGTACATGCAAGTTCGTACATCCATTACGACTAACATGTCTTCTGTTCAGTGTTCAGGGGTTCAAGAGCACAGTTCTCACAAGTTAAGACTGTCCGGGCCAAATGCTTTGGGCTGCAGACGTATGAAGAATGGTTTCACTAGGACTGATTAGAGCACGTTTCACTGCAGTCAGTTTGAACTTATTATAAGCAGGCAAAATTAGTTTTAAGATCCACTGTAGGGGGCACAGACAGGCAAACAGGGTATCACTGCCTGACCAAGTACTGCACACACACATGCAAAGGCACACACAAACTCCACTTGCAACAGACAGCTCTGGGGTTCAGCTAAGTCTTGTCAGCTATAAACGTTATTTTAACGCGCTAACTGTCCTGAACCCGTTTGGCGGCTGTTCTGCTGGATGAACAAGTGTGCCAGTTTTAATAAGGACCCATCCATTAGTGGCGTTTACCTTCATGCTGTTTCTGCATGTCACAGACCATGTTTAATGTATATGTAAAGGTTTGACCAATAACGTATTGCCAATATTTAATCTCCTTCGTATAATCAATTATAGGATATCCCATTCTCTAGATAGAAGTCTATACATCACATTAATGCAGATTTAATTGTAGCCATCTGTATTAATCACTTCATGCGCCCCATGTGGCTAACAGGGTGAGCATTACGGTGCTGCTGCACTGAAACCCCACTGCCCCCCCATTGCTGCCTCCCTAATTTAGCTACGTAAGACGCGTCTGTAGCCCACTGTGGCAGAGGAACTGGCAGAATTGGGATGAAATGTTCCCTCCAGAGAAGACGCTGCTAAGACGAGCCCCAGACCCGCCCGGGGCGATGCGGCGGAGGAGGCGAGATAAGCCGCTTGTGTCTGGCTGTGGGCAGAGAGCTGGCACAAAGGGGTGTCTGTGCCCACAAATTAAGGCAGGGGGTGTATGGCAGCAAAGAGACGGGGTTTACGGGTTTGACGCTAATCTCAAAAGAGCCATGAATGTTAACAGGACACACCCTCCATTCTGATCCATTCCACTGAGTTGGAATGAGGGCAGATAAGATCCATTCGGCTGATTCACTTCACTGACTCACTCACTCACTGAAGGAAATCTAAAGTGATGCAACAGAGTGCAAAACAGGCTCAGTCCAAAACATCCAAATCAACAAACACTGAATCAATACAGAAGCACCTCCTCCCCACTGCACCACAAAGGGGGACAGACAGACTGGACATGGCGGCAGGGGGGATTGTAAATTCGGAGGGGGGGTAGAGGCAGACAGACAGACAGATGGATCCAGCGGGCCGCTCATTAACCCTGGTGCTGTGCCCCCCCAGGCGTAAACGCCATGCTGAGGAAGGTGGCGGGGGCGGCGGCCTCTAAGCCCCACGTGGAGATCCGCCAGGACGGGGAGCAGTTCTACATAAAGACCTCCACCACCGTGCGCACCACAGAGATCAACTTCCACGTGGGCCAGGAGTTTGACGAGGAGACGGTGGACGGGAGGAAGTGCAGGGTAAGTGGTAAAGGGAGGGGGAGTCTCAGTGACTGTCAGGGGTATTAAAGGGCACAGATCCCCCATTACGGTGGAGGGAAAGTTCTCCATTTGGAGACTAAGCTGCCAAGCTATTTCTTAATGTAGCTATTCATGTAAAATTAATATAGGTACCATTAACTCATCTGACTCAAGATCATGTCTTGGGAGATGATTTAAGGATGCCATGTCCCTCCGAGCATTGGACTTCCAGCATGACATCTTTTAAAATTCATGAACACAGCTGGTTACTGGTAAAATAAATATATAGCTGCCCTAAGCTTTATCATAAATACAGAGATGCTACAGCATGGTTCTTAATGGCCCACATGGGATCTGGGAAGACTAGCGCAGTCATAAGGCACTGAGGTGATTAGCGATAGCATACAGAAGAGAGACAACAGAGCATGAATGTGCAGAGTCAGCAGACAGGAGATTAACAGCATGGCCAGAATTATAACCATAATAACCATAATGGTAAACCATGATGGCCATCTATCCTTTGCTAGAAGTTACATAGGAGAATTTGTCATTTTCTTTCAACAGTCTCACAGTCTGTCCCTTTAAAAGGCTCTGCCTCTGCAGCACTGTTTAAGCATGGCTCTGCTTGCAGAGGTGTCCTGTGTGGCTTGCTGTAGCAATGTGCCCTACAGGTCCAGATTAAATCCTGACCACATTAATGTGAGCTGTACCTGGGAGCGTGTGACTAGCTGTAGTGTTAAGCAGAGAGGGAGGGGGAGTTTCATTTGGCAGTGCATCTCTCGCCTCATCTTTCTCTAACGGTTCCTCTGTTTGGTTAGATGTGTGCAATCTGCCTCCAAAATTTAAGGAGAAATCTGCAATGACTGGATGGCTGCACAGTTGTGATTAAGCATTGAAAACCTGAAGGCTGGTAGTGCTTCTGTTACGGACACGCTCTGGAACAATCACAGATGTGTAGCCACAGGCAAGACCGAGAGCCGAATGATTAATCAATTTCAAGCCTGCAGACAAACTCTATAAAACATTTATATACAGCCAGCAGTCTTTTCAGCTTTTAATACAATCACTCTGATATTTCATTAAATAAAGCCACTATTCACAGAGGACTAGTTTTCCTGATGTCCCCAAAGTATTTTTCCTAATAACTCAACAAAGGTAATCTCTGTGAAAACTAAACAAAAAAATCTCAGGGGCTTCCCAAGAATGATTTCAGTACAATTTCCCAAGAACTATTTCATATTTCTTGTGTAAATTAAAAATGTTCATTAATGCTACTATGACATGATAATTTACCTTTAAAAAGCTTAAGCACTAGAGAAAATGAAACATAAAACAATAAAAAGTATTTCAAAAAATGTTTAAAAAAAGTCAAATGAAGTGGTAAAAACATTAGAAGGACCAAAAACAAAAAGTTTAAAAAAAAAAAAAATTATTACAATAAATAGTAAAAAAGGAAAGAAGCACTATGAACTTTCCATCTAAAACAATAGCGCTTTTACCGTTTCCTTTACTTTAATATCCTTTAACAGTGTGAATTTTAGCAAATAAATCTATTTAAATGGCCTGTTGAACTGACAATACTACAAACCTCAAAAAATGATGAGACTCGATGTGCCCCTGCATGCTGTACATCATATTCTTCAGACATTTTTACTTAATGAATAAAAGCATCTCCTGCTTCCACCGTCACTCAGTTATTAAAATAAGTTTTTGAAGCAGGAATTAGTTAAGTGCAAGGTATTATTTATTTAAAATAATAATAACACATTTATGCACCTCCCCCCCCCCTTTGTTCTGTAATGAACGTAAGCATAATAAAAAAATAAAATAAAAATAAAAATTTTTTTAAAAACTAGTAACTAGAAATAGATAAATACAGCAGGTTTTGCTAGGGGTCCACTGCAGTTTGAAAACTATGAGAAAGAACAAACATTTTTACTGTGAATGAAACCAATGTAGGTTGCTGCACACACTCCATGTTAGGAAAGAAAGGGTTGATTAAACAGGAAGAACTGCAAGAAAGAGAAAGAGAGAATGCGGAGGAAGAAGTTCTTAATATTTCAGCTCTAGCAGTGTGCAACTGTATGAAAATACTATTATATTGCTTGTTTTTTTCTGTTAATCTTTTAAAACGTAATATTGGCTTATTGACATCACTGTCTTTGATACTATTAAGATGGTCATCTAGCAGAGGGTGCAGATTAATTGTCTGTTTTAATTTTATTTTAACTGTAAAAAAAAAAATGGTAAAATGAAATGAAATGAAATATCTTTGGCCAGATCCCCTCATGGATAAGAACAGCTGTCAGTCGATCAGAATGCTCTCTACATTCATTCAATAGTTTAAGGAAAACACATAGTTAAGAAACACAAAGCTTATTTATGTAATATGTATTTCAAAGATAAAAAAGCACTCTTGTTTCTCATTGGTCCATATAAGTGCATTGATAGTGACACGGTTTTCTTTATTTCTGGCACTAATGAAATCTTAAATGAGATGTAGGCAAAAGGCCACAGGGATGAATAGGCTCTGACTCATCACTGCTGGATCCACAGGCACAGAATAATCACATTCACCGTGGTGCCTCTGAATCTGTCCACTAATCACATAAGGGATAAAAATCGCACGGGTGTCTCATTTTTTATGGCATTTTTACCTCACTGCGAAACAGCTAAAGAGCACAGAGTAAGGAAAAGCTGAGCCGCTATGGAAAAACCCAAACGAAGAGTGTGAGAGTGAGTGTCAGAGTAACTGCATCTGAGAGTGGGGTCTGAGTGTGAGAGTGAGTGTCAGAGTAACTGCATCTGAGAGTGAGGTCTGAGTGTGAGAGTGAGTGTCAGAGTAACTGCATCTGAGAGTGGGGTCTGAGTGTGAGAGTGAGTGTCAGAGTAACTGCATCTGAGAGTGGGGTCTGAGTGTGAGAGTGAGTGTCAGAGTAACTGCATCTGAGAGTGAGGTCTGAGTGGGGAGGAGTGTAGAGTAAATGCACTGAGAGTGGGTCTGAGTGTGAGGTGAGTGCAGAGTACGCATCGAGAGGTCGAGTGAGAGTGAGTGGGAGAGTGTGGTGGTGACGGTTGATGCAGATAATCAGCCTGCCCGTCGGTGTGCTAATCGCCCCTGATCAGTGAGAAAGTGTGGCTTAGCGCAGCATGCGTTCTGGGCTAGCCAGATTAGCCACCGCAGGGCCAGGCCCGTGGAAAAGGGGATTACACCAGAGGCAGAATTGTTAACACTGGCACAAGGTTAAAAGCTCTCCATAATCTGCCAGTCTAGAGAATATCTACTGGGACTGTATCACTTATAGAGGCTTATGTCTGCTGGGGGGGCGGGGGGCGGGGGGGGGGGGCTGCCATGAATATGGGTCTCCAGTCGGCCAGTTCTGATAAACTGCTGGCCCTCCTGCTAGCGATGGTAACGCAGGAGCGAGAAAGGGTCGGATGGATGCAGAATGCATTATGCTGATCCTGTTTCACATCTTCACGCTCCCAAAGAGCGATTTAGCGCTAGCATGCTCACGTGGTTCCCTAATGCCGGCCGTCTGACTTTTACAGGCCGTATGTGTGTGTGCCCTTTTGCCTTGTCCTCAAAATGTATTTCAATGACATAAAGACTTCCAGTGCTTAAGAAAACATACAACTATACAATACAAACTGTTGAGTTATCAGCACCATGGACTGAAATATAAATGGATTATGGCACAGAACAGAAAATAATAAAGTTAATTCTAGGCAAAAGCCTTTCAATCCACCCGTTTTTTTCCTTTTACTAAACACAAAACCTGCTGCACTTTGACAAATTGAGACTTTTTGCCTGGCCGGTTGCTATAGAGACAGACTGGAGAATTACTCACCTGCCCAGGGGAAAGAGAGACGTTGCTGAGCAGACTCCACCACAGAAAGAAGGGCGTGTCGCAGAGCTGTGAGGAAGATGAGAAAAAAGCCCTCTTCAGATTCCCAGGGAAGACCATCACAGAAAACCCCTGGTCTAAAACAACTTTGCTGTTGTTTCTGGAGCAATAAAATGTTCGTGCTAGCGATGCGAAGTCTTAACTGAGACAGAAAGAACATCACTGCAGGAATAAAACTGTAACAGTGCACTGGGAAAATCAATGCAGGTAGTGACAGCTTCTAAAGTAATCGTGTTTGTCAACACTATAGCATATCTTATTGTTCAGATATTATTTTTCAAAACTGGGGACAAACCCCATCACAAAAGAACCGTGTTTTCACAAGGCGTTAGTCTTAGACTGCTCTGAAAGTTTACAATGCTTTTATGAGGAAATCCCACAGTAAAACCAGCAATGGAAATTCAGGACACGAGGACAATTGGCATTAAATTGACCATAACAACTTAACAAGGAGCGCATAAAATGGTTTGACGCTGGCAGAAAAAACAGAGCTCTGTGCTTTCATCTAGTTTGCCCTTTTCTGATGAGGGATGATGGAAACAGCACTGTTATAATCCACGCAGAAAACCAGCAATGTTCCAGTAAAAACCCCATGCTCAGCTGCATGGAAACACACATGACCGACAAAAACCAACAGCAAGCGAAAACTCTGAGATACTGAAAAAAGCAGATACTGAAAAAAGGAAAAAACAGAAAAAAAAGCAAATGAGGGAGAGAGTGTGTGTGTGTGTGAGAGAGAGAGAGAGAGAGAGAGAGAGAGGGTACAGGGGAAACTCAACTGCAGTGTTCTCATGCTCTTTAATATTCTGCTCACTGGCCCAGCACAGTCTGGCCTGCGGCTCTGTTCCACACCTCTGATATGCTGATGAACACTTTGATCTGGTTAAGAGGCAAACTGTCACTACAACAGCTCAGCTTCTAATGTGGTACTGTCGGTGTGGCAATATGGAGGACGAGTCAGGCAACAGGCTGGAGCACCACATGGAGCAGGTACTGATCCCCATCAAGGTTTAACACAAAGTCATGGCACTGGTTATGACTGGGAGTGGCCAATCAGGTTTAGCACCCGGAAAGGGCAAGAAAGTTGGGTGAGTAAATAATAAATACGTATTTGGTAAGTAAGAGGCCAGATTTGTGTGCAGCCATTGACTATACAAAAAATACAAACAAAACAGTTGATCACACGTAAAGAGGAATGTGTTTTTTGTGAAAACGTTATTTAGGACCATTTTACAATTTATAATGATGAAAACAAACAAAACAAAGTTCCATTAACGTATGTGATAGAAGACATACACAGGTGAAAATGTGACATCCTGTAGTAATAATAATAATAATAATAATAATAACAACAATAATAAAATAATTTTTAAAAATAAAATAAAAATAAATAAATAATAATAATAATACTTGCACGATTAGCTGAAGGTTAGATCTCAGATTTAAACCCCTAGACCACAGAACTACATTACAATTTGAACAGCTACCTGAACCTGGGTTAGACTCCAGATAAGCAGGCTGCAATTGGCCATGTGAGCTTCGGCTGACTTTAAATGTAATATTGGAAATTAAACTTCAATAGACTGTCATAAAACCTCTGACTGGGTGCTCGTCACAGAGATAGACGGCATGCCAAATTTAGTGAGGTTATCAATAATAAGAATGATAATAATAATAATAATAATAACAATAATACAAATAATAATAATAATAATAATAAATGACAAGTAATTAGCGAAACTAAGAGGATGACACAGATGGTAGATCACTTGTTAATTTTCTGGTGGATATCCAAAGAGAGATTGTTCATTTTAGTGAGACAGTTACAGAAATGTAAAAATATGCCACTCTCTAGACTGGGAACTTTAGACTTTAGTGCAGTTCACCATGTACTCCTGAATACCTGTAATGTGAAATAGCAGGACATTTGAGGACACACTGAAACTCGGTTACTGTGGCAAAATCTTTACAGCACGATGTATGTATGACATGCATAGCCTAGATAGACTTGTCAAGGCCATCAACTTTTTCACAATAAAATGTCTGATAAAAAATTAAGCATATTAACAAAAGATCAGGGTCAAGGGGATCACCTTCAAAGCTGCATGACTGTTTCAGCTCAGTGAGGTTAATGGGCTTCTGCTCTGATTAACACACAGCTGTCTGATCCTCATTTGATTTCTAGATGTAATTTGTGACATTTAAAGTAGATTAAATCCCCAACATTCATGCTTCTGCATACACTCAAAATATTGTGACATTAAATGCATTTTGTAGGGGTCCTAACCTTTTAATTTGGAGAAGATTTGGGAAAGTGTTTTCTCTACAGAAAAACAGACCAATAATGAAGTCATCAAGATTTCTGAGAAGGTCCCAAAGCCATTATTATCATACAGGATTTAATGAAGAATATTTATTTCAGCAGTCTGTTAGACCCAGTGGAGGATGGGGATCAGGGGACTGTTGAGACAGAACTCTGGAGTTCCCCATCAGGAACACACACAGACAGACCACAGTGAGCTGGACCAGACATTGATTAGACACAGACCAAGATGAGAATGTGCCCTGCCCTTGTTAAACAGGACAGTGTGGTCTCACTGGGTGGGAGTTAGGGTCTGCTTGTGTGTGTGTGTGTGTGTGTGTGGTGGGGGGAGGGTTGCCATGGAACTGTCTTTAACCTCCCATTTGTCTCTTCGTGTCTGTCCTGGGCTCTGATAAGATGACAGTCCTGTTGTGGCGAACCGTCGCCGGGTATGTTGCTAGGGGTGGGAAGTATACGGCACCATGCCCAGCCCTGATTTGCTCTCGCCCTACAGAGCTTGCCCACATGGGAGACAGAGAACAAGATATACTGTAAACAGACACTACTGGACGGAGATGGCCCCAAGACCTACTGGACAAGAGAGCTGAGGGGTGACGAGCTAATCCTGGTGAGAACTGCCAACCGTTGTACTGTGCATCCGTTTTTTCTGCAAAATGTGCAGCTTTGAAACCACTGCGATCACTCAATGCTAAACCACGGGGCAAAGAGATTCAGTCAGCCACAGTTTTATGACACCTCAAAAATCACAACTTCAAGAACCCCATTGATCCTGCGTTAATACCAATGCCCGATAGTGGGCTGTTTTGTAATGACATCATGGTAACCATAGCAGGTGAGAGCTCGTAATCTATTCCAGGCACTTGTTACGGGGATTCCCTCTCAAGCACTTGCCACTGTAAGGCCTTTCTCGAAAAGACATGCATTGTGTCAGTAAGCCAAAATGGGACCTACCAGGCCACCATATCCAAACTAACTTTTGTCCCCCGCTCCTCATTTGTGGTATAGAGAACGCACTCACTGCCTGTACACATCTGCTCCGTTTGGTTTTACGGGCCATATGGACAGCAGTAAATGGAACCAATAAACGAGGATGCCATTTTATTAGTGCTGCGCATATCCTCCTCTGTGAATCTTAGCAATCCCAGAGGGGAATCAAGAATGTTCCGCTCTAGTAATGAAAGGACAGTGGAGAGAGGCGCTCTATTCAGGACACAGGGAGTTTGTTCAGAGGCAGAGCCTGAGAATGGAAGAAGATAAAATGTGTAATAACACACACTGAACAAGGAAGTCTGCGCAGCAAATGACTCATAACCACTAATATCCAAGCCTTGTTTAATGAAAAACAAGGCTTGGATGGGGGTTGAGGGTGGACGACAGCACAATGTGAGTTGTGTGAAGTCTTTAGTTCAATTCATGTGCTGCCTGTACACTCATAGTACTTAGCCTGGGCAGCTGTAAACACTACAGTTATTATCCACAAAAAGCTCAGAAGAACAGCTTTATGTGTCTGTGCTGAAAGCAAGTCTGCAGATTGTACAGTAAATTACAGGCTAAGGAGCAATATAATCTTAGGCAGGAGAACCAGATGCGAATATCCTATCGCTGCAGGGATCCCCAAGATGGCCTGGGGGCCAAATCCAGCCCTGTTAAGCTGTTCACCAGCCTAGTGCTAGCACTTAAAATTACTAGGGCTGGGATGATAAGAAAATTTGAAGAATCCAGAAACTGGGACAAAATTATCAATAAATATTGATATTTTTATTATTTTAACTGAAGATATATTCAACAGTTCAATATTCAAATATGTCTAGATTCACCACCTGTAGTTTTGATTTGTGTCCAGAGACATTAGTCTCAGGACTAAACACATGAAACTATAAGAAATCTCCTTAAAGCAATATCATCTTCAGTTAAAGAATTATTGAATGCAGCAAAAACTACCAGCAGGAACAGTATCTGCGACTAAGCATCTGTTTTTGTTCAGAAAGAGACTTGTGTCCGCATTCTTTAGTTTCTAACAGGGCCTGAATTTGTTTAGAATTGGTCCTGCCTTACTAAACACTGTTTGCAGATCTGGGGACCATACAACAAGAAAGATTTAGAGGCTCTGGAAAAGGTTCAAAGAAGGGCAACCAAATGGATTCCTGGTATGAAAGATAAAAGCTAAGAGGAAAGACTTAAGATGCTTAATCTCTTCAATCTTAGTAAAAGGAGACTTAGCTTTGATTTGATTGAAGCTTAACAAAGTGAAATGGTGAGTATTATTGGGCTGAATGACCTGTTCTCATTATTATGTTATGTTATTTTTATTTATGCATGAAAAAAATAATACTTTATCTTGCTTATCAATTTCACGTTATCAATAATTTTCAATAAATTGATAAGTGGTCCCAGCCCTAAAATTGACCAATGTCATTTCTAACTGTCACGTTTACAATTTAATTAATCAAAAATCAAAGCTTCAGTCTTGTTAACTCATTGTTTTGCTGGAGTTGGAACAGGCAATGAAATAACTTGAGTGCTACCATCAATATTGATAACCACTGCCCAGTGCTCTACAGAGCAATCAGTCATGCATAAACAAAAGCTAATGCAGCTACACAAACCTGAGGCAGCAATACACCGACGTTTCCCAGTAAACCCAGCCAGTAAACGCAGGACCCATGTTCATTTTTATAAAGATAGTTATGTGAGATAAGAAATGAAATCATTTTTTGTTCTAAGAAATTGATGAGGAATATTTACACATCTTAAATATGGCAGGTTTCCAGAAACTCTGAGTGAATCCATTCCTGAAAAAGGAATTCCCCTCCAAGTACTGAGTATGAACCCATACAATGTGTTTTTCATTAACAGATATGCTCATCCAGGGTGACTAACACAGCTTGTCTTGCCCATCATAATTTACAGTATGCATTTACTAAAGCAACTCAGCTCATGTTTAGTGCTGTACTGTACCTCACTCAGGGGCACAGCAGCACTGTCCTGTGTGGGATTTGAACCTGCAAATCTTCTGACTCAGTCAGGCCGGGTTCTCAAATAATTACTGAGCAGGCCATAAATAATATTCTTAAGGCTAAAGCAGATACAGTGGTATGATAAAGATGTTTTAAGTTTTACTTTATCTGATTGTCCACACTATACAGAAACCAAAAATGGTCAAGACATTTCCAAACCGGATTAGAACAAGACCACCTCATAGATACTTTCAAAGGCATTAATGACTGAAACACAAACATAAGAACCGAAGAGGACAGTAATAACTCATGCCTATTCTCTTAGGATAAGACTTTCAACGAGAAGGAAAGACTTAATCAAACATAATCAAAAGAGAGCACACCTCCAAAGAGAAGAACAGTTCTGTCTAAAGTGTGTATTTTCCACACACGCTGTGTCACACAAGTAGGGGAGTACAGTCTCCATCTTACTCTAGCATGTCAGCAGCTCAGCCGAAGAAAATATGATTAGCTAAAATAATAATAAAACAAAACTCATAAAAACATATGTAGTTTTCTTGTGAATCAGTACTTGCAAGGGTGAAATGTTCTCTGCAGACCATGGCCATGCCACAGAGGCCATCTCTGGGTAAGGCCAGTGTTCCTCCGTGGTGAAGGCAGATAATATCTCTGTATAAGGCCAGCAGAGCTGGGATCCCATAGCGCAGGCCGTTAAGCCCTTGGCTGCACCACATGCCTGCTCACACTAATGTGCTTAATTGATCATGTTGGAAATGCCAGTGGAGCCAGCCGGCCATTGGGGTTGGGGGGTGGGCCCCGGCCCGCCCTCCCCCCGCTCTCTGTAATGTCTCCCCCGACACCCCCGTGCACACAGCAGATGGCCCCATCTTAACGCCATCCTTCAAAGCTGTGCGAGACTTCCTGGCCCTGGTTTCCTGTCTCCGGGAGCCCTGCTCTGGGATGCAGATGCTCCCCGGCGCTGGCAGACGCTCCGCAGCGCTCCTGCAGCGCTCCTCATGCGCCAATAAATCTTCTGGGCGTGACGTGCAGGGGCAGACCGGGCCGGAGGAGTCCCGGTCTCATCCCCCTCCAGCAGCTGCTCCGGGACTGCCTCCACACGCCCCAGGTGGGCTGACAGTTCCTTAATTACTCACCGTCACATGACAGAGGAGAACGCGGCCAATACCGGCTGTCACAGCTAAATACGCGCTGTGTCTCAGCGCATTTACACACTTTAGAATTGAGGCTTGTTCTGCAACTGAAGAAGTCCTTAAAATGGCTGCGCCTGGGTGCTGAAACGCAGGCAGAAGCAAATCCAGCGGTAATGTGCATGCTGCTGCTCCTTTTGCTGCTAAAATTGGTCTCTTAAAGGTGCAGTAAGTTTTTAGAACACTTTTGTTCATATTTGGTTAAATTTCCTTCACATCCTGCCAGATATCAATAAATTATATGCTCTTAAAAAATCTGGTCTCTCTGACAGCCCCAAGCTCTGAAATCAGCCACTCTAAATTTCATTGTACCTGAATCTTAACAACCAATCAGGACAGCTCTCTGCAAGGACGCCAATCAGGATAGCTCTCAGCGTGTCAATAATGTGTTCACAGCGCTATCAGAGCAGAGATACAGCAGAGAGGGTGCCATACCTAGCTAGTAGCCTAGAAAACAAAACAAGAATGGCAGAAAAAATATGCCAAGATTACCAGTTCCACCTTTGACTACAATGGCGTATACTGATTTAAAAAAACAAGAAAAGAAAGACTGTTGTTGAAAAGATTATGACCAAAAGAGACAAGACTCGAGTGAACATCGGTTCAGCTTTTCAGTGAGAGTTCAGGGACTTGAAGTCTGTATAAGTAATGCTGAGCTTGCAGTATTTCTGCTGGACATGGATATTAGACGATGTTGCATGTTCTATTTCTGTTGGAATTTTTTTTATCACCCCAAACTATCCAGCTAACATAGCTAAAAAAATGTTACCTAGTTAGCTGAAGTATTTAGTCCACTCTTATAGCTATGCTGTACGTTAGGTGTTATCTTGTAGCATATCTGAAGCTAGTTATGTTTATAGCTACCTCTGCTGTTCAAGCAAAAGAAAAAAAAAGCCAGGTGCCCTTAGTAATGATTATTTGACTGACGCTTTGCCCGTAACTTCGTCTGGGTCTCATACAAGCAAAACTGCCTGTTTCTGCATTTATCGACTGTTGTTAGCCCATAGCTGTAAATAAATACTATTGCTATGTTCATTGTTTACGTTCATTAGGATGACATTATGAGCCTTATTTTCTACCTGTGAATGAGGCATGATGTGCTTCACTCTCCCTACTTTACTTTTCAATGCTCTTGTCCTCACTACAATGACACACAGTGAGTTAAGGGGAGGGGGTGGATCCTTTTTTTCAAAATCTCCCTCTTGCTCAAGCCTACATACTGCAACTAATTCCAATTTTCTTGAGTTCTGAGCACGATAACAGACTCTACAGTGAACACAGCTAAAGAGGGCAGGCAAATCTGTAACAAGCAGCTTGTCCTGTATTAAAGGACATGATTCAGCAGGGGAATTTACACATTATTGAAATATTGCTTCTGAATCCAAGTGCAACAGAGTGAAGACATTATGATTAAAAGTGAAAGCTGCCCACAGACCGAATATGTGGGATTGTGTCAAACCAAATAGACTAAATATGCAGGACTGACATCGAGAGGCCAATACAAACACTATGCAGGCTCAGATTGCAAATACAAACTATAATTTGGAGGAAATGCAGCAAGACTGCATTCCTTCAGTCAACACGTATACAAAAAATGCATATGCAAGTAACATTAAGTAATCAAGCTGTTCTAATTTGACTCCCTTTGGACAGTTTGATGTTAAATCTGGTGCACATATCACCAGTTAAGTTATGCTCCTTGGAACTGAGGCTGAGTGATGAGAACGCATTCACTGCTGAAGCGTTTACCCCTGTCATGTTCCAAGTGGGCGACGATGGACAACTCTTACTGTGTTTCTCTTGTTCTTTGTGTTGAAAGACCTTCGGAGCGGACGACGTTGTGTGCACAAGGATTTACATGCGGGAATGAAGGCTTTCCGGTGAGGACCGGGATCAGAAGACAGACGTTCAGTCCTAAACCACCCCCCCCCCCCACCTCCCATACTCAAAGCAGATATGCATCTCAAGTGCAGAGAGCCTCCTGCAGCTCACAGCCTCCACACATTACTCAGTGCTGATTGTTACGGTTCTGCAATAACTGCGCTTCTGTAGCACCCCTCCCTGTCCCCTCTCTCCTGTTCCCTCTTTTTATTTGTATGTTAGATGTGTGTGTGTCCGTGTTGCAAACTAAATTCAGAAATTAAACGATACAAAAGCAGTTGTATTGCACTTATTGTACTTCCTTCTACATCGTGTTTCAATGTTGATCTATACGAAAAATAAAACACAAAAAAACAGTGTGAAAATAAATGGCATTATTCAAATGAATGCATGGCTCAATGTCACAGATGTGCTGAAGTATTCAGTCATCACAAAACCATATTTCTCCTCATGATTCAATATGACACACTGGAGCTGTGTCTCCACAGGGCTCTGAGCAATGACAGAGCGGCTAGTTTAAGACGCTGTGACGAGACTGCACGGCCACATGAGGGATGTGTGGCGAGGGATGCCACGCTAAGCCCTGCGGGGTCTGTCTGGCGTAGTCACGCTCCACACGCTCGCGGGATCCGTACGCGCGACTTTGTCGGACGGCTATGGCGGCCCCCGGTTCTCCCGCGGCTCCTGCCAGCGTCGCCCCTCCTCGCTGGCGCGCGCCAAGCCGCTCTAACCGCAGCCATTCTTCACCCGCGCCGCAGAGGCGCTAACACTCCCACGACGCTCCGCCAGGCGCGATTAAAGAAAAAAAGAGGGATGAGAGAGGGAGCCGGGAGATAAGCCACCGCCCGCGGAGAACGCAGAACTCATGCAGCCTTTCTCCTTCTGATAGGACAGCATGTTTGCAGCGTAACAGATTAATCCAGAGCCGTTCTGTTCATGGTTATGAGGACTTTATTATCAGCAATTATCCTGTCTGTGCACCAGCCAGAAAAGACGCTTACACTGGCAGGAAACAGTCTATTTATACTCTCCCTGTTGGAAAACTGGGCAATTTAACGCGTGAGGTTAAAGTTCCATACATTTTGCCATGTCATATCCCTACTGAATTGCCTACATTTCTAGACTGAAAAAAATGAAACAAAATTATCAAATGAAAAATCCTCAGTTTATGGCATTACCAGAAATGAAGCATTTCAACTTCCCAGCGGCGTTTCACAGAGCAGCCCGTTTTAAAAATGAACTTCTTTCCAGATGTGACAAAAAAGCAATTGCTGTGTAATTTAAGGTTCCATGCGCACATCCATTTACTCATTTACCAGAGCCTACTTCTCTGCTGCCTGGTAAGGATGCAGCCCTGGGATCTGCAGAGAGGGGTGATACGGTGTTAGCAGTGATTACAGGAAGCACGGGTGGGTGGAAATGCATAAACAACCATGGTGCATGACTCAAGCAGGAAACAACAGCGGTTTGAAGAGATTAAAGCGAAATGCGCCTGCCAATGTTAGCCAGAAGAGAGAAAAGCCCATTTTCACATGAAACCCAGTTCTGGGAGTTCCTGCAGCCGTGTGTGAGGCAGCCTTCTTCCTGGGCCTACATTCAGGACAAGGTCAGATAAACCCAGGGGAAGATGAGAGAGAGACTCTAGGCCCCAGCTGAGAAGCACATCCATATGGATACGTCCTCACTTAGGTCTCCATGCAGGCTGCTGGATGGTAGTGAGGTGCCTGAGGGGCAACAGACGGGGTGCTGAAAGGTCTGGCGGGTGGAGTGGCAAAAGAGACAGAAGAGAAGTACGCTCTGTGAAGGAGGGCAGAGAGACACACTGCTGTTCCACATGTTTCTGACCCGTCAGCACCGCCATTAGGACTAAAGCACCAAGCTACGTCAAAACGGCTGGGGCCCCTGTGGTCCAGGTTTGCTAATCTACCACAAGTCCAAGGGTGCTTGTCTCTTTGTTTGGCTTTGTTTTGCAGCTACCAGGTTGCTCTGCAGTGGCATCTGTGACGGTGATGTCAGAGATCTGGCAGGACAGGAGGGAAAAAGCGGGGGCTATTAGGCCACTGACAGTAACCCAATACACACCGACATCCAAACACATTTTTTTTTCCATTTTCAGTTCATTGACCTTCAAAAACGATGCAGCTGGAGCCACAGGGCTTCCCACAAGCCTTTGGTCAGTACTTCCACTCCGTAACTGAACTGATTAAGACAATTAGCGAAGTAAGAGACCCGAGTCTGTCGCATTGGCTCTGATGAAAGACAAGTTTGCTTAAGGACAGCTTTGATTCTGCAGGGAGTTCACTTTGCCATCTGCATGGGAAACTCATTAGAAAAAGAAATCCAGCAACAATCCCTGCCCAAATGAAGGGTGCGTCACCGACAGCAAAAAAAGAAAATCTGTCCGAGTTATCACGGCTGCCAGAGGGATGAAAAGCCTGGGTTTCATCGCTCTGCGAGGCCAGGCAGCTCCCATTTTTCTCTGCCACAGCAGCCCTGCTTTTTGACCTGGTATTTAGTGAAAGAATGCATTTCCCCTCCAGTGAGTCACAATGGTACAGGAGCGGGGCCCAGGGGAGAGCACGCTGGGATGTTCGTTTAATGACGAGCCGCGGCCTCTCAGCGTGCCCCACGCATCTGAATAAAGCGATTGTGATTTCCCCTCCGTCCGCTCTGCTATGGGGTCTCGACACAGGCCCGGTCCAAACAGTAGCCCCTCTGTCTGGGCCAGTCACTAGCCCCCCTCTCGGTCCATACGTTTTAGCTCATACTCACTCTTGGTTTAGCCTCCACCGCCGATCCCAAGGGAGCGTGGATTTGGGGTGGGTGAGAATCACCAAAGCCCCCGTCCCGTCTGTGCGTGGGAAAAGCGAGACAATTAGTGCCATGATTGTCTGGGTGACGTCAAACCCAGGCCAACTCGAGCAATGCCCCCGCACCGCACACAGCGCTCTGCGTGAGACTGCCGCTGCTTTGAAGATTTCCAAAGAAAAAGAAAACAATGATGCAACTTCCTCCATAATGAACTACAGACCTAAAGCATGATTAAGTGGACCCATCTGGGATCACTGCACACCTCAGCCAGACCACTGACAGCAGGTTATTTCACCACTTCATCATTCCTTTCACAGACCAGAGAAAGATGCCACCCACCCCGCCCTCTCTCACACTGCGTGAGTATAAGCACTTTTTCATCTTTCTCTAGCATAGGCATACCACAGAAGTTCAAGTCACAATTCTACAGACCCCAGCTCCTTTTTCCACCATTAAAGTGTGCCGAGGCCAGGGATACTGAAATCTGGCCCTCATGGCTTAAATCAGTCTCTCATTAGAGGGGAGGAATGAAAACCAGCAGAAGGGCTGGTCCTGAGGGCCAGATTTGAGTATCACTGGCTGCCCTAGGCAGTGTATCCGAATGTCCCTACAGCCGTTTCATTCTCATTTGTGTATCGGGGGAAGCTTGATCCTCTTTTTCAAATTTCCACTGAAGCCGATGTGCATGCGGCAAAGATTTTCTTTTGCATCACTGGAAAGTTAAACAAGATGAGTCAAAGTTTCATTTGGGAGAACTGGACGCTGCTGATGGGTTTAAAGGCAGGCCTCAGGTTCCTGTCTCTTGTCTTCTTTCTTCTCTTCTTTCCTAGCGTTTCAATTCCACCTCTAACAGGATGATGTAATTCCACAATCAGACAGGACAGGAGATGTTATGCATGTGAAAGGCTGACTCGTGCTTCCTGTGGGTACTGTTGGTAACCAGAAATGTTGCCAAGAACAATAGTGACCGTCGTTCCAGGTAGAAGCAGATCCGAAGTTAGTGTTTAAAATCAGGAAGCATTTATTATACAGAAAGCCAGCAACAGGGATTCACAAGAATGTCCAATTCAACTGTTGGAGTTTGTGGAGTTTATACAGTTACATTTACATATATTCAAATTTGTGCGCAGAATACAGCATGAACTCTGATTGGTTGTTTGTTATACAGAGTTGCCCTATAGGTTGCAATTTCTACCACTGTGTCTTATTGGTTGTCTTTGTAAAACAATGGCGGACTCTCACATGCACGTGAGGTTTTGGAATACACAAATCTGTCTGTCTCCTACAGCACAAACTTTCTGTATCCTAACAGTCCCTCCTTTTGACACAACATGAATCTCATGGTTAAGTCAATTTTACAGTTACATTTATTTAGTCATTGTTCAGGGTGAGGGCGAAAACCTGTCAAAAACCTGTGTTAGGAAAACTTCAGGCAAAATTCCCTCACGTCCCCTTTACGGGCGAACGAGATGTACTCCAAGAACATAACTTGTAAAGAAAAAAGTCCTTCTGTTGCTGGCTGGATGGATAGTGACATTGGTTTGGTAGGGAAGGCTCGATTCAAGGCTTGGTGGGATTTCTTGCAATTTACTCCTGGTTTGCAGCAACATGGTCTTGGAGGGGTGGTGTCCTCGGCGCCGGTATGGTGTCATGGGAGTGTACTCTCCGGCATATGAGGAAGAAAACAGAATACCATGTGAGGGCATTATCAAGTACTCCCAAGTTATTACAACTTGGTTCTATATTATGTATGCTGTCGGAGTCTTTGTATAGTGAACAACTTGTGTGGTTTGCTCATTAGTTTTACCACAGATTAACTGTACGAAAATTAATTTCACACCTTTAATTATCAATGCCAGTACAGTTAATCCCAGTATAATCAGAAAAATGTATTCAACTACAATTTTGCCAAGGTCACCCAAATAGCTCGATAACCATTCAAGAAAACCAGGTGTTGTAGGTGATATTTCATGTGCGGACCGGGAAACATCATTGATTTTTGAGATCACACGTTTCAGGTCATCCTGATTATCGGGAATATAGGAACAGCATTCGATGCCAATTATTTTACATGTCCCACCCTGAGCTGAGAGGATATAATCTAATGCAGCTCTGTTCTGTAGAGCCATCACTCTGACAGCTGTCAATTCCTCTGAAATTTTGCCTAGACCTAATGCCGTGCTATTGGCCAAAAGCTCTACCTCTTTGGAGAGGTCGCCAATTTGATCTAGAGCGGACATAACCCCATAAGTAGGAATGAGAGCACCAAGTGCTCTGTTCCAAACAGACTGATGGTGAGTTCCAAAGACGTCAGTTGATCTTTCATATCTGACTCGGTCCGGTAGAATAGATGTAATTCTCATGGCCGGGACCAAATGTCCTAAGGCGCAGATACCAGACCATGAATTAGGCAACTCAGAATAGGCATTGTTCCCACAAACCCAATAGACTCCCATAGCTGTGTGGTTTTGTACAGGTTTATCATGGTAGTTAATAACCGTATTGCAGTCCAGGGTCTCTCCAACATAAATAGAGCCATTTTGTTTGAGGCACCACAGATATGGGCCAAGAGACAGAGCAATGTTAATGGGTTCAGGATCACATATATGTTTAGGTCTGGTAACAAGTTCACTTTTGCTATCGCTATCTGCAGTGTTATACTTGGAGGCGATAGGTACGGACATCATTGGAACACCAAGTGCGACAGAATGTGGTATTAATCCACAGACATAGCAGCCAGTCTTATTTGCATGTTTGGCTGTCATGTGAACTAATTGCATGTAAATGTTATTGTCCACAGCACTTACTCCACCATGGCTCAAAACTGTGATTATAATTACAAATGAATTCAGCATGTTGGATGGGAGCATAACTTGAATGCTCAATTTGGTTGAGTATGTGAAAAAAATTGGAACGTTTGCACCTGATTCGTGAAGGCTGCAGTCGTCCGTGGCAGGGAGTTCTTCAGGCTTTTTGAGGTCTTCGGGTGATGGGCATGGTTTGGTCCGGGATTGGTGGATCCAGACCGGGATGCCTGTAACTCGAAGAGCAGTCTCAGAGGTTAGTAAGACCTGGTGTGGTCCTTGCCATCGAGGTTGGAAAGATCTAGGATGAGGGGCTCTTATCATAACCCATTGTCCAGGTTCATATGTCTGCGATTCTTGCCCCCCCTCCTTTTGTTTATCTTTCAGAGTCTTGGTCATTTTGGGAGACCACCAATGAAGTGACATGTTGTGCCGCATTGTTCTTTCTCCATTGTGTGCAATGCCATGGTATACTTCACAAAGCAATGAAAGGATGCTCTGAGGGGCAACAACTTTCCCGTCCTGTGTGTGCCAAATGTTGTCATCATTAAGAGTGTATGCATTTTCAATCCACGTCCATTTTTCAGCTCTTGTACAGGCATCCTGTAGTTTAGCTATGTCAATGTTAGTTGGACCCGACATGTCAATAGCTGCAATTTTGTAAGTAGGCAGGGAGTCATTTAAAGCTGCTGCTTTGGCAGCTTCATCTGCCCAGTGGTTACCCAAGCTGATTGCATCTTGTCCTTTAGTGTGCGCTTTCACTTTTACAACTGCTAGTTTGTTTGGTAGTTTAGAGGCAGTTATGAGATTCTGAACAACCCCCCCATTTTTTATCGGGGTACCTGATGAAGTCAGGAAACCCCGAGATGACCAGTTAACCATAAAGTCATGGACAACACCAAATGCATACCTGGAATCAGTGTATATAGTAAGTCGTTTCCCAGAACCCAACTCACAGGCATGAGTGAGGGCAACAAGTTCAGCCACCTGTGCTGAATCTGAACTTGGAAGGCGGCCTGATGCCATTACCTGACCAGCAATGTCAACAACTGCATATCCTGTAACTGGGTGGGCCCCATTGTAAAAACGAGATTGTTTCACAGGTGAGGGCATAGTCCCTGTTACCTCAAGTGGTGGTAATGGTGCAGCTCCACAATCCAGTTTGTGCACAGACCAGCATGCAGGGAATGTTGCACATAAAGCTTGGAACTTGTTAGTCAAATCCCAGGAATGGACAATAGGTGTTGCAACAGATGCTATAGCAGTATGGGAAAGAGCAGCTAATGGCAATGTCTTGCGTTTATGAGAAGCGTCACAAACTGATAAAGCCATAGGCGAGTCTGCAACAGTAGCTTTCAGTAATCTCATGCCGTCAGAACCGAGGATGGTACCTTCTGCAGTCCTACAAATGAAAAATGATTGTGTCCAATAAGCATTATTGGATTCCACAAGTACTGGAAAGGATTTATATGCGCGGACAGAATTACCCCCAATGCCAGCAAGATCAATGGAATGCTTTGTACAAGGGAGCGGTAGGTCAGTGATAGAAACAGAAGCGCCAGTATCAATTAGCATATCGCATGGTCGGCCTCCTACCCACGCACTAAGATACGGTCTGCAATGAGCCTGAGTTTCTATACTACTGACTGAAAAGGAGGCCGGTAATTCCTATGCTTTCAAACTGTTTAACATGGCGACAAGTTGTTCTCGGTTCAAATGCGCGTAATCGTCATTGGAGCAGTGCGCGATAGGCCCAGCTTCTTTGTCTGAGGTTGCGTATCCTCCACTGGAGGCGTGCGCCTTCGGTAGGGCAGCTAAACATTGTGGCGCTCGATGTCCCTGTTCTCCACATCGAAAGCATTTATCTGCTTCTTTGTTTGGGGGGGTGTTACGCCTACTTCTCCTATAGTCCCTCCCTTTGCATCGATCCGTGCTATGGCCCGTTTTCCCACAATTATCGCACTTCAGAGAGTTGTAGCGAACAGCAGCAATGGGATGTAAAGTTGAACTCTTCTTCCGTATCTGTTCCTCTAATCGCGAGGCCCACGAAACAATGTCACTAAACGTATTACCCGGGTGTATGCCGATTGCTAGTACCTTCTGAATATGCGGGGCAGCCTCTGCCAGTAATTGTTGCGTAAAAACAGCCATGTCTCTATTTGGATTAGGGAAGCCACAATGCGTTTCAAATGCTTCATACTTCCGATCGGCGTATTCAGCAAAGGGCAAGCTATTTTGTACTACTGCCGTGAAACAATGCCATTTTGGCGCACCTTTACCTAAAGCAGTCTTTACAGCCTCGCAGAAACCGGTAATCGCGTTTTGTAATTCATTATGATTCGCCCAGGGGCCAGATGCCCATGGTTCCTGTCGGAGATCAGCTGGTTCAATTTTGTTCCAGCTTGAAACTGGACATTTTGCACGCACAACTGAAAACATGTCTAGAGGGTGTAGAGACATGCTACGCTGTAGCTCATTTAGTTGTCGCCAAAACGGTAAATTGTCGTCTTGCGCATTAAGATTCGGCAAATCCTTTAATAAAGCTCTCATTTCGATCAGGCTTAAAGGAACGTGATCAACATGCAGTCGTTGTTCATTTCCTCTACCGCGAATTTTAGTAACCATAGGTGCCATGGGCACCGTTTTATTCTCCTTTTCAAAATACAGTGGGTCAGTTATAGTGTGACAATTTAAATCTGGGTACAAAGATGGAACACCTTTTATTTCAGTCGGAATGCACGCAAGCGCTGTGCTCTGGTCAGAGCTGTTGCCTTTGTTCTCAAGAGATTCTATCTTCTTACGCAGACCAGCTAATTTCGTATCTTGTGCTTGTAGCCGATTATACATTTCGTCACACTTCTCTATGAGCCTCATATGCTCCGTAATTAGTACAATGGTACCGTAAGCCGTCCTATTCTTTTTTTGTTTCCCCCACCATTCTAAGGAATCCGGCGTGGATCCTTCGGGGTCCCAGCCATTTTTACTCATCGCCTTTGCTTGCTTTACATACTTTTGCTGCAGATATGTGGTTATACTCCCGTTTGCATTCTCCTTGTTTGGGGCCATTTTTGCTCGCGAATTATACTTTGTTGGTAATAAGTTACGTCTCTCTGTATAAACGCACGTTACTGGCTAATAGGTTACTAAAGACAATCAACACGAAACAATAAAGACTAAGAGGCCAATATTAAACGTAAAATTCAATAATGTCCACAAAACTTGTCGGGAGTGCGACACACACGCTCTCTCACGACCTGAAACAGAGACAGACTACCCACGTGAAAGAAACTCCGTCTCTCAACCCTGGGCCCGGGGCGTCACTGACTGACTCTCCCTTAAACGAACAAACAAAGATGCGGCTTTGCGCTTCTGTGCTGTGGGCGACACACTCGCTTACCACGGCCACGCAACCACGTGTAGAATTTAGCCTGGATTCACACTTTCCATAGGCAGGGGTGACTCACAAACACCCGGTCACAATAGGCTTAATACACAGGCCTATATCACAGTCAGCAGCACTGGTAACACATCATCAGCACTGATATTTATAACAAACAATCGTGTAACGTTACACAGACGTTATACCAAAAGACACAGTTTTTAAGCACAAACAACTGATCGCTTCTACACCGGTCAAGATATACGTTATCGTACCACTGGGTGGAGCGTTCCAGACTTCCGCAGTTTTGCCGTCCAATTCGCCAAGCCAATGGTAGTAAAACCCGTTTACTCACTTTTTTGGTCAGGAAAACAACGAAGTTCTGGAAGACGAATCCACCCTGCTTGCAGCGCCAAATTGTTGGTAACCAGAAATGTTGCCAAGAACAATAGTGACCGTCGTTCCAGGTAGAAGCAGATCCGAAGTTAGTGTTTAAAATCAGGAAGCATTTATTATACAGAAAGCCAGCAACAGGGATTCACACAAAAATGTCCAATTCAACTGTTCGAGTTTGTGGAGTTTATACAGTTACATTTACATATATTCAAATTTGTGCGCAGAATACAGCATGAACTCTGATTGGTTGTTTGTTATACAGAGTTGCCCTATAGGTTGCAATTTCTACCACTGTGTCTTATTGGTTGTCTTTGTAAAACAATGGCGGACTCTCACATGCACGTGAGGTTTTGGAATACACAAATCTGTCTGTCTCCTACAGCACAAACTTTCTGTATCCTAACAGTACCCTGTAGAAGGCTGTGTGTCAGTGAAAAAGAGCTTCATTGAAAACACACAGATAGAGCACTGCATCGCCTCAGCAGGAAAAGCAGACATCAGAGTTCGGCCCACAGTCCAGCCAAGGGCCTAAGGCAAAGCCAAAGGACCATATAGTGGCAAAACACCAATCAAACATTGGCTTTACCTCCAGCTAAAAAAAAACACTCGTCTGTTAGAACTGGAGGCTGAAAGTGGCACACCACTTTTTCATTCCCCATAGTGACATATGGGCAGTAAAGGTCACAGTTGAGGACACCACATGGACCCACAAATCACAGTAAAACAAGGTGTTATGAAGTATTGTGTACTGTTAATGGCCCACTTGAAGTACACAGCTCCTGCCCTTGCAGTTCAGTATTACCCTGAAGAGCAGTACATTAACCTAAATAAGCACCTTTTGCTTGACTTTTCTTCCTGAATCTGAGGAGCTCTTGAATAAAGAGGACGCTAACTACATGCCAATTAACATGTGCCCCCGAACATCATTTGAACTACAGCCACTCCACTGTAAACACCCAGCTCTCTTCGGAAGCTTTCAGCAAAGTATAGTAGGTAAGAAGAGCCAACTGCATTTGCTTGCATTGACATGTGTAAAAACAGCCCTTGTTACCAGTTTCACACGTTTTGTTTTATGTGTAGGTCACTTTGACGCAAAAGGCAAGACGTTCTGCAGAACTTTGGACAAAGTATTTTTTCCTCTCTGAAATCTGATGGCCTCAAATTGCAGTTTGAATGCAAATGAACAGATTGGGCCCGTGAGGTAATGTTGCATAATGCATAAATATAACTAGGGGAAAGATGAATTTAATCATGCAGAAACACTTGCACGAATCAACTTCTTGAGCAGAGTTGTGTGTGGATTAGCGTCTCACCTACTCAGGCTCATTGGATCCGCGCGAGTCCCTTGTGGCAATCTAAAAACAAAGCTATACGCCACAAACATCGGATTGTATATAAAACAAGGCAAATGCCTGTGCGACAGTAGCAATACTGATAATCCGTTAGTCAGTGATGGAGAGCTAACATTAGCGACGTCAGTTTATGTAAATTACACCGCACCACTTACTTCAATCGCAACGGGCGTGATCAGAAGTTAATGATGCGATGATGAGCAAACGAAAAAACGGTAGAAATGCAAAATTAGACTAGTTTTATTTGTGAAATTAAAAGCTAAAGAATACATTCTTTCAAGGTCCAATTGTCCATATTTCCGTGCTTAGCCCCATTGCGATCTCTCTATATCTATCTAACGAGCGAGCTGATCTAGGCTGACCAGACCTTTACCCCGGAAATCTTTTTCTTTTTTGGGACCATAATGCTTGCCAGGCCCTGGTCCTGTTTTGAAATCCAATATAGGGTCACCCGAGATAACCAATTACCTCCGACAGCGTTTGAAACTCATTATGAAAAAAGAGAGCGCATTTTAAACCTGATGGACAGCGCTGCTTCAGCCGTCTCAAGCGAACGTTCCTTTTATCCTAACTACAGTTCTACCTAGAAACGCATACAAACCGTGCCTTTTCTTGGAAAGCTGCCGAAGGTCAAAACAGGTCCAGAAAACTCGTTCATCCCTCAGTTCATCCTCTCTGCAGCCTGGAGACCACGGAAAAAGCCTTGGGCAGCGGAGCGCATCGACCGCCACCTGCTGTCAGAAATATGAACTGCATATTTGTACGAGTACAGCGTTAAGAGCCAAACTGACAGACTTCACCTGGGTAACGACAGATAGCGCATTTTTAACCTGGCGGTTTGAACGGCAAACAGTTCACACCTGAAGCTCCCAAGTGCCTTTCCTTTTGCCAAATAATATTCAGTTAGTATCTCTGAGTATACTGACAGCCAACAATTCAACAGTTAACGTTAGTCGTTCGGCAAGCTACCTGTACCAGCTTGGTAACCGTTAAATGAACTAAATTGAAAAGATTATTCCTAGCTCGCCGTGATGCTCGCCATTTACCTCGGTGTTTGTTCTTTAAATGGTGGCTGGAGCCAATTGGTCATGGCAAAATTCCAACTGGTTCCCTAAAATTTCGACATTACCGCCTCACTTGGTTAGGTCGGGGTCAACGGGGCATGTTTAATAGGTAGCAACAAGAACAACAGGCTAGTTTAGTTAACACAGTCGATTTACGCGCGAGAATAACGCTAATCCTTGATTGGCGCAGGTTCGTCACATGACACAAATAAAGCGAGTGTAAGAAACAGAACCACAAATTCTTAGTAGTACCCGCAGTATAATTTACATACTCAAACCCTTAAATACACCATTATCACCCGTATATTTCAATGGTGTTGGTCCTTATTTAGTGATTTGGAACTCAAAAATTCAGCTTTCAGACTTACCTCAGAAATTTCCCCTACAATCCAACTAACACCCGCTTCTCCGACAGTATGGAATAATGATTTCAGTTTGGGTTGAGGATGCTTTTGGATTGTTCTCACCCCGTCCAAGCAGTCAGCCACACCTACTCTTACTATGTGGCATGGTGCTCCTCATAAGAAATATATATATAAATCATTCCATGCATCGCAGTATAAACAATGACATCAGTTTGAACAGCTTGTTTTTTATGGCCCCGGGATTTCTACAATTCTAAAAACTTTAGCACTGAAAGGGAATAGCAGTATGAGTGCAAACCAATTCCTGCCATCTAGTCACTTTAGGGCAAAAACATGTCTGGTGTACATGTAGTGTGAAGTCACAGGGATATGATATCAAGTATGTCCACTCTGACAGGACAATAAAACGGCAAAGCAAAAGTGTCAAAACAAACAGCAGACACAAACAAGAGAACACGCATGGCTCTACACTATTTCAGTAATATTTTAATGGCAAATACTGCACTACACTCAAGTATACAACATTGTATAGAAATCTTGTGGAGAGGTGGCAAAAGGGGACAGAAAAAAATGGAATACAAAAAGCAGTCTTTAACAAGTGCAGTTATTTTTTCTTACAAGCTAGCGACCCATCCATTTTTCTCTCTTTTTATATTTTATACAGTAAATATAAAAATAAAACCACAGTCCTGGGCAAAAAACTGTCCAAGAAGTTTGTCCGAGATTGTCTTTAGCTGGTGGCAGACATCAGAACTAGTCTTACAGAGCCAGAGCCTCAATGCTCAATGATACTGTGCGAGACCACTACAGCTGGAAGGAATGTTCTCCCTCGACACCCCCAAAATCCCAGAAGGGAAGAGGGGGGGTTTGTCCCCTTCTAACAGCCTCTGCGCATCAGACTCAGTCTACTGCACCAAGATGACCTATAGGCAGAGTAGTCAGTCCTGACCACACCTGGTTTTCATTCCAGAGCTCACCCTAAAGACAGTCATTAGTTTATCGCCTCAATAAAAATGTTGTCTTTATTCTTTTTTTCAATTGTTGTTGCTGTTGTAGAGAAACCTGCTTCATGGGTCTGTTATGAAAGACAGCTAAATGGAACCTATAATTTAGCACCATGTTCCGACTTTAAAGGTCTCCATTTTTCTTAAAATGAAAATGGACGTAACATGTGGTGCCATTACCATTTGGCATATGAAGCCAAAAAGGTGGGGAAGGGGGAGCATAAAGGGAGATTAAAAAGGTTACCATGATGAAAATTCTTTTGACAGTCAGCATTAAGTCAAAGAGGGGGCGCTGCTCTCATTTGTTCTAATAATTCCGCAACTGACTGGGTGATTGTCCAGTTAAGGTACTGACTGAAACTCAAAGTTGCACATTTAAAAAGAGGGAATTTTAGCCATGACAAAGACAGCAATCTCGGTTTATTGCATCAGCACCTAGACCCCTCCAAGTACATACCTTAATGTGGCTGATATCGCATTGACATATCAATGATCTGAAAAAGCAGGAAGTATATTACAATCACATAAATCCTTAGTGAATGAAAGGTCCGGTCAGTGTGACAAACTAAACTGTCCTCCTACATGAAGGGGAAATACAAGCAGGGTACAAGGTTACAATCTGTAAATCACAAACACTTAAAAATCTATGACTACTGACACTTTGGCAGATTGCCTTCTATCAGAATTGTGTGTGTTTGTGGCTTGATTTTTCTAACTCCTAAAAACGCATCTGTACAAAAATCTACGTGCTTCAACACGGGGACACATTAGTGCCAGTGGTTCACAAACAGAAACAAGATATTTAAAAAAGGAACATTAAAAATATCCACAAATGAATCACAAGAGCTTACTGATGGTGTATTGCTTGTTTTTTCAAGTGTCAACAAGGTTCTGATCCACCTGTTATTTCAAAACATTTTCTACAAATTTGGAATTTGGAAATTGCTCGCTCCAAGTTTCACTGTAGACAACAATAAAAACAAAACAGGAAAAAAAAGTTTAAAAATAACATTATATATAATTAAATGAGGAGGACACTAAAATATATAAGGGCACATTAATTTAACCAAAATTGTATTTTAACATGTGAAACAAAGGACTTCAAAAAATATCTGCAGTGCCAGGTGAGGAAGGCACAAAAATCCATATACAGCAAACCATCAGATCAAAGCATGACACTAAAGGGATGAATCTGGGAGGTGACAATCAGAAATGTCTCTGTCCTAAAAGAGTCTGCTACCCACCGCTTCCACCGTTTAAACGGTTGTACAAAACATAATACGCACGTACCACTGAGCGCAATCTCCTGTGTGCGGCAGAGGTAAAAACAGTTTGTCCTTCTTTGCTGTGTGAAATACAACATTTAAGATTTAAGAGAGCAGACAGGGGGACCAACCCAAGCAACACTCACCCCAAATCCCATTTATCTGCCTGCCTGTGTGGGGTGTTTGTGTCTCTACAGGCTAATGACAGGATTTTACTAGTGAACCATCAGCTTTGACTTGTACACCAATGCCACACCGGTCTGCTTCTGACGGAACGCGAAGAAGAGTTAGAACAGATCAAAAGTGCGCACTGAACCGCAAAAACAACACGGCTACATTATTCTGTATGGGAGGAGAAATCGCGGTCGTGGTCTGTGCTCTGAATGGTGCGAGAGAGAAATCTGATCTATTTGTCTGCTTCAGCAGTCGGCAGCAAGCAGGCGGGCCTTGCTGGACACAGACTCGGCAGGTGACTGGGGCTTCGTGCCCTGTCAATCACACTGAACAACTGGCCAAAGACACAGGGTCAATCTGCTACAAACCATTTTTATTATCCTCATTTTTAAATAGTATTGAAATAAAGGGGCTTTGATGGTCAGACATGACAGGACATGCTTTTGAGACTGTTTAAAAAAACAAAAAACAAAACAAAAAAACAAATGCATATTTTCAGCAGAAATCTATCCAGGGTGGGGGGCTGTAGGGGGGAGGCAGAATAAGGGGGGATGAAAAAAAAAGAAATATAAACAACAACATACAAGACATTTATCTGTTGAGCTTTGCTGTAAGGATTCCAAACAGTGTCTCCAATATATCCAAAATGGGGGCAGTGATATTATTGCCTTGAAATAAAAAAGCCAAATTCCAACTAAGAAATAAAATTTCAAGAAAAGGTACTTTATAAAAAACTCCCATTTCAAAAAAATCCTGGATACATTTCTACTTTTTCCAAACAAACATTTTTTTACTATTAAAAAAAGTAACACACAAGGAAAAAAAAACAGCTATCATTATTATCAACTCCCTTTGGTAAAAACTGTAATAAACTGTCTGGCATATTTTCTTTTTTTTTTTTTCCTTTTTCTTTTTTTAATATACGTACTAACTTTAGCCACCTCTCACATAAGTCCACAGTAAGCTTGTAAAGTATACTAGCACATCAATGCAGATCTCTGTAATAAAAAAGGTTGACACTATGTACATTTTATTTACAGCGTGTAATCAGTGTGTGGGTAGTCCATTCTTATTGTTCTCATTTTCTTGTGTACAAGCTGGTGTATCGGCAAGGAGAGCTTCTCTGTATGGGCATCCAGAGTCAGCTGTAATTACACATACCAGCATATACGCCATAACCTGACATTCACAAGCTATACAACTTTACAGTCTGAGGCAAGGAACTGCAGAGTGGTCTGACTCGATCAGAATTTTGCTTTTCTTTCCAAGTCATCTTTTTTTTTCTTTTTGTTTTAGACATCAAATATCGCAGCGCCCCGTCTCCTTACCTTCAATGGAGTCCTGTCTGTGAGACAGGCCGTGGTTTCTTTAATGCTGCCTTTTGAACAGGTAATAAGTATTTTAAAAAACCAAAACACTACCCTTTCCTTTGACCTTGTTTTTTTGTGATGGCATATTAGGCCGCCAACGCAAGGGGTATCACTGTGGCAAACTCGCCCATTGGCCTTTCTGAACTCACCACACTTAAGTTGCGGGCAAAGGCAAATATCAAGATTCTGCCCTTATCCGACCCCAAATTAAGTGCACATTACCCTAAACCGTTCTAATAAAAAAATCAAATCGCTCCTGTCTTTGTAGCCAAGAGTGCCATTTTTGTATTAATTTCTTTCACACAGGAAAACTATTTTGTTGGCTTAATCAAATGATCAAGTCTGTCCATAAGAGATAATCTTAATCCTTCCCCCTTGCCCTGCCCCACCCCTAGATAAGAGAAGTGCAGCTGACGCAATGGTGGAACCACATCCTGAAAACCTTGTTTTTACATCCTGTATCAGACCGCATATACCTAAAAATGGGAGTGAACCTGTCAACTTGGTTAATTATCAAACTGAAATTGAGTTGGGCAGTACCCACTGCTGACAGCAGCAGAGCAGGTCTAGGGATGGGCGGGGCCAGTGAGCAGGGGTGGGAAGGGGAGGAGTCAGCGAGTCAGGGGCCAGTCCCTGCTTTTGGCACCATGGTCCTGAAGACGCAGGTACAGCTAAAATGCTGTTAAAAATAGACACACACCAGCTGCCCACAGAACCATATGGAGGACAGCTTTTTTTTTTCTTTTTGTTTAGCTGTCATCTTTCATAACCTCCACCTCCACCCCCCACCCTTCCTCACCCTCCTCCCCATCCCACCCCAACATAGTCTCCCCCGTTCCCCAGGCCCTAATCTCCCCCTGCCCCCAGAACTCCCTTTCCGGGTTGGCTGGCGAGTTACGGTGCTTTGAGGGTGGGGCCGTACTTGACGCGGTATTTGTTGATGCTCCTGAAGTGGAGGAGTTCGGGGTTGCAGGTGGTGGTGCATGGCAGCAGCCCCTCCCGCCCCTCTCCCATCAGCCATTTGGAGTTTTCGGCGGCCATCTCCCGGGTGACGTGCTCCCTCACCCACGAGTCCACCCAGGCCTGGAAGCGCAGGTGCAGCCGAGTACTGACCCGCTCGTGAGACTGTGTGGGGGGGCAGGGAGAGAGAGAGAGAGAGATGGAGACACTTAGAGAACTGCAAACCAGGACCACCCAAACCTGCATGGCTACTCAACCCTGGTTCTCCAGAGCTGAAGGGTTATCCAAACCCCACTCCGGAGGGTCGGGGGGCCAAAGTGCCGCAGCGGGGTTTGGTTCTAGTCAAGCAACTCGTCGTCTGTTCCGCCAGCCAGCATCTCTAGAATTCTGTACTCCAATTACGGCAACTATGAAATGGGCAACCAATGAGTAGAGCTTAATTACCTGGTGGGCCCTCAGCAGAGCAGTGCGGCGGTACATGTAGTCCTCAGACTTGAAGACGTACACCATCTTGTAGGAGTTGAGCTTGAACATGCACTCTAACTTCAGGTTCTCTGCATTCTCCGAGGACTTCTTCTCCAACTTCAGGTTCTCAGAGCTGTCCGAAGACTTCTTCTCCAGCTTCAGGTTCTCGGAGCTGTCTGCAGACTTCTTCTCCAGCTTCAGGTTTTCGGAGTTCTCTGCGGACTTCTTCCCTCCTTCCTTGGCCTCCTTCTCCTGCTGTTCTCGCCCTCGTTGGTACTTGCGTATCCGACGGAGGTTCCTGTTTTTTTCAGGTCAATTGTAAAGGTAAAGGGGAAAAACCACCAGATTTTTAGTTGGCTGCTTTGACAAACAATGCTCTTTACTCACTGAACAGAAAACATTAATTTGTGAACAGATCCATGTCATTAGCTGTGCTGCTGAAAGTATTTGGTCCATTTAATGAATTAATAATGCAGCACTGAGGACATAGGAAAAAAAACATTTACAAACTTAATTTCAGTTTGGATTGTATCAAACAGCTGGCCAATTAATATGGTCAGAACAGGATGTCAGATGAAATCCTACAGCTCGCATTGGATTTCAAGCAACATTTATTTTAAGATGTAATAAACCCCTTGAAGCCGAATAATCCCTTTAATCACCGTCAAATAACTTATTTATGAACGTAGGATAATTTTTTTTTTGTTATTCTTAGAAGACACTGCAGTTGTAATACTTTAGAAACACGTCCATGAAATAAATGTTACCAGTAGAACTGCCATTCAAACCATATTTCATTTGAGTAAGGAAGAGGTGAAAGTGCAGTTTTTGGGAAAGAGGACACTTATTTCCATGCAACTGAGGTCGTGTAATTGAGGATGAAGTGAAACTGGAACCGACATCAATAGCGCTATTCTAATAGGTTAGCCGTTGCTTTTACCGTTTGTGTAAAATACAAGCGTTACTATTTATATATTCTACTACTATATTTTCATAACTATTGCAATATAATCATTGTTTTACAGGCAATACACAACCAACAGTTATGTTGCCACTTTTGTAGGCTGTTTGTCACCCGCTGGAAATCATTCAGTTCATAATTATTAATTAGTAGTTATCACATTAAAAGGTATTTAGAAAGTTGCTTATCTTTGTTTTTATGATATAGTTAAGCACAATGGCAATTCATTTTTATTTTATTTATCTATTATTATTGTACATAGTTATTTATTGTTTGTTTTGTGTCATCTAAGCACATATCCACCAGGTACTCTGCTTATACTTCAATACATTATAAAGCAATGCCATGTTCTCTTGACATTGGCTTGATGTGGTTACTCCATACAACCTATTCTCGTAATGCAAGATGATATACCTGAACTGACAGACATTTTTTAGGTAAAAAAAAAACGTCATATAATGGGTCCTACCAACTAAACCATGCTTCATATTTCCAGACAGGGACACGTCTTGAGAACAAAACGAGGGGTTATCTATTACATAAACCTGCTTAATCTGTTAAAAATAAATAAATAAAAAACTGAGGACAGTGAAAAAATGTCAATATCACCTTACGCCTCCAAGGGTTAAAAACCAAGTCATTCCTTTAATCAGCTGACAGCCCTAATATATCAGTCAGTCATCAGAGAGCCCTGGTAACTGGTGTTACCATGTGCAATGTTACAGAACACAACTCATAGCGCCCTCTTCTGCTCATTTTGTGCCAATTTCTCTGATAAAACGCACTTCAAGCATCTGCCATTATCATCCTATAAGGCACTGTGTACAAGATAACCTGCAACATAAATAAATTTGAAAAAATATATGAATAATTCTGGCTTGTGTTTAAACTAACAGGGCATATTCTGAAGTTATTTTTGTTAATAATTGCATATAAACACAATGAAAGTATCCTTTACTCCCTGGAAACAATATCACTGCACAAACTGCCTGAAGCATATGGTCTTGCTTTAGACCACAGACCCCCTATACCAGCTATTGTACAGCCTTCATAAAAACATCCACCACTGCACGTAAAAACTGTCAATGCTAATCAAAAATAAGCACTAAAACTGAGACACTATCAAAAAAAACTGAAATGGAACTACGCCTGCCAATACAGCCCCTCCATGTTGATGAATAGCTGTTTATACATTAAATTTGTGCAGCTGGAGGGCTTCTGATAAAGGAAAAAAACTCTTAAGCTTGTGCTTTTGTTATTTATTTTCTAGGGAGACCGCAAGGGAGAAAGGTCGTTTTGAATTATGCAGATTTTAAACAGGTCTGTACAGCTCATGAGGTAGTATGTTTATCTTCTAATAATAATTTGCAGAAAAGAGTATGGAGCAAACACTGAAAGATGACATCTGGCTATAGTTTTACAGGATGACGAAGAGCTCAGGAGATGTATAACGGGACCTACTGCAGGTGAGCATGAAAAGTGCTCTAGTGCTCCACCCTGTGGCAGATCTAGGAACAGGCTCTCACAGACCTGTCCTGTGTGGATGGGCTGGACTCACCTGGGGAGAAACACCGGCTTCTGGGCCAGGTGCTCACGCAGCTCCGGGGAGGTGGAGTCCAGGTTGACATACCGGCCAATGTAATCGGACCAGCGCTGCCAATCAGAACATGAGGGAGGAGTCAGAATGTGTCAGCAGCTCGTCACACGCGTCAGAGAAAAGCCACAAGGCTGGCGAAAGCCTCTCATAAAGACATGCATATTTAACTAGACAGGAAAGCATGCCTTCAGCTAACCTAAGCTTGTGAAGTCCTGGAAGTAAGCCTGTACTGCGCATGAGGGCAAAACGCTCCCATTAAACTGAATGGGGAATATCAGACTTTGAATGCAGAATAAAAACGACAGTATTTTGAAACTCGATTAACAATCGTTATGTTTCACCCAAAAATGTCAACCAAACCAAAACAACCACTGTTTCACAAACTCCTACACATATAGAAAAGTATGGTCACAAAACATTGACCAATGGTGGTTTTCTACATTGAATTCTTTTTCCCTCAACATGTGCAGTAGAGGCGGTTTCCTGTTGCTTCCTAGGCTTCTTTGCGCGGCACCTCCTACCCTCTCCAGTTCCAGTGTACGCTGAGCCCGAGACGCCAAGTGCATGCTGGCTAATCATACCTCAGCCTCGACGGGCTCGTCCGAGTTCTCCTCTTCCGTGTCCAACAACTCGACAGTCAGCTGCACCTGCCCCCGACTCTTCATGAACATCAGCTGCATGCCCCAGGAGAGGAAGACAGAGAGAGACAGAGAATAAGACAGAGAGAGTGAGTATTACCACTGTTCATCATGCCAGACCAAAGGAGGGCGTGTGGACAGCCGTTGGTGGGGGAACATGGGCGCGGCCCGTACCTTAAAGCAGTTCTCGTCGGACATGAGCTGCTCGGCCTTGCGCTGGTAGGTGCCCTCGGCAGTGGCCCGGGAGGGCTGGGAGGAGAGAGCGCCCCCTGTGGCAGCATTGGGACTCTCAGCCAGGTACAGGTCAGTCACCTGGACGCAGATCGCATCGCTTACAATGTGCTGCAGCTGCAGGAGAGAAAGCGGGGGGTGACAGGGACAGGTGGAGTGAGGAGTGAGGCAGAGAGGGATGAGAGAGAGATGGAGGACATCACAAATTTGCTTAATTGGAGTACAAAGAATTGTGCACTTCTATTAACTTCAGCTCAGTTAAAACAAAATCCACTTCACTTCCAGTTCAGCTGTTGGACAATATAAGCACAACTTGATGAGCATCATTAAAACTGATACAAAAGGCTAGCCCTCGCAGGACTTAAGCACTACCCTCCATTTATTTCTCCATGTTCTCTGGCCTTATATAATGCTCTTATTTGGCAAGCTTCATATCCCACCATTTTTCAGCTGGACTCTGTCACCTGTTAAGGCAGTAAGACTCAAAACTGGTCTGCGAGGCCAATAGTACTGCTGGTACCTGAGGCTTAGAAAAACAGATTGGCCAGAGATAAAACTCACCTGCTGTGCCAGGTTTAAATCAGTCCTGCTTAGAGGGGAAGAATGAAAACCAGCAGTACCGCTGTACCTCGAGGGCCAGATTTGACCATCCCTGTCTTAAGGGGTGAGGGAATCATTTGCTAGCTTTTACCCACATCAGCTCAGGTGGCGTCTCACTGGGTTTCTGACAAATGCGCACTGGGTAACAACCTGACGCAAAGGGCACCACAGAAAAATGTCTGACTAAACAAATCCCATGTGTCAAGATTCCCCTCGACTGTAATTCAATTCTCAATGCTGCCACCAGAGGACAACATAACTGATAGTAGTGTCTTCAAAGCCACAACGCTCCACTGCAATGGCAGGGATTCACAGATTCGGCTTTGCACACAGAAGCTTTGAAAGAAACTGTCAACTTCCGCTGACACAAGAGGCCAAACTCTGGCAGTGTGAACAGAGGTTACGCATGCCTGTGTAACCAAGGGGTTTACTGACAAACAGAAGGCTCTGAGACAGATCAAGCTTTTAAAAGGATGAATATTTGGATAGTTTGGGCAGAGTGGTCAGCTCAAACCCAAGCCAAACAAATCTCCCTTGACCTTAACTCCTAGGCAAAGTGACCAGTAATCAGTTTCCCAGCTGTAACCATGGTTACTACCCACATATTGGGCCTGCCTCTTTTAGTCAGCCTAAAGCTAAATTTCTAAACATTATCAACAACAAATAAGGGCCGGGGTCTTGCAAATTGATTAGCGCGGTCAAAGTTAACATTAACAAAGTTAATTTAAAACGCTTAAAACCCAAACAAATGAATTAAAATATAACAAAATGACCAAGCTCTTTAGCACACACCAATTCTTTTTATGCACCTGTTCTCTTGAACCACATCTGAAGAGTGGCTGAATCACCCACTAATATGGAGTGCTCGAAGAGCACACATTATCTGAGCTCAGAGCACAAATGCCCTCAGAAAAGTTATCAAGCTGAAAAGGGCTGGGGAGCGGGGAGAGTGATCTCCCTGTTGCCCCCTGCTGGTGGGCAGTGGCACTGACCTGCCGGACGATGCTCTGGATGAGCTTGTCCATGGTGAAGGCGATGTAGGCGTGGATGGTGAACATCTCTCGCAGAGAGTCCTCGTACTGGGAGGCATCCATGTTGCCGTCCAGAAGGTTCCGGACCATCTCCAGGAAGGCGGAGTAGTAGTCCTCTACCTCGATGTCCACTGCACACGCAGCACAAAGTAGAGGCACACAGGCTATAAATATTCTTAAACCTTTGAGGTGTTATCCAGTCCAGCAGACCTGGTGTCAACCTGTTTAACTGGATTTAGACTGGACTTAAGACTTAAGCTCTCATCATATTACACACACTTGAAATAGACTCAATGGACCCAGCGCAACAAGTCCCACCCCCACCCCCAGAACTGCATTCATTCACAACTACCATCAGTTTCTCAATACACCAGATCCCTTAAAGCAGAACCTCAAAACAATGGGCCCGATTCAATTTAAAAGAAAACTCTGCTACCTGGCTATATCTCCTTACAGAGAGTACATTTTTAAAGAGTTTCAAAACATTACAATTGGATTCCATGCACACCCAGGCATTCCATGTTCTGTTGTACATTAAATAAGCGTCAAATAAAAAAAAACATCTCAACATGGGTCCTTTCAAAATTAAATTGAACCCCAAGACTTATTTTCAGGGAAAATCCACTGTTCTTTTCTCAACAACAGTTGAGAAGGTCTGACAGTGAGGGTCAGAGTAAGGGTTCAGAGGTCAGACGTCAAAGGTCAGTGGGATATGAGGTGCTCACTCAGCTCCTTCAGTTGCAGCTGGGTGGTGGGGTTGGGTTAGGATCAGAGGTAAAGGTTCAGAGGTTAAAGGTGAGTAGGATTTGTGGTACTCACGGCTCCTTCAGGCGCAGCTGGATGGCGGGTTGGGTTAAGGTGAGGGGTAAAGGTTCAGAGGTCAGAGGTTAAAGGTCAGTAGGAGCTATGGTACTCACTGGGCTCTTTCAGGCGCAACTGGATGGCGGGGTTGTCGTTCTTGTCGCGCTTGAAGCCCAGCACCTCGCTTTCCCAGTCGCGCTCCCTGCAGTCCTCCTCGATCTGCCGCTCGGCCTGGCCATAGATGCGAAGCAGCCGCGAGCACAGGATCTGGTGCAGCCGCAGGAAGATGTACCAGTTGTTGTTGACGTAGAAGAGGTTGTAGGCCTCGTCCGCGCCGCGCAGCTTCTGAGCTGCCGTGCTGCCGAAGAGCAGCTTGGACTTGGCAGGACTGGCTCCACCCCCTCCGCCGCCAGCCACCACCCCATTGTGCTTCTTGGCCCCGCCCTCGTCGAGCTCCATCTCCTCCTCTTCCTCCTCCTCCAGGTCGGACAGCGCCCCCCGCTGGGCGAACAGCAGGTCGGGGATGAAGTGGTAGACCACCTGCTTGATCTTGTACTTGTCCTCCTTCTGAATTCCGGCCTGCCGCTTGACGTGGTGGATGATGAGGGCGGCGGCATCCTCCAGGATCTGGCTGTCCTCATAGGTCAGGGTCATGTGGGGGCCGGTGGGCGGGGCAGAGTTCTCTTCCGATGCTTGCTCCTGCCGCTGGAAGAAAAATGGATTGGGGGTGAGTGGGGGAGGGGGCCTCACACCTGAAGACAGGTGTCTTCCTGGCAACCCCGTTAAAAACCACTGGCAGAATTATTGTAACTGTCAATAATTACACCAAACAAAAAGACAATAAAAATGTCACCAAAGACAGTAGGCTGAGTTTTCACTATTGCGCAAATGCAAGATCTTCCCGTGAACATCCACAAATCAGTAATTGAAGTCCTCAATATCCTTTCTGCAACTCAAAGGTTGTGGGTTCGATTCCCAGCTGGGGTACTGCTGGTGTACCCTTAAACAGGGTCCTTTACCAAAGTTGTTTCAGTAAAACTGCCAATTGTATAAATTAAATCACACAAATGAAATATAAATTGAAATTAAATTAACAGCATGTAAACGCTCCCGCTCACCTCGTCATAGATGCTCTCGATCTCATTGAGCAGGGTCTTGGAGCGCAGCACCTTGGTGTCGTTCTGTTTGAAATTGATGCCCTGGTGGTCCAGGGACTTCAGGTAATATTTCTCATTCTGCTCCCTCCAAATCCTGTTAAAGCCTCTCTGGGCTTCTCGCCATTCCTCTTCCTTGGTCTTTAACCTGAGTGTTACAGCGCATTATAACATTAACATAACATTACACACAGAACACTCCTCCTTGGTCCTCCCTTTACCCTGAGTTATGATATATATTTGGGCAATTCTTTTTCCATACACCACTTACATATGAAAAGTTAAATTCTTTAAAACAGCTGTTTTCCCACCAAAATACACAGCTGCAACTGTTCCACAGTTATGCAATCTTTTTATTGAAAATGCTTTTCTAGCTGTATTTTGAAACTGTCTGTGTGATTTATTATCGTTTAATGGTTGCAAAGTGATGAAGAATCAAAGAGTCTAGAAACACAGTTTTATTCCAATGTACTTAATGCCTAGGGGCTTTGGAGGTTTAGGATAAACAGTGTGAAAGCTCTTCTGTTTTATTTTTAAATATGGAATTTAAAGACTCGTCAATCGGTCCTAAATATGAGTTCTGGCACTACCCCACTGCCTGATTGAGAGGAGCTGTCCATTTTACATCATATCCATTTAAAAGGCTGAAAACTCTACAGGAAATACATCTGCTGCGTCAGCACTGTGACTTAAACAATAAAGCTCTGATTACAAGGCACCGCTTACCGTATATTCCTCCCCAGAATATAATTACTCTGTTTTCAGTTCCATCGCATTTAATTATCATTAATAGGAACAACATGTGCACAATCAGGAAAACAGTCCAGTGATCTCATGATACTTTTATTTTCCAAACTGATGGCACACTAGTTATATGTACACACACACATCCACATACAGTACAGAGCAAAAGCATTAGGTCAAATCTAGTTTAAAAAAAAGAACTTCAGGTAGAGATAATACATGCACATTTATTGAATAATAAACCAAAGTACAAACATTTTTCCAATGTCTACCAACAATAACACAAAAAGAGTTTTACATAAAAGTAATCTTAGATTCTTTACTCCAAATATCCTACTTTGGCTTTAATTACAATTAAATTAATTATTGGATGGCTATACAATTTTAGAAAGTGGGAGGTGGAGGGGTAATGAAATAGTGAAATCTTATCTACTTTAAGTTTTTTTTAAACCCCAGTTAGCCCAATACTTTTAGCCTGTAGTGCAACTAAAATAGGCACTAAAGTTGCAATAAATATTGCAAAGGAGGAGTTAGGCTTAGATGTGCAGGGCCAACTAAACATAGTGCCAATAACATTATTCGCAGTGGGAAATTCAGGTGCAGTGATTTCCAGGTGCAGTGTTCAGTACAGACTCAGAAGGTAGTAATGTTAACAAGAGAAGACAAGAAAGATTAAAAAGGCAGAAGACATATCTTGTGTAGTCTAGCAAGAAAAAACTGCCCATCCTTTTAGACCAGCAAATCATAGTTGCCATTTCTCTGTAGTCAACTGGTTTCTCTCAAGCTGCATTGAGTGCTTTCTGTAGTTGTGCAATTTTACAATGATTTCTTTTGCTAGACATCTGTCTACTGCATCTTGATCTTTCTGGTCTTCTCCAGTTAACATTACTGCCCATCACCTGGACCCTTCTGAGTGTGTACTGACCATTGCACCTGGAAATCTGTAATCTATCAAAGGGAGTAACCTTACTGCCACAGTATGTTTACTTGGACCAGTACATCTAAGCCTAACGCCACCGCCTTTGCCATATTTATTGTAGCTTTAGTGCATATTTTACTTAAACTACAAGCCAATGGTATTAAGCTGCCAGTAGTTATTAATAAAAATTAAGTTAGATGAGATATCAATCAATTTAACTACCCTTCCACCTCCCTCCCACCCACAATTTCCAAAATAATTGGACAGACTTCAAATAATTCGTTTAATTGTAATTAAAGCCAAAAGAAGCTATTTTGAGGAAAGCAGTGTAAGATTTTTTTTAAACTCATAAAACTCTTCTTTTTGTGTTATTATAGGTAGAAAGTGGAAAATAAATGTTAATACTTTGGTTTATTATTCAATAAATATGCATACATTAACTGAATTCATCTCTACCTAAGGTTCAAAACATTTTAAAAAACTAATACTTTTGGCCTGTACTGTATATATAAGGGGAGCACAATTCCGGTTCTGGACAGCTTGTGTGCGTGCTGGTTTTGTTCCAGCGAATTACCTTGGTTTTTGTTTTCCGACAGCTCTACACACTATGCGGGTTCATCCTTAGGATACACTTGTAGACTGCAACTGTAGTTGGTGCTTAGGCAAATGCCAGAGATCAAAATATGATTGAGCTAATTACATAAGAATGAGCAGACGTTGGCACAAAATCCTGAAATGGATCAGTCCTTGTTGTGTACCCCCGATATATATGTATTCAGGAACAACTGATCCATATCCTTAGCTATTAGTAAATGACAAGCTAGAGGGCTAAGCTAGCCTAGCTCGTCCAATTTCACAGTAACGCCAGAGCCCACATAAACCCAGGAAATTCAAACACTGAGCTCTCTTTTGGAAATGGTTCCCCAATGCACTGTGGGTAAACTCACCTCTTGAGGACAATAGGGACAGAGACGGCAGGGTTCTTCCTCAGCCCATCAATGATGTCAGGGGCCTTGTCACCGTATATCCTCTGGATGGCCTTGCGGTGGATGACCTCGGACGACCCACCCATGGTGTTGTCCAGCCGGAATTTGGCCTGCTCCTCGGCGGACATGCGGGAGAGCTTCTTCTGCACGGTCTCCAGCACACGGATGGTGGCCAGGTTCGTCTCCAGCACCACGTCCAGCTGTGGGGAGGGGTGAGAGGGTGAGATCAGGAGTCTGCTGTTACACACAGGAGCCCCTCAATAAGTGGCCTGACGGGGGGGGGTGCCTAATGGGACGGGACATTGGCTGTTCCTCACCTCAAATCTTTCGTCCTCACACCTGTAGATGTGCTCTTCGTACTGAGTCTTTTTGGAGCTGACAAAGGTGGAGTCCTCCGACCAGGAGGGGAAGGACACCCACGTGTCATTCAGGACCTGAGAACCAATGAGAAGCCTGGATAAACAACCCCTCCCATAACCATAAACAAGATTCTGAGAACAGCAGACCTCAGTAACGGTTCAGCAAAAAATATTATCTACAGTTGCAAAAAATCACATATATAAATCCGAAGTCTCCCCAGTAGCAGAGTCACATGACCGTGGATCAGGAGAGTGGAAGTCCTCCCAGAGAAGGGGCGGGGGATTTGGGAGACAGGCATGGCACTCACCTCCTTGCAGAGCGGGGTCCTCCCGGTGCACTTGGGCTGCTGGTAGCTCTTGGGCAGGGCCCGGTAGCTGGAGCCAAGCCTCTTGCAGGAGGCATAGTCGATCTCCATGGCGATGCCCTCGGTGGCACGCTCCTTGGGGAAGCTCTCAATGTGGGACGACTCCCGGTACCCCAGGAAGTTCTTGAACCAGGTGAACAGCTCTGGGAATTTTCTGCACGGGTGATCAACAGGGCAACAGGTCATGTGTGGGTTTCACCAAAAACACTTTTCCGCCCCAAGAAGTGTTTATGTGCAACATAGCGGGGCAAGTCAGATAGGAGGCATGAAAGCATAACGATTTTCTGAATAACTTGAGTTTTCTTCATTATTATCAAGATCATTGTCAAAGTCTGAATTAAGGCTGAATTACACATCAGGGGAAGAGATCAACTCATTACATTACAGATACATCATTACAGATACAGAAAACACCCTGGGGCAGGTTTTACATTTCCATCTCAGACCTTGGCACATGAGCCCCCAGAACACCAGATAATACTTAATTTCAGGCATAAATGAGATATACACACTGAATAATTGTAGGAATTGGTTTTTGCTTGAGAGAGCAGCCCTAGTTGCCCGGTAACCAAGTTCTGGGAGAAGCAGGCTCCTGAGGTGCCCTGACAGTGCCCCGTAATGGCTGTGGCGCTCACCCCAGAAACGGCAGCACCAGCTGCACCAGCTCAGCGCGTGAGATCACTTCCTGGTTGAAGATGACCAAACAGCGCAGGAAGTTATCATAGGCCTCGGCGCTCCGCAGGGCCTTTCGAACCTGAGACCAAGACACGTCGTTTAAGACCGAGTGACGACGGGAACCACAACAAGCACAACCACACAAACACTGTGAGAGGAGACCCTGCTCACCTTCTCAAAGAACAGAGACTCTGTGCCCACGCCATGCTTACTGACTTCCGCCAGGGACGAGTCCTTCAAGCCCTGCAGTTTAGGTTTCTTCTGTGTGAGAGAGACAGAGACAAAGGAAGTGGGGGAGAGAGAAAGGAGAGGAGAGAGAAGAGAGGGGAAGATGGCAGAGGAAGACAAAGAAAGAGAGAGGAGGGGAGAGAGCAAGAATCCCTCAAATCAAGAGTTTAACAGAAAAGGGTGGTGCGTGCTTGAGTTCAACAAATTCACAACAGCGTTCTAAAATCATTCAGGAGAAGACATTTCATTTCCATTAGAATTTTTGGAAAAAGAATTTTAAAATTTCAAAACCCTAACCTGGCTGCGCGACGAGAACGAGGGGGCGTGTACCTTGACTGGGGGCGTGGCTCCACTCCCAGAGTGGCGTCGGCTCTGGCAGCCATTCTGATTGGGCCTTTGCTTGTTGTTGAGCTGCGGTTTTTTGACCGTACCGCCATGGTCGTTGCGCACAGACTCAGCCTTCTCCGCTGTGGTCTTGCTGAGCAGCTGGGAAAAGGGACCACACTGACAATCAGAAGAGCGAGCGTTTCGTTAGGTTTGTGACATTGTCCAATCAATATGTACAGTCAAATTATTCACACCCTCAAAAAGATGAAAAATGAAATGGAAAATGATATTCATTTACACTAATACAACTGCAGTGAGAAAATATTCTGGCCTTTTTTACTCCTCTTTATCAAGGGAGTGAATAATTTGAGGCCAGCGTATGCCGCTAAGTCTTTAGCTTTGCTACTATTGTTGTTCCATTTTCAACAGTGATCTCCATATCAATTCAGTCAATATCAATCCAAACTAACACAAAATACAGAACCCATTTACAGAACCCATTTACCTCCAAAGCAAAAACAATAAGAATCTTCAAAATAAAGTTATGCAAGCTTCTTGTTTGTACCCAAAAAGCTCTGAGAAATGGCACCAGCCCCCATACCAGAATGCCAGAACTTAGCGTTACTATTTGCCTGCCAGGATGCCTTTTAAAGATAATTTTATTTAATTTTAAACATAATTTATACATCCTGAAGCAGATCAGACTATGCAAGCACACTGCCCAAAGGGATTGCATGTAAAGACTGCAGGATGCGCAAGGCTCTCTGGGTAAGAGAATCCACTAAATGGCCGAAATGTGACAAGTAACTCACCGCGGAGCTGTTGGCGTCCGGCAGGAACTGGCCAAATTCCGAGAGAAGATCCTCCTGGTTCTTGAAGAGCCGGGCCACCTGAGCGTACACCTCCTGCTCCGTCAGGGCGGGGGTGTAGTTCCCCCCCGCCTCCTTGGCGTTCCGCTGCTCCTTCTGTGCAGGAAACAGGAAGTAAGGAGCCATCCACGTGGACCAGCCGCAGGAACAGGACAGGCGAGGAAACAACATTTACTACTCTCTATCATTTTATCGAGCTGTTCATATGTTCTCACTGGCAAATATGAGCGATGTAAACACAGAACAACCTCCCACATACATGCACACATACGTGCACACTTTCGGGCAGCTAAAAATCACAAGCGGGAGGTATTTGGGTGGAGGGGGTAAATGAGTGCCATGAAGGAGTGTATGTGTGTGTTAGAGGGACAGGGAAGATTGGTTGGTGTGGAGGTAGGAAGCATGTGTGTGCGCGTATGTGTGACGTGTGCGGGGTTGCTCTGACCTGGTAGGTGTGCAGAATCTCCAGGAAGGCCTTGTAGATGTCGGGCTGGCCCTGGAAGCGGTTCTTGATCTTGTTGACGTAGTTGATGGCGTGGTTAAACTCCACGGGCTGGTTGTTCTGCAGGGGTGGGGCACTGCTGACAGGCGTGTGGGGCTGCACTGGGGGCGAGCGGGGTGAGGCGTAGGGCGGGATGGAAGGGTTGGGCTGGCTGGTGGGGGTCAGGGCAGGAGACTGCAGGGGCTGCACCAAAAATACCACACCAAAGGTCAAAAATGCATCGCAGCTTCTTACAGAGAAGAACAAACACAAAACAACAAACTCCAGAACTGTCACTTCTCACAGTCATTACATTTCAATTAATATATTTTCCCCACAAAAGACAAATAATAATCAAATCAAGCCTGAATGAAACCATTTCAGCCAGTTTCAAAGTATTTTGATAAGACCCCCACCCCCCGCCTCCTCTGATTGGACAGTTCTTACCTTGCTGATCTTGGCCGGTGTAGGCTGAACAGGCGGGGGCGGGGCTGCAGTGGTGGTGGGGGCGGGCAGCTGGGACTGTGCCTGGGGAGGTGGGGGCGGGGCTATGTTCTGCACAGAGATGCCGTGGGGAGTGATGTGGTGGATCTGTCCTGGCGTGGTGACGTTGACCAGGTCGTTGGTCTGCACCTCGATCTTGTAGCCGGGTGGCAGGAAGGTGTTGAAGCCCATGATGAGATCGGGGTGTCCCTTGAAGAGCTGGGACACCCTGCTGATCACTCCAGGGGTGTCAATGCTGTCAAAAAAACAAAAAACGCACATGCCGGTTATGCCCATCCCACACACATTATTCCAACATTCCACAGGAATGCACACTACAAGAATTCTGATTATATTACTTAGCAATCGAACATATTGAAAATATGATATTGCTTAACAAAAAAATCACGAAAGTTCTATGACTCTTTTAAAACACAGGACCAATGTTTAATTAGATGGTAACTTGTTTAAGAAAGAACATGCTTTATATTTTAGTGTCTGAGAAAGAATAAAAGTACTGTAACCAAGCACTGGTTACAAAGTTGTGACACATGCTCAGTGGGCTGAATGATTATATCTTTATCCTGTTAGGTCTGCTCCTGAGCTGAAAACTCAACTTAATTTCTATCATTCAACAGAAACAGATTTTTGTTTTTTATTTTTTTTGTGGCACATGGCCTTCACTTGCCACGTTCCAGCAGCAGCCCGTCTGTCAAGAAATAAACACAGGAGACCCTGCTGCCTGAAGCAGGGGAAGAGATGAGCAAAGAGAGCCCAGCAAGCAGGCAGCAACATGACCTCACCTCTGGGACTTAAACTCCTTCATGATGTCCAAGAAGTCATTGTAGACCTGTGGCTGACTTCCAAACTGCAGCTTCACCTGGTCCAGGTAGGAAAGGGCATCCTCCACCTACAACCAGGGAAAAGAGTCAGCTTCCACACCTAGCCCTCGCCACACATCCCCATGCTCAGAGTCACCCTGGAGAAGCGCGTTAGACCAGCATAGTTTCACATGTTGCTCTAAGGCAGCTGATTTAAGTCAACATTTCTTTTTTTCAGTGCAGCTATTGGAGACTTCTTTAAATCAGGAACCAAAAAGGTCACAACAGACTCTGCAGTTAAATCCTGTACAGAAAAGGACAGCCAAATCCAGCAAAACATTTTTCCACTGTCGTGCAAACTGTACGATATGAAACAGAATTAGCACTCGTGCTAATTTCTGCCGTGGTATGAAAAGGAAAAAATCCCTGCAGGAGAGGCTACATCGAGCCATGGCGGCACAGAAAAGCTCAAACCTGGGAGAAAATGAGTCAGCAAAGTATTTATTTTTATTTTTAACTCAACCAGTCATTCCACGCCTGCTTTCACAGAAGACGAACACTGTATATTGGCAGTGGCAGCTTTTATTTAATGTAGAGTTATTAGTAGCTGCAGCATGGAGAATTAATTCTGTTCAATGCCTTTGAGTAAACGCACTGCACGTTTCTCAGAAATCTTTCAGGAGCCACCACTATCTTGGTTTCAGCAGTACGGTTACCTGACATACCTGCTACTCTTGAATGCACAGCCTTCCAAATGAACTAAGTGCTAAGCACAGTTCAATTACAGGCCAACCTTTTCATTTTCATTTGACTGTCAACACCCCTCAATATATCAGTGAGTTTAAAAATGGCCAGTTTTATTGTGCTCCCGCTTCATGTTGGTAGAATTCAATTTGACCCTCGTTTAGTTCATCCTTAAAAACTGGACATTAATCATTTATGAATAGTGGGTTGCAGCTTTGCCTAGGCAGGAGGCTAACTCCTGCCTTGTTATGGAGCACAGGGAAGAGAGGACCATCAAACACTCATGGGCTGAATGGGACAGGTTGTACTGGGCGAGTGGCCTCGCACCTTGAGCCTCTGGAACTGCTGCTGTCCCTGCGCGGGGGCGGAGGGCGCCGGGGGCGCCGGCGGGTGGGCGTGGCTCTGCACCACCTGGGCCCCGTGTGGCTGAACGGCGGGGCTGTGGTGGTGGGCGCTGCCATGCACGGCCGGGGCGGGGGCGTGGCCATGTCCTCCAGAGCTCTGTGCCACAGCGGGAACCTGAGAGAGGGGGGAACTTGTTAATAAAGGCCTCTTCCACCCCCCCATAGCTGTGCACCAAAACTGGACAGGACACCAGTGCAGTAGAACATCTGGATGAACGGGTAAATCATGTGTTGTCCATTTACCATTCTGTTCCTGAGACAGGTGTTGGAGTTAAAGCCACCTGCTGACGGCTTCCAAACAGCACACTTAACTACTTCTGCTAAGACCTGGAGTGGCTCAAGTTGCCACGCACTGGGGGTGTCATTCCCTCTCTGTTGGACACCCCCTAGAGTGGCGTACGGTGGAGTGCAGAGGTCAGTAATGGGGCTCACCGGGTAGCTCTGCGGGAGGGAGTACTGGATGCCAGTGGTGGGCTGCATGCTGTCGGGGACTGCCTCGTACACGGCTGGCGCGGGGGCCAGGACCCGGTGCTGGAAGCCCTCGTTGCTGGCCGGGAGCCGGCGCTGCTGGGACGCGAAAACCGCTTCCTGTTCCTCCAAGCGGCGCTTCATTGTGACCTCATGCTCGAGGGGGCTGCAGAACCTGCACACAGGAGGAGCACAGAGTCACCCACCCCACCTTGTCAGACCTGAGCAAGCGGCACGCCGCTAAAGGTACAGCAGGATTTTTTTATTTTCTTTTTACTGTACATTCTGCTGTAGTGAGACGGGAGCCAAGACAGTCCACATTTTTCCACAGTCAGCAAACCCACATTATCGTGAGCCAGTACCACCTGTAAAAACTGACTTATACGGACTTACAGACTGAACAACTGATGGAAGTTTAAAAACGCATTAGGGCTTTATTTTTCATTGCTCAAGTCCTAGATAATTTTAAGAACTGTAAATGGAACATTGCAATGCTAACAAAAAAGTTTTAGAGTCCCAGCTCTGGGGAGAGCATTGCACAACTTAACCAAATTTCATATGCATAGTTATGATGGTCAGTAGAGTTGTGTGAACTCCTTTAGTGTGGCCACACCCCTTTTCTACTGGCAATAACTTCTCATAAATTTGGCAAGTTTGACTTATACAAGCGTGCCACAGAACCGGTCAAAGCTCTGGACACCTGGTCACCCCTAGCCACACCTAGCACAAAGGAAAACAGTGATTTACAACATGCCGCTGCACTACTTGACAGCATTTAATGCAGAACATTTATCGTATTGAGTGGCACAGTGCCCTGACATGTATGAAACGCTTTTTCTTTATAGATCAAAAGCACTTACATTATGGTTGACAAATGCATTCTTCGCATGTCAATATATGATATTAATCAAGTATGGCCCAGTGTTGTGTCAAGATTGCTGGTCACGGATCTAGGTACATAGCCACAATCCAATACAGTAAATGTTCATTTTTATTTCTGCATGTGCACAATTCACATTTTTAAATATGTTTCTGGCACAACTTTTTTATTAATTTATTTTTTTTATATAAAAGAGCACTGGCTCATTCAATAACATTTGACAAATTTCTGAAACACTGATGTACACTTGACTGCAGCTAATAATCACTAACCATGCTACTGAGGAAACAAAATTGCACTATATTTGTATTTCTAATTTAAACATGTCTAAATTTACAGAGGGCCGTTATATTGTCGAAGGTAGCTCCATTCAATAAATTACCAAGAGGTTGCATTATAAAAAGAACCCAACATTTGTTGTATTTTTGAAGTTTTTATTTCAAATCATTAAAAACAGAGCCATTGTATGCAAGAAAAACGACTACAAAAATTAGCTTCAATAGTGCATCTAACAAAAAAAAAAAAAACTACATTTATGCCCGATTTTTTCAATTTCCCTGAGGAATGTTAATTCCTCAGAATTTCTCTAAGATATAGCAATAAAATTAAAAGCGATGTATTTTAATCAACTTAAGGCAATGAGAATGAATTGGTTAACACGTCGGTAAATGCCCCAATACGTAAAAATGATAGAAGTTGGCCAAATATCTCAAGAACTCATCTAAACAAGAAAATAGTGCAACGTTGATTGAAATGTTTTCCACTAAATCTTTGCAACGGCAGCAACAAACTTCGGCCGAAGACAACAGGCGTGCTGCAGAACTGAATTACGTCATCGAAGCACCGCTGCCTTGTGTACGTGTGTCTCACGGCAAAGCTCGTATGCTTTCGTGAAAACGTGGATGAATTCAAACTAGAAACACAATCAATTAAAAACACAAATCAAAAGACCGAAGGCTCTCGCTGGAAATTATAAAACGAGTCCAAATAAACCGACTCGATTTATTTTGTGAAGAGTATTTTCTAAAGTTGTTTATGTAACTACCAAGCTAACATTGCCAAGCTAGTGTCACGGCGAACTGGCTAACGTTAGCAATCCGAATTAAGCGCCACTGCTGAGAGGAAACTAGTCAGGCAAAGACATGAAATTCTGATTGATTTTAATATATCCAATTTACATCGGCAGCTGGGTAGTAGCAATTAACTGCAGAAGAATAAAGGGAGCCAGGGTAGCTAGCTAGTCAAATATAGCGCCACTCTGTTCTTTGGCTAGGTTGCTATTTTGCTAGCATAGGCAGTATAGTCGTTAGCTAAACTTCCCTCTAAATCTTCAGCAAGGCTACATCCCTCTGATACTTTCCCAACATTGCATTGTACGCTGCAAAGTAATACAGTTGGGACGAATGACCAGCTATTATTTGCCACTGTTCATTGTATTGTCGGTGGTCGCCATCCAGCACTTACTTTGCAGTAACGTACCGTTATACATTCAATGGAGTGAGCTTGGCTCGCTAACGAAAGGTTGAGCGCTAGCTATCAAGCTAACGACATTAGCTAGCAAGTCATGCACGGCAACAGTCTTCACACAAAACCTAACATTAGTTTTTTAAAATAATTCAATCACTTTCAATGCCATATTCCTAACCAATCGTCTACATTAACTGCGTAGTAACATTAGCCGCCGTTTTCATTCCCAACCGATGAAAGAAATGGCCCAGTCCTCCCCCCCTTCTGCTTTGCGGCCCTGTCACACATCGCAAGCCCCGACCTCGAGTAGCGCTTATCGGAGATGAAGCGACCTGTTCAACTATTAACCGCCACCGGAACATAACCCTCAGAACTAATGTTTTCTCATCAGTATTGCATTCGCTACGCTACAGTTATTAGATTTTTTGTTTTTAACCGATCGAGATTAATTAAACCAAACAAGGACCAAATATACTACCTACAAGCCAGTTGGCGGAATCAAAAGCAGACTTCCAACAGTTCATTGCGATGTTGCAAATAACATTAGCCAGCTGGCCAACTCCGATGCAGTCAATGTGTAAAGCTGCACATGTAGATTTAGCTAACTATGAATTTGAACCTGACTCGAGTTGTCCAAAAAGACCTTGCCATCAAGCTACAGATCTAGACTCTACCGACAATACTTGTAATTAGCCACCTAGCTAACTCCAACTTAATATTTTTCTCGTTTTCTCAGCTCAGATAAATGAAATGAACTCACCTCCTCGTAACACTGCGACCTGAACAGGAAAAAAACTGCTGGATAGCTATGTGTATGTTTTTAACTTAAAAATCGTCGGCGGTTTAAAAGCGCTGCATTTATAATGTCAACGATGCGTGGAACGATAAGGGTAAAATAACTTAAAATAACAAAATAATAAAATAAGCAACCCAAGTACGAGACCGCAAGGAAAAATTCTCTTCAGAAAACAACCTCCGTTCGTTTCTTGGTTGAGAGGCGTGGCTCCGAGAAGGCGGACTTGACTCCGCCCACTTACAAATCTTACTGGCCCCCGCTCGAAAGAAGCCGCAAAGGGGGATTAAGGCTTCGGTTTTGATTGGTCACTTGTCAAGTCTGTCAAAAGTAGGGCAAAAAGGCATCTCCCCGTCACACAACGGGGCCGAGCCTTCATCCGCCACTCAGTCTTTTCGTTGTCACATACACACCGCCTCAGACCGGGGCTTCGGAAACTCACAGCAGCTGATAGGTGGTTACTGGCGTACACAGAAAAAGAAAGACGAAGCATCTTGGCCAAAAGCGTCGATCAAATCGTGTGAGCTCCGCCTTCAGTCATGTCGACAATGCGTTTTGAACCGTCCTCCATTCTTTCGCTTTTTTATTTATTTACCGAGGGAAGGACGCATCGAAAAATGTGCTGCCATTAAATGTAGCTTTATATACACGAAAAATACGCCCATCACGAAACTCGATACGCCGCGCATAAATATGTGCAAAATAAAGCGTTCTGAATCGTCTCACAAACAAAAAATCTCAAGTTTGATATAAAGAGACGCAAGCAGCGTTTTATTGTGCTAGTTGGCTGAAAGGCACATAACAATGCCTATATGGCGACTTGACCGCTCTGCAAGCTGAATTTTGACAGAAATGTTTACAGTTTCTATTTCGGGCATATATGCGTAGCCTACTATGTTTGTGTCGCTTGCCCAATGTGTGCAAATAGTGTGTACGCAATGAATTCCTAGTCAACTTCCTGAAATTCACGAACCACCTGATATGTTCCACTGCTGTTCGAGAGAGACGTACATTGTCATGGGCGGATCCTGTTCCTAGGCACTACCTCTTTACTGCATTTAAGCCAACCATTACACGAAACTCAACCCAGCACAACGCCTACCGGGTGGGGTCTTTTCATAAGCCACCGCCCACGAGGGGCGGGATCCCAGACTCGCCCGGGATTCCCAACACATTAATCGGACGTTCTTTTCCGCTGCAGGCAAACCTGCATACGGAGATCATTGTTGTACGCAAAGTTTCATTCGTATGAACTGTTGTGAATGGGGATTTTGGCTGGCTTCTTAACGCCCACCCCCTTCATCTATTTCCTTTAGACACAAACAGTCAAGCAGGCGCCACACAGTCAAGGATTACCACGGAGAGGTTCATGTTACAGAAATTCGGAAACGCTAACGTAGCTAGCAAGCGAAAAGTCAACTATACTTCAGGGATTAAACCAACTAGCTACCTCGCCAAATTCGAGATGTAGAACATTTTGTACACATTCATTTTAGGTAAATAGTGTTGCACGATGTATTGGGCATTCATCAATGCGCAATGTTAACCGATTTGCCAGCCAGCTACTAAGCGACCATTGTTCCAAGTTAAAAGCGATCGATGGAATTCGTTGCCCCTGGGTTTCACACATCGCCAACAAGCAAACCTGAGTTTTATCGCACCTCATATTAAGGTGTGCTTGCAGGTCGCTCACTGTTCCGCTTTATCATATATTCCCTTTAAACAATGAGATCGAAAGCAATGATCCGGCTAGTTCACATGCATTCCGGAGACGCGGCAAACCGTCATACACATGAAGGAGGCTAGCTAACTAGCTTAGTCCATGGCTTTGTTGTGTTCGGATTTCCAATCGCAAGCTAGATGCAACGAAGGCAATAGCGGCGCAACACGGCACACTGCTAGTTGTCAGCTTTATGAACCATGGATTGACCCGAATAAAAAGCACCGTACGAATATTTCCAGGTAGCTGCCGAGCACATTTAAGTGTCCTTTACTTTTAGAAAATGATTATTCAAATACATCTTAAATTCGAATCTCGAAGACAACTCCAATACATTAAAACGTGTGGTCGTCACACCAGTAAGATTTTGGTCACGTGAAAATGGTTCAATGAACACAAACAGACGAAATTATTTGTTTACTTGGATTTTCAGTGGGGGAAAATGTCAAACCTTTTCACCATAACTACTCCCTCCCCCTGCCGATCCCTTAACTAACCGAGCTACACACATCGCATTCCCAAGTGTGCTAAAGATCTGCATTGCTTTTGTGCCGACATCTACATGAAAAAGGTACACAATAAGCGTACCAATCTTTAACTTTAAAGAAAATGCTCCCTTTTTGTGAACACAAATACACACGTTTCACTGACACGGCCAGCTAGCTCGCTAACCCTTCCTGTTTCAGAATCATAAAACCCACACCAACAGCACAAGAAGACAAAGATCAAGGCATACCCTTTGCCTGTTATAAGCGACATACACTTGATATTTTGTAACTAAATCGACAATTTACATAATTTTCTTTCCTTTGACCAGCTGTTACCTACCTACGAAAAAGAAGCTTCACACTCCGGATTCGTGTTTGTAACAAAATAGTTGGAAACGCCCCCTACCCTTTGCATTGGCGTATCCTTGATCTGACGTCATTTTCATTTAAATGTGGCCCGCCAAGAACCAAGAATCGGTATTTTCTGATCTACTATGGACATTTGGTGAGAGTATTATTTGGGTCAAAACCACACATTATTACTAGGCTAGGGCGTAATTTGTGAGGGGATTGGGGGGTTATCATATAAACAGATCAAATAACTTCACGAATAATACAGCATGTTGATGAGAAACATAATATCATATAATAAAGATGGGGATTTCATGTTGTGATTGGGATATACTTACCAGTAGTCTGAAGCATTTTCCCATTAGAATTCACGAGAAATGATCATTCACAGCTGTGCTTTAAAAAAAAATGTCTGTTGGGGGATGCTAACCGTTTGTGAGCGGTTTCATTTTGCTTCTGTTTCTAGTTCGACTCTTTGCGATTTGATAGGTTGAACTGGATTTATTTTTTGTTCTGCAAGGCCGCCAAGCAACGGTAGAACGCTAGAAATTATTTTCTATTTCATGATCATGTTTATTATTTAACTTATTTATGCATTATCAAAAGTCTGTTATGGTATTCATTGGATCAACGTTCCTGTGCTTATATTCAAAGTTTGTTATTATATGTACATTTAATGAAATATTTAATTTTCTACGGAGCAAAAAGCTATATCAGAAATTTAAAACAAGAAGTGGTATTTTGCAAAGGGTGGCGAAGCAGATATGAGCAGTTTGGCTGGTTAGCCAGCACAACACAAAGCTGCGTGTTTCTACTCTGCAGAATGACTGAACGCAGTGAATTCTGATTATATTAAATGTACACCTCTTCACTAAATCAACTGTTATGTCTGTATGTTGCAAGTATGTTTGTGTTTGTGTGTATATATGCATACACACATATAATATTTATAATTAACTCCAGGCCTGAAAACATTTAAAATCTTTATTAGAGCTGTCTGGGTGAGCTCATTTAATTCACTAGCATAGCCAAGCCAAATCCTATAAAATTACAACTGCTGCCCCCTGTCTCACCCACTCACCCAACACACACACCCTACTCTGCCCCGCTGCTCACTCACTCTCAGAACAGACACACACACACACACACACCCTATTCTGAATTATCTTGAACTGCAGAAGGCCGTGGTCTTCCTGGTCATCTGTGAATTAGTTGACATGAATGTTTCAGTGTTGAAGTGACTGCAGAGTACAGCGTTTACTCAAAATTTAATACTCTCAAATGTTCAGTTCTTTCCTCAGGAAAAAAAATATGTACTCATATGTCATTAAGACAGTCATTTACTGTGCATTTTTCATTATACTGTAAACCCACTGGTAGAATATTTTCTTGTCACATTCTGATTCAGCCAAGTCAGGTGTCTATGCATTATAAAACTCCTAATATGCAGGTTATTTTGGTTGGTTGCAGACAGTGTGGAAGAGTGGGTATGCTCTACCCTAGTCCTGCAAGGCCATGGCATCTTTGTCATCTCCATCCAGCCAATACTGCACCCCAGAATCACCTCATAATGTCTTTATATAAAATCAGTTGATGCCCCTCCTCATTCCTAATACAGGAGTGGAGTGGAAAAACTATAGAGTTCAGGTACCTAAGCTGTGTAGCTCTCAGCAACTTCAAAGAACATTAAAAATGGATACTTGATTTTCAGGACACAGGGCAGCATTGTTATCAAATAAATGTGGTTTTCACTGGGAGGAAAGCTCAATCACAAAAGGGAAAATAAAGAATCTTTAAATGAGTGAAATTATCCTGTCTGGGCATGAAATGTTGTCCTGGCATTTCACACTTTGAGTAGTCTAGTGTTCAAAGCAGGAAACTTGAGGTGACCTGTGTGCTTAAGCCTTTGTGTCTTTACCGCTTTACATGTAGCGCAAAATACCTTTGAAAGCAATGAAGGACAAAGCACACAGATAGGGACCTCCTGCCAGCATGTTCTGACCTTGAATGTCGTCAAAGGTTCTGGATGGAAATTAAATTGCCAGTGATGGACGTCTATAGCAGTAGATGGATATATCGGCACATTCTCGTGAACTGGTGGTAGCTCCGTGTCCTGGCCATTTCAGCAAGAGGCCTTGGCTCCCCCTGCTGGAATGAATATGAGTATTGCTGACCTTCAGCTAAGTGGAGTTTGTTAGCCAGCTGTTATGGTGTTCACAATAATCTACCTACCTTGTAAAATATCCAGATTATTCTTCCTTAAAAACATTTTTAAAGATATCAACATGTCTACAATACAAATTACGGACACCTACATTGAAAAGTGATATCTTTCCTTTACAGATAAACTATTATTTGTATCTGTATTTAGTTTAAATACATAGGCAATGGAAATTCTGGATACTTTATTTAAATGACAGATTTCTCAAATCATACTCAGGAGGTCTCCAATGCAATATTAAGTTTTGATTGTAGACTCTGTTGAACCAATGAAAGAAAATGTCATGTTTTCATGGGAATTTCATTGGTTCAAAAGAAACAAGGCTATTCTGGCACAACAATACCATAGTTCATGTGTACTGTGCAAAACGAGTTTTGAATATTTCTGGTGTACCCACTTATTGTTTATTTGCTTTTCTGATTTTGTAACCCAATGTAACCCAGAACGCTGTGGACTTTAATGATTTGTGTTTGTTTTCAGTTGTACTTTTTATATGTATGTACAACTAATCTATATCGTAGGTATCTGATAACATTTTTTTTAGAAAATTGAAGAGCGACTCATACAGGTCTAACTGTTTAATTCATTACATGTTTTTATTACACTGTATGGTGATCTTTTGTTTAAAAATATGCAGTGAATTAAATTATCAGAATTATATTTGCCAAGGGCATAATTAGCATTCCGCAAAGTGACGCACTGGTTTCCTGTACTGAAGCCTGGTCTCTGAAAAGCATTTGCACATCTTGCAATTATCATTTAGCATGTACATGTAATTGGAGAATTAAATGTTCAGTGCTGTTTAAAGGCTAAACAGATTCAGTATATATGACCTTCCCAGGGACTGTGTAGTTGTATATCCTGAGCATGCAGCATGTCAATGGCACTTATGATGTTAATTTGTAAACATGTTGAGCATCTGGCTGCACATGTTCCCTGGTGCTTGTTTTCCCACAGATACCTTCTAGGAGTCCTTAGCCTCTGTCCCCCACCCATTACCCATAGCCACGGTCTCCACCACTTTTGGTCATGAAAATTTTCAGATTTTATCATCCTGAAACTCTTGACTGTGTACAAAATGGAGATGCTGGAAGAACAACCATTTTATACAGTGCTGTCAATAACTGGGATCTGAAACACTAAAGCAAAATATATGATTTATATGATGAGTGCAAATAAATAAATCTAAATCTAAAAAAAAAGAACACTCAACAAACAGACATAATACCACAATAATGACTGTTTCCATTTAATGAATTCATACCTTTTTTGGTTTTCCTTCTGAAATTAAAGACTGTTGTTCAATAGCAAGTTTTAACATGATGGAGAAACTTGGTCCTTAAGAAATGGGAACTGCTGATAATGTAGAAATGAACAGACATGGCATGTAATACAACAGTAGCCTGATTCTTTTATAATAATCATACTAAACAAAACCTTCAACAGCTGTCATTTAAATATAATTTAAGCATATTTAGTCAAAGTTTGAATAACAAAATAAAGAAAAAAAAGCATTGAATAAAACAGAAAAATAAAGCTAGGCTGTATTTGGGGCCCGTTTGATGAAGGGACACAATTACAGAGTAACTATAAGCACGTAAATGTGAATGGGTGACTTTCAGTGGCACTTCACTACAAGAAAATTCAATATGAATTCAGTAGCAAAGAACTCATTTGTTCACATGACAATCAGAAACCACAAAACACCATCTTAGCCCTCCAGCCGTGAGCGCCAATTATCTTTTTACTCCCCCAAAAATATGGATTCTGACCACTGGTTCAGGCGAGCTATTCAGAAGTCTGTCCCCAAAATCTACACTTACATTACCGCAACAAGACTACAGCCATTATTTATACATTTAATATATGGTTTCTAAAAAGTACACCAAAAAATGAATATAGCAAAAGAAAGCACAAATGGAATGCCTGTGTGAAAGTGCTTGGACATGGCTGTCTTTGAAGACTCCACTACACACTATGGAGAAGGGGATGGGAGAGATGGGAGAAACCAGTTTGTTCCTTGTCCTGTGGCACAGGTCAAAGGTCACATCACATTCTCAGAAGTGCTAGAAAATGGATGCAACCCAGACTGTGTCCAGGGCGGACTGAGACCGGCAGTAGCCCGAGGTGAGGTGCAGTTAGCCCTGACATCACCCAGAGCAGGAGGGAGATGTCAGTGGGATTGTCCCCACCTCCCCCTGCACCAGAGACTGCCTCCGGTTCCTCAGGTGGCTGAAGTCTGCCTGCGCAGCTGCATATTGTGTACTCCACACTGCACAGCTCATCTGCAGGGCTTCGGAGTTTGAGCCAGCCTGGTTCCAGCTCTATAGTGGGAAAGGGCTATAATGAGCCAGCCTGAACATGGTGGCTGGCCATTTATCAAAGGGACCGCAGCAATATGTCCGGTGTTCAAATACAACCAGGGTTTTTAAAAAAAGTGGTCCAAAACACGGAAATAAAAAAGGAGAACCCTGGTGGCATGACCCGGTCAGGCCCGCTCCAAAACCATACAGAAAAAAATGTGAGTTTACAAAAACACAGAGGTGCTGGAATTTAATCAATTGATGTATTTTTGGACCGCAAAGACTACACATTTGGTCTGATGGTTTACATCTTATTCCATAGGGTGTGTTTTTCTTATTTAACTGACCCAAACGGTGCAGAAAGTAGAGGTACAGGCTGTTGGAACATTAACTGGAATCATTATATAAATTGAGAGTGGAGATATTTAGGTTTACATCCCACTTGTTTCAGTACCCTATCCTACCTACTCGGTTTTGTCAGTTTTTGCCAAAACACAATCCAACATACGGTCACTTCCACAAAAACCTGTGGAACCACCGAAGCACAAGTAATTACCTCTTAACATGGAGCTGGTTATTCTGACGACCAGCTGTATATAAAACACTTCACTTTCAAAGAATTTTCCCAAACTGGACACAATCACCCATGCGCTCATCTCTTCTGTCGATCCCTGAATGGCACACAATTAAAAAAAAATGAAATGATCTAAACGCACTAGATATTGTTACTAGAGTTTCACCCCTGCAGTTCACATTCGGTGACCTACGGTGGGCAAAGGTCAAACACCCAATGAAGTGGCTGCGGTTGGGTTGTACAGACCCTATTTGTCAAGAGCATAGCTTTGCTTGTGCAACCATGACAATGGATGCAAGAACGAATCAGGATTGTGAGGGTGCATGAGAAGGCTGCTCGGTGACTGCATATTGGATTAAGAGAACATAACTGAGGCAAGACTTCTTATTAACAAGTATGGACTGGGAATTAGGGGAGAGGCAATCTCCTGCAAAGCTTTTAGCCACAGTGACACAAATTTGATCACAAAGTTAAGGCAGTTTTTTCTGTGTTTTGTTTGCAACACAGCCCCCTTTTTCTCCTGGTTTGACAAGAGCTTGGCTTGAATCCTTAACAGAGTGGCATTTCCTCCTGCTATACAGCCAACTGCCCGAGTCTTTTAACAAAAGATTTAACAAAAGAAGCTGCACTTAAAGGTGGTCGATTAGTAAGAAGCAAATGACAATCAAATTCAATCATCAGTCACCACAAGTACCCTTGGTCACAAAATACCACACCGAGTTTGGACAGACCTTCACTGTTTACACCACTGAGAACAGACAACGATTAAGACATGGACAGCATGTCTAGAGATCTACAGCTTTTTTCACCAGATTCCCATTAAGGTGAAGGTGCTGGTGGTCGTAGCAGTGGGTTCAGCCAGACCAAGCCCGACTGTGTCATGGGCCCTTATGCAAATCGCTAGATCTCACTATTCAGCCTTGACCTGCTGCTGCTGATGGCTACTGCCAGGAAAAACAAGAAAAAGCAAAAAAAAAAAAAACACAAGAAGAGGAGGAGCTGGGAGAGTCATGACCACCTCTGATGCCTGTGTTTGGCTGGTGTGCGGGAAGGGGCTCACTGATTGGCTGTGAGCATGCCCTGTTTTTGGGCGTGCTCTAGGATGGCAGTGTGGCAGAAGTAGTACTGTTCTGGGGTCTGGATGCTGAAGGCTCTCTGTGTTCTCATCCTGCGCACCGTCTGGTAGATGTTCACAGTGCCCACATCCTGCAGCTGGGACAGACAGATGTCCAGGGCGCAGAGTGTACCTGTGGGACAGACCGCACATGATGTCAACAATATGTACTAAAGCCTGTCCTGCACAACTAATTAGAAAGATTTATAGTACTACCCAGGGTGCAAATTGTCAAGAAAACAGAGGGGGGGGGGGTTCGCAGGGGAGGTCAGAACCAATCGTGGGCTAAGGATATTTGCACACTGGTACTACCACTAAAGTAGGCAGTATACTCCAAATGACATACAAAATTTTAAAGAAGAACCACCGGCGAACATATTTCTGAACACCGTAGTCAGTATACTCAATACAGACTTCATACTCTTTGTTTTATGTCACTCCACACCGCTGGGAGGTGCAGGCATGATTATGAGGCATCTATTACCAGAGCCGGCTATTAGGAATGCAAGAAAATTCTGTATGTAGGAAATTTCATGTCAATTTGAGCCTTTAAAATCTCTGCGTGATTGATCATAAACAAGACAATATCCTTGCAGGAGTTCAGCAAGTCCTCCTTCAAAAGTATTCATCGCAAAAATATTGCAGTCACGACCATGACAATACTTCCAATACTACCGACCGTGTCAGTCTCAGCGCACTTGCTTACTATTGAGTAAACAAGCAGCATACAAGTTGTGTACAACTTGTGTACTCAATAGCAGGCAGGTGTGCAGATTCCAACAAGGCCAGTACAGTGATGAAAGGTGAACTCTGCTCCTGTTCAGGCAACCATGAGAAACCAACCATGTTGTGAAAATTACTGTTTCCTTTTGAGTACACGGGCACCTTAATACTGCTGCTGCTGCTGCTGCTGCTTCTACTACTACTGCTACTAATACTACTACTACTTTTATTAGGTAGGCAGTCTTAATACATGTGTGACCATGAACAGAGAGCTGTAAGCCTCCAATTTGGATATACATCATTATTTGCACCAATATGATTATGATACAGACCAATTACCATTATTTATTATAAACAACACCAACAACAATAACAGTGATGATGATGATATACATCATCTGGACAAACCATCAACGTGCACCAATATGATTATGATACAGACCAATTACCATTATTTATTATAAACAACACCAACAACAATAACAGTGATGATGATGATTATGATCATCATCATGGGAACAGAGACCAGTCAACGGAACTCCAGTTAGAGTCACACTAAGAAGGCATGTCAGGAGAGTTGAGTGTGAATGAGTGACAGACCTGTCCTGCCAATCCCAGCACTGCAATGGACAACGATGGGAGGTCCTGCGTGGTGGCCCCTCCACTGGGATCCCATAGCCAGCACTGCCTTCTTCTGCTGCCTCTTCAGCGCCCCCAGGAAGTGGATTAGCGTGACGGCGGATGTGGGCACCCCGTAATCAGGCCAGCTCAGGTACTGGAAGTGGGTCACCTGCCTCTGCTCACAGTTCTGTACAAGACCAACAAACGCACCCAATCAGGACTCCCGCCTCCCAATCGCCCAGTCAGCACTCCCTCCTCCCAATTGCCCAATCAGCACTCCCTCCTTCCAATCACCCAATCAGCATTCCCTCCTCCCAATCACCCAATCAGCAATCTCTCCTCCCAATCACCCAATCAGCTTTTCAACCAGTCACCCAATCAGCACTCCCTCCTCCCAATCATCCAATAAGCTTTCCTGCAATTCAACCAATCAGCACCCTCTCCTCCCAATCACCCAAACAGCTATCCTAGAATTCACCCAATCAGCAGTTGGAAGAACAAAAAAGAAACTGAAAATAAGGAAGTGGACAGAATCATTGCTATGGTAACCATAAGCAACGTCTCATCTCTTTGCTGCGATGTGAACAGGAGTGAACAGTTTAAGAATGCTTCAAACCATGAGTTTTGCGAAGAGTTGCAGAGTTTTGCCAGTTGCAGTTTGTCGCATCGCAAATCTTTGGTCTGAACTGGGCTTAAAGCAGCCTTCAAGGAAAAAGAACACCAAATTTAAAACAACATGTTCAGCCATCCACCGCAGCTTGGTGAACACCATAACCAGACCTGACATCCAAGCTATCAACAGCAACAATATCCTGGATGGATTTTCTATGATATGAAGTTGCATTTCATGGACAAAATAATAATTGGAGAGCTACAGATTATTCTCTTCTAAACCTATAATTCTGTGCTACAGTAAAGTGACTTTTGTTGCACATATGCATTTTCAATTTGAATGCAGGCCTATATGCAGGCTACCTAGTTTTGCATAGTATCACTTCACTATTTAATTTTAGTAAGAGTTCAGAACGTGTGTGGGGGCTGTTTGCTTTCTGCAGAAGTTGACATTCTTGAGGGGAATGACGGCACAGGACTGCATTTGGACTGCAGTAAGCTAGAAACTGTTGATGGGGGGGTGGGGTGGGGTCGGTGATTAGCCACCAGCCCACCCACTCATGTCTACAGTCAGGGAAACGGCGCAGGTGCCCCACATCTCACCTCTGTGTTGTGCAGCTCCAGTGTTGTCTGGTTGTAGTGGGCGTGGTTGTCCACCCTCTGGTTCACCACGGCGATGTGTCCGTAGACTTCCTGCCCGCCCTCCTCCAGCGGCCAGTACTGACCGCACTTCCTCCTTTCGCCCTCATCCGTCCTGCAGACACAGCACATCCGTCCGTCCATCACACGGCCAGTCACTGGGGTGGTCCCCTGGGCCAGGACAGGAACTAGAGGGCTCTCTCACAAACATTACCTGGTTGTCATAACAATGACCAGGACGTTCTGCTCCCAAATCATCCTCCAGAAGTGGGCGTATGTTTTCTCCAGGGGTCCTGGAGACAGACGAGAGTATACTTTTATAGTTGCACGTTCGATTTCTAAGTGGGGCACTTTAAACAAAGTACTGTAATAACTGGATATCCCTGGAGTACAAGTTTTAATATTCTGAATAATTAAAAATAATACAATAAAATGTTTTCTATTAATAACAATAATAATGATAATAATAAACATAAAATGTTAATTGTTAAAGGCATAATTTAAAAAAAATCTAAATTGTCAGTAAAAATTATTCTTATCAAATTGAAGATTCTTTTCCCAGTCCACTGAGACAGAGAGACAGAAGAGAAGAACTGTACCTTGAGTTCCAATGTAGGCATTCTTCTGTTTGTACCCATCCATAAAGCTGGCGTTTATGTAGTCAGATTTCTGCGGGAACAAATGATCAGAGAACCCCAGCCACATTAACATACAGCCTTCATCATGACAAACACTCCCAAAACCACTTTCATGGCCACTGATCGCCATTGATGTAAAGCAGCCAAATGGGACTCGTTTCACTTTATGCCAGAAGGGATTAAAAACAGATGAAGTGAGTCACGCAGGACAGCCTGGTGTGTGTAAGAGTATAATACCACGCTTAATATCACGGCACAGCTGCGCGTTCGCCGCCCTCTTGGCTGAGCCCCAACAAAGTCTGTCCCAGCCAAGCGGGACCGGTGTCAGGCCGGCCCCCCGGCCCCCTGACCCTCCTTCATTAGCGCGTTTGGGGTTCCCTGCTGACCGAGCCCCGGCCGCCCCAGTACCTCGTTCCTCCTGGGTTTGAGGCGGACGCGTGTTTGGTCCAGGCACGGCACGTCTCCATAGCGATTCCTTTCCTGGTTGGACGCCGCTCTGGAGAGAGAATGTTAAACGCTCAGAGGGGGGTCGAGGCGCTCGTTAGAACCCCAACACAGCTGAATGAGGACGGAGTGTGGCACAGTGGGTAAGGAACTGCGCTTGTAACCGAAAGGTCGGAGGTTCGAATCCCGGGTAAGGACACTGCCGTTGTACCCTTGAGCAAGGTACTTAACCTGCATTGCTTCAGTATATATCCAGCTGTATAAATGGAGACAATGTAAAGTGCTATGAAAAAAGTTGTGTAAGTCGCTCTGGATAAGAGCGTCTGCTAAATGCCTGTAATGTAATGTAATGTAATGGCAGGCCAGGTTTTCACACTAAGCACACAGCAGTACCTTCACCTCACAGAGAGATTACAGGCATGTGGGAGCCTTCAGACCCCGACTCTACAGTCAGCTACATCACATCCCATAACTCATATAACTTCCCATAACTCACAACTACCTACTTAAACACTTTAACACTTCTCCATACTCAATGCAACACCCCTACACACTTTCTTACTTCCCCTACACCCTTTAATCACACACACCACCCCTACACACTTTCTAATTTCCCCTACACCCTTCAACCACATACACACACCACCTCTACACACTTTCTTACTTCCCCTGCACCCTTTAACCACACACACCACCTCTACACACTTTCTCATTTCCCCTACATCCTTCAACCACACACACATCACCCCTACATACTTTCTCGCTCTCCCAACATCCTTTTCCCCCAAACTGTAAGTACCTCTACAAAATTAAAAATGTTACTGCACTCTTAAGCATATACAGGCTTAAGCTCTAAACAACTCAACACTTACTTACACAATGTAAGATTTAATTAAAAACAAACCCCACAGAAATGACACCCACATAACTCAGCAATACGCTCTTCAGTGCCGTGCATGTGTCAAGACCTGCTTGAATTCTCCACCTACACATTCTAAAACCTCCCTACAGTCCAGCACTTCCTTACACACTACCACAGCTCCCCATGCACGCACACATACACACACACGAGTGTGCACCGACACACACGAGCACACACGCACGTGCACGTGCAGGTGCACGTGAACACACACACACACACACACACACACACACACACACACACACACATCCCCTCTCTTAACGTGGGGCCTGAGGCAGCCTTCTCTGGGACAGGGTTAAAGGGCGGTGGGAGAGCTGCTCACAGGGCGCAGTGGAAGGTCCCGGGCGGGGCCTCCTTGCGGATCTCCTCATACTCGTCGTAGATGCCGGCGCGCTGGGCGTGGCCCACGAGGGCGGTGAACTCGGTCAGGCTGACGGCCTCGGGGCCGGCCGTGTGGATGGAGGACTCCCCCAGCGGGATGCCCACCAGCTCGTCCACGGGGTCCGCGCGCCCGTTCTGCCCCGCCAGGAGCTGCTGGTTCCAGCCGTGCGCGTCCAGGGACAGCAGGCCCCCCAGGTGCTCCGGCAGGCAGTCCCGGGGCAGGTGCTGCCTCAGGTCCGCCATCTTCACCATCTGCACCTGGAGGCACGCCCATTCGCAGAGTTACACCACACTGTTCTCCTGAGAAATGTACTGTTACCAACAGTATTTATTGTATTTATTATGCTGCTCTCATTACTGTACTGCACTTGGTCACTCTACCACTTTTTTGCACCACCCGCCATAATATGCCATAGTATTGAAAAGTCTTACCTAGTTCGGTACTTATTGTATACTTATTGTGTACGTACTTACTTTATATCTATTGTTGAAATCTATGTGTAGAATGTATACTTCGGGAGTGAATGGGGAGTAAGCATTCCATTGTACTAGTTACACATGGCAATAAAGAATCTTGAATCTTGAAGTGCTGCCCCATCATTAAAAACTGCCCCAGTCACTAACGAACGCCAGAGCACGATTGCCCCAGTCACAACAGAGCTGCCCCAGTGATACATACTAGCACTCGACTGCCCCAGGAGCATACCAGTAAACTGCCCCATCCCCATCACTAACAGAACTGCCCCAGTGAGTAACAGTACTGCCCCAGTCACTAACAGAGCTGCCCCTGTGAGTAACATTACTGCCCCTGTAACTAATACAGCAGCCCCAGTGAGTACTGCCCCAGTCACTAATGAAGTAGCCCCCGTCCTTAAAAACTGCCCCAGTCACTACTGGAGTTTCCTCGGTTGCTCACCCTCTCCCTCAGCTTCTCCTTCAGCAGGAGGCTGAGCAGGTTATAGGGCACCCGGAACCAGACCGGCGCCCCGACGATGAAAACCTTCTTCAGCCTGGCCGGGAACGCCCCCTACGGAGAGCAGCGCAGACCCAATTCAAACATGGCCGCCGGCGCGCTTCATGGCCCGCGACCCTGGTCCTGGAGAGCTGCGAGGTCTGCTGCTGTTTAACACTCAGCACTTAACCAATGGCACATAACCAATGGCACATAACTGATCTTTAAGGGTAATTCCACCTAGATCACTTTTTCTTTTTTTAAAGCTGTGATCATGTTTGTACGCCTACTCCATAATTTGATTTCATCAAATCAAACCTGCAACCTATGAGTTACAAGCCCAGCACACTGCTGCCTACTCCACCCACTCTACGAAGCATTTTTCAGAATAATGCAGTAGGCGGAGCCAGGCTGAATTATGCTTCGCCTCACCTGGTCTGCCCGGGGTCTGAATTAGTGACTGAGTTCATGGTGAAAATAAAAAGCAGTTCTGACCCTGCAGCTCTCCAGGACCAAGGCTGCAGGACCCCGATCACCAGAGAGACAGAACACTATGGTCCAACAAGCACAATACAAACCAATAATTAAAAAAAAAAAAACGATACTAATATAAAAATATATATATTTGTATTTGTACTTATTCCCATGTATTCTGTTTTTCACACGTTTTGTTGGTGCATTCATATTCTGTAATTTATTCCTCTACTCATTCATTCATCCCCTGATGGGAATGGTACTCCATTCATCTGAAGATCTTACAGGATGATAGCAAGATTCTCATTTCCTCTCCTGCTTATGCATCTGCAGGGACTCGTTTGGCAGAACTCTATTCATAGCAGCATTATGAATCTCAACACAATCTGACTTGTACTTTGGACAGTGGACGTGCACACTGGATCTGATAGTGTTACACAGCACTGCTGCTACAACTTCTATGACTGCTACTACTACTACTAGGCAGTGGTGAACAATCCAGGTTCAGAAATTAAAGGTCCTCCTGCACACCCATTTCTGGCTCTCACGCACCTTGAGCAGATTGAGGATCTTTTTACTCAGGTCCAGTTCAAAGTTGTTGTAGTTGGAGCCGGCCATGTCATAGATGAACACCAGGCCATTCCGCTGTGTCTCAAAGCTGGAGGAGAGAAGAGGTGAGACAGAGGTTCCTACAGTCATACCATGCACAAACCCCAGTCCTAACCACGACCATGACCATAACCGAAACCCTAACCATAGTCATGACCAAAACCAAAACCCTGGTCAGCAAGTATTATTACAAAAGTACCATTATTCATGCATAGCAAATGTGTACTGACCTTAATCACAGTCCAAAGGAAGAGACTGTTCTACTGAGGGCAGTGATTAGACCCTAAATGTATTTTGGCATGCTTTAAGACTAAGATTTTAACGCCAAGACCACAGCAAACTTTTTTGCATAATTAGAATCATGAAATAACACAGAGGCCAGTGTTCGCTTTTGTCTGGCGTCCCATTATAAAGCCATACAGAACTCAGGTGGCTCACCTTTCTACGGCCCGGTCCAGCAGGTAGAACAGCGCCTGCAGAACCACATGGTTGCCCGTCCGGTTGGGATGGTGCAGCCGGGCCGTGTAGAGGGCGATGGAGGCACCCGAGGGGTCCCGTACGCTCTGTGGGGAAGGGGAAAGATTGCAGTGACGACGTCACCATATCCACCCCGTCAAAGCACTGCAGACTCTGCACCTGAAAGCCACGAAAGTGGTTCCACACACCAGGGGCAATGCAGCTGAAGGGGGCGCACTCCTCAAGAGAAATTACACGTGAGCTGCCAACTATTTAACACCCACGCCCACCCTAAAGTTCATCTGTACCCCGGAGTACCCTGCACCCCATCTGTGCACTTTTAGGTGAATATCACAAATATATGATTTGAATATTCTAAACTGAACACTAATGCTGATGTAACAATGATTAGAATTTTCTAGAACACTGAACATTCCAAGAAACCTACCATTCAAAGGGCTAAACCCACCCTACCCCTGGCAGAGTGAGGATAACCGTGTGGCATGAAGACTTTAGACAGTGAGGACCCATGCGACAAGTGTTTTCTTCCCCCACAATGATTCAATTAGAAAAAGCAACGTATCAAGAAGGCAAAGAAGCAAAAAACTGTTGGTGGCCATCCAATGGGTTCATTACTAAACTTGCTTTCCTTGTGCTCCTTAAATTATTACTATGCACACCGACGTGAAAGCAACAGTAAATTACAGCAACTTACAGCAATAGAACAACTGAGCTGTCAATCCAGTTATTCATGAGCTTCTTTGAAGCGTTTTTCAGAAGAGTATACCAGGCACACACATAGCTCCTTGAAAGCAAGGCCTTACCTCGTACAACCTTTTCAGGAATGCGCATGCACTATGCATTTCAAATAGGTTGTGATTCCCAAATAAACCACCAGAGGGCAGACAGGACATTTGTATACAACAGGCCAGAAGAAAACATTGAGGTCAACAGAGAAAAACCTGCTAATGGCGAGTTTGAGGGTAGGGCTTGAGGCAGGGCCAGGGGGAGGGACCAAGGGTGGGTATGTCTGGCAGTTCGATTGTTTCACATCCAGGAAGAGATGTGAAACAGGCAGTGCCTCAGGTCTGCCAGAGATTACTCACAGTGCCCAGGAATCCAAACTCAAGGCACAATAACTCCCGGGAAATCATTTCATCAGCCAGTCATTTCCGTCAGAATGCACGCTGGCTTTGGCCAACGCTGGTTATCATGCCCAGTCCACACCGCAGCAGCCTATCGCACCGAGAATCCAGGCAGAATACAACGCAAGCGTTTCCTGTCTCCCACCCTGCAAGACTTTGGGAATTCAGACCCTCACTGCACCCTCCTCTCCTCCTCCTCCTCACTCATTTCATCCTCCGGCCCCCCCTCCCTGTATACCCATGTACTGGGTGTATTATGAGGGCTGTTATCTATATGATGACATTATTACTGGGGGTATTATTGCACCTTCTTGTAAGGTAGCAGCGTTCCTTGTCCCAGACATACTGCATGTTCTTCTTGGGGATGACAGAGTTGATCTAATCGCGTCTTATATTTTACCAAGAGGGGAGTGTAGGCTGGTAGGTTTAGGAGCTGGGCGTATACCTCGAGGGCTGCGGGTTTGAATATCTGCTGGGGCACTGGTGTGGTTGTGCATCCTTGAGAACAGGCCGGTAGGACACCTTTCGATTCCCGATCCCGATTGCTCCAGTGAACATGCAGAGGTACGATACGTTTCGAAGGGGACACAAGCAACATTCAGGGAGATGGGCATCTGAATAGAAGATAAATATAGATGCCTCGAAATGCCTCAAAATACCGCAAACAGGATATGACGCTTTCAGCTGAGAAAGTGCGTCTGACAGAAAGGGAACCGCTGCATTCAGGGGGAGCTGCATGCCTATCACGGCTGTGAAGTAGTGCTGATTCAGCCAGATCACATTTCCCCAGCTAAGACCTTCACACTCCCACCCCCAAACCTCCCCTCATGCAAGGGCACCTTGCACCTGGAGCCTCTGCAGCGCTAAATGTAAGAGGAACTTAATGTAAGAAACACAACCTGAGAGAGTACATCTGTATGCCAACTGTGCTCTCTCTCGTAAAAAGGCTGAAGAACAGGCTTCTGCTCGCTGTGCTCTGTCCTCCATGATGGCTCAAGCTCCTCCTCTCGACCATCAGAAATGCACGCCTCAGCAAACTCATCTTCAAATAAATCTTGGCGGCTGTAAAACTGTAAAAAGCATTTCCCCAATGATCTGACAACGTGCCTCAGTCTCTCTCTCTCTTTCTCTCTGTCTCGTAATGGAGTGTAATGAAACGCGTCCATTTCAATTTCTGTGAGAACCGAAACCACAGCTGTCCTGTGCAAGATGAGCGCATGGCTTGCTCTGTTACACCTCGCTCACCCGCCGAGTTAGGCCTCGCTCGCCCGCTCTGTTACACCTCGCTCACCCGCTCTATTAGGCCTCGCTCGCCCGCTCTATTAGGCCTCGCTCGCCCGCTCTATTAGGCCTCGCTCGCCCGCTCTGTTACACCTCGCTCACCCGCCGAGTTAGGCCTCGCTCTCCCGCTCTATTAGGCCTCACTCGCCCACTTCGTTACACCTCTCTCGCCCGCTCCGTTACGCCTCGCTCACCTGCCGAGTTAGGCCTCGCTCGCCCGCTCTATTAGGCCTCGCTCTCCCGCTCTATTATGCCTCGCTCGCCCGCTCTGTTAGGCCTCGCTCTCCCGCTCTATTAGGCCTCGCTCGCCCACTCCGTTACACCTCTCTCGCCCGCTCTGTTAGGCCTCGCTCGGCCGCTCTGTTACACCTCTCTCGCCCGCTCCGTTACACCTCTCTCGCCCGCTCTGTTACACCTCTCTCACCCGCTCCGTTACACCTCTCTCACCCGCTCTGTTACACCTATCTCCCGCTCGTAGGCCTCGCTCTCCCGCTCTTTAGGCCTCGCTCCGCTCTTTAGGCCTCGCTCTTCCCGCTATGTACACCTCTCTCGCCCGCTCTGTTAGCCCTCCTCGCCCTCGTTACACCTTCTGCCGCTCTGTACACCTCTCTCGCCCGCTCTGTTAGGCCTCGCTCTCCCGCTCCGTTACACCTCTCTCGCCCGCTCTGTTACACCTCTCTCACCCGCTCTATTAGGCCTCGCTCTCCCGCTCTGTTACACCTCTCTCGCCCGCTCTGTTACACCTCTCTCGCCCGCTCTGTTACACCTCTCTCGCCCGCTCTGTTACACCTCTCTCGCCCGCTCTGTTACACCTCTCTCGCCCGCTCTGTTACACCTCTCTCGCCCGCTCTGTTAGGCCTCTCTCGCCCCTCGTTACACCTCTCTCGCCCGCTCTGTTACACCTCTCTCGCCCGCTCTGTTAGGCTTCGCTCGCCCGCTCTGTTACACCTCTCTCGCCCGCTCTGTTACACCTCTCTCGCCCGCTCTGTTACACCTCGCTCTCCCGCCCTGTTAGGCCTCGCTCTCCCGCTCTATTAGGTCTCGCTCGCCCGCTCTGTTACACCTCTCTCGCCCGCTCTGTTACACCTCTCCCGCTCTTAGGCCTCGCTCGCCCTCGTTACACCTCTCGCCCGCTCTGTTACACCTCGCTCGCCCGCTCTGTTACACCTCGCTCGCCCGCTCTGTTACACCTCGCTCGCCCGCTCTGTTACACCTCGCTCGCCCGCTCTGTTACACCTCGCTCGCCCGCTCAGTTACGCCTCGCTCTCCCACTCCGTTACACCTCTCTCGCCCGCTCTGTTACACCTCTCTCGCCCGCTCTGTTACACCTCGCTCTCCCGCTCTGTTACACCTCGCTCGCCCGCTATGTTACACCTCCCCTTTGGTGTGAACAGTTGAGTTGTGTATTGATGTCAGAGCACTGTGCTGAGAAGCACTTCCTGTTAGGCAAGATGAACTCACATATTTCTGCTGAAACCATCTTGGCTCAGGGTAAACCCACAGTGGTGTCAGGGTTCCGCCAATATACTGTCATCCTGGGTCACTTAACTGTGGACTCTCTGAAGATGTATCTGGTATAGACTTAGGGGCTAAGACTAACCCAGGTGCTGCGTGTGTCAGTGGGTGGGGCTAAGACTGTCTCAGGTGCTGTGTGTGTCAGTGGGTGGGGCTAAGACTGTCTCAGGTGCTGTGTGTGTCAGTGGGTGGGGCTAAGATTGACTCAGGTGCTGTGTGTGTCAGTGGGTGGGGCTAAGACTGACACCAGCGCTGTGCGTGTCAGTGGGTGGGGCTAAGACTGACACCAGCGCTGTGCGTGTCAGTGGGTGGGGCTAAGATTGACTCAGGTGCTGTGTGTGTCAGTGGGTGGGGCTAGACTGACACCAGCGCGTGCGTTCATGGGTGGGCTAAGACTGACACCAGGCTGTGCGGTCAGTGGGTGGGCTAAGACTGACACCAGCTGTGCGTGTCAGTGGGTGGGGCTAAGACTGACACCAGCGCTGTGCGTGTCAGTGGGTGGGGCTAAGACTGACACCAGCGCTGTGCGTGTCAGTGGGTGGGGCTAAGACTGACACCAGCGCTGTGCGTGTCAGTGGGTGGGGCTAAGACTGACACCAGCGCTGTGCGTGTCAGTGGGTGGGGCTAAGACTGACACCAGCGCTGTGCGTGTCAGTGGGTGGGGCTAAGACTGACACCAGCGCTGTGCGTGTCAGTGGTCAGAGTTCAGACTCACCAACACGGTGAACTTCCCGCTCAGGAGCTCAGACCTTAGGGGCTCCTCCTGCGGCTGCAGCTTCACGATCCCCTCCTTCAACCTCGTCTCCTGCACACACACCACCAGAGTGAGAGTGTAAACAACAGGCACGCACACACTCATACACACACACACACACACACACACACACACCCCTACATACATATAAATGCACATGCGCACAGACACCCGCCCCCACATTCCCCAAAAGCGGTAAATGAAATTACAGTGCTCTCTGTGGAGGCACCATAATGACTTAAGGGCATTTATATTTTTCTCCTGGAATCTTACAGTTAATGAGGCATTCAGTAAAGTTGCACAAATTCTCCTTTCCTTGAATCTGCCCATTATAAAGGGTCTTTGTTCCAAAGTATCCTGTGTATCGAAGGGGTCGGAATCCAGAACCAAAGTCTCCATACTCACGACAGCTATTAAAACCATTAGTGAATGAACAATGGCTTTGTAAATGCTCTTTAATGCCATTCACTCGTACTAAAATGCTTTTGGATTAGGCCAATTCAGCGCTAAATTATAAAGGACTTCCTCCAGTACAATAAAAAAGGCCTTCCTGCAAGGTGGAACCCACGCACACGCCGCACTCTGAATGGGCACCTAATTAAGTCTGAGTCGGATGAATGGGGTGTTCTGAGCAGGGGACGGATTGGGCTGAACTTTCCTCCCTGCAGTTCAGCAGACTCTTCTCCATGAACTGTACGGGACACATGGTTTTGGGGGGCGGAGGGTGAGGGGGGGGGGCCTCTATTCAGCTTGTTTAGCGAGCTTTAATTAGCGCTCCAATTCATCTGATTAACTTGTTATATTTAAGGCATGATACAAACCCACAATTTCCCAAATCATTTAAGAAATGGCATACAGCAGCTGTGGCTTTAAAAGCAGCATGGCTAGAGAGACTGGTGAGGAAAGCAAGTGCAGGGTCCCTGAAGAATTCTCGCGTAACAGGTGAAGAGATCACACAAGATTGCTCTCACTACACTGCAAGTGCCACACAGACAAAAAGGCGCCATATAGTGCCTCAGAGCAGGAGCACTGATCTAGGATCAGTTTAGCCCAGGGGTTTTCAACTGCCTTTGATCCAGAAACCCCCACCCAGGCTCAAAAGCCTCCTCGGGACCTCCATCATAAGTTAAAAATGGTCATATTTAAAGAGAGACTGCAATCGCAAATGGAGAGGGGGCAAGATTGTGAATGTGGAACTTCAAATTGCACACACAGACCGGGAGAAGGGAATGTGATTGCGTACTGGTGGAGGGGAGCTTGTCATCACTGACTGGGGGAAGGGGCGATCGTGAACCCCCTACAGTACCTTCAGAGATGCTCTGTTGAAAGGCTGGGGATTAGCCCATTGCTTGGCAGATAACGAATAAGGTGAAGACACAGACACCCACCCTGTAGCTATGGAAGAGCTCGATGGCTCGCAGGACGTCAAACTTGCGAGCCATAAGGAACTTGACGGCCACGTTCCAGGACAAAGGCGAGACTCCATGCTGTGTGGTCCACTTGTTTATCTCCTCCAAGAACTGCTTTGTGGCCTGTGGGAGAGAGAGGGGGGAGCCATTACAAACCATGCATCTCCCAAAATGCACTGCTTCCGACAGCCCATGTTTCCTCTACCCTGGTCCAGTCATCAAATCAAAGAATGCAACTACATTTACTGTCCCTGCAACTATAATGGCTGCATAAACCAAAGAAAAGAAACGCTCAGATGCACATTTCCAAAACTGTCGGCCCACACGTGTTCCTGTGGCAACGGTAATGAACCCATGCCATAAGATGCTTTTTTCCCGCCTGTATCGTACTGTACAGGATTTGGTACATGATCATGCCCCTTAGAAGAGGAATGACCCAAGCACAAAACAATGTGATCATTTTGGAGCTCAGGGAAGAACTGAAAGGCAAGACTTGAATTACTCACTTCTTCTGCATACACAGAACTTCCTCAAACCCCCTCGCCCTCCTCCTCCCCCAACAAGCCAGCACACCACATAAGCCTGCACTCAAAGGCCAAGGCACCACGGAACCAATCACATTCATCCTTTCTGTCCACACTGATCTGGATACACGGGCCCTGCTGTCAGATAGGGGTGGAACCGCACAGCTTTACCTCCTCCCAGCGATCTGTGTGAAGCCCTTTTCTCAGACACACTGCCAAACACACTGCACAGAGGGTGTTCAGAGGGTTAATCCCACTGCTTTCTGTTCATGGGGAATTTAATCAAATGAGCTCTGAGCTGATAACACATCCTGATCAGGTTAGGAGGGAAGATCACATTCACTTCCTGGAAGGTGAGAGACTGGGTGAGAGACAGCACACGCTCACGATGGACCCAATGATGCAGACGGGCCTCCGGGATTAAAGAAAAGGGTTCATCGACACCCCGCCCAGCCTGTATTTCCCCAGTTTGTTCCTGCCAACACAGGCCTGTGCAATCACCCCCCATCTTCAAACAAAAAATGAATCATATCCTCACACCCCGCCCAGGTATTACAGTAAACTGCTTTTACCTGAAGAAATAAATGACAGGAAATCATCATATTTCCAATACCCAGACCAACAGTTATTCCTCCCGCTATATTTACATAGGACACACCTCCCCATGTTTATGCCAACTGCACTCACAGGTCCTAATTATATTTCACTGTGATAATGTATAGAGGTGGAGTGGACCAAGGCTCTCTGTCAGCCTACTCAAGAACAGCTTAACAGATACTTCAGCAGTCATTCATACAGCTTTCTTACGTTCATCTTCATAATCCAGTCGGTAAAAAAAAGTTTTGGGCAAACTTTACAATCAACAGATGAGGATGATAAAAGGGAAGGCAAAATGGTGCGGGTGCCTTTTCAAGTTTAACGGGAATCAGTTTGAAGCTATAATTACAATAGGGTTTTAACTGAGAAAATAAAGGGTTTCGTTTAGAATAGGAGACAGATGCCCAGGGTTCAGACTGTGTGTTCTGGGTCCATCAGCAGCATTCCACACATACAATAATCAGCCTTTACTGTCAGCCTGGCAGGGCTCTCTGGTCTCCTGTAGTTTCATCACATACATTTATACACTAAAACCAAGCCATTGGACTCTTGACCAGTGTAAAAAAAGCAGACAGACAGACAGACACATGCACAGACACACGCATGCATGCACACATGCGCACGCCCGCACACACACACACCCGTGTGTATGGTTGTGTTCGCATGGGGGGGTGGGGCGTTTGGTGGTTCATGGAAGACTGAAAAGAGAGGGTGGGCTCAGTTAAAGATGAGATCACCATGCCCCCCTCCCCCCCTCAAAAAAAAACTAACAAAAAAAACACCAGTTTATCCCAAAGGATTCACCACAAAGGAGGAATGGACTGAATTGAATCAAGATGTGAGGGACAATCAGAGGGTCTCCGCTGAGCATCGGCTCTGAGCGTCCGGCTCCCACATCTGATGATGATTAAGCTGCGGAAGGGGGAAGTGAGTGTGCTCCCTCCGACATCACTTCCTGTCCCCCTGGGGCAGCCACCAAAAACTCAAACAGAGGTTGAGGAATGTTCCACTCGTTTTCTGGAATGTCCCACACAGCTATATGTCATAAAAGATGCAGTGTGCTCGAGGCTTTTTTTTAAACCTCATTTCAGTAGCATGATTTAAATCCTTTTTTACAAGATAAAAATAGCTGTGTCATGAAATAATATGCAATGGTATTCTTTCAAACTGCACAGAGATGCTAGCTTTTCTTACAGCCTGAAGCACCAGTTTTGAGAGCAGAGCCACAAATTAAATGTTTCCGTCTCTCGACATGCAGACGAAAACACACAGGAAAGACAGGCCGATCTAAGGCCTGACTGGGCATGTGTCTGGAGCCCTGCCAGACGAGGGAGACAGAGGCGAGAGACAGACAGAGAGGAACTGAAAGCAGAGCTCGGGCACGGAAGGACTCCTTTTCACCAGCGGGAAGCAGGAAGTAAACGCTTCATTTGGAATTCTGAAAGGGACGCGGATGTGCTAACCCGCTAACCTGACGCCGAGGGCCAGGCGAATCAGCACAAAGGCCTTCTCTTTCTGCTGCCCCCCAGGGTAAACCGCAGGTAGGCAATTAAACCCAATTACACCGACTTACTTTATTAGAGGAACACTCACTGCCAAAAAAAAAAAGAAATGGCCTCAAGAAAATTTCTAAATCAGCCAGTCATGCCCCCCCCCCACCCTTCCGGAAGAAGAGAAGCTCACAGCAACAAGCAACAAGCAAAACTTTTGTCTGCCATTGAAGCTTGACTGATAAATCCAATTTATTCCAAGAAATCTTGAGCCCCAACTAATTTTACCCATTAGTATTAAAATGCCCTGTAAGATTGTAATACAAGTCCATAAAGCAATCACTAGCTTCTGTGCTGCCTCCAGCAGATTACTCTTGAAGACAGGAAGTCTCTCTAACAATATAAAACACAGTGGGTGTGCGGCCAATGACAGATTAATCCGTGCCGCAGCCTGTTATAAACACAACCCCCGCACTTCAGATGCTTGTGGGGTTTCTCTGGTGAGGGGTGGGGAGAGAAGGGCATTGTGGGAACCCCCCCACCCATTTTTAAATAAAACTCCAGTTTTCAAGCGGCTTCCTACAGTGACGGTCTGTTTTCTCACACCAACACAAACCTCAGCCGTCGCAGTCCACAGGGATTGATCATTTTTAAGTCTGCACTATCCAACTGGTGTCGGAATGCAGTCCATCAAAGACAGAACCATGGCCCAAGAGTGCTCTCCACTGGGTCACCACACCCTGTTCTCCTAGGACAAGACCAGAACCAGAACCCATACTGGCCTAGGATGCCTGTTGGCAGGGATAACATCATAGGCCTAAGATGGCTGACACCATCCCTTTCTGCAATATGCAATGTGACTTGTAGCATGTTGTGTATATACGCTCCTTGTTTATACAGCTTGTAGCATATAGCTATATACACAAGGAGCACATGAACAAGCTTCAGCTGCAATACTGCCTGCGTGGGTGGCGTCGCAATGCCATAACACAGTACTGCATGCACTTCCCAACAGACAAATTATTTTTTTTAAGTCAAATATTTAAACAATATTTGTATATTTGTATGACAACAGTTTAAGCAAGCAGATTACACTGGACATCCATTTTGGTGAGACCTTAGGAATTTGTTCTGTAAACCCATCGAAGGGTGGCAACCACGACACATCATTTTCTGATTTCATTCCAAAAGTTAAAAATATGGTTAATTTTTCTCATTGCTTTCATAACTGATGAATGAAAACTCCCCTAATCTGTAAACTGATTTTACTTCACCCAGAAAGATGAACAAGTCTTAATTTCCATCAATTATACAAACAAGCCTTTCCATCTATCCACTGAACCCATTTTTATTTTCCCTCTTCCCCTTCCAATTTTTGCCTTTTCTGATCTTGTCTTATCCTCAGAAAAACCAAACAAGGCCGCCCCCTCAAGGAACAAGAGTTCACGGCCTTCCCACACACTCTGCCCAAAGCCAGCTCTTTCCTTAAAAGGAGAAGATTCCAAAGCCTGAACTGGGAGCCCCTATCGAAGCAACGGAATCACACAAAAAAAACCTTTATTCACCTTTATTCACACAGCCTTTGTAAACCCTGCGTCAAGAAAATCTGCCTTGTTAGCTGCACGTATGGCATTGTAATGAGGCCTTCATGTGCAATGGGCCCAGTGACTTCTCAGCTACCACTCCTGTCCCCAAAGGCACATTTATTTGTCAATATACCAGTGAGTTTGAGTTCACTCATTAGGTTCATCTGACCTACAGCTAAGATATGTTAGCGAAAATGCATCAGGTACATCTGACCTACAGCTAAGGTCAGTGGCAATGTGATTTTAGTTCCTTGTTCAGGATTTCAAACAGAACTCCTGCCCCTTTTCTATCCAATGTTAATCATTTCCATTATCCCACAGCAAAAGGCTGAAATATTGGCATCAATTAGGCTGACAGTCGAATGAAGAGCACCAGCCTCACTTTGCCCTGAAAGCCACTTGCAGGCTGTCATTGGCCGTTATAATTCCCTTCACACCTACCCATCGATCCTGGCCAACCCGCTGGAGGGAGACATCAATAATTCAACCACTGGGGTCAACAGAACACAGGCAGTGTATCTGTGGTGACTAATTCGACAAGGTGAGTCTGAGCCACCCGCGAGGCGCTATGGAAACGCATCACTGTGACTCACGGCGAGGGCTCTCAGAACAAACCCGCGCACTGAAACTTTCCAAATGATTGGTGTTACAAAAATGTTTTTTTCTAAATGTGACAACAAAAAAAAACCTGAATAGCAAATGTGTTTTGTAAGCTTCCAGCTACATCTAGAAATGGTCAATTCTGAATGAGCCATATCTGGAACACAAAAATCACAACCACAGCATATCTGGTAGCTCTGCCATTTTGGCATATCAGTGACCTAACATATCATTCTGTTTAAACCAATTCAGGTCCCCCAATTTTACTGTTTTCAGAATTTATTTTTAGAGCTGATTTAACCATCTAACTAATTTTTCTATTAATCTGGGTATGTCCAGTAATATCTGCAGGCCTGTATGATGACTATATGTTAGATTATGAGTGCCAGCAAGGCAGCCATCTGACTGCTCCATGATCAGAAAAACACAAAATGGTCAAATGGCCAAAAATTCTATATTGTTAAAAAAAGACAGAATTATGCTAAAAATGTCCATAAACTGCCCACATTTCATATCCACTCGTTTGATAAAATGTTATTACACAAATATTAAGACTGCCCACATTTCCAGTCTCCAAATGTTACTAGTCAAAAGTAATCTTGGATGGAAAAAGATTAAAAATCACTTTGCTGATAAAAGAAAAAAAAAGGCAAAACCACAAAGGCTGCATGTCGACACTTACAGTTGCTCAACACATTTCTGCATGATGAAGAGATTAACCATCAATAAGGAAATCATTAGAAATACACTTTTTGTGAAACATTTTCCACAGCCCATTGTTCTTTTTTAAACCTGAGGTGAAACGAAATGACAGATAACCAGTGGGCGTTTCCCGTAGACAACGCTCTCTCACTCTTTCTCTCGCTCAGAGACAAGTGGAAATGAATAGCTGTAGAAAAAAAGACGTGGGACATCATTTGCTGCATGAAACAAGCAGCTGCGACAGCATTTCAGCCAGCAAGCCAGTCATAAACCTGGAGACGCTGCTGCAGACAACAGGACACACTCAATCTATTGTCTGTTATCATAATTGCACATTTCAGTGCATGAAGTACAGATACAGAACAGATACCACCCAGCTGGCCTCGCTTTGGCATGTATACACTTTTGACATTCCATATTTGAAATGACAACTGAGCCAAAAAAAAAAAAAGCTAAAGCATGCAGTAGACTACAGTATATCTGGAAGGAAAACAATCTCTAAAGAAATGACAGAGGAGCTAAAATTCTTTACAAGGTTGAATGCATACAAAACTTGTAGCACTGCTATCCTTGCTTCTGAGACTCGTATTATTTACTTGGTTTCAACCAATACAACCCAATTCCTGCTTTGAAGGTAGGACATGACACATTACAATTTAGACAACAAAAAAAAAAGTTATGACTTGTTCAGCGTCTTTGGGACAAATTCAGGTTAACATTGTTATGAGATTTAGAGAATACAAAGGACATTTTACATCAGAATACCGGTGAGGAGTAAACCTCCCATCCCATACAATCGTGTCTCGCCCCCCTCAATCAATTAGCCTGTACCACACCATCAGGACTCTACCTTCCTGTCAAACTGTGCTGGCAGAGGTCAACACTGAGCAGGAAGTTAAATGGGTCAATCGCTCTGTGGCCCTTCCTGGGACACAGTTTTTGTTTTTTTTTCTTCTTTCATGTTTTTTTTTTATTTACTTTTTAAAATTTTTATTCCCAGTGGTGTAACTCCAAACTCGCAGTTTGAGGATAAGTGGAAATGCTTTTAACAGCTGCTGGTGTACACTTCCCCCCCCTTGCCCCACCGTGGAGCCTCCACAGCACTGTAAACTCCGGACACAGCCAGCGCGGGATCCTATTACCAGCCGGCTCACTTCCTCCATGACCCATCCGCTAGCGCTCCCGCACACCCAGCCGCCCGGGCGCTGGCCCGGAAATGAAATGCCCTGATGAAGCCCCCGAGCCAGCAGGACAGGGAAAGTGCAATAAGGCTCTGACTGTGGAAAGAATGTCATTAACGAGCTGAGAACAAGAGAGCGAGCAAGCGAGAGAGAGGGAGAGCGAGAGACCCTATCAGGGATAGATAATCGCCAGCTGCCGGGCCTCTCCCTCTCTCCCTCTCTCTCTCGCTCTCTCTGACAGAGTTTCAGGAAAGATGTGCTTTTCTGTGGCAGCGGTAACACTGGGCTTCCCTCTGGCACACACAGGGGATGTTCGGAGTGCACTGGGCTGGGACAGGATGCAGCACAACAGTGCCTTGTTACCCTGAACAGAGTCACTCCGTCAGCCCATAGCCCGGCTCTATTAAAGCCCACCATTACTGCCTGTTCAAGGTTGCCTCTTCTCAACAAATTTCCCTCACGTTTGTTTGGCCAGAACACCAGATAAATGGCGTAATTCTTGGTTAAGCATGACTTTGTTCCCCTGTGGTGTGACTGCTGGTTACTGCTTACATACCACATTGTCTGCATAGAAAAAAGCATATGCTATGTTTAATATGGAAAAAAAAACCCCATTATAAACAGCTCCAGCACAGATGGCAGAACACACCATATCCCTACCACAGATAGAGCAACTTTATTATTATTCAGTAAGATCAGTAAAGTTCAATTTAATAAGTTGCGAAAACAAAGTCAGGGTGGGGGGGAATCAATTTTGGAGACCTATTATAAAAAGACCTCAACATAAAATTGATGTGGCTAGAAAAATGAAATGATTTACTCTTAAACAAAGCCCCTGAATTGAGACATGCTAAAAATCTGTCAGCTGCAACAGCTTATTGCTGTATTTTAAATGAACAAAAAAGCTTAATTTCCTTTCGGCCTATTATGTATTGCAACAGCGTTCCATTCATACTGTAGTCTACTATAAATAACGGGTGGTCATTATATAATAGCTACCAGCTTCCTGTACAAGGTCTTCCTCACGTCCCAATGTCAGCCTACCGGTAACAGCCAGATCACTGTGTGTGTGTGCTCGCTAGTGTCTGTCTGCTCTGAGCGTGGCGTTGCAGAAATATTCTATGCAGCTGGTGCTCATATCAAAACTGTTAAAAGGTGTGTGTGTGTGTGTGTGTACGTGGCGAGCTAAATCTATTATCGTATAAACTATAAAACAAAGCCTTTCAGTCGCTGTTTTTCCTCGGCTATGTTTCAACCAAAAAAAACAAAACAAAAAACGATGAAATGCACAAGCAAAAGTGCTGTCTTGCCTTATCTGAATCAGTTCCTGGGCGAAGTGCGGATGTCAGAAATGACTGAGTCGACGTAACAACGTACCGAATGACAAGGCATCACAGAACCCCATGAGAAAAATGTGCGCATTTATTTCAGAGTTAGCTAGAGTCCAGCAGTGAAGGCGTTAAAGTACTTCGACCGCTGCTTCAACAACAAAACGCAAAGGAACACGAAACACTTCCTTTGCGCATGAATAACTTATCGATATTTGTTATGAATTAATCTCGAAAAAGGCAAACATATAACTTAATCTTGAACGGAAATAATGTTGCCAAACGAAGGAATATCAAATCTTCCTCGTGCTAGCTTTTGACTGTAGGCCGGAGAACCTGCATTTAGTGAACTTTCACACCGTTCATATACTGGCATTTACGAACGTGTTATATACGTTTCTATACGTATCACCACCATACACGCGCATTTATCAAGTTAGTCTGATATGTGGCCTAGGACCTATTAAATGGTATGGGTCCGTCATTTGGGTAAGTGTGAGTACGGGGGGAATCAGCTATGTCGCAACAATTTAACCATTAAAGCAACTTTGACACCATATTACACATACGGAAAAAAGACAACGGCAATCGGATCCTGAAATTTTAGTAAATCGGTCTAATAGCATATTTGTCATAAGATAGGTAAGACGCAGCTAGCTAGATACACATTTACATTCAAACGATACATTTAAAACGTTACCTGCTCTTCTTCTGCCGACAAACTGGCCATTCCTCGCTGTCGTTCTTCCGATTCAGTCTTATCCTTTTCAGTGTACGCGTGTTGCTTTTCTATTAAATGGTCTAATAAAAGTCGTTTGCCTCGGTCGTAAAATAAAACAAAGGGATGCTACAATTCGCTGCAAAATATGTAGGCTAATTATACAACCCAGATACTGTAAACAGTTCAGCCAACTACGTAACTATCGATACGAACCAATTACAATAAAACATGCGATATATAAAGTAAAACACATTTTTCTTCAGTCTTTATACTGTCCAGAGAAACAAAACCTCTACGGTTGTCTATAGTATGTTCTGAGAACGCAATCTGGCAGCATTTTAAAGACACCTTTACAGTCTTGGTTGCTTGACCGTCATATTCTTCTACGACGGATGATCGCGACTAAAATAGTTAGCATCATATTAATTTGCTGGTCTTCAGTACTCTACTATAGGCTAAAACGGCAAGTTCGGAAGCATTCCTTCGTCGCTGACTTGAAATCTTTTAATTCCGCTGTTGCTTATTTCTTCAAAAGCAAAGACCTCAGTCACTGAACGCCAGCCCCAAAACTTCCCCCTGCTGGCTACAATTAAACACAGCAGCGTAAAACTGCAAGGCTCACACGACAAGAGCTCCCCCTTCATTCATAAAAACGACAAGCGCGCACACACACACACACACAATTCCATTACTAGCTCCATTACCAACTTCGTCACGCGCGCCTATACAAAGTACTGCACAGTTCCCCAAGCATTATTGGATGTCTCAAAAGCACACTGATGATTAAATTAACGACCTCCTCACTTCCAGTAACCATTTAGAACCTTAAATGGCTCTGTCATATATTCCTATGTGTGTGTGATAATGAAAACGAAATTAAAACATAGTATGGACTCCTTCAAGAAGACAGGACAAACGCAAGTTCCAGATTTCTCACGTAGCCTATGGAAACACGGGTATCACTGGATATTGCATTTCATAATGCTATGGTTTTCAGTTTTGAAACCTTTTCACAGACACATGAAAACCGTCGACGTTTCAAATGTAACAAAAATCGACTCAAACGTCACTTCTTCCCTTGCTGAATCCATTCATTTATAAAAGGTGTTGCCAATGGCAACGGCAGTCGCCATGGAAGGAGCGTGCACAGTTCTTAAAATAAGTCACCTTTAAAATCTGTTTCTGCCAGCCTCGATCAAACATAGCTACAGCACCATTCACGAATTAATCAAAAATAGATCCGCCCCAACGATTATTTCGATGCTTTGGCTAAACTGAAGGAATAAACATTAGCTATCGACATGTGGGCTGTCGGCATGTATCTCTGGACGGCTTGTGACCAGCAAATCAGTATTCATCACCAGCTTTGATACATACGCCTTTCAGGACTTATGAAATGAAATAACTAATTTCATCGATGAAAATATTTTAGCATCGTTAAATAAAACTACTGACAATAATTATTCAATAATTATTACTACTACTACTTCTACTGCTGCTACTACTACTACTACTAATAAGAATAGTAATAATAATTGGCAGACTTATCCAAAACCATTTACATCACTGACATTGCATGATCACGACCGATAAGAATCAATATATTCATAGGTACAGAACATCTACCATCTACAGTTATATCATGGGGGGGGGGGGGGGGCAACAAATGCATTGCAACAGACTGATACCAGAATGTTGAATGGGGCCCTGCTCTGTAACTGCACAGATCAACAGAAAACTGTCAATCACTAGGGGAGACCCATTCTGCCTGGTTCATCTATGGAGTTCAGTTAGCTGGTGTAATTGAGGGAGCCATTAAGGAGCTACGGCAACATTGAATGGACTGATTCAGTAGCAGGATTAGCAAAGTTCAATGCCACTGTTTCCTCGAGTGACACCTTTAGCATTATTAAGACACTGGACAAAGTCACCAGGAAATCAATTAGCCTAAATTTAGTGTTCCCACACCAACATGCACTTCAAAACCTCAGTACATTTTCTTAGTTTAAAGTATAGTGGCCTATGTCAGGAGAAAACAACTTGGTTGGAAATCAGCTAAGAGAAGTTTTAAAATAACAATAGATTTCCTGGCAGTGGGGCTTACCTCATCATGTCATCTGGGACAAAGTGATTGACAGGCTCAGGGTCTGCCCACCTTCTGTCTCAGGCCCTGACAAAAGAGCGCCATGCAGGCCCCTGTGTGGCCCCTATTGTTCTCATGCATCAATGGGCTGCAGTAAGTCCTGCGTGACATCACCCAGGAAAAATCTCAGGGCAATACAACACATTCACCGCGAGGCAAAAAGTCTTCTGCTGCAGACAGTCAGAACAACATGACCCCGGCGTGCTGACTGCCACCAAGCTGGCCTGTGCTGGCTAATTAAAGAGCCTGGTTAGCGAAGCGCGCACAGTCCCTGGGATTTAATTTGGCTGGATCCCCTGGCCTGCATTCCCCTCACATCCAGCACCGAGCTCATTAAGGACAATGCTTTGCAGAGACCACTCAAGCAAAGATGCTGTTAACGCTGGATTGTATTGAGCTTCCCGTCTCTTTGTAAATCATGCTACGTGCTCTTACGTTTCTGAGGGGATACCATTAAAAAATAGTGTTATTTTGGCTGCCCTCTCTCACTCCCTCTCGAGTAAAATAAAAGAACCTTCAGTTAAAAGACCATTTTATTTGAGGAACTTGTATATAATGGTCTATTCTATTTTTGATTCATCTTTGGTTGCCATTTAGAAATGTGTTTATTGATTTTTACTTGTAAAAGTAACATTCTACAGAGTCATAGATTGCATATTTTGAGAACTGTAGTGTTGATATCCCATGGTAATTGATAAGTGTGTAGGTCCAGTTTAATTGTGATCTGTAAAAAGGATGAATTATTTCAGCTGTCAAGCAGCTTTTACTGCTTATAAAGACAAATATTCTTTCATTTATACACAGTAGTCATTTACATAGATGTTTAATGATGAGATGTTAATTTGTACTTAACAGAGAGAAAGAGAGAAAGATGTGTGTGTAGGTCAGTGATCTTCATTGCTGGTCCTGGTGGGCCACAAGGTCTGCTGGTTTTTGTTTTTGGCTAAATACCTAAGAAACCAGGTGATGTGAGTTGACTGTGTAATTGACTGCTTTAATTTATCAATTAAGTGCAGAGTAACAACAAAAACCAACAGACCCCGCGGCCCACCAGGACCAGCAATGAAGATCACTATTGTAATTCTAGTGAGATGCACAATGCCCTTTCCTCCACTGAGCTGCGATAGGAGCAACAACAGGATGTTAGAAAACAAGGTTGCGAAATCTGTATAGGGGGCAGGATGTTTGAGCCAGAGTGGCGAGCAACAGAAGAACCCAATCTGAAATCCCTTACACAATATATGGGGGGGTGGGGGGCTCCCAATATATTTTGCCCCAGACTGGAGAATTCATAGCTGTGGCTCTGACCTGCCCCATCCCCTTTGGTATCTCCAACCTATCAGGGAAAGTCTTCATCAGTTCTCCTACAAGAGGGAGCTTGTGGATTGAAACAGGACAGGAATTGGCCAAACTCTGTTTAGGTGCTGATACTTACCATACTCACAAAGAGACAAGAATAAACACAACGGTATAAAAAAAAAACCATTTGATTTGGGTGGGGGCCCACAGACACAGGGTAATCCTTTTAAGGGGTGGGGACGTTTCTCAAGGTACAGAATTTCGAAAACTTCTAAAGGGCACTGTGATCATATACATTAAGAACTTTTGAGCAGCACAAAATTATTTAGTCAATATCAGTCTCAGGGTTTATCAGAGCTATTACAGTTCCGGGAAGTCTAGACCTACTAATGCACCATGGTAGAATATAGTCTCCCATTTATGACCTGATTGCCCATGTGAAAAAATAGTTATCTGAAGTATACTGCAGCGTGCGTCAGCACACTGGAAGTATAATTAAAGTTTATACAATTAAACATCACATATACTGAAGTATACTATGTTTTCACATGGGTGAGCATGTCCGACACAGCTTCGGTATAGGTTTACTCCCTGCAACATTAACTCTCAGTGACAAAGTTTAAACAAATACTAGTAACAGCAATGTGGAGCAGGGGTCAGGACACTCTTCTCTAGCGGCTATATTAACCTAAGTAACTACGGTAAATACCCAGTCATATTACAAACCAATACGGGATACATCAACAGTGTTTTGGCCCTCTGACACAGGAGGTCCACAGGGGGAAACTAGCACACCACTATGTAATACAATGCCCAGAAGGGATCACAGCACTGCTGGCACATGCTGAGATGGATGGCAACATGCTAAACCATATGCCCCCTGCCCTGAGACAGCGAAAGTGCCTTTTTGGCTGTCGCGATTAAAAAAAACTATTTACCACTGGTACCCATTTTTTTATTTTGAGTATATAGCTGCCCCCCCCCCCCACCCCCCCATGGCCTGGAAGCACTGCAGCAGGCTGCTTTTCATAAGCATTCAGGCCATTGGGGTTATAAAGAGATCTGCTTGGCTGCCTGGCTCACTCAGCCTCTTGCTTTAATGGGAGGCAGTGTGGAAAAGAGCGTGTAACTGAAAGCGTGACAAGCTGGGAAATGCTTTTTTTTGAGCTGACAGGTACATTCTGTTCCTGGAAAGCTACTGATGACTAACACACGCACAACATACTCTTTCTGACCGCACAAGTCGCAGCTTACTTTCAGTTGTATTTTTAGTCTTCTGTGCCCTTTATTTTTTTTCCCTTGAAGAAATTGTCTTTCGCAGTTCATCTTTAAAAAAAGTTGTTTCTGCACGCATTTAATTACTTTGGGTAAAAAACCACTTCAAAATGCAAATGAAAATGCAAATTTCAGCCTCATCTTACAGTAACTCAGAAAAAGCAGATGTTTTGTGAATGTGGTTACTTTCATGTGTAAACAGTATGGGACTTGCTCAACGCTCAACATACAGTTTCCCCTTCACAGGAGTGGATACATTTTTTTCTTTTGTGAATTGTGGCAGAGTATAATATATCTGATAATATGTATACACTATACCCTGTCACATGCCAAAAACAAAATAAGTTGCCAGAAAGCAAAAAAGAAGCATCGCACACACAGTGCAAATTATTTTAAAGGTATTTTCCAACACCAAAAAAACTTTCGAACAGAAGGTACCCCTATGCCATGTCTCCTAAGGACAGAGTTGGAAAGCTCAGGGGCCAGAAAGTTCTGCCATGTTTTTTCCTCCACAATTGAACTCAGCTGATTTCACTACTTAGTTCTATCTCCTGGCTGAAGAATTGTGCTGATTCGCTAATCCGAAGGTTTGGAACAAAATACTGGGGAGGACTTTCTGAACCGGGATTTTCCACCTCTGCCTAGGGAGCGGTCATTCAAGTAATGTCAGGCAGGTCTTTGTTGGCAGGAGCGAACCATTTGATTGCCAGAACGTCCCCGAGGAAGACCATCGAGGCCTCTTTCCCAGCTGAGCAGGACAGAGGCCTGCAGACATGACATTGTTTACACCAGCTCTATCCACACCCATGCTCCTCGCATCAAAGTCAGCAGTCCTTTTCAACACCGATGTACCAACATAATGAGTAGCAGGCTATATCTGTGCAATGAAAGAGCAGATGGCTTATATAATCTATTTTGACTCCTTTAACAGGCACTCTTTTACAGACAGTATGGTTTAACGTCGACATCTTAGCATTTTAATTCATTGATGCTCTACGTGTACCCCTGGCCTTGTTTTTACTACTCATGACATGGCGGCCTATTACCGCAAGCCAGCCTCCCACAATAAATACATGAGGAACTACTGGTTGTCAATGCTGAATATTCACTAACATTTTACTTTAATATAAAACCAGCACACGGCTGCTCTATATATTATTCTGTAATAAGAAAAATGCTTTAAAGTGGATTCGCTACACAACTGAAAATGGTGCTGCTTTACCACAAGTTCGCAAGAAGTCATTAACATCTGTGCTAAAACAGATTACGTAATTTCTGAAAAATGATCTCAACAAATGCAATTACTGAACAATGTGTAAGTGACTACCAGGAGACTTATGGTTTATGCTTGCATGCAAATGTGCCACTCCAAACGTCAGCCTCCCACAATCACCAAGATATTGGGCCAGAACAAAAACTGCATTTAATGATTACTCACCACCAAAATGTGTGACACAAATCACTAGAGACAAAAGTTGTTTTAAGGGAGAAATCAAAACAAGAATATTTCAGGGTATGTCTGTTAAAACATTGAAGATTGCACACTGAAACACTAGCATGTGGTGGACTGAGTAACACATGCACACACTCACGTAAAACAGTTGCATGTGCATGCACGCACATACATTAATGATTTTTAATTAGTACCACATGATATCTGCTCACTGGTCTGGAAATGTGTGCACATCTGCTTGGATGGTATGAGATTATTTCCATTGCAACCAATTTCAGTATTTTATACATAATTGGTAAGCTGTAAAAATATTTTCTTTTAAAGTTCAATGGTAGAAACTCCAACAATATATTATATGCACTATATTTAAAGATAGATAATTTTATAAGCAAAGATAATAAACTACAAGAAAATAAATTTATTCTATTAGATTAAATTAGCTTGACTTTGGCTTAATCATTTTGACTGTTAATTAGTAGGCTACTCCTTATTTACCAATGGTCTGGTCCTCTGAGAAAAAGTTCCACAAAGAAAAAAGAACAACTACAAAAACAGTATTTATTCAAGATACAACCAAACAAACACTTAAAATAACCGATCGTTGATTATGGTCAGGGTTGTGTGTAAAATATGGTTATAAAATAACATGTTTAAAATATGGCACGCACACAATTTCATTCTGCAGATGTGTGCAGTCTGTCATTAGTTCACACTGTGAATGTATAGATCACACAGGAACAGAAACAGCATCCCCAAAGCACAGTGGTTTGAGCCAGGCCAGATCTTACAACAAGCAACTGTGTGTACAAATTGGAAGCCATCCACTGGAGGCTACACTAACTTGCTTCTTGTAAGACCCTTTAATTTTTGCACGCCTTAAGTGCTGTTCACATTCCCGGTTACACGGTGCACAATAAACAAAGCACATGATTTAAACTGCATTACAGAGCTGAACCTCAAAAGAGCTTCTGGTAGCAGGACTCCTAGCGCCTTCCAGCATTCCTGTCCCCTTGGCAGTTCATTACTCAGGGATTAGCTGCAGAGCTTCGGCTAATAAGTCCAGCAGCCAAATCACACCTAGCCATCTCTACCCTCAAACCCAAGCTTCCTGCGTAAACCGGGGGAGGGGAGAGCGAGGGGGCCGTCACATGGGCTGGGGCGTGTCCTCTGCGGGACACTCGGGGGTGGACAGGTGCTCCAGCTCGTAGCGGCCGCTCTGGTCGGCTGGACGCACCCCTGTGGAGCTCTTCTTGTGCTCCAGGATCTGCTGCATCTGGTGGCCGGCGTAGGCGGGCTTGGCGGTGAGGGAGCACTGCGGCACCTGGATGCCCAGGATGTCCGACACCATGTAGGGCCTCAGCCAGCCCACCAGTGGGGTGCTGCCGGGGGTGTAGTGGGTCTGCCCGTGGTAAAACAGAAGGCCGTCCACCTGTGGGGGGGAGCAGCCATGACAACAGTCACAACACGCAACCGTCATTTCTCACCCATCAGGGCTACGGCACCAAGGCCAGGGCAATCAATCCAAGAGTTACAGACAGAGGACAGTGGATGCTGCCACTGATTCTCTACAGTCACCAGATGATTAGCTTGTGTGCTCTGACCATTCCTCCCCCAGGAGGTTCTGGTCTGTAACACAAGTTTTATAAATAATTATGCACAGGCATTCCCAAAGGCAGACAATCCACCATCAGCGCTAATCTTGTTGCACTCCCCCTTCATGAATACCCAGCGGAAGCATCAAATTGTAAAGTTTTCACTTCGGCAACAGCAGAGTTGGAGCTCTGAGAGTTGGAGACTGTCTAGTAAAAATCTGCCATGTCACCCCAGGCTCAGTGACACAGGGAGCACAGTAAAACGTTCAGTGCTAAATCAACTACTCCTCTGTTAGAGATGAATAAGGATTAACAGTGAACTGAACTGTGAGCACGGGGTAGCAGGATGTGCCAGTTTGAGTCTGTACTGGGAACAGAAAGCCGGAGGTAGGTCTGGACACAGGCAGACACCCCCGCTGTGTAACTGGATCCTCTGCATATTGCCCTAGACGAGGGGGGGGGGGGGGAGGTGGCTGTTGGCAAGCAGATGTGAAATGCTAAGTAATGCAAGCGTAGGCTGCTTACTGTGAAGGTGTACTCCTGTGCCAGGGTCTGCTGGATGGACTCTGTGGTGCAGCCCACACTTTGCAGACTCAGGAATCGGTACTGTGGAGGTTAAAAAAAAATTACAATAAAATCCAAATCACAGCCACACTCCTCATGGTCACCAATACAGGCTCACAGCCACACCCTCACCATTAACGTAGGGTTACAACCACACCCGCAGTGTAACTAATGTATGATCACAACCACACCCTCATAGCTAATACAGGATCATACCCCCACCGTCAATGTAACTAATGTAGGATCATAACCCCACCCTCAATGTAACTAATGTACAATCTTAACCACACCCTCCTAACTAAAGTCAGACCATATCCTCACCTTCTATGTAACTACTCAAGGATCATAACCTCACTGCCAATGTAACTAATGTAGGATCAAAAGCACACCTCCAAGGAAACTAATGTAGGATCGTAACCACACTCACTAATACAGGATAATAACCATATCCTCACTGCAACAAATAAAGACACTTAAAACTAGCCTAGAAAGTTAGCCTAGCCTGGAGTGGCAGAGTGCATTGAGGGCTTAGAACTAGGCTTCTCTATCAAGTAATGTAAATTGTGGTTGCATCTACAGGCAAAGCACTCAGAGAATTAGAATCATTCTGGTTAAATACGGAGCTGTACAAACGTGTCGTACAAGAAATGTAAGCTCTTTAGCAGCTGGGAATGAGGGTGCCTGCCAAAGCAAATGAATAATGAATATTCCAGCGAGTAATGGCCACCCTTCAGTCATTTACAGGAAGTGATGAAGTGGCGAAGAACAGGCTGTGCAGAAGCAGGAAATGGCAGAAACGCCACGCGACCTCCAGGCTGTGAGGTAGACTGCGGGACAGCTGCACGAGGGGCAGCTACGCGCTGAGAAAGAAGAGGATGATGATGATGATGACAAAGCAGAGGAGGTAAGGACGGCAGGGAGGGGCTTACTGGATTACGCTTGACAATTTCCGACAACCCTTCCTCCTCCTGGACCTTAGACTGCAACCAGTAGAACCGAAATTCCGTCTGCAAATCGCGCAATAAAAAATGATCATAAAACCATAATCACACACAGAGCTAGAGACACCAGACAATTATGTAGCAGACAGCATTCCTAGAGCCGTGTCTGACTCCTTCAGCTAGACTGCAGTCAGCATGATCATTATCTTAAGCTTCAACGTTGGCATCTGCAGCAGTGATTTACACACCGATCCATTAAAAAGAAAAAAAAAAAATTGTTGACAGCGCACTGCTTGGAGAGTGGTGCCGGAAAACACAATCTAAATAATCAATAAAGAAATAAAATGTAAACCTGCACAGCCAGGCAAACTGGTTCATTCACAAAAACGAGTGAAATTTCAAGCTGACTAAAACAAATGAATGAATTTAAGGACAGATGTAGTAATTCAGTAATTCACATATAAATCCAGAGCTTTATTTTCCAATTTTTCCCCCCCAATTTAATAATGTCAAATATAAACATAAGTTCTTCAAACGTACCAGTCAAATATAATGTCCCATAAACTTTATAGTAATGTGCTATAGACACTGCATTTAACATTAAATAAGACACCTTAGTAAGCAATAAATAAATAAATAAAATACTCCTTGCACCATATGCTCCTACTCTTACCGGACAGTCATACACTGGATGGCCCCTCCAACACATGACGTCTAAGATGTAGAATGTTCGGTCCACTTCACTGTAGATGCAGTCCAGGATAGTGTAGTCTGTTACAGAAGAAACCGAGACCAAGCTCTGAGCTGTCAGCAGGGCTAAAGACGTGTCTGCTGTCATACCAAAAATATTCATGAATGGTCAACGGTTGGGTTGCCAGATAATTTTTGAATTGCCAAATATTTTACCTTTGCCCATTGCGGAGTTGTGCTTGTTTCCTCCTGGTAAGAGAGAGGGGAATCTGTTCACGCAGTACCCGCTTTTTGTGTACACTGCTGTGGACCCCTGAAATTACCCACCAAGAAGACATCAAACGGAACAGATTTTTACCAGAGGACAGCTGCTTGCGAAAAAGTATGTTAGCCAGCAAAATTCTCATTCAGATGCTGGGAATTAGGGTCAGTCATTTAAATCATTGCATTTCAGAGAATCAGATCATCTCCCCATGCCAGCCTTGAGAACAGTAATAGTACTTATCCAAGCTTTCTCATCACAATGGGAATTCAGAGAAATATGATGATGTAATGAAGTCACAATATGAAAGGGAGGAGGGTTTGAAAACCCCTTGGTGTCTTCTTTAACTTCCTTCATCATTTAGCTTTGGGTTTTAACAACTCAATCCACAATATTAAATAGATTACTGCATTACAGTTTTCAGTTTGTTTCTGAAAGGGCCACATCTAGTGTATGCATGCAGACAAATGTCGTGACTCATAACTAATGACATCATCATGACATTATTATGGTGCTTACAATGGCTGACATACAACTGGAAAAACTTTGATGTGCTCAAAATGGATGACACCTTGGGACAGGGACTGAAGCCATTATTCAGTAAAACCGCTTCCTGTTGAGTCTGTGGAGTTTCAAATTTACAACAGCCTGTGTTCTGTGATCTTTGAAAGTAGCAAGAAGAAAAAGATTCTTAAAGCAACAGAAGCAGTCTTGCTGAAAGATTTTAGCCAGAATTGAGAGAACAAAGCCGCATGTGTTTAGATTCAGTAGGGCCCCTGCTCACCTTGGAGGCGATGACCAGAGAGCGCTTTCCGACGGGACAGACCACCATCAGCCAATCGGTGCCCAGGTCAGGGGGCACCTCAACCAACCACTCTGAAAGCATGAGCTGAGGGGGGTGAGGGGGGTCAAAGTTCAATTTTACCCAGTGAATTCCTACCACAGCCATCCACAGAAAAGCACTGTGACTCACCATCAGTATCTCACTGTAAATACTCACTAATGAAAAACAACTCCCTGACTGTATTAGCAGGCTTAGCTTGTTTTGGTGATGCTCAGTGTCTGGCCCACCCAGTAAACAAATGGATCAACAATCCTCCCACCTGCCACTGCAAAGATAACCTAACCATACACTAAATGTCACATTTGTTTTTAAACACTCATTTGTAAGTAATGCATTAACTATAATAACGAATGTTTGTTTCTTTTTGCAGTACTTTTTAATGTTTTGCAGAGGGGCTTTTGATCTAAATATGAATACTTGCACATAATCCAATTGAAATGGTAGTGAAATCTAGCCTCCATATGGATACACATCATTCTCCACTTAGGTGTTAATATTTCTATAAAAACCGCTTGATAAACCTGAAGAACCCATTTCAGTGAGTGTGCATGCCCTCTTCTGGCCAGGTGAAACAATCCAACAAACACTCAAATGGTGCAGAACGTACAGAGAAATCAGCTGCAGTAATTAAAAAGCTGAAAATAATTCAAAAAGTACATACGTATATATTTTTCAGTTATCTACTTAACCTTTGTTTAAGTAGAGTAGCTGCATTGAGGTTGACACCTCTTTTGCAAATGAGCCCTGGTGCCTGTATATATTTGGACCGCGGGCAAAAACCAGAGTACCCAGAGGAAATCCACGCAAATGTTGCGCAGAGAGGATCCGGCCAGATGGGACTCGAACCCAGAACCTCTTTCTTGTGAGGCAACAGTGCTAACCACTGTACCACCTTGCCACCCAAATATAGATATGTATGACAAGCAGTCATCAAATTGTGGCAGGCAGGCAGGCAGCCTGTCAGGAATTCTGACCTGGTTGGCATAGTGTCTTGATAACCTCTTCCTCTGTTCGATCTCCATCCCTTCATCTTCCTCCTCCTTCTCCGCCTCCTTCTTGTCAACCTCTGCCTCCTCCTCCTCGCTATCAGCACCGGTCCAGTCCCCCTCCGCCAATCGCCGTGCGTGGTTGACATAATTCAGCCTTTTCCTGCACAAGGAAACACGCATGCACTAAAAATGGGAGCCAGAAGGAAAAGGAAGTGACACAAGAACAGAGCTTCGCATCCCTAACAGTACACTCAACGCAGTATACCTATTCACACATCGCATACAAAAGTCTCGTTCTGGGCTTGCATGCATTTTATTTTTTAAACGTAAAAATTAGGGAAAGCAAAACACTGTACAGTTACCTGTAAACAGACCAGAGTAGTCGACACTAAGACCAGACAGAAGTTGTGATTCAAACTACAGTAAACACATGAATTAACTATCTGTTCTAGGTGGGGTCCATTCTCAGCAAACAATGGACAAAATCCATTACATTCACCTTTATCTGCTCAAGTTCAAGAGAGAACAGTAAAGTTCATTATTATTTATTACAGACTCAGGCTTAACACAGCCTACAGGCTAAGGGCTTAACGCAGCATCAGTGTTGCCAACTATTTTCTATGGAAAGTAGCTAAGGCCTCCTCTAAAATTCGCTAGATGACGTCATACGTTAATTTGCATATGTATGATGTCACCACGTAATCATTTGCATATTTCAAAAAAAAAAGTATGTTAAGCCACGCACGGTAATAGGCATAGCGTAGGTTTTGTGTCTGCCTGCCTTCCAATGACGTTGGCCGAGCTGCGTAGTATCTGTTAGATCTGTAGAACATCTACTTCCGTGTAATTACAATGGCTGATTCTACATAGGTCAATCATTACTTTTATAAACGTGGGCAACGCTAGAGCGCTAGGAAAGGCAGACGTGACGTCATTCACAAATTGGTGAAAGGTGATGTTTGCTATTGCGCGACAACAAGAATGGAGGTTACCAAAGTTGCGAGAAATCGCCAAATTTGTCGCTTGTCGCTAGATAAGATTTTTAGTCGCTAGGGAAGGTCAAAAAGTCGCTAAATCTAGCGACAAAGTCGCTAAATTGGCAACACTGCACAGCATACAGGCTGAGGTTAACACAGCCTACAGACTGAGGGTTTAACGCAGCACACAGGCTCAGGGTTAAAGTAGTCCTCCGTGTGCAGAGGTTGTTGCCAATGTGTGGACCACTGTCTGCAGTGCTGTGCGTGAGGAGGCACAGGGCGTGGCACTGACGTCTTCTGCAGGTCCAGGAAGCGGCGGCGTCTCTCGCTCTGCTCCAGCACGCTGTACTTGCTCTTGTACTGGGCCAGGCGGGGGTGCGGAGCCGCCGTGCTGTTCGGCTCCCGGGAGACGGAGAAGCTGGCGCTCAAAGCCCGCGTGATGTCATCCATGGCGGCCCTACAAAACACACACATTCATTCCTCTGGCATCAGAGTTTAGTGCACCTTTAGGGAAAGGCACCTGGGATGTTCAAGAACTTCAAAGCACAGAAATGTCATTTTCACCTCTGACGTTTATCTCTTTCACCTCCAATCTCTCTCTCTCTCTCACTCACTGTGTGTGCACATGTGAATGATTAAAACCACAAGTACATAATCACACTTTCCCCGCAATATGGAGATTACTGCAGAATATACAAAAGACATGCAAGAGTGTAACCTGATAGCAGCAGCACATACTAAAAACATACACATGCTGAACACGTGAAACCAGTTCCAGTAATGGTGCAAGTATCACAGCAAGCAAAAAAAAAAAAGGATAGGATGCCCACAGCCTTACGCTCAACCCTTCCCACACATTGTCCAGTCAGTGCTTGTTGCTTTCTTGAAAATCTGCCCTGAAATATTTGAATTCATTGACATTCAAGTTTGCACAAAGCCTCTTCAACCAAATGGTAGGAGAGACCATTGCTTCTTTTGGGTAAAAAAATCAAACAAAAAACAGAATAAAATAAAAATAAAACAAAAAAGGGCACCACTGAATTCTGAACAATTGCAAGCCAATCCCAGTACATTGACCAAAAAATGCATTGCCCTGACGATTTGACAAATTAATGTACATTATTTCTTTGTTCAAACATATTAAACGGCCATTTTGTGGGTCAATACAACTGCATCAGAAAATGCATCCACTCTGAATTGTGTATATTTGGTGTTTAGTGCCATCTTAACACGTAGTATTGCTGAGTAATCTTTTTACATTCTGCCTAAACTCTACTCCTACTCAGTTTTTCAAGTCTCTCTTGCACAAGAGAATTTAATATCAATCTGACTAAAATGGTTTTGTTATTTTTTATTAAATAAAATAAAAGGTTCATAAATTAAGGCCTGAATTGTACAGGGGAAATTGTCGACTGCGAGAGGCAACATGCATTACATGGGCCCCTATACTGCTAGATTAGCCCTCCACGCTTTGTGGCACATTTTCACATAAGGGTCACAAGTTCATAAATGTAATGCAGTGCTTAGATAAAAAGCGGTTGGAAACACGCGGGAGCTCGTATTATGCAGCCAGCTTCCATTGAACAGACAGCAAGGTAGCTCGCTTGCCAACTAATAAACTGTACTAATTGTACAGTGAATCGCCAAGCTATGCCCAAGGACAATACGTTTAACTTTCAAATTTATATATTTGATAAACCAGTACTGTTAACATAATTCACCATCTAGCTAGCGTTATGTGGTTAGATACCTACTGGCAGGATGCTAACGTACACGTAGCTTGCTAGTTAGCTGGATATCGTTATGATTAAATGTGCAGCTACCCAATACTGTGTAGCGAAAATCTACAGAACGTTAAAAAGCATAATCCACAATAGATCCGCTGACTTTTGGCAAGATGGTTTGCCAGCTCGCTTAACGGTATGATGTATCGCAATTTGCAAGAACTGTCAACTGATACTAGGCAAGGGAAATCAAACTAGCTACCGAGCTAGCATGTCGTGATTATATAAGTAGTTCGCTAGACTATCAGGCTCATGACTAAAATAAACAATAACTAAACTAGACTAACATTTACCTAAATTAATGTTAAAAATATATTCTAGCGCATTAATACAACTTTTCTAACGTTTACCTCAAGAGAGTGCAGTGTCAATGAATCGTGAAGGAAACGTTTTGATGGTAGTCACGTACCTACATGAACTCACACGGAGTTTCTTAAGGGCTCAAGATTCTTTTGCTGGACGACCAGTTTATTTCCCTGTGTTATGGCCGCTGTGTCAAAACCAAAACAAAGTAGAGACACTGGCCTAAACAGTAAAGAGTGAACTGTTCTTACAAAAAAGACAATTCTGCGACGTGGATCTTTAATATTTCCATAGTAGTTATTGTCTAACTAAATTAATAATTCATTGATACCAATGGAAATGCATGGATTATTGATCTTTTAAAGATTACAATATTTATTTAGCCTGCCTATTGTTTCATCGGGCAAACCACTAATCTAGTATGCCAATTCCTGAAAGAAAAAGAATAGCCTATATACAATAAGGTATAAGATAATGCAATCGTTTAGATTGCATTGACTGAAATAAGCGTTAACTGTCTAAATTGATTTGACAAGATCCAATGCTTTACTAGAAATTTGAAAAAAGCCTGGTGCAAATGGTCCCATTTAAAAATAAAAAAAGTCCCACCAGACGTTTCATAATAACCATCGTCAATATACAGACGTGTTCCTTCATAGCCTCAAGGGGGCAGCATAGAGCCGCATTCTTTTATTTTAAAGAAAGGGGGAATTCTTCAATAAAAAAACTTTCCTCGATTGTCTATGCTAACACGTCATGGAAAGAGTCTACATTGTTACTGAGCAGGCGACAGAAAATAACACGAGATCATAAGACACAACTGTTTTCATTAAATAGCTGTGGGTCACTTTGACACGATAAAGCATATTGTGATCATTGCATCAGGGACCACGTTAAGGACCAGCGAGCGATTCAGCTAAATATATTTCGCCTTAAAATGGGGCAAGATTTAAAAGGAATGTGGACCAAACCCACAATGCACTAGGACATTATCATTACTCATCTCTCCTCAGAATGCCTCTCCTCTCTCCTCCCCGGGCACTCTGTCTTTGTGCTGTAACGAAATGTTGAGATAATGTTTTGATCTCGTGTTTTCCTGTCAGCCAATGGGATGTACAACTAGCCTGTTTTTGAAGACTTTTATTTTTCTGTTTACAGGATTAGCGATCTACTCGCTTAAGAAAAGAGGGTCGACCAGGATTACAATAAATGTGCCGTCTTTGACCTTTTTATGGTGAAAATAACTTTTTTTATTAGCCGGTGCATCATTTCTTATCGTTGTTCTTTGGGGATTCTTCTTCTGTCTTTGGGATTTAAGGACAATAAGTGGAGCTACTCAGCTGCTTTTAAACTCTGTTTCACATTGAGGGTAAAATGCGGTAAATATTTGTACGAACACCGAAGTTAGAACGGTAATGTTTACAGGCAGTTAATGTTGTTATCATACACCCTAATATGAATAGGCTACATGCATTTCACATGAAAATGTCGCAGTTTTCTTATTTTATGCGATCACCTCATCATTAGCTGAAGCGAACGAGAGGACTGATCCATTCTGCATATGGATTTAGTCATGTGTTTATGAGAGGATAGCGTATTTAAAAAAATATATTCGACACATTGAATTGTCGTAAGTGATTTATTTATGCACAGTTTTATTGTCCCGACTGGAAGACGAAAGGCAAGGCTTTGGCAATTCACTTTTGCCATAGAACATTTAAGCCTTTATTAGGTCAGGTCATTAACGTACAAAATTAGTTTACATTGTATTGATCAGAAGGGGGAAAGTAGTTTTATTACAGATTGTTATTCTTTTACGGACGTCTAGAAAACAAAGCCATAGTCTACTTTAAAAAGAATACGCATATTGTGAATGTTTGTTTTACATCGTTCATAGTTGTGCTAGTTTTTATTTTGGTATTATACAGATAAACGGACCAAAGAACACAATTTACGTTGTATTTTAATTATTATTTAATTTTTATTTTAATGTACTGAGGGGACTGGTCTACATTTTAACCTGTGCGCACTGTTAAATTCAAAAGAGGTAACGCTCGGCAATTTACCAGTTCCTGTCTTGTGTTCACTATGGTAAACAAACACAGATCAAATTGCTTTGCAACCAGAAATTCCAATCTTTATTACAATATTACTGTTTGTTAGCTTTCTGTTATCGGTTGCTCAGTGTCATATGAAGAGCGGGTCATTAAAAATATATCAGTTGTCTTGCAACTTAATTTTCTAGGCAGGCCAAACAGGTGTTGACTGAGCCCCACTCGCTGCAGTTAGAGAAGTGGCTGACGAATTGCTGACGATGAGCTCAGCAATTATATAGAGAATTTATTAGCTAAATGTTAGTATTTGCATAGGGACAACAATGCAATGATCAATTTTTGGGGGGACGAAAGGGTCTGAATATCATTTTGATTACTGACATCAAACAGAGGAGTTTGTCAAAATGTCACTAAAAGCCAAGGCGCTTTACACATTCCAAAGTGAAAACAAAGAGGAAATCAGCATACAGGAGAATGAGGAACTGGTCATCTTTGACGAGAACTCGGTGGACGGATGGCTTCAGGGTGAGAACAGCCGGGGAGAGAAAGGCCTCTTCCCGGCCTCCTATGTGGAGATAATTAGGCCGCGTTCCAACTCCAACCTGACCGACTATTCCATGAGTCCTCCTGGTTCCCCAGGTAACGAGTCTTCCTACTTCCCCTCTGCTCCACACACGCCTTTACACATGCGGCCGAGCTACGACGACGATGACGATGATGACTGGGATGACTGGGATGACAGCTCCACGGTGGTGGAGGACGAGGATCCCCGGCGGGGTGTGGGGGCTAATGGACATGCCCACCACCAGAGCTCCTACAGCGGCAACCCCAATGTCCACTACCGCCCCCACAAGCCCCACATGGAGCGGCAGGACAGCATCTCCAGCTCTCGCAAGGGGAGCATGGTTGGACGCAACCTGAACCGCTTCTCCAGCTTCGTACGCTCAGGAGTGGAGGCCTTCGTGCTGGGTGATGTGCCCATGATGGCCAAGATCGCTGAGTCCTACACTATCGAAATGGGCTCCTGGGGGCCCCAGTGGAAGGAGAGCCCCCAGCCGTTCTCCTGCTCCATAGAGGACCCCACCAAGCAGACCAAGTTCAAGGGCATAAAGACCTACATCTCATATCGCGTGACGCCCAGCCACACAGGCCGGCCTGTGTACCGCCGCTACAAGCATTTTGACTGGCTGTACAACCGACTGCTGCACAAGTTCACGGTCATCTCTGTCCCCCACCTGCCCGAGAAGCAGGCCACAGGTCGCTTCGAGGAGGACTTCATTGAGAAGCGCAAGCGGCGGCTCATCCTATGGATGGACCACATGACCAGCCATCCGGTGCTCTCGCAGTATGAGGGCTTTGAGCACTTCTTGATGTGCGCCGACGACAAGCAGTGGAAGCTGGGAAAGCGGCGGGCAGAGAAGGACGAGATGGTGGGCGCGCACTTCATGCTCACCTTCCAGATTCCCAATGAGCACCAGGACCTGCAGGACGTAGAGGAGAGGGTGGACTCCTTCAAGGCCTTCGCCAAAAAGATGGACGACAGCGTGCTGCAGCTCACGCACGTGGCCTCCGAGCTGGTGCGCAAGCATCTGGGAGGCTTCCGGAAGGAGTTCCAGAAGCTGGGGAACGCCTTCCAGTCCATCAGCCAGGCATTCACTCTGGATCCTCCCCACTGCTCTGATGCCCTCAACACCGCCATATCGCACACAGGACGGACCTACGAGAACATCGGGGAGATGTTTGCCGAGCAACCGAAGTATGACCTGTTCCACATGCTGGACAAGCTGTCTCTCTACCAGGGTCTGCTCGCAAACTTCCCCGACATCATTCACCTGCAGAAAGGTAAACAAATTCAATAATATTTGTCCTGTCATTTTCAGTACCACCTGAAGGAACTCAAAGTAGGCCTACAGATAAACTCAAACTTTATATTTTATTCTTTCTTTACACTTAAACATACTGAGAATAAAAATAAATTAGACCTGGGGAATATTAAAATTTTCACTCATTCTGTCACCTACACAGTAGGGCAACCGGCCATGTTTTAGCATTTGTGTTACAAATACTGATATATACAGTTTGCCAGTTTGAGAGAGTGTAACCAGGTAAAAGATAACAGACAATTAATTCTTTGCCTCGCAGTCTGGAAAGAGGTGTCCTTGCAGCTTACATTTGTGAAGTTAAATTCCTTAATCGCTGTTGATTGAGACCGCAGCCAGGACCTCAAATTCCCTCATCCTTAGCATGTTTAGAAAATGCAAATACATGGGTCTGTTGGTGGGAGGCCAGGTCCTCTGGACCACCAACATTCAGGAAAGATGTTATCACATCAAAATATGTTGGTCAAACGTTAAATTTAGTGTTTTTCATAAAGGCTTTAACTGAAAATGTCACCTGGATAATGACTAAATGTGATGAATGGTGACATAAAACTTGGTTATGTAGGATGCTGGGCTAACTGCAACATAACTCACGATGACACTTGTTGTCACAAAGCAATCCAAATCAACCTGAAGGAAGTTAGTCTCCTTGACTCCTTTTACAATGACAGTAAATATCTCTCATTTAAAAAGTGCGCCACGCAGCTGTGTCACAATACATAACAGTGCTTCGTAATGAAAATGCCCTTTAAATAGTCTCACCTACTCTTGGCTTAAAAAATGACATGACCCTTGAGTCCCTCCATGATTCGTCATCTCCTGGACTCTGAGGTGATGTGCCTGACTGCACCACTTATGCTTTTGTTTAACATCTTATGACTTCCCACTCTACCAGAGTTATAATATATGTCTTACTTTCCTTCATGAAAAATTAGCTACTCCTTTTAGTAGCATATTACTGTACTGTGCACTGTCATGCATCCTGCATGCCAGCTGTGTGGCACACTTCTAATACAAGAGATATTTACTGTCATTGTAACAGGGGTTGAGAGGCCTAACTTCTCTTGGGTTGATTTGGATTGCTTCTTGACAATCCAAATGTGACATCATGAGTTACACTATGTCACAGTTAGCCTAGCATCCTACATTAGCATGCTTTATGTCACCATTTAGAATGTTTAGCATGTGGTTATGTCACATGGTGAACACCTTTGGCTGACATTGTTTTTATATACACTTATGGTTTGAAACTTTTTTTTTAATACTTGAGAACTTAACTAGTTTCTACATGACTGTGCTATTGTCTATGTACAGAGTGAGTTTGGTTTTATTAGAAGAGCACAAGGTCTACATTAGGGATGCACAATAAGATTATGGTCGTATTGATATTGTCTGGTAATATGTCCATAAACTAAGATTATGGCTGATGTAGGCTAATACATGCACCAGAGAGACAAGACAAGACATCTTGATAGAAGAACAGAATTTGATACAAAAGCTACCCAACTTTGGCATCTAGCTGCATAAGGTAACTAGCTAAAAGTAACTTACAGGTTCAACAGAAAACAGGCCAACTCCACAATGGTTTAAACTTCAGCTGACGCCACCGAAGAAAAGTAATGCAATCTGATCCCAAATCACAGGTTGTGTAGCCACGCCCACCCCTCCCCACACAGAACGGAGTGCCACGCCCAGAAACGCCCCAAACACATTTTAGAATAAGAAATACAGGTAAAGGGTGCACAAATTTAGCAAAACTAATTAAAGACATAGATTGCCAGTGCATCGTAGATATGGCACGCTTATTTTATAATATTTTGATGTAAAAATCCTGCATAGTCTGCCTTTAAAAACCGATTTTGTTTCCATAGTGTTGTGCCTTTCTTACGGACTATTCTACTTGACCTCTCAAGTAAATAGTTCAAACCCCACTGTTTGAGAGACACTGGTGCAGATGACTTATTGGGCATGATTCTGTGTGTTCAGCAGTACTCTTCATAAATATCATAAGGCAACGCAGTATGGTAGGACTATGAGGCATTTATTAACATAGAGGAAACAACAGGACCTATCCTTCCTCCGACATTAAATTACCCAAGGTGATTGTGGCCGCCTGTCACCATGGAGATGGCCATTAGCTTGCACCGGCTCTACAGTAGGTGTGAATGTTGGCTTAGGTTACATTAGAGTCATTATGCTAAACCTGTTTGGCTCCAAACAAGACAAATAAAAGCAAGAGTACTGTATTTTACTGTCAAGATAATGGCGCTAGGAATCTGTGGGCTTCGCAGTGCAGTTCCCATAAAGCACATATTTTTTTTATTCTGTCTTTCAAATGCCTGATAAGAAATGTTCACTTCATGGACTTGCTGCTTGCTGCTTTAGGTACAGATTTCAGCATCTGCCACATTATTCAGTTGCTTTCTGTTTGTATGGAAAGGCCAAACAAACACCTTTACATTCTTGTCTTGCGGAATTACCAGCATTATTATTTTTTTCTGTAAGGCTCAAAATAAATGCAGAACAGATTGGGTTCATTTTTTTTCCACAAACCTTATAGGGATTTTTTTTTGTTGATAATGTAGAACAAATGTCTGAGAGAATTACAGAAGACCAGATGGCCATTCCTGTCATTCTATTCTCTTTCAAAGTTTTCTGCAGCTTTAAATCATTCCCACATCCCTTAGTATTATTCTCACTGGTGGAAGACAACGTACATCATGTGACTGGATATCAGGGCCTTCTGATTGGTCTTTACACCATCCTCTGTTAGTTTATTTACAGCAACCTGACCACAGCAGAACCAATATTGTGCTTCTATATTAGTGCAAATACACATCCCAATTTGCCGTGCAGACCACTACATAATAAAATAACACATATTATGCTCAAGGGATGGGGGGCTGATATATTTATTCACTTAACAGGCACCATTATCCTGGGGGCCGTTCATTGCTTTGATGTCTTTTTTATTGTTATACAGGCAGATATTTACTGGATATTTACTGGTTTTCAGGTAAAGTATGTTGCTCAGGGGTATTACACACCCCTAATCTGATAGCCTTAAATCAAGTTCTCGCACCTCTACTCCACAAAGCTGGTTTTGTGAGTAGCAGTGAGGAATGAGAGTGGGCAGTGTCCTTCCCTGACCAAACCAGGTGAGATTCCAGAGACCACATCACTGGAACTACCTGATATGGTGTCTCATGTATATCTTCCTGAATGTTATGCCAAGGCTTCTTAAATAACCACTTTCTGGTGGTGAAATGAGTAACTGTTCACAAGTTTATCCAGCACCCAGTACAGTTATTAACACAGTTATTTAGAAAAAAATTAAAATAAATGAAGACATCATATATTATGGCTTTATACCAGACATGCCATTAGTACAATATGAATATATATAATATAAATGCACCATGCAATATAAATGATTGTGACAATGTCAAGGTTGTTTAAATCAGACACAGGTTACTTTAAACTGAAAGTTTAAAATAGGTTACTTATGAAATATGGAACTATAAACAAAGTATTCTTAAAAGGGGAAATATTGTTAAATAAGTTTATTTGGGGGACCTGACAGAACTCCTTCATGGGTCTCCAGGGGTCCCTACACCCCAGTTTAGAAAGGTGTTGTCCTGCACACTGTTCTGCTGAGGGGTGCAGATTTAGAACCTGGCAGGTAATTTTCTCCCTGCACTGTCTGGTCTCAGGGCCCAGCAGTCTCACATGAAAGGCTTTCCTCAGCTTAGTTACTCATCTACCTCCCCATCTGAACTGCTGTCCATCACAAAAATACACACACATGCTCGAAACCAGGGGTTCTCAAAGATTCAGAGCCCCCTGAACTCCTATTATTTACCACGTATGTGACCTGCCCTTAGCGATAAACACTTTAAAAAAAATTATTTATTACTTATTTACCTTTAAAAAAGGAAATGCAGTGTATGCCATACCTCCTCTCACTGAAATAGGAGCACACATGCCACTACAGCTCAGTGTCTGTTTTTAATTTCCCCGAGTGCAATGCTGTTCTGCAGCTGGGAGTGGGACTACGCTGCAGATCAGAATGAAACAGAATGAAAAATAAAATGGTCAGATTAGGTTAGGCAAGGTTATCAGTCCTACACTGTGCCAATGGATCACAACACTGGTCCTTGCAACCCACTGAGGGTAGATTTGACATGAATTTGGCTGGCTCATTATACCCCTTTCCCACTGTAGAGCTGGAACCAGGCTGGGTCATTGTGACACGTTGTCTACTGTGGAGTAGATATAGTGCAGAACAGTGTAATAAGCCAGTCTGGCTCCAGTGGAAAATAATCCAAATGAATGTGTTGCAGGGTTCTTGGCTCCGTCCTATAGATACTGTATGTTGTGCGATTTTTCTACATCTGTAGTCAAGGTGACTTAGTGCATATGATCAAAGCGGCCACTGTGAACCACCCTACATGTGACGGGGGTGGATGAAATCTTGGCACTGCCAGTTCTGAGTAAGCTGTAACTTCTCCCTGTTTCTCAGGGGAAATATGGGTGGTGCTGGGTGTTGCAATCTTAATCAAACAGCTGGCTTCACCTTCTGCGTTTCTTGGCGGGATCCGTCCATGCTTTCCTGGAATGTGGCTTTTTTTTTTTTTGCAGTGTCCTTTTGCAATCCACCTGTTCACACCCCACAGGCTCGACACGCCCACTGAAACCAGTTAGGGGAGCGGATCACCATACGGCTTGTCACCACCTGACAACAGAAAGGGAAACTAGAGTAACCTGTGCTTTGTGTAGCTCTCGCTGTTGCAACTTAGCCTACCTATCAGGATGTTAGGGGAGGACAGAGGTCAATCTCTTGGTAACCTGGGATTCTCTGATTAAAGCAAGGGCAGCTTCAAATAAATCTCATTTTTACACATTTCAGCTGTGATGTTATGCACGCATACATATTTTATTTTATTCTTTATTGGAACAGAAATATTTCTGGGATCGTGTGAGACCCTGCCGTCCTATTGGCTAGTGGCACCTGATACCTGGTTCTGCAGAGCTGCAGGGTCTGCTGGTGTATGCTGTTACTCAGCACTGAATTGATTTCTTTATTATACAATTAACTCACCTCACTTAGTTTGTAAAAAATCTGAATTGGTTGCTGATTTTAAGCAAAACCCTGCAACTTTACAGGACCAGGGATTGAGGATCACTGTCACAGTCTTTTCAGCTGTAGCAAAACAATAGCCTACTTTATATCTCAACCCTCTCATGTTTTTCACACAATCTGCAGGAAGATGCATACAAACAATGTACTTTGTGCGATGCTCAGGAGTTTAAAGTGATTTTTAGGTAAAAACATATCTGTCGCCTGCAGAGAACTATGGTGCCCGTTTTTGTCTGCTATTGGTTATTGTAACTGATATGCCCTTATGCCTCCTCGCTTTCCACTGTACTGTAATATTAATGTGCTCACCTGTACTGTTGAATACCAGTAGGTCATTTAAAGTCTAGTTTTTTTGGGAATTGTTTTTCAGTGTCCAAGGTCTACATTGCTTTCATTTACCAGTAGTGATTGTTAAATTAGCATTTGAATGTTTAGTTAAGATCATTCTAATCACATATTTGTGACCTCACCTTAAAGGGTTAATAATTCTAGGTAGGAGACCCTGATATGAAGCTTTGAACCCTAACGAACAGATCACTCTCACCCAGAATTTGCTGAGGCAAATATCTAAGGTGTAGTTTGCTGAAATTAAAAAGGGGTGGATCTCTTGCTGAAATCTTGCAGTGGCATGTTAAGGATTTCCCCCTGTTGCAGGTATGTGTGTATACTGAAAACAAACAGAGTAACCAGTATGGAGTCACTGTTACTATTAGGGAAATCACAACTAAAGAACAAAAGAACTTCAGCTTCTGTAAGCATCAGTAAAGAATGCTCGCTCGCAACTAGCTTGGCTGCTAAGTGGTTTACTTGCATGCAGTTTGATAGCCACAGGTTCAGTAATCTTGAACTAGTAGATGGGTAAATTCAGTTATGAGCACAAGCTATGCTGGACATGCAAATGTCAAGTCAAGGTTGTAACACAAGTAACTAAATCCAGCAGTCAACAGCAGGCCATCGATTTGTTGTGGAGGATAAGGTTTCAGTGCTCAATCGGGCAACTTTTCTTTAAAGAGAAACGACATCCATTACAACCCTGAAATGAAGGAGCCCACTGTGGGCGGGGCCTCTGTCGGTGTGTCTGGATCCATGTCTGTGAATTATCAATCAGGATCCTAGTGACTCAGCATTTGAACCAATACTACTTTTTTGCTAAAGAGGGAAAAGTGGATTTGCTGTTTGCAGTAGCTCTGCCCAGTGTAATGTCACAAAGCCTCACACTCCCACCCCTACTTTCCTGCCCTCTAAAACACAAACAAATTCAGAGTGACCCAAATTCTGACCCTTTATTTCCTTCTTAACAACACTTTAAGATTTATCTAATGGCTGACATGAGATTTGTAGCTCATTCACAAAATATGAAGAGGTGTGTCTCTCCCTGCAGATTAATGGCTAGTATGCATAGTATGCAATAGCATAATGTCATCTTCATTATGTAACTCCCCCATAATTGACTTATAGCTGAACGAATTCAGGACAGAACACTTAGAGGAAAGGGATGTGTAGGGTGGACCAGCATTTGGGTGGGGTTCAAGCTGTAGTACATAGGAGATTGATAATAAAAAGGTGAAGACAGAAATTAGTGGCTTTTGGCATTAAATCAAAATCCTCTTTATGGGCGTGTGTGCCAGCAGGTTCCTAAGACAAGCTTGGACAGCATATGTAGCTTTTTTGCCGGATGCTTTTAGTGTAAAGGCTATATCCAGGTATAGTCTGTCTTCCCGTCCTGTCCCTGCTAATGGGCTCTCTGAGGTCTGGAGCAGATCATTCAGATCTCTTTACTGACCGTGATAAAGAAAGGCATATTAAGGCTTGGTTATGATTGACTTTAGTATGTGTGTGCATGTGTGTGTATGTATGCATGTGAGTGTGTGTATGTGTGCATGTCTAACAGAGGCTTTTTAGTACCATATTGTGAGAACAAACTCTCAAAAGATTTTAATTTGAATCCTCCGTTATGCCTTTAATTAAAGCTGTTCAGCTAATAATGCCCGAATTTCATACTTTTGAGTGTGTAGCTACAGCAGATTGCCTCTCTGACATATTCTTGGTACAACCAACACCTCACACACAAAGCAGCACATTGTTCACAAGGCTTTTTCTACTGTCATATATATGTATTATAATTATATACCCATATAAACAACTGTGTACCAGTGGTATCCACCAGAGATCCGCTGGTGTCAGGCCTCAGTTGTTATTTCATATGATTTATGAGAGGTACAGATCAATATAAAGCCATTTTGCTTATCAGGGAAAGTGTGCTGCAGCTTTGAGAGCTGGTTTGCAGCTGCAGTGTTGTCTCTGGACCAGAAGCCCTTTCTCAGGGTGTTGCTGCAAATCAGTAGTGCTTCCTCTGACTGACACACTGCTTAAACAGCCTGAGAATGGGACCATGAAAACCCTGGCATCACTGGTGTGAAGACATGTATGCTGAAAACCAGTCTGTGCAGAAACTGGGTATGTTTGCAGTTATGAAGAAGGTAGTGTAGATTGTGTGGGTGGGTGGGTGGGTGGGTGGGGGGCGGGGGTCGGCGATGGCATCTTAATGGTTTCTCTGAAGTTTCATAGTTGCAGTCAAGTAATGTCACCACAGGTGTTCTTACAGACTCCCTCTCCCTGTCGTTAGAACAGAAAGCCTCTGACTGCAGGTCAGCTGAACACTCTGCAATTACAAATCTGAAATTAAAACAGTAAATTGTGTGTACACTGAAAGTTTTTGTAAAGATGAACAGGTAGATACATTTTTGTTTGTACTATGAATTGCAAAGAATATGACATAATTACACACTTGATGGTCCATGAAATTAGCAATAACTCGGTGAAACTTTGCTTTATACTACTGCAAACATTTTATAAAGTTAAGGTAAAGTTTAAAGCAAGAGAGCAACAGAGCTGAGAAAGGATGTTTTTTGACTTTTGGTCGTGTTTCTTGGCTCCTCCTTGGAGTTCATTAGCATGGCTCTCTGTACCCTCTTTTGAGGTCAGACCACAGTAATGCTGCCCAAATGTCACTACACTCTTCTGTGTGTTCCTATGGCTTTCAGTTTAACATTTTCATTGTTTTCAAGATGAAAGCTTTAGAGCCACTAACCCCATTACTGTTATGTTCCGGTCTGATTGGTGCAGTTTGGGGTTGGTCACATTTTTTATAGAGGCTTAAATTAGAAATTTAATTCTTTGTTGTATAAAATTCCATTGACATTGTGCTTTATTGCAGATATAACTTGCCTGGGTTTTCCAGCAAGCGAGTCAATAGGAATGAAAGATTTTGTAATAAGTGCTTTAATGAATCAATAGTGTATGAATGCACTGACAACAACTCAAGATTTGCCATTTGGATGTATCAGTGGCATTGGTTTTCCCTGAGAAAGACAGATGAGACCAAGTTAATCCATCTCAGCAAGCACTGCTGTCTGATTAGCAGTGTACGCTTGGTTATTTGAAAAATGTTTTGAAGTGAAAAGCAAGCGACAGGTTAAAAACAGCATTTGAAAATTCTGTACAGTTGCAGGAGGTGCGATTAATATATTTAAATAACCATATCATAGTTTCACTTTTTAATTCCAGAACAAATCCCACTTTCTTTTTTCTTATTATGAATTTGTTTGGCAGGTACTCTTAGCAAGAGTGACACATGCCATAGACCATTGCAGCCGGATACATGCTGTATGTAAGAACTGCCAGAACAGGAGATTACGGTAGTAAGCAACACATCAGTGATGTGTTAGTAAGTAATCAGAACGCCAACTAACAGCTATAAGAGATGAGTCAACTAACAGCTATAAGACTACAAGTCATCAGTGATAAACTGCCATTGTGATTAAACAGTGCAAGCTGTACAAGATGACAGTGTGGTGTAATGGTTAGGGAGTTAGGCTTGTGTGTTAGATTCCCAGCTGGGGCACATAAAATTTGTATACATTGCTCTGGAGTATCTGCTAAATCTGCTCCATGTAAATGTGGGATATAACCATACAACTTGATTAGTTACTGAAGCTTAGAACTGGTTTAAAATGACAGGTATGATGGCTGGTTTAAAAGTTCCCTTCAGCCCTGATTTGAGGCTGTCATATTGATATCAGGAAGAGGATAAATATGCACTTTTTATGTCATGCACTGAAAATGTCACAAAAGTATGCTCTTGGAGAGAGGCAGAGCTCACCTCTGCCACATGAGTAGGGATAGACTGTGTTGCACGGTGTTGCAAGAGGAAATGCAAAGTTGTGTGGGATGGAGAAGACATACTGGCCTGGTATAATGACAAACATTGGCAGCAACAGTCCTATTAATCAGAGTCATGCTGAGCCAGATGGAGTATGCTGTGTTTGTATATTTATCAATAGTCTCCAACAAACAAGTATTTTCCTCCTTAAGCTAATGATTTCAAACACTTCTTGCATAACAATCAGAGAATGCTGTAATGTGGCATTTTTTAAGATTACTGTGGCGATAAGTGCTCGTTCACAGAAAGCAGTACTAGAGAGAGACAGTGCTGTTTAACCCCTTTCTACATTTTGTTTTTGCTTTCTGAAACCCACTGCGGTCTTAGCGTCATCCGCAGTAAAATGCCCATGTTAATTAAACTCTAACAGAGTTTATATGAGTCCACTCTGGCCATAAGGAACTCATAAACTGTACGAGTTCATATAACACTGGACGTTTACTTTGCAGTCTTCTCTCAACTCACGTACACATTGTGGGTGATGTGGCGTTTTGCTCCATCGCCTCGTGTCTTTATGACAATCAGCCTGATTCTCTCCGTCATGCCAAGTCCCTGTGTTTCCCCAAAAACTGGCTTAAAATGAAATTTCTGCCGCATTGGTTTCACAATCTCAGTTAAACCATTACGTCTCCTTCAGGTCTGTTTTATTTGTAGTGTTTTGCATCAATTCCTTCTGTTTTTGGAACATTTTTGTTTCAAATAGATTTTATGCTCATTGTACTTTTTCCCTTTATACAGTTTATATAGTGTATTTTATATGCAATATAAGTTTCTATGATGTTTAATTCACCTAACTGCTCTTGTAAAGCGCTTTGAGAATTTAACTATAAAATGAAATGCACAATATAAATAAAATATGCGATTATTATTAATACTCCAGCAACTCCACTGAATCTCAAATATCAGAGAAAAAAAGGTTATGCTTCATGTTCCTTGTCCATATTATACTTGGTTCCCTATGTACAGCAGTCTGGCTATTGTCAGTTTCATGCTGTTGCTGCGGCAACAGTTGTGTGCAAAGGAAGACAGCACAACTCCGTTTGCATATTCTGATGATGCCTCAGGACAGAGCCCTTTACAAACTGGTTCAAGTTTTCAATAAGTTTTTGATTGGGGCTAAAGCAAAGAAATGTGTTTCCAGTCTATCCAGTTTTATATAAAAACTAAAATTACAAGAGCCAAGCTGCCAAGACTGGGTGCAGGGGCAGTTCCTGTGAGATTGGAAGGAAGCGCACTCCTCCTTAAAGAAAATAAATAAGGCAAACATCATCGCGAGCGTGCCAGAATCACAGTGACTTTGGACCCGTCTCTCAGATCCCCTCGTTTTAATTCAGCGTTAATGTTGCATATTTTCACATTTTAAAGCTATCTGCTCAGCCCAACTCCATGTGTTCTCCATTATTAGGTTCTGACTCGAGGAAAAGCCTCCATTGTTTGGAATTTCCCCCGTGTCCTAGGGAACTGCACTTTATTGCGCACGATCACGGATGGCAGCGTTTCCCAGATTAACGATATTTTGTCACGTCAGATTTCGTACTCTCCGTAATTCCAGGCCTCTCTGCTTGCTCTTTGTTCTCTGGGAAGGGAAACGCATTTTGCTTATGCGGTGAGCTCTGTGATTTAAGAAGCATAGTGGGTTCTTTCTGGCTCAAAATGGAAGACTTTTGATTTCTCTTTTTCCTTTAAATGTGGTCTCCTCTCCAGACTAATTACTCACTGCTACAAAGGAGCAAGGAAACCAGGAAACTGAGACAGCAAAAACGAGAGCGCATTTCACCTGAAATGTTAACCGTATCCAGGATTTTGTGCGAATCAGTGCTGAAAATACAGCTATGGAGGTAAGAGATTGGCTTCCTTTAGCCATAGTCAAGCTGTTATTGAATTTATTATACAAAGAAGTTACGTATGTATCAGTAAATTGAGTCAGAAAACAAATGAGGAATCACAAATCACATTTGAGAAAAATGTGTGAAGTTCTGCTTTGTGCAGCTCTCATGTCCAAGGCCTGGCCTTCTCCAGATGTGCAGCACGGTTAGTTTCAGAGGAATAATTAAGAGGGAAGAAGGGAAGAGGCTTGGATGAAAAGCTTTCTCAAAGAGGAAATGTGAAACGCACAGCCATGCGTGCATGCCTGCTGGTGGGAGGGACGTGACCGCAGAACCAGCAGTGCTGCCCTCGTAGTGCTTCTCTCACCCAGTTCTGTGCTGTGCTTGGTGCTGACATCTGTCCCCTACTCCCTCCCTCATCTGTCATCTGTGTCTGTCACAATCTGCATTTGTCCTCCCCCCTCCCTCTCTTCCTTGCTTCTCCTCTCTCTCTTTCTCCCTCTCCTTCTGTCCCTCCTCCTCTCTCTCCCATCCCACCTTCCCTCTCTCTCTCTGTCCCTCTGTCTCTCCCTCCCCCTTCCTACCCTCTCTTTCTTTCTCTCCTCCCCACTCTCTTTTTTATGTGTTCTCTTTTTTGACTGACTTTAGATCTTTGGTGCCCCTGAGAGTTTGGCCCAGCTTGTGTTGCCTCTGAACATTGGAAAGAATACAAGCTCCCCGTTAAACAGCATTGCTGTGGACTGAACTGACCTCGAAGCCTCTGCTCTCTGGCAGTACAGTAATGCTGGTTAAAATCTTAAAACTGGAGTTTCCCGGAGTACTCAACTATTTCAACTAGTCTCCCGGGAAGGTATTTATTTGGATGTGGAGTACTAAGCACACAGCAAGAAAATGGCCCTCATACTGCTGCCAACAGGACAGCCCCCATCTACTTGCAGGACATGACTCGATTCTATGTGCCTACTTGACCACTCCGCTCTGTGGCAGCAGGGCGCCTTGTAACCTCTCCCACCCGCCCAAAGGGATCACAGGGCTTCTCCACCCTAGCTCCCCAGTGGTGGAACGAACTCCCCGTCCCTCTCCGAACCTCCCCCTCACTACCCATCTTCCGCCGTGGCCTGAAGACTCATCTCTTCAGACTATACCTAGACTAACCACCACCACGCTGTGTATTTCACTCTAAATCCCCCCCCTTTTTTCATGACACTTGTTACATGTTGCCCCATCCCAGCACTTTTTGGTAATTTGTATTTGTCCTAATACTGTAGCTTATTCTTCTGCCTAGTTGACTTTGCAGAGGTTATGTCTGAATAGTGTTCACTGTGTGAACTAAACTTCTTGGCTAGAAATAGCTGTACAAAATAAGTATTGTACCTTACTGAACCTGTGTTTAGCAGTTGTCTATGACCATGAAATTCACTTTTTGTACGTCGCTTTGGATAAAAGCGTCTGCCAAATAAATGTAATGTAATGTAATGATCTGAGGGGTGTTTGTAACTTTCCCTGGGTCAGCCTGCCTCTTTGCAGGTTTGAAACGGGCTATATCTGATGTTAATTAATTATATTTGTGGTAATTGGTGGTAATTATTGATTTCAGAAGACAACAATAATGTTATGCATATGGATAAATTTGGATCTTAATAATGTGCAGAGCCCAATTGTGCATTGACTAAAAATAAAAGCCCATTTAAAAAATGAAAAGCAAAGAAACTCTAGCAATCCTCAAAGTTAATAAGGCCAATTGAAAGGTAATAACAGTGGATTAAGGATGTATGTATGCACTGCAGATCCTCAAAGCTTCATCTTAATAAAGCCGCTTGAAAGGTAATATCAGTGGATTATGCAGTGCTCTGTTGTTTGCAAACTTGGAAGGAGGTCTTAGCTGTCCCTGTTATTTGGCTGGATTTTATTTGGTTCAGTGATCTTCATTCCTGGTCCTGGTGAGCCACAGGGTCTGCTGGTTTTTGTTGTTACTCAGCACTTAATTGATAAATTAAAGCAGTCAATTACACAGTCAACTCACGTCACCTGGTTTCTTGGGTCTGAATTGGTTACTGATTGCTGACTCTGCAACTCCCCAGGTCCAGGAGCGAAGATGACTGGTTTAGCTGGATATTTGCAGGGGCAGCTGGTGTTAACCCCTGTGCTCAAGGGAACAAAGCTGTGTGTCAGTCTGCACTCAAACCTGCTAACTCCTGCAAACTCCAAAGTACAAATCCTGATATCAGGCACACATTTAGACATTGCGTGGCATTGCACACACACACACACACACACACACACATGCAGTCCTGTAAGCACACATGGAGGTATGTGCACATGGACACAAACACTTGTGCACACCCACACTAGCATGTGCACTCAGAACACACACATACACACACAGAATGCACTCACACAGACACAAACACACAGTATATTGGGAAGTGCAATGAAACAGATTGAACGCTGAGCATCTTGCATCCAGCAGTCAGAATCCCAGGAATCCAGACCCTGGGGAATATCCCTGCTTCAGCTGCCCCCATGTGAACCCCAGCTGTGTGAATAATGTGTGAACAAACTACACAGTAAACACAGAAAGACACATCATTTACTTTATATGCATTTTTTTTGTATTGTTGCACCACCACCAATGACAGCTTACGTGGCTAAAAAAAAAACATGTCTGCTTTGTGTCAGGTCTGTCAGTGAGCTCAGGTCTAAACTAAAGGGAGCCATCATCCATGACAGACATCATGTATTTGGGGGGATCATGGGAATGCTGCTAGGCAAAGGTTCAGGGGGGGTGGCAGGGACAGGTCTGGAGAATTCCACTCTTAATCCGGCTGGGATTTGTATCCGTAGCTAATCTCTCTTGCTGGGAGGTGGAATGCCAGCCAGCCAGCTTGCAGACTGCACTCTGGAGATTTTCCCAGCATCCCGTGCTGGGTTTTGGGCCTCGTCTCCTCTCTTTGTTTTCCTCTCTCCGATTCAAAGGCAAAAAGTTACTCTGGTCCCCACACCCAAGTCAGAAGTTCAGCGGGACCTGACTCAATGCAAAGTATGTGCTCTTGCTGAACAAACAACGATACTGCCAGGGCATTTTCAAGGAAAGTGAGCCCTCCCAAAACAAGTGAAAGCCGTGTCCGTGAGGCCTTGCCTGCCCTCCACTCAGCATACTTTCGACAGCAGGCTTTTTTGTCATTTTACTTGGCGGTGGCGTATCTCGCCAGAGATTTGCTGGACTGACATTATGCCAGAAATGCGGTTGTTCCCGTGGGATGGTGTGAGCTGGAAATGCCCCCCCTCCCCTTTCTTTTTTTGCCCCCGCTCCCCCTCCCCGTCCCCTCTAATTTTGCCTGTGTCCTGTCTGGTGATGCGGTGTCTTGTCATGTGGAAAGCACAGAGCGTTAAAGTAGGTCAAAGCCGCAGCGCGCACAAAAGCACCAGAGCGCAGGCGCCTGATTGGGCTGGGAAATCCATATCATGCAGTGTAAGCGCAGGAGAGCTGAAGGGAGGACCGATCTGAACCATCCCGCCAACCACAAATAAATGACTCAATGAATATACATTCCTGTAACTACCACAGGAATAAAAACGCACATATAAATAGCCACATGTTAGTAAATGCAGGAAGGATTTTTACCTCTCTTTAAAAAATTTAGGACAAAACCATAAATGTTTAGTGTCTTGTTTATCAAATTCATTGTAAGTGGAAATGTAGATCCCAGGGTATTCTAGGCCTGCACAAATCTGCTGTGTGAAACTTGACTTCATCGGCACATATTTCTAACCAGTCTTCTGTTCACGCTCATATCTGTTTTTTTACATTCCTGGAACAGCTGAATATTGCAAAGTGCTTATGTAAGTGCACCTGGGATTTGAACCCAGAAAGTTTTGGTTATGAGCCTAAACTACTGAAACAGACACTTGAGCACATGCACATGCACACATTCACATATACCATTCACATAGCCTGGAACTATGTCACAAAACACACACATGAAATGCCCCATTAATCGCATCAATTGTGGTTAAAATGGTTGACAATCTAAATAACTGCTACTACTACTACTACTACTACTACTACTACAACATAATAATAGTAATAATAATAATAATAATAATGAAGAAGAAGTGTTCCCTACCTCACAGAACAAAGCCTGGCCATTTCATCCTTGCACAGAACACACCTTGTTCCTCCTCAGGTGTCGCCTCAAGGTCCCAGTTCTGCAAGCCATGGAGCCTGTTCTTCATTCGAGAGAGCAAGTTGCCCTTAATTCAGTTCAGCCTTGATGAACTTCTCTCTCTGCTTGGGCTGTAGTGATAGGGAGATTTAGAACTTGAAGTGTTAGAACTTGGGCAGGCATTTATTGCATTGATCCGCTGTCGTGGGGGATTGCAGCTACTTCCCCGCTGGTTCACCTCGTCTCTCTCGAGGCCGCGAGGGCACGGTCAGCTCAGAGCCACAAGACCGCAAGACGGCCCTGTACAATAGTGTATTCTCAACTTTTTTGGTTTTAGTAATAGGACATTGTTTTAAGACCCCCCCCCCCCCCCCCACACACACGTACACACACATCCTGCTGGGCTCCCCCCTCCCCTCTACCCCCCACTTTGGGAACCAGTAGCAGAGCAACACTCTAATTCTCAGGTGGCACACACCTGTCAGACTCCGTCTCCTTTTCCAGCTGGAGATTTGCCAAAGCTGTTGAGGCACAGTAGCACCCTTGAGCGTACAACTCAACTGCCTCATCTGGGATTCAAACCTGCAGCCCTCTGCTAATGAGCCAGTCTCCCTTTCCCCTCAGTGCTGGTGGTAGCCATGTAAATGCGATTGGCAGTGCTTGGTCTTCTGCTTCTGTTAATTTCCACACTAAGGTTTACTGTGTGTATTCTTGTGTGAAAGGTTCTTGTGCATGTGAAAGAGATGGGGTATATTGGTCAGTGAAGATCGTTTCGTAAAAACTCTCCATAAATCAGATCTTCCTCGTAATTAGTGTAATATTGCGCTGAACCCTCAAACCATCAGCAAAGCACTCAGTGTGTGAATTACTGCTTTATTTTGAGACACTCTAAACTGTGTTCAAATATGTTCCCATGTTTTTAAAAGTGGTCAACCAAATTCTTTCTCCCTCACTGCGAAATGCTATTAAAATAGGGGCCTGCCAGAATATGTCTGTGTATGTTCAAAATTTGTGTGAATGTGTGCATGTCTTTTCAAGTGTGTTTGTATATATGTTAGTGTGTGAAAGCGTACATGTGTATGCATGTGTAATCACTGATCCCGCTGTTGTTGTCTCAGATATTTTTAGTGACCTTTAAGTTTGTCTTTTAACCGGCATTCTGTTTTTACAGTAACTGATAAATGCAAGGACAAAAGGTCTCAACTTCCAGATATCATATACATGAATATATGTACATATATCTGTTCATTTACAGTATTCAACTTGCTTGTGTGTGTACGTGTCCATGCCAGCGAGCAAGTGTAGATGTGTGTGAATGTGTGTGTCTTCAGTGAGTGCCTGCCAACATTTTTGTAAGTTTTGATCCTGGAAAACGTTGAAGGTATGACTTGTTGAGCTTGTCCTGTTGAAAAGTTCTCCTGTTTTGGAGACCAGATTTATGCCCCAGGCTGTCCCTCTGATGTACAGAAAAGTGTTCTCTCTCCACAGTAACGGCAGGTTTCTTTGTCTGAAGGTGGAATAGCCTGTTTAACATAATCCGTAAGATTTTTGGAATTGGGAAACCTCTGACTTTATGAAGAGCCCTCAAAATACATGCAACACAGACCCTGTGTGGGGCACACCTGTACCTGCTGGGCTAGTAGGAATATTACCCAGGCAGAGCACAGGCTTCATCTGTCTTCTGCAAATTATTATTATTATTATTATTATTATTCACGCATTACCTCCCTGTGTTTCTTTTTTATTTCTTTTTTTTGCCCTCAGTGCTTCAGAATGTATTGGAGAAACAATGGCGCATTGTGGGAGCAGGAGCAGGCCTCTTTTTTATGGTGCTACTGACCCAGAGTACTCCAGTTTTACTAGTTCTAAGGTCACTGCATACCTTTAGCTCATTGTCATTTTGAATTGAGCCCAATACAGCATGTTGGCTCAGATTGTCTGGCCACAAGGTTCTTTGTACCACTTAAAGCCAAAAGTTGTGCAAGTATCTTTTTTTTTTTAACATAAGACAACATTTATATTCACTTCAGCCAGTGCTGGACACTACATTTTGCTGAGTAGGGAAGAAGATAAAGAAAGAAAACTAAACAATTGTCAGTGTGAGTTATGGAAGATGAAGGACAAAGTGCATTGTGGTTATACTGAATGTGTGCCTTCGGATTTTTGGCTGGGATAAGAGGTTTTCTGGAATGTGTTGGATTTATGGGGATCAGTGGCCAATTGTGTTGTTCTGAAATCCCCACTCCTCTCCCTCCCCCCCTCCCCCAGGAGCTTTCGCCAAGGTGAAGGAGAGCCAGCGCATGAGCGACGAGGGGAAGATGGACCAGGAGGAGGCGGACGGTGTGCGGAAGCGGTGCCGGACCGTGGGCTTCGCCCTGCAGGCCGAGATGAACCACTTCCACCGGCGGCGCGAGGTGGACTTTAAGGAGATGATGCAAGCCTACCTGCGGCAGCAGATCGCCTTCTACCAGCGCGTGGGCCAGCAGCTGGAGCGTACACTGCACATGTACGACAACCTCTAGAGCCTCCTGTACTACCACCCCCCCCCTCCCCCCCACCCCCGTCCCCTCCCCCAGCCCCGTTTTCACTCTGCATTATGGGGGGGGTAGGCACATCTCTGTTGAGCCAATAAAAATGCTCCACTTTTAGCTCCTCCTTTTTATTGGGGGGAGGGGGGGGAGGGTGGGGAGTGGGACGTGGAGTAGGATTGAGATGGAGCACCGACTAACTCTGCACTGGCTCCAAAAAGCCAATGTCGCACCCCTTGTCCTGACACCCCCACCCACTGATGAAATGATGATGCCCATTGAAGCCTGACATGAAGAACTTGTGTGGGGAATGACAGAATGTCTGTTTGGATTGAAATAAGATGGAGCTGTTAAGTAAACTGGCCCTGCTAGTCAGGGCGCGTGTATGATGAACAGTCTTTTTCCCCACAACTGGACTCCATGTTTCTGTGGACACCTAAAATATAGACTACTTTTTTTTGGGGGGGGGGGGTCATTTTAAATGAAATCTTTTGTAATCACATGTTGCGTGTATGTACGTTTCATTAATTTAAGTGTGTAGTGTATTAAGGGGCAGGTGACTGGGGTTTTTAGAGAAAACTGATAGCTCAGTGCATGACACAGACTCCCAACCAATCCCTCCCATTTTAGAGGGCTCTTGTGATTGGTCCCTCGGGTTAGAGGCCTTTTCTTATTTGTCACTCAGCTTACAGGGCCTCTGTTATAGGTTCCTCATTTGAGAGGTATTCTTTCATTGGTCCCTCAGCTTATGAGACTCTTTGGTCATAGTTTGACCAGCCACACTGTTTGGCAGAGTCTGTGCTTGGTCCTCATGATGTTGATTAAAATTAGGAGGACAGCCTTGCTCAGGTATACTGCTTTCAAACCACTTCCTTTTTTCTCCCTGTTGCTCTCAGATCGGCACTCGTACAGAGCATTCACGCACTGACCTGGGATCAGTAGAGATCAGGGTTTTACAGTGCAAGATGTGTGTAGCCATAACGCATTCACCTGAGCAGATCCCCCCCCCCCCCGCTAGCCTTAACTTCATTTGTTGCACTTATTCTTGTCTTTGTTTGGCCCCATCTGGGCACTGTTGCCAGGCAGATTTGAAGATGAGAATGTGAAAAAGATTGAATAAATGAATAAATGAGTGAATGAATGAACAAATGAACAAATGAAAGAGGAAAAAAGTGTATTTTGACTTTTTCTATGAAGTGCCTGAAGGAGTTGTCCCTTCACATGTCAGCATTTTCTTTTGTTCTGAGGGGATTCCATCGCTTCCTGCTACATCTGTTGTTGGTTTTTTTTTCTTTTTGTTTTTGTTTTTTCCTTCACGTTCCGGCAGAGCTGGCACAGGGGAGACTACATTTCTGTATTGCCACGTGGGACTTTTAAGTGTTGGGCGGAGCTTTGGATTGATTGGTTTACGTTGCTTTTTTATTTTATTTTTTAATGTAGCAATAGTGACATGCAAAGAAGAAAAGGATCTTTTGTACTTTAATGTTCTTGTTCTTAAAGGATGCCCTGTGGAACACATTAGAAAAAACCCCTGCTGTAGAATGTTTGATGAACACAGGCACATTCATTTTAAAAGTCTTAAGTTCCATGTGGAATTAACTGAGGAAAATATGTTAGATGGTTTCAAACTTATTTGGTGTAGGTGCAGGTAAATTTAGCGCAGTTGTCAACTTTCAAAATTGTCTTAAATAATGTTTCATGATCACCCAGTTACTATGGACATAAATAATAAAATACCTGTTATGAAGATGGGAACTCCAGTCAAAATCTATTATTTCATATGTTGTGTAATATGTACGGAATGTTACTTTGCTAAATCCTGATTGTGTCAATGGTGACTGGTGCGGGGGGGGCGCATCTATTGTGGTGATAGCCATAGTGTTGCCCAGGTACAGAGGGTTTCCTTTGGCAGGCCGCTAATTCAGCTGCGTTAGTGTGAGTGATGTCATTGTGATGTAATAGACAGCTGTGTGAGGTGGTTGGAGGGTGGGGGTTTGCAGTCCGGTACATTAATGCTCTTTTAATGCATCGTTCTCTGCCATTGATAATGTAAATATTACACAACAAATAAGAGATGATATATTTTGACCGAAGTTTCCCTGTAAATAAGACTGGGTCTGTTGGGTGCATTTGGTTTTAAGACCAGAGGTAAAAAGGTCATCTTAGTTTGTATACAGAGGAAAATAAAGACTAGTGGCCCTTTTGATGCTATGGCAGTTGCCCATCAATTAGGCACAACTTTTCAAGTTCTAACCTTTTGTTTTCTGTTCCATTTCTTCGCTTCTGATTCTGTAAACCAAGCCTCATGGCCTTCTACTGTAAGTAACTAAGAAAATTGTGTTTTTACAAAGATGTTATTTCTTCAGCCATATGTCAGGGAGTTGGTTGATCTGTAATTTTCCAGTAAGGGAAACAATCTGCGCGGAGAGCAGTGGAAATCACGAAGAGGAGAGAAGAGGAGAAAGGAGAGGAGAGAGGAAAGTGGAGATGGACGAGTGTTTGAGAACGTGAAGGCCTCTCTCACTTTGACCTCGCCAAACAGCCACCGGCAGCACAATGTTCACAGACTGAGGGGGATAAACGGCAGGTCCAGCAGGAGCAGGTCTCGCGAGGATGAGAGCGTACTGTACAAGAACAATTGAATTTTTTTTCTTCCAAAAAAACAAAGGCTGCTTCTAAGAGGAGCAACAAAACAAAGGAAGCAAGCACTGTCTTAACTTTGCAGATTAAACATGATGTTAAATCTTTGAAAAAGTCTTAATAAATAGTCTTAATAAATAAAGCGGTTATAAATCTGTTTCTTTGTTTGCCCTTGCCATTGAAGGTGATGGAATGTGCACCGAAGCGAGACAAAGAGGTTTTTCATTGGCCTGACAGATCGCACCACTGCAGGGACCTTGCTGGGAGAATTCGGCATTGTCTGTTCTGTCACGCCTCTGACATGAACCCGCACTGACCTCCACGGGTTTTTATTGGAGGAGCCAAAGTGTCACGAGAAATATATCTAAGATTGTATTTCAGCTTTGTGTGGAATGCCTACACAGTATTAAAACTGTGAGCCAGATTTTTTTTTGTTCTTCTAAGTTATGTTGTTCTTAGCTTTTTGTAGTTTTACTTGTGCAAAAAATATTTTAGACCACTCTCATTGGCTAAGGATGCCAAAAGGGAGAATGGCTCAATCAGAAAATCAACATTTTCCTGTAAAGCAAATAATTTTGTATAAATACATTGTCAGACTTGATTAGAAGGATGACAAGACACATTTTTTGTGTCAGAAAATTTGGTTAGATTTATAATTAGCTGTGCAAAATCAGCTCCTGAAGCAATTTCTCTTGAAACCAATGCCTGTTTTGGATTTCACAGCTTTGGAAATATATACCTCAGACATTGCCAAAAAATGCACAACCATGTTCAGTGTTTAACATGAAAATATTGTGGTCTTGTCAAAATATTGTTATTGCTGGGGTCAGATCCAGAGGGAGGTAACATCAAAGTGGATTGAAGATGTTTACAGTCTAAAAATCTGTTGCAGGGCCACCGAACGTGGGTGGGGGGAAGAGCTAGAGGCCAAGGCAAATAGGAAGCCATACTCTTTTTGTTCTGCGTTATGGGAGGATGAGACCCCCTTCCCACCTCCCCATCCTCATTTTATGGTCTGAGAATCTGAGATCCAAGAAGCTTGTCTGTTCGCAGGTGCCCCAGGCACTTCTTTATGAAAAATTGAGTGTGATGCCCAAATTTATTTAGGGTTGGGACTGAGGTTAAAATTAAGGTAAGGGTTACAGCTGCAGTTGGTGATGTCCAAAGCAACCCTTGCGAATATGACTGTGAACAAGGGTGAATTTAAAAAATCATGTAGTTTTAAAATGTGGAAAGCCAATCACGTAGAGAGCGGGGGGGGGGGGGGGGGTTCTTCTCACCCCACGATCTACACGCCAAGCTTGCACAGACATGAGTTGCAGGCGGACTCTTCATGGGCAGATTAAGCAATGAGCACCTGATTAATCAGCAGGTGCACTATCAATCTCGGCCAGCTGAGATTGACACAACTCCTGTTGCTGGGTAAAGCTAGAGCCACTTGTACATTGGCCTGTGGAGCTGCTGGTCATAGTCAGCAATGGCATGGTCCTGGTCTTCAAAAAAAAAAACCCATTCTTCAAAGAAACCCAGTGTTGACTTTATGAAGGACACCATCAGTCATTACAACAGCTTATAGATAAAGAATATTCATTTTACATCTAGGGACAGGTTTGTGTGTTTTACAGTGCTTGTGACAGAGGTATGACTTTTAGAGAATGTTTATCTTACCTAGTGAATAGACCCAGTGTGCAGTATAAGGAAATAGGCCTATCCAGAACATCTGTAGAATTACAGTATTCCAGGCTTACAGACACAAAGAAACAGACATCTCAAGAAAAACGGTTTGTTTATAGGCACAGATTAAAGGCTTTTTAATTTTTCTGTTTTGGGAAACATTTTACATTTTTTCCATTGATACATTAATCCATACCAAAAACTCTAAGACAGCATTGCCCAACTCTGTGCTTGGAGATCTGATGCTGTGTAGGTTTTGATTTCAGCCCTTATTTGGCACTCCGGATTCTATGACATTTAACAGCTCAACAAGATCTCTAGCTGTTGAATTGGGTGTGTTTTGTTAGGGCTGGAGTGAAAACCTCCTGGATAGTAGAACCTACTGGAGCACGGCTGGGCAGCCTTGCCCTAAGGTATCTAAAAGGTCAAACTGATCTACTCAAAATATTTGTAAATGCATAAAATTGCATATCACTGCAATTGACAAATATATCTGCACTGCATTGCAAATGCAATTTGACTTGACTAGAAACTGCACCTGATTTAGGCACCATGTTGAGACTCACTGATGCTGAGAAACCCTACAACTGAACTACTGTGTGTGTGTGTGTGTGTGTGTGTGTGTGTGTTGGAGAGATTCATCTGCAAAAGCATTCAATCTGTTCCATCACTGTTAAAAAAATATGAGTTCACCATGAGCCTTCTTCCCTCCAAGCCAAACTTCTGCAAATCAGATCAATGGCAAATTGAATAATTCAGATTGATTGACTTCACCGTGACTGAGTTCATCCCCCATTCCTTCTTCCTTCACAGGAGTTGCATTTCCATCACCTCTCGTATTAATAATAACATAGAAACTGTATTAAAAGTATTCTTCCATATTTTTGATTTTTATTTTTGGCTTTGGAGAGAACTTGCTAAGGGACTTTGCAGTGACGTCAGTTGCTTGTGGCAGTACAAAATGTCTCTATATTTTTTTTATTATTGCACCTCTAGATGAAAGAAAAACCCTTAGGAATGAAGGAATGAACACATTAAAGCAGAGGTTTAAAATGTATATTTCCAACGAATAGTAAAATATTCAGTAGAAATACGACCCCACCTCATTTTTGAAAAAGCTAAGTCCCTATAAAATGAGCAAACCAAGGAGGAAATGGCTGAGGAATAAGGCCCCACCTTAACGTTACATCATGCATTACTCCTGGCTTAAGTAATGCTTAGGAAGCTGCCCGTTCTGTGGCAGTTTGTTTCTGGTGAAGAAGCAGGGAAACAAAAATGAAACCTCAACATTTTCTCTCTCTCCCTCTGCCCCTGTAAAAAATACAGCTGCATTTCTGCATGAGGTATCCCTTTTGAAGCTGAGGGAGAGATCTCACAGCACACCACTCTCAAAAGTGAACAACGTAATGACATTGATGTGGCATGTCAACGGTAGGCCTAAATGATCTGTCAGGGTTTTAATTAAGTGATATGCATTTTAATTGCATTTATTTTGGCTTTTCTGAATGGGGATTTGTTAATTTAAGTTTTTAACTTTTACTTTTTTGTGATCAACATTTTTATTATTTTTTTATTCACACACACACACACACACACACACGTAACTAATCTATACAGACATTCCAAACCCAAACCAAAAACTCAACAGTACCAACAATATCACTGCAGACAACATTAATTATTAATACCTATAAATAATTATTAATAAGTGGTTTTGTATGAGATGGCTCATGAAATAAAAATGTAAACTTTTTTCATTTTGCTATATAGGGACTGTAAAAAAAAGTTTTAAAAAGTAGACTTAACCTAAAAGAACTGAACCTAAAAGAAAATAGTAAGTATTCAGTATCTCTTCATCGCTATGTCTGGATATATAACTTTTACTTTTTTAAAGAATTGGGTTGGGAAATGCTGTTTTAATCGATGAATATCTGAGCTGGAACAGAGAACAGAAAGCCAGTGGATGGTTAATCAGCTGATCCATTTGTCTGGTGTATTTCACAAAATCATGAATACAGCTCTGTTACAGTCTGCACTGACAAAAGAGGTAACCGCAAACTTACCTTTATAATGGACATCTTCACTTTGGTCTGCCCAATACAACAGGCCTGTAACAAATAAAAGCACAAGTGATTCTTTAGTCTGGCACACACACACATAACAAAACATACATGAATGCATGCACACACGCACGCACATGCACGCATGCACACATACACACTGCTCACAGGTCAAGTGTAGCTCTAGCATCTGTGCTGCATGTGCTGCAGTTTGAATAGAGAAAAACAGTACATGGAGAAAATGACAGATATTGGCAAAGGAAAGACTCTTGCAGTCTCAGCTGTGCAAAACAATTTGCTTTCCATATGCTTTGAAAAAGTAAAAAAAATGCTTTCTTTACATTACATTATTTACTTGCATAGTAGATGCAGAAATGTTTTTTAAAAAAAAACAAATCTCATCAAAGGAATGGCAGTCAGATGCACGTGCCATGCCAGAGCTACCAGCCCACCACTATGACAGTTTGGGGTGTGGGGGTGGGGGTTTCTGACACCATCCAGGGGCAAAAGTGAGAGGGGACTGTGCCCTATTTGGTTGTTTGGGGTACACAGCCAAGCTGCATAACACTTCCTAGATCTGTGCGATCAAAAATTGACAGGGGGCATTAATTAATTAATTTATTTTGTGATGTAAAATAATACAAAATGAACAGATGGTCTTTTCCTCTCACAGCTAGGGGCTCAAAATCCTCTCTCTGCCCACACCTCCCCACCGCTCATGTCACCAGGCCAATCCTGCCACAGCCTTTCTACTCCTTAATTTGCTCACTTTTGAGAAGTCAGTCTGTTCACAGAGCCTCATGGACCTGGAGCATGGTTTGATGGGAACCCATGATCCTGCCTTCTTCAGGTTTGGAATGCCTACAGCTGTCCCTTGCTTTTGAGGAATCGGAGGTTTGAATCAATCTAATACTCTGCTTTGAAAAGCAGAATCTTAACACCTTTTGTCTCCACACTTCTCAGTTTTGCCTGTTTGGAATGCCAAGCTATGAATACAGGCAGAACAGCTGCTTGACCAGAGGGGGCGCTATTTCATAGTGAACTGGGGCAGACCTTGTCCACTGAATCCCTCCCTCCCTGGGTGAAATGGGAGCCAGCTGTGTGTTGCATCATGGAATTCCCTCCCGCAGTCAGAACTGGCAAGGTGACAACTTAACTCTGGACTGTGTGGCTCATCACCAACCCATAAGAAAGCCCTCTGGATGTATTCACTGCCAGGACAGCCCTCATTTGATTGGTAGAGGGAAAGTCAAATCTGTCACATGATGTTTGTGTGATATGAAAATCCACCATTCCGCAACAAAGCATATAAATACATTTTATTTTTAATGTATACGTACAGGAAAATTCTCCCTAGACAGGGAACGAAACAGGGAACCTTATAAAAACACACCACTTTCTTCAACAGAAGAAAGTGGTGTGAAAAATTACCAAAGAAAGTTTAACACGTAGTGTGGTGAGCACTGCCTTGCATTTTGGACAAATTTTTGGTTGTTGATCTCAACATGAACAGTCAGGCCCATACTTAACTCAACCCTGGCCATAAACTTTAAGTGTAATTGCATTAATTGCTGAACACATACCGTACAGTGTACGCTTTTCACTAGTGGTGTAACATTTTGACAGAACAATCTGACCTCTGTTTGGGAACAGAAAATTGTATTGTTAACTCCACCATGGAAAATTCCAAAAAATTCCACCTGGAAATATGCTGTCACCTGGAACAATCTCAATGGGACAAACGAGAGAAACACGAAAACTGAATCGGTCACGAGTTTGCTTTGTGACGTCTCTGGAACCATGGGCACGCCATAGCAGTGTAGACGCATGCATGCCCTGGATCTGCTAATTACGCCAGGGTGTAAGGAGCCCAGAATGAATAGCATATAGAATAATAGAGTACTCATGAGTGTTGCCGTGGTTTCTGTTCTAGCACCATGGAAATTGCTGGTTGGTCTCTTGGCCAAAGAGATGTAGTAACTCAGCCCCCCCCCTGCCCCCCCCTGCCCCCCCCCCCCCCAACGCACACACACGCACACCAGCTCTTGCATGGGGGAGGAACATCGCCCAAACCAGTTCCAGATGTGCCTAATAGTTGGGCAGAACTACTCAGGGGGAACCAATTCAGAGGAAAAAATGGGCAGTGCCCCTATAACTGTGGCAGTTGCTGTGTCTGCCATTACAGTCAGCAGCTTTTGCCCTGCTGAACTCAGTTACTGGAACCAAACAGAATTCCGGTGGTTGAAATTTCGAAACTCCAGTGTTCATATGGAAAGTCCCAGGGTCTCTGAGCACACGAAAGCCGTCTATCGAACAGTGGATCGTAACTCATGTACTGTTCTGGCTATGCTAGCAGGACCAGCAGAAGAAGAAAACAGAAAAACATCACAAAATTGTATTTCATGAAGACAGCATTACATAAATAGAACTAAGAAAAAAAAGTGAAAATAAGGATATGTGATTGTAACCTGAATCCAGGAAGGTTTGGAAAGGCATGTGAACGATCTGGAAAGACACAGTCATAATCTTGGATGTTTCGGTTTTGCTTCGCACTGTGTAAACTCTGGAACAGCACACATATTTGAACGGTATTCTCAACCGCTCTGACATTCCACTGTCTGTGGAGGCTGTGGGGTCATGTGACCCTTAGTAACAAAGGCCCAGTCTTTACTCGTGCAAAGCCCAGGCAGTTACAGTGGGATCGGACCTGAGTAATGCCACTTGAGGGCCAAGCAAATGGCCACTTCTACGCCATTGGAATGTACATTTAGACAGCTATTCAGACAGACGTCTCAGAATGTTTACACAGAGAAGAGGCCATCCAATGGATTGTACATTTAAAGCACTAGAGCAGGGACATGCAAATCTCGCCCTTGAGGCTAGTAGTACTGCTGATTTTCTTTTCTACCTGATAGGAAATTGTTTGATCGATGCCACTGAGTAGCCAGAGCAGGGTTGACCCAATCCTGTTCCTGGAGATCTACCATCATGTAGGTCTTCACTCCAACCCTAACAAAACACACGTCATTCAACAGTTAGAGATCTTGTTGAGCTGCTAATTAATAAAATCAAGTGTGCCTAATGTATCATTGGACTGTAAGCATTTTCCCATAACAGAAAGATTAGTGCCTAAGTACCTATAAACATACTGATTTTCTTGAGTGATGTCTGTTTCTTTGTGTCTGTAAGCCTGGAATACTGTAATTCTACAGGTGTACTAAACCGGCCTATTTTCCTTATACTGCTGGGTCCATGGCTACTCATAGATCTGGTCATAGATAAATCAGTCCTGATCAGAGGAGAAGCATGAAAACCAGCAGTACTACTGGCCTCGAGGGCCAGATTTGACCATCCCTGTCCTAGAGTGAGGTGTGGTAATGTACCCTACACTCTGGAATCTAACCGTGACTGTGCCAGTGCCGACTGCATCTTTGAGCCCTGTGAAGATGATGAACGACTGAACATCGCATGGTCCTGGGAGGGAGGGTGTCCGTCGGCAGGGTTTCCATTGCGACCTCCTCTGGTTGACCGGGTGCCTGCAGTCTGTCTGTGGCAGCTGTGCAAGAAGCAAGTTCTCCAGAGCAGCGACCGCTCAACTCAGCTTGAAAAAAGGCGGGTCTGTCTGGCTGCACACATTCCAGATGGCAAGAACACGAGCCTGCGCTTCTGTGAGTAGTTTGGGCATGGTGGGGAGGGAAGGGACATACAGATACAATCGGTAATTCAAAAATGGGAGAAAAGATTATGCTGGTGATGATTTTGACACGATAAACAAGTCTATGGGACAAAAAAATCCTTTTAGATCAAAAATGTTTCTAGAATATCCTCAATGTAGATTTCCTGGATGGTTAGAATGATGTTTAGCATATCCCTAGAAGCAATTTTCATGTAATTCAGTTATGGTTTGTATGCCATGGAGCCATAAAGAAAACTCCAATGGAATATTCTACAAGTCACAAACCTTCATTGCTTTCAAAACTTCCAAACTGATTTCCAGCTCTTGGCAATGGAAATGCCGCAGCAGGTTAAAAGTTATTGACCACAATCTCCACTGCTGAGCCAACATACTTTCCTATGTTGTGTCCTCATGGAAGGTTAAATACATTTTTTGACCCTTTAAATGCCATCATTTCACTTGCTTCCATTCAATAATTTTATTATGATTTAGTTTTACACAACAATTTTTTCATTTACTCAAAAATTCATAAAACAATGGGGAAAACGAAAAAAGGTGTCAGGAAATGTAGAAAATGAGGAAATAAATAAATTAATAAAATCAGGTTTGCTATAGAGGATCCAGCCATATAAAGCCCACTTTTGTTCAGATACAGCGACAAACCACAGGTAGGACTTTAAATTGAGATTTAGAGTGGGTCCAGAGTTGCTTATTTCTCCTTTATTCGCTTCGTGTTTAACCCCTCATCCATTATTGTTCCAAAACTTCAGCTGCTCCATTTCCATTCCAAACCAACTACAGACATCAAGGGAAGGCTGGCTGAATGTAGGAAATGCTGTGTCTACCATAGGTTACCTTACCTGATAAAAGGTGGTCACTGTTCCTCTGCAATAAAAGAAAAGTAAAAGATTACATCAGATGACACAATCCAAATAAAAGAGCAGTGAAACAAAGGATAACATGTCACATGACTAAATGACCTCCATCAGATGTTAGAGAGCTCAGCTGCGCCGCGCCTGTTTGACCGCGTGTTATTTGCATTGGATTAGAGCATTTGCGTCATGTCAACATCAAGAGCTTGCAGTACAGTGTTCTCTCCGGAGGCTTTACTGTACGTCCTGTTTGAAGCACTGTGGCCTCTCCCCCACCACCCAACCCCCAACCCCCTGCCGCCACCCCCGCGCATTGTGCCTGTTGATCATTTACTGAGTGTAAATGTTGCGTTTGTGTGTTTATTGTTCTGCTGGGGATAGCGGTGAAAGCTGTGTGGCCCGCAGAGGACTGTACATATGTGCACATTTTGAACGAAGGACCCTATTATCACCCAAAGTCACATTGGGCGGGGGGAGCGGGGTGGGGTGGGGGGGCTCTGACAGAAATATTTGCAGAGCAGCAGGGAGGTGTCCTGAGATACAAAAGGCAGAGGATGAAATGAGGAGGCGGGACCGTGAGCGAACTAGCAGTCGGGCCGGGCATGACCGCTTTTGAAGATTGTTTGCTCTTCATGCATGACGTCCCATTTCGTTTTGAAACCGAATACCAGCGGGCTGAAACAATGCAGCAGGGATGGAGGTCAAAGTACTAATGTACTGCAGTGGCGTGAAGTAATGGCGAGGCCAAATGAATATTTCAGTACTGTTCACAGTTAAAATGAATGAATACTGAAATAAGTGATGTGCTCACTACAGTAACACCACTGTAGGGCCTTTGGACAGAGTATGGACACATCGTACTGCAATGTGTTAACAGCGTCCAGCCAGGAAAGGACGTGCATACTGCAGTCAAAGCATGTGGTAGCCAGGCCTGAAGGCGTTAGAGCAGTCAAAATGAGCTGCGCAGAGCTCATGAAGTTTATGATGACTACTGTGAAAAAAGTGACGAATCCAAGCATGCTGAAATCGTCCTGCAGCCTCGTGGTGTGTCAGGTGATTGTGTGAGGAACAAAGGATGCTCTTCCGAACACCAATGAGCTGCGATTAAAGCACGGTCATGATGGGACATGTCTGCTATAGTCATGTTCATACGGTCAGTTTTGTGGGCCGGAGGAATTTTACGAGATGCACTCTCAGTGAAAAACGAGCATTCAACAGGAAAATGCAGGAGGCAGGCACAAAAACGTTAGGCTTCGGCTACAGACCGCCATTCCACCGGCAGTCTTTTCTCTCTCTCTCTTTCTCTCCCTCCTCCCCCTTATCCCTCTCTCCTCTGTCCTCCTGGGACCATATCCAAGTTCCCTGTGGAGACAGCAGCCATTTCCTTCAGAACAGCCTGGACACATTCCTTGCATTCCGATTGGCCCATTTAAACAGCATTCCGGCCTGGGAAAACCCGGCTCTGAAACCATGGTCTCGCTGCTCTCTCTCTCTCTCTCTCTCTCTCACAAACACACACACACACACACACACAATCTCTCTTTTTTATCTTGCTCTCTCTCTCCCCATTTATCTTGCCATCTCTCTATCCCTTTATCTTGACATTTTGCTCTCTCTCTCCCTCTCCCTTTATCTTGCCCTCTCTTTTTCCTCTTTCTCTCTTGGGCTGGTGTTCTCCAGATAAATAGACAGTAATGACTATGAAAATGTTTACAGTCAGTCCTGGGTCACAGACAGTAGAGTGTATTGTGCGTCTTTACTGAGGGCCGCCTCTGTGTCTTGGCCTTCACAGGGCCTATGGATAATTTGGGGAGGGGGAGGGGGCAGGGTGAGGGTGAATTATTACTTTCCAGACTTTCCAAATCCCATCCCCTCTCCCTTGGCTATGTCTCTGCTAAGGACCCATTGGGAGACTCAAACAGATGGTCTGAACGTGTGCTCTGGCATTAAAGCAGAATCAGGTGAGGGCTTTGGACTGGCAGCAACTTGACAGTGGTAAGTTCCAGTCTGCCCTGGTTATCAACATCACATGTACTTTTCAGCCAGCACCCTGAGTCAGAATGTATTACAATGTAAGGGGTGTCTTCACCCTACTCTTTCCGGTTAGTGCATGTGTGGCACTAACCGGAAAGAGAATTTTCTAACCCATTTAAAAATAAAAAATCAGGCTGTTCCGCTTTGGTTCCATGTGACATGCTTACTTGAAATGCCACAACGGCATATTTTTTGCTTAGAAACTCTCACTAAAGGAGTAAGAAAGGAAGTTTTATTGTACATGTCGTTCATGATGGGAAAAAAACATGCTATCTGTTATCATAGTATTAATGTACCCTGATCCATAAAAATCATTTAAAGTCACAGTAATACACACAGACACAAATTGCAGGTCAGGAAATTCATAAATAAGCATCAACTTTAGTGGGACCAAACAGGAAGTGAACATCCAGGCGACACCCCCATGGGAACCCAACTGAAAGGGAAATTAGGATGGAGCCAATCACACACTGTTATCAGCGCCACACTCCACCCAAAAAATGTTTTTTCCTGGATTCACCTCCCTCCGTCCCTCAGACTTTCACAGATAACCTTGATTCTGGAAGGACAGTGCGCGTGAGTGCGTTTGCATGTGCGTGCTTGAATTGCGTGTTTGATTGTGTGTGAACGTTCATATGTGTAAAGAGAGAGAGTGTGTCGGTTTGTGTGAGAGTGTGTGTGTGTGCGTGTGTTGAAGGGTGTGAGTGTTTGTGTGTGTGTGTTTGTGTGTGTGTGTGTATGTGGTGCTCTCATTAATTGTCAGACATCACTGGTGAGAAAAGTGGAGGTGTGAGGCTGACCTTGTTATCAGGAGTAGAGGAGCCAACATTTCCTCCTTCAGCTGAATCCAGCTGATCCTTCATGCTTCACATCAGCAGTCCTGCGCAGGCAGGATGGAGGGAGCAGGGCTGAAATGAAAACACAAACTTGAGCAACTATACACACGCAAAGCTACCCTGATGAAGAATCCAAAAAAAAAAAAGAAAAAAAAAAGCGTGCAAGGAATTTGTAGAGAAAACAAGCAGTGTTGTAATAACCACAGACAATTTGGACAAACAGACTCTAAACATCCAGAAAGGCCAGGCCTTGACTCAGCATAAACACATTAAAGCACTCGGAGCACCAAGCAAATGACAAAACATGTAATTCCATTACAACATAACAAGTAGCATGACTGTGAACGAAACTATACTTACGCAGACACAGGTTCTGGCAGTAGACTAAGCCCAGGATTACACTGTACAATACACTGGGAACACAAGAAGGGAATGCATTGGAAAAATTTGTAGCAGATTAAATGCAATTTGACTTTGATACTGCTTGATGGTTTAAAAAAAAGAAATGCAAACAAGAAAGGAAAGGAGCAAATGAGCTTTATGGACACACTGGTGTGATCCTGAGGCCCTCTGTAAGGGCTCGCCTCTGGATCAGAGCGGGGGATGTGGTCAGGGCCTGCTGTGTTTTCGTGCTCTGGAGCGCCTGGGCTGGTGTCGAGAGGTGACTGCACACTGTCTGAGTGCATTTCCAGAAGCTCTGCCTCTCTTAAAATAACTTCAGGGCCAGGCTGCATACCAGCTCCCCCTCCCTCTCTCTGTCTCTTTCTCTCCCTCTTTCTCCTTCTTTCTCATTCTCTCTCCCCTCTTGGACTAACTCTGATTTTAATTCCACACAGCACAGCACTACCGCTGGCTGAATTTAGTGGAGATGAAAACCCAGACCAAAGCATCAGACGGGCAGCTCTGCCCAGTGTCCAATTCCTGAAGTTTGTCCACCGGGGGTGCTGGTGAGACAGAATGGCTCTGCACTGTGGTCTGAAATCGCTTTCTTCTTTCTCACCCCACTGACCCGGGTCTCCATAGGAAATGCAGTCTGCCTCATGCATGTGCCTGTCGCCTAAATAAGGTACAATGCACAAAATATCGAGAGATGTGGTCTAGGCCTGGAAAATGCTGTGTGATTAAATACCCCCCCGCCACACCACACACAGTTATACACACGTACACACACACACACGCACAGAAAAGCTGAACTCACGAGCTGAAGAACGTGAACATATTCCCCACACCAGCAAATAAACCCAGGCTGTGTATAATTTAATTACAGGTTTCAAATAGACACATGAATGGAAAGGACCAGTGAGGCCCTGTTTCATAGGCCCGAACAAAGCCTCCAGGGTTTGGGTTACAGCCAAAAGCAGAAATGGAAAGAGGGCACATAGATTCCTTATTAATTCAACATCAGAGTTAAGTTTAAGACCAATGAGGTTTTCATTCATAATTACAAATGGAAAGCAAAAAAAAAAAAATTGGTCTAAAAATAGACTTCCTGTCTGAAACAGCTGGAAGACAGTGGGCATGTCTGAAATGATGTCAGAACTACAGGCGTGGCTCTGTCACTATGCACTACGGGGAAAATAACAAGCCTTTTTTGGGAACAAAATGTACTTTTGTAATCCTCTCCTGAGTCCCATTCACACTCTTCCTCGTATTGGCTCAAGATAGACCGAATTAGCACCTTCATAAATTCCTCACGCACATCAGCCAGAATCCACAAACAAAGATTGCCCCTTGCTCACCCACCTCATGCCCACCCCCTTTTTAGGAAAGAGAGGAAAATTACTCACAGACCAAGATTTTAAAACAATTAAAATAGTTTCCTATTTATTTCCTACAGAAAATGACTCAAGTAATAATGGCAACAAGGAAAAGGGGAAAACAGCAAGAACCTGTCAAGATTATGAAAACACATTCTCTGCATAATATTTTTAGCATGAAGTATTTTTCCCCTCTGTTTACATCATAACCAATGAATCCCAAGGCAGACAGTGGATATGACTCCTTGGCAGATTTTTGCTACTTCAGCTGATTCCGCTGTTGAGCCATTCACTCAATTTTCCATTTTCCCAAACATCAAAGTGCATGTGAGTGTTCTGTTTAAGCTCCACGCTAAAAAAAAAACAGCAGGATTACTGCTGTACATTTTGAGGAAATGCATAAGACTAATTAACTTCTTATTATGATTACGTCTGGAGAACAGGCCAGGGAACAGCAGAGATGTGGAAAGGCTCTCCTGGAATTAGGTTTGACACCTCTGTGCTAAATCAACGGGGTCCCCGGTGAAGACATACCTGAGGCCTTACCGGAACAGCCGCCGTCCGGCATTACCGGTGCTCATCAAGAGGGCCTGCGTGTGGTAAGTGACCCACAAAGAAAAGACATTTAGGGAATGTGAGAAATTTTCAACAAGCTTCTATAATGCAAACATACAGCATTGTCCCTTGGAATGAAACATATCAGCACAAGCATTTAGGATGATCATGCAGACAGAACTCGGTGACCTTGTTAAACGACTGGTTTTGTTTTAACAGATTTTCCTTTGGCTGTTGCCTGAATGGCCCCTTAATGTGCGCAGAGCAATGTGATAAATGGCTGTGCTTCTCAGCTGTTCGTGCAGCTATGCTTTCATTTCCTAATTTCAGACAGGGCGCTCAAGAGCACGGTCTCCAAACTGTAAACAAGATTTGGGGAAACTGTCTGCAAACGGGCTTTCGCTCAGGGCTGTCCATGTTAGAACATCAGGGCATTGCGGGACTGACCAGGGCTCAACTGCAGGGCCTGCTCTGCTGGCAGAGTCTGTGTGAGGATGCATGTGCGGGTCAGCTGTCTCTGCTCTTCCACAATACCACGCCAGTCTTATCTCCTTCTCCTGCCCCCCGTCAAATAGGGAGAGAGAGGAAGGGAGAGCAAGAGGAGGCAAGGAGAGAGAGAGGGAGAAGGAGAGAAAGAGAAACACAGAGGCTCTGTTTTGTGCAGTACATTGACAATTGCCATATGTTCCAGAAGCATCCGACAGCCTCTACTGCAATAATACCCTCTATGCACCTGGTCCCGTTCATCAGGGATTGGCGATTAAACAGTTACACAAACACACTGCAGAGTGCATCGTGTTCATCCATGTTCTATTCTCCAGGTGAACATAACGGTCTCTCAGGTAACTGGCCCTTCCCGCTGTATTTATTTAGACATCTGTGGAAATGGATGAAGTTGTTTTACATTTGTATGTGATTATGGCACCATAATATTAAACTTAAACTGCATCTTGAAATAATCCACATGCTATGCATTCTTCCTGAAAAAGCTGACATCAACAACCGGACAAACTCCAAGTGCATTCTCGGAATGTGAATTATATGTCAGATAATGCCTGAGGCTGGTGCTCTGAGCTGCCTTGCAGAGAAACTCTCTCCAAAAACCATTAAAGCACATGAGAGTGGGGCATTTGCAGGAAGGGGTGCAGCTCACTCAGCTGTCCTCTGGACAGTACCCCACCAGTGAGGTGGCTGGGGTGCAGTGGGGGGGCCTTGAACAGTCCTCTTTCCTGCACTTTGCAACAGATGTTACTGCCTCCTCCCCACAACTGAACTCCTGTACTGCCGTTGTGTTTGTCCTCTTCCGGGGCACAGTAACATAGCTCCCTTCCTGCAAGCCTGATCTATTTGTACAGCTGGATATTTACTCATGCAGATCAGGTTTGGTACCCTTGGAACGCCATAACACCAGCGCCCCACAAGGGATTTAAACCTGTAACCCTCTGGTCATAAGTCTCGAATCTAGAGGGCTGTGTCCGCACTGCTTAGCAACACCTGGAGCACGGAATAAAGACTTGGGCTAGAGGGGGTTGTCCTCTTAGTCTCTCCTGTGATCATCTCTGCTGCACTCCTTATTTAAAATTGCACATTATTTACCCACTCACACTGTGCACTCCCATGATTCCCCACACAGCCAGGGTCACAGATGGTTTTGGTTTCCCTGAAGTAAAAGATCGTCAAGCTAAAAAAATCTCATTGAAAATATGAAATTGTACCATTCTCAGGGCCAAGTGATTTTTATTTGAATTGAGGTATCTTTCACAACTTTATGTTTTTCATTAATTTATGTTTTCGTCCAACAAATTATCCCATTTGTAAGTTTCTTGGGAAATTCATAGCTACAGCAATGAAATTCCCAAATGGCCTCAGTGTTTGTTCTCTGGCAAAGCCCTATCATCCACCAAACAGAAATAGACGTAGCAAAGTAAATATGCAGAACTCTCACTCACTCACTCTTATTCATGTACACCCACACTCACTGTGCCACACACACACCCACGCACACACCATACACACACACACACACACAGACACAGACACACACGTGCACACTCATGCACACACACACACACACATGCAGGCACACACACACGCACACACACACACGCACACACGCGCACACACATGCATGCACACACACACCCGCTTACCCACCCCCCAAGCAGACACACCTCTCCCACTTCCCTTTCCCTATGTCCTCTCTTCTCACTCTTTCTTGTCACTCTCATACACAGTAATCTTAGATCAAGGGTCACCATGTTATTTATTGGACCGTTATTAAATGATTTTGCATTTGGATCCTATCAGCAGAACTGTGGGAAAAGGAAACGGATGCAGTACTGCAGGGTGAGTCCCTGCCTCAGCAGCAAGTACATGTGGTAACCAGAGCAGGGAGCACACTCATATTAAACATTACTGTTCAAACATACGCACATACACTCAACAACACAAAGACTGACACACACTCTCACTCAGGAACAGACACACACACATTATCACCCACATCACTAACATACGATCTTGCGCCACCACCACTTAAACAATGTGTGTCATTCTGCAGGAACAATGCTAGGGAGACCAGGCCATCAGTCAAAGCTGACTGCTCGGCTAAATTTAGGAAAACTTCTTTCGCACAATCAGCAATTTCAGTCAGAGCAGAAGATAAATGGAACTCAATTCCCACCCATATAAGAGAATGCACAAGCTTCAGTATTTTTAAAACAACACTTAAAACATGGCTCAAGACAAACCAATCATGTGATCACTGATCTAAACCTTTGTATGGAACCAACTGTTTTCCAACATGGAGAGTATGTAATGCATATTTTGTATGATGTTGTTTTATATGTGATGTACTGTTTGTAAATTTTGCTAATTGTATTGTTTTTAATTTTTTGTATTGTATTGTTTGTATTGTACTGTATTGTTTTTAATATCTTCCTGCCCAGGGACCGCAGATGTAAATTAGCTATATAGCTAACTCTGGCCCAACGGTTGTATTGTGCATGGCCCCTGTTAAATAAACAAATAAATAAAATAAATACACACAGACCCACAGAGACCCACACACACACACACACACACACACACACATATAAATGCATACACACACACAGAACCCCCCCCCACCCATACACACACATATAAATTGCATGTCCAGAAATTCGTAAATTTTCTGTATGTTACCTGGGAGTTTTTTCCTGACGAGGAATGACAACCAGTGATTTTATGATATGGGTGAACTCTTAACACCACCAACGGGCTTCGGAACCTGAAAAACCGAAAAGTCTCCGGAGTTTAGATAATCTCCACAGCACTTAAGAAAAGGATGAAGTCTGAATTCTCCAGAACACTACTGACATCAAGTACTGTACATTCTGCGGAACTCTGTAAATACAAACACCAACATATTTTCTGTGCGCTGAACACTTGGATTTGTTTCTCTACACAGGGCTGTTTGTTTAATGATTCCAGGAAATTAAATGCTCATTAAAAAAATTGTATACCAATTAACTGCACAATATAATGAGGGCAGCCATACGTATTCACTTTAACATCAGGGGGCTTAGCTTTCTTTAAAATCACTCACTCTCAAATGGGAAATGGCAGCTTCTTTTAATTCAATGCTTCACCAGCCACACCTGTTCCAACAATCAGCTGTTATGAAACCTGAACCCTACAAAATAGGTTCCATATTCTCTGCCTCCAAGAAAAACCAGAAAAATAAAGTATTCCAAATGGAAAGTTCAGGGTTACTGTACACATATGTGATGAAAATGAAATAGATTAAGTATATTTGCCATACTCAAATTCAAAAGGTAAATTCCATCTTAAAACAAACCCACCCTCAATAAAAGCAGAGCAGTTATATTGCTATTACACCATTCAATAAATACACGGAACAAACTACACATTCCCTTTGAACATGCCAAATTCAAACATTCATTCAATTAATTAAAGCTTTACTGGATAAGTTCAAATCATTACACTATAGATTTGTATCTCTGTCTCCATCTATGGTCAATTTAAACATATTCAAAGGAAACTACTCTTTTAATTGCCTAAATTTAAAACAAACTGTTAAGCAAGTTATAAATGTAGGCTTCATTTGCGCTAACACGCACAAACAAACAAACATGTTCTGACACAAAAGTTTAGCTAAAGAGAGACAAAAAATTACTTGGATCACGGCCATTCATTTTAAGAACACCCAGAAGAACATGTGACTACAATTTACACCCCCCCTGTTTTTATACTAAGAAGTGAAAAACATTGTGAAATTTTTGAGTGATTAATCAAAACTGTTTCAATTGAAATGGGACGTGTATGGCAGCACAGGGAGCTGCTAAACTGCAGCTTGAGAATGCAAGGCCTCTCTTACTGAGGAAAAAATGGGAAAAGAAGAAACTAAAGACACAGGAAACAGTGGTACATAGGAAAGAATGAGTGTAGATGAGAGGCTAGTAAATGCTGATGAACCACTTTATGAAACGCTTGCTCCTCTGGAAAATCTTAGCTGCACCCTGGCGCCACCAGCTGGTCAGTTTGATCCATTGCTTGATCTGGGTGGTACAGGATGTAAGATGGCCATCAAGTCTTGATACATTATTGATTTATAGCAGGTGGTTGACAATAATTTGAGGCAGAAGTCCGATTAAACTCGAACAAACAACCCGATTAAACAAACTCAATAATGTGATTCTTGGATTAAATTAATTTTTAACACATAGAACAGTTCATAAGGATATCTAACCAAAAGTTTTTTGTTTTTATTTTGCATTCAGGCCATCTAATAACCAAATAAAAATGTTAAAAATGTTCTGCCCCATTGTAAAATTCAATAACCAGAAACTTTAGCATAAAATAACTGGCTCACAAATAAAAGCAATGTAAAAAAACAATACAATTAAAGCAAAAGAACAAAAACCACACTCGTCATTTGTTTGGTGATTTTTTTTATTTTCCAAAAATTGGGCTTTCGTTACACATTTTGCTTCTTGAAGCATCAGGGTTGCCGAAATGCTCTAAAAACATTCAATAACCAACAATCCCTGCAAAACCCATGGCTCACTTCAACAAAGACAAAAGGCAACAACTATAGCCAAAATATACCTGTAGCTGACAAACTGGCAGCAATGAGAATCTGTTCCTGAAATCTGAGAACTTCAGCAAAGATTACAGCAAACATCTCTGTGTGCTTCATGGAAAGAAGAGTTCTTTTTTAAAATCTTCACCAGTGTTACCAACTCAGAGGCGTCAAACCAACGATATGCATAGGTAAAGAGTTCAGAAAAGGGAAGAATTATAGGTCAAAATGGTACATAAAATACACAAGGATATGGCTTGCTGTTTTTTTAACAAAAATGTGTAAAAGTAATTAAATATAAATAAATAAGCAAGTAGGACCATCGGGCGCATTAGCCATTAGCTTAATGAAAGGTATAACTCCAACACCTCCTGAGATATCTCCTAAACTGTCCAACAGTACAAGTGAGCTCTCATGTTCTACACAAACAGATACGTTTTATTTCATATCTGGCATCTTGGTCAGATCATAGCCAAGGCGAGTAAATGCAGCGTTGCAAAATGCAGAATAACTTGAGGAACTAGATAAATGCATTTTTCACACGAGCAGACATGTACAGCAACCAGCTGCGATGCAACACAACTGGACCAGATCTGTTTGCAGGCCCTGCTCAGGTTGAAAACAACATTTTTGTCTTTCCTTTGTCATCTTCTTTTAATTAACCCTGACACAACATGCTTATACATCAGTGGGGCAGATCTGTAAGCATATTCTGGTGGGGTTAAAATAAGAGAAGATTTCTGTCTGTCTTATATCTTATTACTTCTTTCATAAAATAGTTAACCCTGGATACTACATGCTTATTTCCAAAACCATATGCACAATTTTTAAACCTTCCTCTGTTTTCCATTTCTCTCCTACTTCCCTGAATCTATACCACTAATAGTTTTATTGCCTAACCTTATGCAATCTTCTGTGTTTAAAATACACGATAAAGAGTTTCTGTAAAAGCATGCTTATACACATTCCTTTCCTTTAATTGTCATAGTTCCTCTTTTTCAGAGCCGGTTTTCAAGTTTACATGGGTTTGAGTAACACAAGCTTTATTGAGATGGTGTAGGTTGTCGAACCTGACACACGGCATGAGAAAACAGAATTATCTGAATCATTCTCAAGACCTAAGCAGAGACCTGTAAAAGGGAACATTTACAAGACTGAATGACATCACACTACTCTGTCAGCCAATGGAATGGGTGCAACACAGATCCCTGGTGAGTCACTTCCTGTCTGTGGTTGCACAATAATGTATACTGTTATAGGGTTTTTCAGTGCCGTAGGTCAGTCCAGTGAATCTAACGAGCGTTCATCAGCGGGGTGCAGAGTTACATCTAATTAAAAGGATTGGCAGACCCGCAAAGTAAATAAAGACTACATTTATAAAAAAAATAAAGAAAAAATACTGAAAAAGACAGTCTATCTGTTCTTTCATAAAGTGTAGTTCTATTTCAAAATTCACTATTACTGTATACATATCCATCCCTCTTTTATCATAAAGGTAAATGCTTGAAACGCAAAAATTGTCTATTTATGTACTTCAGGGGAATAATATTGGCAATAAATGAAAGTACATTTATTTTAGGCAATAGAACCTGTCTTTTCCATCTCTCACCATTCATTGCGTTTCTGTGGCCTTTTTGTTTCCAAAGACACAATTTATGTTCATGTCCTTGAACACCATTTGGGCTCTGTAAAAAAAGAAAAAAAATATCCCAAGGATCCAGCAAGGTTTCTTAGAAAAATAAATAGACAACAACAAAAAACTAAAACATTTCTTATTTAGATTACTCATCTGATTTAATCTCCACCCACTACTAATAGATGTTTTTCAGTGTTTAATTACCTGAGGATGGCCCCACAGAAGAATGGATTGTGGTAACCACCGAGACAAAACACTCAAATCGAATGTGGCATTTTGCTAAAATTCTCAATACTAAAATGGATCCTTACAAGGAGTCACTGAAAATAACACTGAAAGGAATGATTCAGAGAAGCTCCAATAGAATACTTTGGATCATAAAGGTTCTGCATCCCTTGTCTAGGGCTCGTCCTCATACCCAGTACTGGTTCTTTTTCAGGGGTGGGTTGGTTGTCCGACAGTGTTGCAGGAGTTCCGGGTCAGGCTCCTTGGAGTCCATGCTGGACATGGGGATGCTGTTGGCGGGGTCGGTCTTCCGGAAGGTCTCCTGCTTGACCTCCCCATTCTTGGGCTTGGCGGCAACGTTCTGGACGTCGTGCTTGCCCGTCTTGTTCCGTCTCACAAGATAGTAGGCCAGGGCGAGGGCCAGAAGGAGCAGGAGCAGGATGACCAGGATGGGGATGAGGATGGCCCATAGGTTGCTGGGCCGGGACACCACAGGCTTGCGTTCGGAGTGGTCTGGGCTGGGGGTGGTGGCGGAAGATCCGGCATCAGGCGAGGGAACCTTGAGGACTTTGGCCCCATAGACCGCTGAGGGCTTGTAGGGGGCTGTCCTGAAAGACAGTGTCCCCTCGGCGGGCGGGACCCCGTGGGCCTGGAGGAGGAACTCGAACCGGTCGTCCTGAACACTGTCCCCGGCCTGGAGGTCCTTCAGCACCTCCAGGCCGATGCGACCCTCCTCCACGTCCTTCTGGGTAAAGGTGCTGATGGGCCGCCCGTCCTCCTTCCCGCCCACCCGCACAAAGCAGGCCGAGCGCGGCTGCCGGGTGATTCTGAACGTGGGCACCTCCATGGTCTTGTTGGCCAGCGGAGAGGCGTCCAGCAGGCGTTGGTCCACCAGCACGGTGGAGGCGCGCGGCAGGAGGGGCCGGGCCCGGGGCAGGTTCACCAGTGGCGTGGCGGTGATGTTGAGCACCGCCGAGGCGTTGGCGGCTCGGCTGCGGGCCAGCACGGCCACGCAGTCCCGCGGGGAGGTGGACTTGACGAAGCGGACGCTGACCCGGCCCTCCCGGATCTGCCGCTGCGTGAAGGCGGAGGTGGGCTGCCGGTCCACCATCATGGCTGCGTACTCGGGGACGTTGGTGATCTTGTAGATGACCTCCTCCTCGCTGGGCCCACCTGTGGTGGCCTTCAGCATGGCCTCTGTCACCAGGGTCTCGTCGTCCCCCTGCCTGACCTGGATCTCGCGGGACAGAGCCAGCTGTAGGGTACGGGCCAGGACCCCGATGTGCAGGGAGTGCGACTCGGTGCGGTGCCGGCCGTCTGACACGGTGAACTCCAGGAAGCCGTTAGCCAGGCTCCCGTCGCTGACGAAGGTCACCCGCCCGCCGTTGACGTCCTCCTGGGTGAACTTGTCCATTGGGCTGCCGGTCTCGGCGTGGACCAGGCGGCCGTTAGCAGGCGGGCGGGTGACGGTGAAGAGGATGTCAGCGGGCGTGCTGTCCTGGTCCGCCACGCTGAGGTGCTGAGGCGTGACCACGGCCGAGGAGCCCTGCAGCACCTCCAGCAGCAGGTCCACGCTCACCAGCTCGGGCCGCGCGGGGGGCTCTCTCTGCCCGCCCGTCACCGCGATGCTGAACGGCTCCTCCAGGACCTCACTAGACGGTGCCGGGGTCTGGGGGCGCCTACCGCTTGGGTTGAGCCATGCCCGAAAGAAAAAGCTGTCGGACAGGGGCTCGGGGTCCCCTCCGTGGTCATACTCCAGCTCCCCTTTGTTTACTTCCTCTTGCAGGAAGTAGGGGGTGTTCTTGGGCAGCTCCACGTCCCCCAGCATAAGGGTCCCGTGGGACGGGAACTGGATCACCTCAAACACTACGCCCATGGATCCCCGCCTCGACTCCGGCACACTGGCCAGCAGGTTGGAGGCATCCAGCCTGGAGCTGTCAATCACCTTCTTCTGACCTTTCAGAAGGTCAAGACCTGGGGTTAACACAGAGCACAAAAACACACGCATATGCTTATCCTCAGTTCCACTGGCCATTCAAAGATTAGACTGAGAGAGGGGGTGTAGAAAACTTTAAAAAAACTGCTCTTGTCTGTGCAATTCAACATCTTATAAATAATAATAAAATGTATTTATACAGTGCTTCTCATACAGACATTAAAAAGCATATGTATTTGATTATTTTTCCAGCATGTACACTTTATAGAGCTACGTGCTGGACTATTCTTCCCCCATCTGTTTTATTCAGCCAGGCAGAAAGCTAGAAAAAGGGTAGGATAAATTTATTAAGCTAATGTTTATCAAAGACATTTATCAGCTCCAGCCTCCAGACCTGATACTTGGGAGTCTGGGGTTCGCAGTGAGCTCCACTGTCAATCTGACTGCCTCTGAATGGAAAGCACCTCAGGGACCATGAAATAACCCTGAAAATGGACATTTTCTGCAGGGCTGATGCCTTCTGTCATTTCCCAAAGGTGAATTTTGTGGAAAACTCAATCACACATGATAATTAATGAGTTGGACAGGCAGTGCACTTTGATTTACTGAACTTTCTGTTTACCGAATCAAATATATCCCTGATCTCCTGAATACCCAAGAAAACTTGCATGCAAAATACAATTACTCAAAAATGACCAGTTTTCAGAGGCCTGCTGTAAGTGTTGCCTCACAAATCAAGGATGGTAAACATTTATTTTTATAAAAGGTCAAATATTTGAATATCAGATTAAACAATTGGTTTGTGACGTCTTGGTCAGATATTTCAGCAATCAATCATGTTTTTCTCACCACAAGCAAATAAATGTAACCAGTTTTGCTGAGCTTAATTAAATAATCACTGGATATGCTGAAAAATAAAGAGGAAACATGAAAATAAACAAATGATATACACAAAACCAGGGGAAATTGGGTGTCTGGGACCTCCACTGAATAGTTAGAGTGAGTGATAATCCTTGAAACCTTTGGGAAATAAAAGCAACATAAGTGAGAGAAAAATAGAAGGAAGCAGAGAGGAAAGCGTGTATTTGAGTCAGCTGATGAGGGGTGGACTGATCTGAAATAAAACTGAGAGAAGAAAAATGCTGGAACATCTGGAAAAACTGAAGGAGAAAGAGAGAGAAAGAGACTAGGCCCTCCACAAATGACTCCCATGCTCCTCCATTTTATTACAGTACCATCAGAGTTTCATCTGGAGAAAAAATAAAACGTTTGACATCTAAAAACAAAACATTTAGCATTCAGTTCAGTGGAGCACGCTAAAAACACTGCTCTTGAGGTTACTGGAGCGATCTTTTTTTTTAGTGGAGGAAATCATGTGGTGAATATATTTAAGCAACATTAAAAACAAGAAAAGAGAATAAAATGCAAAGTGTGCTCTTATTCTTGGGACGGCACAGTACCTGCATTCCTCCAGAGCTTCGTGGAGGAGTTGTGGTTTTCGGCGTAGAAGGACACGGTGATGGGGAGGACGTGCTTGAGGTCCTGGGCTGGGCTGGATGACAGCAGGAGCTCCACAGAGTCCCGAACCACCCAGAAGGGTTCCTCAGGCATCTGGTGCTCATAGAAGATGGACCCAGAGTCCAGCTACGTGTGGAGAGAGAAATGCTTCAGACTGTGATGAACCAGCCAGCCCTGCCACTGCTGGGTGCCTCACCCTGTTAAAGCACTGCTTGGCTGTGTGCCTCCTGGTCAGGTGTCAAAGGTAGACAGTGCTAGTGTAGACTGTTAAGAATGGCAAATTAGGAGCAATAGAAAAGACCGGGCTTAAAAACTGGCAAAGAAAATCAACAGGGGGTCCATGAAGGTAGTGTAAGGGGTCCCCGAGCAACAATCCCAAACCTCTCTCCCTGGGTCTGAGACTGCAATCTGAACACTTTTTAACTTGTGATGGGGGACCCCGGGATGGCTGGGTGGAGCTCCCTGTATCAGCAAAGGCTGAAAAAGCCCTGCTCCATTTCAGACAGGCTAATATTGTCCACAGCACTGTTCTCAGCTGTGTTTGAGGTGGCAGAGAGAACAAGGGTAAAACACTCCTTTCATGACCTGGAGCAAGATGGTTATGGTTATGATTGTGATTACTGCTATAGTCAGAATGTCTGGCTGAAATGGACGTCCACCTGTGTGTGGCCTTGGATTAGTGGTGACGTTCAGTGCAGAGGAAGCAGCAGATCTGTTTTTTTCAGCCAAGCTCTCTCTTGAACTGATTCTAATTCATGAGCCAAGGTGATGTAAGCTGTCTTCCATACAAGCCAAAACCATGATGTCACATCAGTTAACAATAAAAAGCACAAAAAAACAAAAAACTAATTATATATTCTGCTGGTAATTTACAACAAGCATATTTCCAAATAAACAGTCAAGTAATCATTTTGGCTCAGAAATGAGTCACTGTTGCTATTTTGGCCAGTACGCACATATTGTTGTAAAGCTGATTATACTTTAGATGCAAAAGCCAGTAAACACCCAAAATGCTGACTAGCTTTTCAACCCCACAAAGTTTGGGTGAAATCTGTGACAACTCAAATAGAATGGGTGGCAGCCCTCCTCGTACAATTTAACTGCACTGAAAAAAAACACAGAACTAAATGTGCAAGGGAGCCCCCTGATGCTGGGAGAGAGAATAACAGGAGGAGGCTGGTAGAGATGATGTTGGATTTCCGCAGATATGTGGTATCACCGCACTACATGAAAAGCAGCTGAACTACAGCTGAAGGAGACTCAATTCAGACTCTTGAGACTAAACACAGGTTCCTAGATGTTTCAGCATAGAGAGATCTGGTTGATGTGTCAGGTCTGATGATCTTTTGAAGATACACAGTGAGCGCCATAATGTTTGGGACAGATATTTTTTGGGTTTTGGCTCTGTAGTCCACAATTTTAGATTTGTGATCAAGCAAAGAGGTTAAGTGCATCTCAGCTTTTATAAAATTGTATTTTTATACATAGTACCAACTATTAGAGCCTGCAAAGTTCTGGAAAAAGGTCTTGAGGACAGATGAGGCCACAATTTACTTGTATCAGAGTGTGATGGCAAGAGCAAAGTGTAGAGGCCAAAAGGAACTGCCCCAGATCCAAAGGAACTGCCACAGATCCAAAGCACCACCCCTCATCTGTGAAAATGGTGGTGGGGGTGTTATATAAAAATAAATATAAAGAGCAGCAATTTGGTGAAACCAAAGTGCATAAAAATGCCTTTGAATAAAGGCTGACAAATGGCACTTTAACAACATGTGAATTGTTTGATTACAAAATTATCTAAAATTAAAGAGTACAGAGCCAAAAGGAAAAAAATGTATATCCCAAACATTATGGAACTCACTGTAACTGGCTGGCTGCTTTTAGCTGGCCAATAGGCTTGCACCAAGGGTTTGAATTTGATGCAAGCTGTTAGAGGTGACATGGTAGAAGGGGAGTGGCACAGCTGTCAGAAAAGGCTGTAGATCAGGTGAGCAGAAGTGTTCGTGGTGAGCTGCAGAGGTCTGCTGACGGAGGCATGGAGACAGAAGAGGAGGGAGTTGCAACATGTCCAGATGGGAAATGAGGTGGAGCAGAGAGCGCCACTGCACCCCCTGGTGGAAATGTCTATTTGCTGGTGGCCAATCCTTCTAGTGCTTATAACTCAGACACAACAGGAAGTCCCAACATATACTGCCTCATGTCTGAGGTACAGTTGGATGAGGGTGGGATGACAGTAAAACCCGCATTACCCCCACATTGGAAAGGGCAGATTTAGCAGGTCCCATAAAGTATGTCAGTCTCTGTCACATTGCACTGCAGAACTGAGAGGCAACGTAGACACCGCAGGGTTTTTCTTACATTGTACTGTAGTTGTAGAATTTCAGCTTTTGAACGTGGGTCACAATAGAGGCTAATTTCATCATTTCTGAGCCACTGAGCTCTAAAAATATGGAAAATTACAAGAGATCAAGAGAAGAGCACTTTGTTACACTTCTGCCCCTTCTGTAGAAAAAATGATATACCCTTCTCAAAAAGACAATTAATTAGTCTGTGGTTTTAATGGGAAAGTCAAACTGTGTTCACTTGAGAGGCCAACCTTGTCGAACACCAGTTGTCATTTTTTTTTCAGAGAATGAAAAAAAAAAAAATCTTCCTGAACCAAATGCATTAAATTACAGAAGTACAAATCTAGCTCTTGAAATTCTGTGCACTATCCTAATATACCTTTATGGTATTTTACACACGGATGCACTCACCTCTGCTTGGGTAAATGTGGAGATTTCCTGAAACTGGTTTTTGTTGTTGGCTGAGATGAGCCTGCCAAGGCGAGGGGCCCTCTGGACAGAGTAAGTGATCTCATCTCCGTCCTCATTGGTTGTCGCTTTCAGTATCTCACTTGTGATTGGCTGCCGTGTGCCTTAAATAAAACAAAAAACAAAACACATTTCTCCCTGCTGCGTGTGATATGTAAATTATAGTTAATATATATTTATTGAGTGTAGACGTAATATGTAGATATTATGTGTATATAATATGTAAATGTCACATGAAGATGTGATTGAGGGCCATTAGCTCAGTCATTTTGCCCTTTATTTCCCTCAGTACTGTTTTGACAGTTGGAGCCTTACTTCTGACCCCTCATATTTATTGTAACTGATAACATTCAGTACATCATTAATGCTGAACATTTACAAGCTACCCAGAACTGTCAGTCATCCCCTACATGCATTAGTGTGGCTTTAACAGACTGATGAGGAAAATATATATTTTTTCAGATGTAAACAGGAAACTGGATACTTCACTTTGCACTGGAGCTTCAGCTGTTTTTGAAATACATGAAATGTTCTGATACGTATTTGTTAATTAACCTCAAAAGCGATTAGTCAGCTCTCACCAGCTAATTTGCACTAACAAGGTTTAACCATAAATTATTTTATGTCAAAACAAACACATTTTCCCATGAGGCTGTGTCATAGGCACCCACTGGAAGATGACTGAATAACAGACTACCTTCGTCTGCATCAGCCGACAGTGTAGCGCTATGTCACCAAGTGCACAGACATTTATTCAGCTAATTAATTCAATAAATTATGAGATAAATCATTAATTACACAGATGCTGTTATCCAGAGTGACTAACATGGTTACCATGACGAGATGCATTAAAGAGATGTTGCATCGGTGACAAAAACAACAAAAGGTGACAAATAAGCAGCATGCTGGAGCACTGAGCTGAATTAAAAGCCTATGATACTACGTAATTGTTTTAGCATACACATAGCCAGTGCCTAGAAAAAACACACACTCATCCTACCAACATGGACATAGTACCTAAAAATATCCAGAAGAGCAACATTTTCATCTATGAGAATGTTCACATGGCATTGAATTCACAAAGCAATTTTAGCTATAGAGCTTGTTATTTATTCAGTTATTTATTTTTATCATAAGCGTGGTCTTAGAGAGCAAGTGTTAAGATGAGATGACACACACCTGGGAACACTATAAGCTCCTCCTGCGTATCCATGGAGATGGTGAGCGGTCTGGCTGTGACCAGGAAATGCTGCAGAGGGGACGTGTGCTCTCCGTCTGTCACTGTGAAGGCGAACCCCCCCGACGGACCACCTTAGAGAGGAGAGACAGAGCGGGGTGTCACAACTCCACACCGAGACCCCACACTTCGAGAGATTGCTCTCAGTGAAACTCCTCACACACATGCACATACACCACACACACACACACACAAACAGAAACAAATACACACACACACAAACACACACACAGAAATAAATACACACACACACACACACACACACACACACACACTCTGATACCCTGATACTCCGAACACATACTGAGATGCCACAAGCACACACACACGCTCTCTCTCACACATACTCTCACATATACTGAGATCCACAAATGCACTCACAGATGCACTGATACTCCACACACACTGAAAACACACAGAGACAGGCAATGAGACATGCATCCAAACAAAAAGCAATAGCTCAATAGCTTGCATTACCCAATTATATATGTTCCATTAATATAGTACTCCTACAGTACAACCAGTAATAATAATTGTATTTCTTAGACAGAAATAAACATGAAACGGTCACTTTCTGAACTTAATAAATAACATACTCTGTGAGCATGTCTTTAGAAAACATATTCAGATTTATTTCAAAATAAAAATAAAAAATAAAAAAATTTAAGTGAACTTTCATTGGACTTTCATAGAATTGTGAATGTTGTTCTATGTTTCAACAGGCAGTAAGGCCACCCCTGTGTTTTGGATTTCAGAGGGCTTTTTTCTAAGTGGAACACAATGTTCCCCACAAAGGTAATTCTTTTTAAAGGCTCACCTTTGTGGGTAAAGACCACCTCCCCGCTGTTAATCTGTGCTTGGGTGAAGTTTTCAATGCTGTCTCCGGGTGACACTCTGAGTACCACAATCCCATTGGATAGATCTTCGATGGAATAAACCAACTCCTCAGGAGGGGTGTCCAGATCATCAGCATATAGCATATTGGCTGTGATTTCAGCGTCTTCTCCCGAGAGGAGCTGGTAGCCATAACAAAATGAGACAAAATAACAGTCTTTTTAAAAGTATACCTATTAGCAGTAAGCAAACAAGCAAAGCTGAGAGGCTGTCATTTTTTCAACCCCTGTGTCTATGGTCTCCACAGCAGGCTGGCTTGGCCTGCTATCTAAGGATGAGGCATGCTGCAGCAATCTCCCAGGACGCACGTTTAATGGACTGGTCGCCACTAATGGCGTCGTCGCTGTAAAGGACATTAATTGAAAGAAATGGAGCAGATCTCCTGAATGTTGTTATTAAATAGCTGAAAGCAGTAGGGATGGAGTCTGGGCCTTGTGGTTAAGGGAGCACACTGCAGTGATTTTCAGTTTTTCTCCCCATTGCTGCCATCAAAATTGACTCTCCCTCCTGACAATTATTCTATTTTTCAGCTGTAGAAATTTACTTAACAGCAGCATGACCCAAATAAACATGGGGTTGGGTAAATGGAGGTATTATTGTTTCCTGGGTGATAAAGCAAATGAGAAGTCATTCCTGTTGGCACAATAGGCTGAAAACAAATATTACCTGTTATGTGTAACCTTACTTTATAGTGAACTTCTAACTTACCACATTATTTATCATCACTGAACACTTGCGCTAAGTGCTGTTTAACATAGTACTGCACACAGAAGAAACACTTGGGACAGTTATCTACTACCCTCTAGTGGAAATTTATATATCAATAGTGTAGTACCTATCAGATTTAGCACTAGATGGCGACATAAGATAAGTATTATGCAATACATTTTAGGGCAGAAAATGTTTTAGTTACAGTGCTCTATGTATTTATTGCACTGCCTCTGTATTGTGAGATGCATAAAAAGCATAAGCTCTGTATTAGGTGCGTTTGATTATGCTGCATGCATTTTGACAAAATTATAAGGTATGTCCTATCACCCACCCAAACCAACAACAGAGCCACATGCACATGCAAGGGTGCCTCTAGGGGGAGCCAAAGCTCAAGCAAGAATAGACTTTCTTGAGAAGGAAAAGGGCTCCTGTAAATGACCAGGGCAGTAACAGAAGCCAGCTGTGCCACAATCTGTCAGGATATACGGCGATCAGTGTATGTGTCACAGTAACGTTATTCACTCTGTCTGACCATCTGTTGTTGAGAACCGATACTTCCCTTAATTAACACAGTGAAGGAAGAGAAGAAAAGGCCTCTGTGAATAAGACCAGACTCTGAGTCCAAAAACACAAGAAGTATCATTATATTTTGTGGGAAAGAGAAAAGGGTTAGGAATGGATGCCTCTTGATTTGTTGCTCTGAACACTGAATGTTTGCCCTGGACGGGGCTTTGCAAAATATATGTTACCAAGGAGACGTGGAACCACAGACAGAGATGAAAAAAAGTTGAATCACACGCTTGGTTTCCAGTTTTAAATAGTGATTATAGTAGGCCTTTTCCAGCCAGTTTAGCAGTGCTACGGGGAACTTTCAGGAGGCATTGTGTAGCACGGAGAATTTTCTGGGAGAGGAAAGTTACCTCCAGACCGGTGTTGTGAACCAGTCTTGGTGGCTCGTCGTTGACTGGCTGGATGGTGATGCCGATCGTGAAGTTGGGGCCGCTTCTCTCGATTTCGAAGGCGGATGCAGTGAGGGTGAAGCTGTCCTCTGTAGTCTCTGACCCGTCATGCAGGTAATAGATGAGTCTTTGTTTCATCTGGATGACACAAACAGGGTGGTCCCCATCATAAGCCACATGACAGTCCCTACCACGCTGCTGTAATATCTAAAAAAATCATGGGACCATTATGTGAAGTTTTCCCAGTTGGCTACACTAGCTTCAAATGTAATGTACGTCACCTTCTGAGGTGCATTCATTTTGGACTACTAAGTAAACCCTTGTATTAGGTTTGGGTCAACTTGACCCATTTTAAACTTTTAGCAGAAAGGGAATGTCACTTCTGAGAAATGTATTTCATAACTAGTGACTAAACTAGTGTACATTTTATTCTTGTATTGTGTTTCTATTTGTTTGAATATATAGTAAGATACAGATGAAAAATAACCGAGAACGTCAGTTCAAAACAAAAAATATTAATAATATCCTGCATGAAAAACCTTTTTTCATTTTAATTTTTCACAGATAAACATGATTTATGTCCCCAATGCCTTCATTATAGTGGATATTCTATATAAATCACATCGCAAAACAAAAGAATGACACTTTCATTGTTAAATGTGATCTAGCAGAGGCAAATGACAACCACTATTCATATATATTGTTTAGAATTGAGATAAATGTACTATATATTGAGCATTTTTTCATAAAATTTCTTTCTTTATCGCTTTGAAATCCCAATAATACCCCAGGAATAGCTGACCTAACAGGCTAAAATTTGCACAGGTGCTAATAAATAAACAGAACACAAAGGTTAAATAAATAATTTATACACAACTATTCAGTCAAATGCACAGCAAACAGCTTCACTTTCGCTGACATGATTTAAACGTTTTGTAAAAGTATGTTGTGTGCGCATGCATGTCTGTGTGTGATGTTTGATGGTATACTGCGGTTTTGATCTTGCAGCATTGACAGTTTGATTTTTTCACACGCTGGCCTTCATGTGGCCATATGTTTGTCAGTTTGCTTTTGATTTACACTGTCAAAGACTTTCTGACAGACACAAAGGAGACACTGACTAAAACTGACACAACTCCCTAAACCTCAGGCGCTAACAAGTGAGCACTCTGCGCATGATAAATATCAACATGCGCACGCTTTCTCCAGATGACATTAACAACCTGAGCCAGAGCCAGGTTGAAGCCATCAATCATCACAGCCCAACATCCAAGTCCCATGTTAAATCAGTCCATCTGTGTCCGTTCCCATGTGACATGTTCATCGCAGGCCAACTATGAAGCGCGATCGGGGCTCTGCCTCCAATTACGGTTGTGATGGTCTTGTTTCGCGAGGCGTGAACGGAGGCGCTGCCGCATGTGAAGAACCGCGGGTTCCACATGATCAGGCCTCTTGGAATTCCAAGTCGACATTCCGGCGCAACACATCGGTCTTTAATTTAGCAACACTTGTACCCAGGTTCCCAGGTCTGATTCATTTCACAGTTTGGTGCTCCTCTAATCAGCAGTTGTATTCTGATTAAAGTGCATTGCATGATAAGAAAAACTGAGTCCATTTATAAAATATATATAGTGAACACTTCACTCTAGTGTTTCTTTTGCGCCTCTACATCATGAAACCTATGCACTTGTTGTACGTCGCTCTGGATAAGAGCGTCTGCTAAATGCCTATAATGTAAATGTAATGTAATGAACAGTGGTGCCCCCCCACCCCCAGGCACAGCAGACTCTTGAGAGTATTTGGAATTAGCATTCAGCCCTTTTGTGAGAAGCTTACTTGGGCTGTAATGCAGAATGCAATTCTTACTCAGGGCTATATTCTAAATGTATGACAACAATCACAGCAGTTTAAATAAGGATCTCCCACAAGCAGTTGACTCCTGTCAGTCTGCGTGCTAAGCATTCTGGGAGAGATTTGAGATCTGTTTTTAATTTGAACAGTTGGGCCTTTCCCACTGTGACTTAAATGGTCTCAGGGGAAGCACACAACAACAGACTTAGAGAGTCATTCTCCCCAATGGTTTTCTGTAATCCATTAGTATTGGAGATGTTCAATGTGAGATGCACAAAGCTAGAAACTACCACATTAGACGTAAACAAAGTAAAAATGGAAACAGGTGCCCATTGATGGTCCAGTAATGCACATTATGATCCTGACCTATTCTTAACTGCGATCCATGGTGCAGTGAATAATTGGCCCTAGTACCACTGTAGTAGGGAGGGTGTGAGTTGACTAGCTTTCCCCGCCTCTCTGGTCAAAGGTGACATCTATTGGGCACCTGAGATTTGCCTGCTCAGTCATCCGGTGCATTGACTGTGCATGCAGTTTACCTGATGGATTGCATTGGAATGAAACAGGCAGCAATTTACCGCACACATTATAATGTGTTAGTGTGCACCCTATGGAAAAGACTGCATATAGAATAGGATGACACACTGTACATTTGCAATTGGGCATTGTGAATTTGGGAAGCAAAGAACATACAATTGAAAAGATGGGAAAATAAAACAAGTTTATGACTATTAGTTTACAGGTCAGTTTTCTACACCTCTTATTGATTTGTCTTCAGTTGGATTTTCACAGTCACCAGGTTATGTTCAAATGTGGTTATTTACTCCTTTGCTATAGACACAGGAAAATACAACAGCGTCTGTGACGCACAGTGGAGTTTCTGAGTAAAAGATATGCTGGCAGGAGTGCGCATGCTGCTCTTATTATAGAAATATATGGGGCCAGTTTGTTTTGGCTCTGGGGGAGTATAGCATAAGCTTCATATTTTCCACAGAATTTACAAAGGAGGCCAAAAAAGTTTAAACACAACAAACTGCACACATGAGTCTTTAAAGCGGATGACTAAGAAGCCCTGCTGCGTCACATGATATGTTCAGGCCACCTGATGAGGCTCCCCGGAAAACCAGGCTTTTTATTTTCAGCATAGCTTTGAGCTCTGTGCAGTGTCTTGTTGTGAGGCGACGTTGTTACCATAACAACACACAGTTCATTCTACAATCCATACTGAATCACTCGAAACACACCAACGGCAAACGACAAAGCAAGGAACTGTACTGGCTAAAGGGAAGATACAACAATACTGACCAAATTATCATATGACAAAGTGAAAATAGCTTCAGTGGCTACATTTTAAGACTATAACTGACATTGTATTTAATGTACTAAAAACCTCAGGCCATATTTAACTATTTATAACACTACAGACAGTGTATGTTGATGTAAGAGTTTAGCAGAAATCTCTCTCAGTACTACTGTTTTGCACCTATACTTTTAAACTGAACAGACATGACCTACAGGGGACTATTGTTGTCACTATCTTCAATATAGTTTTATCATGGCTTTCCCCAAGCAACAAATCAATATTGTACAGATGCTGCCACTCTGTGGATGTCTCACTGCTTCATGTATGATTAAGTGGTAAGCTGAGTGGTCTTTTAATACTAGATGTTTGTCCAGATGTTTGTTTGGCCAATCTTCTGGGCAAGGCAGAAGATTGGCAGCGCTCACCTCGTCCCAGGTGAAGAAGCTCACGTCATCGTCTTCTCCATCCAGGTAACGGATGCTCCCATGCTGAGGTGGAGTCTCCACGACAAAGTCGATGTTGGCGGAACTGTAGAAGGGGTGGGAGATGTTCACAATGTCTGGTGACAGGGGTACGCCGCTGCCCTCCCGCAGGGTGATGTTGAGGGTCTTCACAGGGATCATTCCAGGGACGACGTGCACTGCCACCCGTATGTCCTCCACCGTCGTGAAGCCGTTGTTAACTTCCACGATAAAGGCGTCTGAGCCCTGGACGGAGGCTGACACGTAGAGGATGCGCCCCTGGTTGATGTCCTCCTGGGAGAAGGACTGCACATAGTCTAGGGCAGAGCCGTTGTTTGCCATGACGATGTGGCCCAGGTGGGGCAGCTCTTTGATGGTATACACCATCTCTGATGGAAGGATGTCTGCCTGCTCCACCTGACCGGAATGACAAGAACAGTACTTAGCGCTCAGAGCACCCTGGTTTTTAATATATAAGCAGATTCTTATTCAGCTCGCTAATTACCAAGCATTAGCTAAATTACTTAGTAAGCACTGCTTGGTAATATATTGTACATGTAAACTGATGTTTATTTAACTACTTATGACCTTAACATTTGCTGGCTACTATGTAAAGATTCTCTCAGAATAGCCCAAGAACTGTTATACTACATCATGCTAAATGTGATCAGAAGAACCCAGGTTATCCATTTCACATATGAACACATTCCACTAACTAAGCTTCCACTTTATAAGGGATACTTGTTGTGTCCAACATGATTTAATTCATATTAGGGTTTCAATTTCTAAATTGTATTGGCATGTTATGATACATATTTTCTGTCACAAGTTCACAGTTGCATAGGCCAGCCAGCGCAATGAAAACTGGCTTTGGAATTCACCATTTGAAACTGACTGGAGGGTTTAGTGTTTACTGTTTGGTACCATATGTACCAATAAAACAATATAAAAGATTTACAGAGATAAAATTATGGAGAAAACTAGATTTGCAGTGGTTGTCTTTTACTTTTTTGAAAAATACATTATACAATGTGTTCTCCATGCAGATAGTTTTATGACTGTGCTTTGTCAGGTGATGCAATTCCTTTTTATCCAAGCATGTATTTGAATGACTCAAAGCACATTACATTTTTTAATCTATGCATTAGGGTTAGGGAATTTTTTTTTTTTAAATGACTGTAGCAATAACTTTGACCTCTGCACTGTGACTGAATGAAAAAGTGCTCAAAGCGCGTATTTGACTGTACAGAAATTTTGTAATTGGATAATTAGTGTGCTTGAATACTCCCCCCCTACAGTTGAGTTCCAGATGAGAGGGCTGGCAGTAATTAATGACACCATTAAAACATGGATAAGAAGAGACTGTTTCAAATGAAGTACACTCCATTTTTTTACACAAAATGAAGGGAATCATAACAAATGATTTTATATTGTATGTGAAGGGTTTTACTTTCCCTCCCACACTTTGGCTTGAATAAAAATATGGGAAATTTAACTGAGAGGCACTTGTACTTCCCATTATTTATATGTATCTGGTTGAGCAGATACAGTGTTTGACAGGGAGGTTACAAAAACCAGCAATAAAGTGTTTTACTGTATTAAAATAAATATGAATAATAATAAATATTACAATAAAGCACTGAAGAAGATATTAGACAATTTTCAGCTGAAAAATAAAAACTGTTTACAATATTTCAAACACTGGGGTGAATTAAGATTTCAACACAAAAAAACAGGAATAGAGTAAACTTACTCTGAGATGATCCTTGTCTATTTGAATGTGCTCCGCTACATAAGAGATGATGACCTCATTGGCAATAACTTGAGGTTCTGACAGGTATCCTTGTTTGAATATCTTGATCCTGAAGGTGCCCGCCTGGGACAGACCCTTGGACTGCACCGTGAATCCGAAGGAGTCTTTGGATCTCAGGCTCCTGTCATGGTGCTGATAGGACACCACACCTTTCCTCAAGTCCTCCTGGGTGAAGAAAGAGGTCTCTATTCCACTGACGATAATCACCCCATCCTTGGGGGGCGACGTCACCTCATACTTGATCTCACTGAGGTCCCTGATGTCGGCATTGGACTCAATGCTCAGCAGGCTGGTGTTAAGGGTCTTAGTGCTGCCACTATCAATGATGACTATGGTGTTGTTTACTATGCGGAGGTAAGGGTCGCTGGCTTGAATTTCCAGCAGTGCTGTGGTCTTATGCAGGCCATCAGAGACCTGCAGCTGGAACTTCTCGCGGTCTGCCCCGTGGTGCACAAAGAGGACCCTCTTCTCCCTCAGGTCAGCCTGGGTGAAACGGAAGAGAGGCTGGGCCACATCCATGGCAGAGACAATGTTCCCCGATAGGATTCCTGCACGCATGTAGACCAGCTGGCTTTCATTGAAGCCAGAGTCCGTATCCCTAAACTGGATGTCATCAGTGGTCAACAGACGCTGTCCGTTTCGTACCACATTAAAGATCTTGTCCACAACACGGACAGGCACGTGATCATTGCTGGACTGCACATATATCCGGAAGATACCACTGATGGCGTTCTGCTCCTGATTCGGCATGAAGGTAAGGAAGGTGAACTCATCCTCAGAGTTCTCAGATCCATCATGCTGGTAGATGAGCCTGTCCAGAAGCAGGTCCTCATTGCTGAAGACTTTGATGGCGCCATCAAACCGAGGCTGTCCTGGTGGGGACTCCCTAATGAGGCGGCCATGCCTTGGGTCCTTGAACACCCTGTACACAAAATCTGTTGAGTTCCTAGTCTGGACCCAGAGGTAATCTTTGTTTATGATGTTCTCTCCTCCTTCCAGAACCACAAACCTTTCATTAATCAAAGATGGGGCATCTGGATCTGCCAGGATATTTATAGGGTACGTGTAAACAGGTGAAAGTTGGTTCTCTGCAGATACTCTGAACTGGAACTCATCCTCCATGTCAGTAGTTCTATGAACGTCCACTTTGTAGCTGAGGTAAGAGTTCATGAGATCCTGCTGTGTGAAGCTGTCACCCTCTGCTAGCTCTCTATCAAGCAGCTGCAAAGTTCCCAGATATGGAACCTTAACCAGGGTGTACATCATGGATTCTGGAGCCATGTTTTTGCCTTTCATTACAGCTTCAAGTTCTTGTTTAATCACCTTCTGGTCCCCCTTTTTTAACTCCAGTGGGACCATTGCAGCCATTTTGATGTCAGATGGTATGATTTTAATCATGAAAGTGTTGTCTGGCAGTGTCAGCTGTCCCAGTTGCACATCAAAACGAATGAGCTCAACTGCTGCATCCTCACGGTCACTTGAGTCTGTGCTAACATACCTGAGTGTGTTTTGCTCCAGGTCAGACTGGCGGAAAGTTGTGACTTGCTTCATCAGGCCATCGCTTGTTAGCATCTGCAGCTCCCCAAATTGTAGAGCTTGCGTCACATTGTACACAATGTCGCCATTCCTGGGAGTGGCAGACACTGCTAGGTTCTGGATTCCAATCAGAGCAAACCCCCCTTGTGGCAGGAGGTACCCAGTGTTTGTCACCAGGGTCAACTGCGGGGAAGTGGTCAGGAGGTCAAAAGTGGTTGCCTGGCTGGCTGACTGTCCATCTGACACCTGAAGGACCAGTCTTGCAGTGACCCCACCTCTGTGGACATAACAAATGTTCCCATCTTTCAGCTGCCGACAGGTGAACTCCTTTATGCTCCTTCCTGGTTGCTGAGTGTTCTCCAAATAGCCTTCTTCTGCATTGGGCGCGGAGATGATGGTGATCTTCAGTTCATCACATCGTGTGTCAGAGTCCACAATCTTGATTAGCCGAGGGCCCAAACAAGTGCGCCCATACTCTGTGATTAAGATGTGAGTCCCGCTGACCTGAGGCACATCATTAATGGGTATGATCTCAACTGGGAGGACATACAGGTGAGGGTTTTTCAGGCAGTCTGGGAGGTTGCTATAACCCAGGGCGCTGACCTCCAGCTGAATCTGGTCACCGTGCTTCTCGTTGCCATCGTGGATGTACTTGATCTTCTGGTTAACAACATCTAGCAGGGTGAATTTTTTTGTCCTCTTGTTATTTGTATTCATGTCCATCAGACCATACCAAGGATCATTCTGAAGGGTGAAGATAATCTGGGATTGCCGGAGTCCCACCTTGTTCAGGTCCAGAGTGGGGTTGAGGTTGCGTAGCTCCAAAAAGGTTTCCCCACCTTCAGGAACGCGCAAGGTTGTGACATCAATGAGCTTGGTGATGTTGCGGAACATCTCTGGTGTGTCGTCCGTCGGGTAGCAGTGCCTCTCATTGGTGCTGACATTCACCAGTGGGGTGGAGGTTGTCGTTGCATCAGTTGGCTCATAGTAGTTTGGGTAGTCGTAGTCCTCTCCCTCGCATTTCACGTGAACATCTTTGGTCACCAAAGCATTCTGTAGGTTCCATTCCTGGTTGTTCACCTTCATCTCTCCCAAACAGCCAATGAAGGACTCCAAGATAATTTCTTCCTCCAAGTGGGTCAACAGCCCACTCTCCTGGAATACCTCCTTCAGCTTTGCCTCCAGACCTCCGAAGTACAAGTTGCCTGTGAGGTCCAAGCTGTCTGAACCACTCAGAGGGACTGAGATTGTCTGGCTGTCCACAGTCAAATCAAACATGTTCGCTACAATCTGAACCTTTATCCTGTGCCACTGATCATCATCCAACTGCACCAAGTTGTTGTCAAGAACAACAGGCCCACTGCCAAGGTCCACCACCCCTTTGAGATATCCTCCTGCTACACCCACGCCTATAAAGTCTGTTTGGTGGCCAGCATGGAAAACCAAAAGGGCGTCTTCAATGGTAGTCTTCATGAGCAGCTCCAGAGTCCGGGGCTCTGCTGCGCTCCAGGACGGAAAGGAGACAAAGGAGTCGGGGCTGATGAAGCTGATCGTCTCCCCATCTCCAGCCTCAAACTCGGCACTGCACCCCTCCTTGGTGTCGTGGCATGACACTGGTGCCAAATCCAGTATGTCAAAGTGGTGGGACTCAAACCTCACATTACTGATGCAGCCCCTCAGAGGTGGGATAGAGCTGTCTAGGTAGGGGGCCTCCAAGTTACCTGAGCCCCCCAGGTAGAATCCAAGGTCGATGTTGAGGACATCCTGGGTGTTTGGAAAGGGCAAAAAGGTGCTGTAAAGCTCATCGACTACCATAGTCAGCCTAGACTCCTCAAGGGACACTGCTACATTGTGCTCCACAAGATTGTTCAGCTGAAGACTGAGAGCGGATTCCAGTTCCACCTGGCCAGATCCCATGTCCATTCTCACCTGCAGTTGAATGAAAGAAAGAAGAAGATTGTTACCACCACATCAAATGTCTTTCATTCACCCTCATCCAGGATGAAATGTAGCTATTTAAAAAATAGCAATGGAGCTATTTAGGATAACCTCTTTTTTATTCTGTCATCCATCTATTCTTATAATTATTATTTTTAATTCAACTTGTTTTTCCTCCCATTTTTCTTTCTCTCCTCAAGTTGGAATCGCTAATGTTGCCTTAGGAGTTACCACCTAAATGTCCAGCAAACCTGTACACCAGGAGCAATGCAACTGATGCCTGTGCTGTGGTCTGATGCACTTGCGATGCAGTTAACACGTTACACCAGATAGTCTAAACTGTGAGAGAGGTATGGGTACAGCATCACATAACACCTTTCAGGGAATTCAAGAGTAAAGAGTGTTTTACAGTAAGAGAGGAGTGGACGTGTGGTTAATGCAACTATCATCAGTGTGAGGCACCAACCTTGGTAAGTGACAACTGAAGACTCACTTCTTCAGGCTGCACCTCTCCCCATCCCTCCCTACCTCCCTGTAATCTCAAAATTAACTGTAAGCTTAGGGTTGTAACTAGGTAGCTGTTTCGTAGGTGACTTAGTTAATGCACTCGTCTTATCTACTGCTTGTATTTTTTTTTTGCGTAGACTGCGTTGTTGCTGTTCTCGTTTGTGTTAGTATTAATCAGTTTATCCTTCAGGGTCCAAGTTGAACTATGCGGTTGTTCCCTGCACTTGGAACGGTACTTCTCTCTAGGGTTTTCGACACACTTGTTCCTGGTTATGGTTATACACTTTGTTGTACGTCGCTCTGGATAAGAGCGTCTGCCAAATACCTGTAATGTAATGTAATAATGTAATGTAATGCATGGTAACCATTTTGTACCCAGTCACGATCCACACATCACATTTCCTCACAATGTAAAGCTTGTGACATTGTGAGATGGAAAAAGTTATGGATACACTCCATGAGAAAGCCAGCTCAATTTTATTTGTGTTTGTTTATCACACCAACGTTAGCAAGTGTTTATGACAGCACATCTGATGCTAATTCTGCTCCACCTATAATCTATCAACCCATTTATTTGTGGGATTAAAATACCAGGCATCTCATTCTGAAATGACAGGCAGTGAGCATAACAAAGTGATGCAATTTATTTTTGTTTTCTAAACCTCTTTGCACAGTCTCTGAAGTGATTTCTTTAATGCCTTGCATTACATAATCTGTTTATTACAAAGTTTCCTTCATCTGCGATCTAGCAGTTTACACTATTATTAAATGCATATGATCCTGAGCATTTAGCTTAGAGGTGATTGTCAATAGGAAACAGAATTAAGCTGCTGAAATCAGTATTTTCCAGTTTCAGACTTTTCACTTACTGCTCAATAATGCACAAATGTTGTGACTATGAATGTCTTCCTTTGGATAAGAACTGAAATTAAAGTTCATGTACAAACCTGTAAGGAACCTACAAGAATAGCATAATAGCTTTTTCTACGCCTACCCTCAACTGGTCATGTTACCCTTTACTCAACTGTATCACTATCCTCTTCACCTGCACCACTATCAATGACCATGTTTGCACGCACACTATATTCCAAATTATGGTCCTTTTTATGAGAAAATTTCAGTTATTACATTTACATGTCCTGAAAGAATTAACCTGATCTTATTTCTGTATGGTTAGCTGAATATTTCATTTGAATCATTTGTCAGTCCAGAAGTGAGAGTACATGTGCAGACCATGCTTAAAAGTTGCAAATGTAATAAGGTGTTTTCATACTTTATTTGCTGATTATTTAGAGGCATATTCAACGTATCATTCAGATTTTGAACATTTGGAAAATGGGCTTTACCAGGTTTTGGCTTTCGGAAGAAGGGCAGTATTTTAACTGGAATACTTTTTTTGTTTTGCAAATAAGATTGCAATAACCATGTGAATGCAAATGTGGTCTTTTTCAGCTATACTCCTGTTCTCCTGATTTGTACCACATAAGTGAAAATAAATTATTGTTGCTAGGAGAGATAAAGGATCCTCAAATAGGATTAGACCCACCATCACCTGCTCAGGTGATGTCTTCGGTTCTGCACATGCACTCCTCTTCATCTCTCTTATTTCCCTTTGCTCGAGTCTAAACACCAGTACAGCTAATCTGTTCTCCTATAACCGTTTACCCCCAGGGTTACCCCCCAGGTTATTTTCTCCCCTGTGCTCTCCTAGGCTGTAGCCATACTCTGCTCTCCAGTGGCTGCAGTCTCCTCACCTGCCGCTCTGTTGTCTTAATGGAGCCATATACCTCTCCTGTAGCTCAGGTCTGTTTTTCGGTAACTCTTTGCTTACCCGTAGCCTCCCGTTATGAAGCTCCAGGGCCAGATAATCATGAACACCACCCGCCAAAAGGAGCAGACCGCTACGGCGGCTGGTCTTGAACTGCAGTGAAAGGTGGAATGTGGAGACATCTTGAATGGCTTGTATCTCGCAGATGCTGTCCCCAAAGTAAGACACTGTTAGAACAGAAACACACAAAACCGTAATGAGGATGTTAAACCCACAAGTAGATCTTAAAACCACAAGGAAATGCGATTAATCATAGTAAAACCTTATGTGCGCGATGGCTTCAGACAGCCTTTCTGCCACCCTAGGCAATTGGGTGGGTGGGGGGGTGTATGATTGCAATAAAGTTTGGCGCTTCTTTAGACAGATGACACCCTAGATGACCGCCTATGTTGTCTATGCCTACAGCCCTGGGTGGCTTCAAAACTCTTATCTCTTTCCTGTGTGGCATATTAATATATATTTAAATGTGCCACACAGGAAAGAGATAAGAGTTTTGCCAATACAGCGATAATAACAGTGTAAAAGAAGAGGCCAGATCTAATTTTCCTGAAAGTTTCAAGGCAGAGCCACTTAAAAAACAACAAAAACAGCAACCTCAATCAGGATAAATAAGCATTGATGGAAACCAGGAAAGTATTTTAATTTAATTTGAGGTTTACATGATGAGAAGCATGTGCATGAAATTGACGATCGGCAAGCATGTGGAGCAGCTTATGCAGCTCAATGGCAAACAAATACAGTGTTTAAAGGAATATTCCAAACCCTGCTAAAGCAACACATTAAGACTTAGACACCATGTATGCAATTATTACACTTAAATATGCTTCCATATTCATCACATTTTGATAACTGCTGTAATTATTGATAAGGATAAACTGTATTACTGTAAGTCAATTATTGGTGCTTTTTGGTATGTCTATTTTATTCGTCATCTCCCTGCATTGTGATACTCTGTAATACTACTGTAATTAGTGTTAAGGATTCACTGTATACTGTCAGTCGTTCTTTTTGGTTAGTTTGCCTTTTTTTGCAGTCATGTCCCTGCATTGACTCAAATACAGTTCTTCATATCGTGAAATCGTGAAATCACACAATACAGTACGCGTCCGTATGTGAACCTTTCCAAACTGCTGTGATAACACACTGAGAAAGAAGCTGGAAATATTTTTGCATGGGGAGCAAAGGGGGGGGGATTCTCTTTTTTATGAACCTCCCCCCATGTGTGGAAACATAGTCATTTTTCCTTTGACCTGTTTCAGAGGGCCATCCCACTGTTACTTGACACATTCCCATGCACTGGACACAACACAGTATCAGCCACCTGCATAGGACAGAGGGCGAGGGGGGTGGGGAGACTCCTGACTTTCAGGCATGCAGGAAGTCCATTAGTTCCCATTGCTCGTGCTCCTAAATTACACTGGAGCCCCTCCAAAGGCCTTTGCATCCAGTGCAGTATTTTCCAGGGCCAGAGCCAAGAGGTTTTATGGTTGGAGGAGGGGGAGTTTCACAACCACCCATTTGCTGCTGTTCAGGGGTCAGAGGTCACAGTGCAGGACTCTGGAGTGGGACGCTAACACACTTCCAGGAGCAAACAATGCAGACGCTTCAGGGCAGGAAAGGAGGAGGAGGAGGCTGGCAAGAAATTTGGAACCAGGGACATTCCAAACAGGTCAAAGCTTCCCCACCCACGTCCTCATGGGCCCCCCAAAACCTGCAGAAACAGGTCAGCAGCAGAGGGACAAGCCCTGGCCATGTGTGGGCCAAGACCCACCTCACACATGCCCATGGAAGGTTCGGAACAGATTCTGACCCAATGGCAGGTTCTGACCAGGATAGGACCCAGTGGCAGGTTCTGCCCATGTTCTGAACCCTATGGCAGGTTCTGACCAGGTTCTGACCAAACAGCAAAGATGAACAAAAAGCCCCTCACCAGCCATTGCAGCTGAACACAAGGGAGATATCCTTGCTGGTTAATTTACGGTCTGCTCCGCATATAGGAACAGCGACACAACTGGGTGTTTAAAAAAATCCTAAACAACAAGCCATATTAACTGCAGATGTGGCATGCAGAGGAATTTGCTTGGTGCTTGACCATCCTAAAAAAAGTTTAGCTGAAGATCACAAATGTCAGGAAACAGCACAGCTTTCCTAACACCTCACACACACACACACAAACACATGCACATATTTAAGCAAACACACTAACTCACATTTATGCACACACACACACACACACACACACACACCGCAATTGTAACATATTGATTTCATATCAACTGAATTCTGCACGGTTGCTGTTTTTCATCCTCTGTCAATGACATTTTGAGTTTGTTATGCAGCCAATGAGCAGTGGTTGCCAAGCGCACACAGTTGGTGAACAAAGACATTTGTGATTAACTGTCTCAACTGCGGGCCAAATGTTCACAGTGAGATTTAATCGCATGGAGCTTTTGCACTGTTCTTCCCAGAACCAGAATAAAAACTGTTTTCCATGTGGGTCACAGCAAATCTGAAACCAAAATCGTACAGTTCTAAGGACTGTCTAAGCCGGCTGCCAAGTTCTGGAAAAACACGGACAGGTACCATAACATTTCCTGAAATTCAGAAATGGCTCACAGGAGCGTGTACTCTGTGAAGTAGAGCAGAAAAACTGTCAAAGCCTGTCACCAAACAGGCAATTTCACTACAATATGAGAGACACAAAGCACTGGTACCAGCACTAAAGGACAGGAATAAATAAGGTCAAGGGTCACACAAAGTTGTTTGCATCAAAGGCCAACTGTCAAGACAACAGAAGGCTTTTTATTCACGAAAAAGAATCAAAGAATCTTGTTTCTAGGCAAAAAGCTAAAAACAAGTTCAAAGTAATTGGAATTAAACCAGAGAGAATTCAAATATTATAATAATATAATCGGCCTTATGATTGAAGAGCATGAGCTTCTGTTGGACTGTTTTGCAAAAGAGAATAAAATCGCTGAGTTGAGAGCAGGCGCCAAACACTTCTGCCTCCAGATTCTGTGGACTGGCTGCTCTCCCAAGCGCCTTTCAGTTCGTGAAGGAGGCCATTTTATAACAGAAACGAACACATACAATGCCCTGCTTTTTAAGAAGCTGTTACCTGGGCCTGGAATTAATTATCCCCTGAGAAGCTCATAAATGGAACACATATGTCAATTTACCCCAGGCTTTTTTATTTATTTATTTTTTTTGGGTGGGGGTGGGGACAGCTTCTTCTTGTGAAGACTTTGTGCTGGATCCCGAGCCCCTTATATTGGATCCCTCTCTGCTCCATTAAGCTTTCAGGATGTCAGGGGTCTTAAGCCCTAATTCCTGGGGATCTAGACTCATAATCCAGTTTCAAAAAGAATCAGATGAAATAGATTTCAATCAAATTCTCAGCTACAGGAAAATGCTTTTATTTTTAGGGATTTCACTTTTGGTAGCAATGTTGTCTTTTTTTGCTGCTTCAGTTCTAGTCCCACTCTCCAGGAGTTTCCAAAGCTTTAGCATCAACGCCAGTGATAGTTGGCTTCATTTCGACATACGGTCACTTTTTTAACAATGGTTTCCAGAAGCCCCCATATTCCGATGAGCCTCCGGCTCCCCTTTTTCCTTTTTCAAATTTTGCATAACGGCTCAGAACTGGCTGCCACGCCCAAGGAAACACTGCCTTATTGTGCCGGGCCCAGAGCTCTGGGTGCTGTCCAGGGCAGATGGCTATAATTTGACGACTGGCCGGGGCTGTATTTATAGAGTGCAGAGGAAACCAACTACATCTCTCTCTCTCCCTTACTCCCTTGTATACAAATGCATGAATTTCCCCCTTGTTTCTCCTTCTCCCCCCCCCCCCCCAACCTCCACTCTCCCCCTCCCTGCATTTTTCACAGAACACTAGAACATGCCGGATGCCGCTCCAGGGAAAAGACCCAGCCAGGAAGCTTCCAGACAGGCACGTCCTCGCAACTTGGCAAGAAAGCTGTTCAGATTCTACCACGAAGCGACATGGTTTTTGGCAACACTATGTTTTTTTTCTTTATTTCATTATTCAGAACCGCAAAATCACGCCTTCTCACCTTTTTGCCAGTCGGCCAAGGTGAATGTCAGTGGGTGGGATTCGTTCAGGCTTTGTCACTGTTCCAAAACGAAAGTTTTGGTGTTTTTTTTGCTGTTTTTTTATTTTAATTGACAGAAGGGATACTCTGTCCCTGTCTTGATCTGCTATTGTTATCACAGCATGGGACATAATACATTCAACCGCTGGCATATTCCCGACTCAGGAAAATGTGCACACTGAATTCAGTAACTTAATAACTGACTTCGGTGGACATCACAAACTGTACACATCACTTCCATGGCAACCAAAAGTGACCACAGAAATGCAAAACAAACCATCTGCATACGTATAATTATGCTCAATTATCTGTACATACTGATTATATCCTCCATTTTTTTTGACAGTACAGATGGTGCATCAATGGGGGGTTGGCCATGCCAACTCAGAGATATAATTTAACCATACATAATGTGTCTGTAACCAGTTGGCAGGGGGGAAGCTACAGTTAATGTCAGCACTGTAGAGGCAGGATGGAAAGATGAAAACATTATGATGGACTCAAAATCACAATCTCCACTCCAAGTTTCACAGCTCAGTCAAAATAAATTCAATATTCGTAACAGTCTTACAAGCGGGGCTTTCATTTTTTGGAAGGCGATAATGCTTTTATGAGCTAAGAGATGCTTCTTTATGTCTCATTTCTGTATGTGTCTAAACCCTCAGAGTTCCTGTCCAGTCATAATGCAGAGGAAGTGACATCACAATTAGGATTTTGTGCTGAAAATGAACACCTTTGTTTACATTTCTGAGCCACACAGATGCATAGCATGTTAGCAGGGTTAGCTAGCCCTAGAATCAGAGAGCAGCAGCATCTGCTGGTTTTCACTGTTACTCAGCACTTGTAATTAACCGCTTTTTAATAGATCAATTAGCTAACCTCATTTGGTTTCTTGGTTTTACACTGGTTTGTGATGATTGAGTGAAAATGCAGTAGATCCTCAGTCTTTGCAGGAACTTGGTGTTTTTCCTGTGCCCCGGACTCTTTAGAAGTCACTTAGGTAATATTGTTACAGTCACACGCTCCTCTCTAACCAAACCCTGGCATTTAGCAATGAAACGCAGTTTAACTCTCCCTTCATATCCCCTCTGGAAACAACTTATGTTTTTCTGATGCTGTGGGAGCAGAAAAGAATAAAACATAAATGTACCCCTGGTGTTAGCTTCACAGCAGGCAGTGGAGAGGGGAGGGTGTTCTGCAGATAATTATACTTATTTCTGCCCCTCCGTTGGAAATGGAGAGCACCACACTTTTGTGGAAAATTATTGTGTTTCTATTTGTTGATTGGCAGGCAAAACTCAGGTTTTATGTTCAAAAAGTGCAGAGCTAGCTCCCCGGTGGCTAATCTGGAAAACATCCTCTGTGAAGCCTCAGGTAGGGCCTTATAGCCCAGACATCTTGAGCACAAGCTGGGCTCACTACTCCTGGGAGTCCGTTTGACATCTATAGCACTATATGGGCTTTTCCCAGAATGGAAAAATGAAACAACACAAGGACAAACCACGTCTTCTAACAAATAAATAAATGATCTTGTTTCGGCAGTGGTGTCAGTTCACTTTCTGCTGAATGCCGTGACTATAGCTGCAGGGCACAGGTTGAATTTGTGATGGGTCCCAAAGAGCGGCTTTGGTTCTGCGACTAGCGCTGGTATTCACCACAAGATTAAATTCTTAGATCATCACTCTAAAAGCAAGCAGATTAAAGTCTTGTGAGGTGAATAAGAAAGAGGTCCCTCCCACAGACAGACAGGGACATACAGACACACAAACACACACACGCAAATGCAAATACAAGCAGACACATTAAACTTCAGTTTAGGGGAAGGCAGATACTCCTTAGTGTACAATTTCTTATTTCTACTCTGTAAATTTTGAACAAGACTCGTAGTCAGGGTCAGCTGCCGGTGTAATTGTCATATCGTATGACTCAAACTTTCCTCCTTAAAGTAGTACGGTATATTTTCAGACAGACGGGTGTGGCAATCGCAGCTGTCAGTGCAGGGTGATGCCGAGCTCGGTAGCGGTGTATTGCTGCCTTGTGAGCAGACCTGGTTTTTTGGCCAAGTGGTAATGGCCTGGCTCTGAGGAGGGGGAACGCCCAGGTTTGATTCCCATTCCCAGTTCAAGCAAGCCTGGCCTCCACACCCCCCATGCCCCCACCCCTCCACCCGTCCCTCATGGTTACATTAGTCATACAGTAGCACTAAAAGAACTAAAATAGCAGTGCATTAAAGGAGACGATGAGTCACACTGTCCAACCGAACCTTACGAAACGACGGCCTACTTCCTCTAGCGTCAAAGTTAACTGCGGCCCTCCTGCATTAATATTTCAATGTTTTTACATTACTGTCACAAAGCAATAGTGGTTAATCATGTTGCTTTCCTTTTTTGAAAAAAACAAAACAAAAACGAAACATCAACAACACTTGCTTGAAACAAAATGAAAAGGGGGCCTCAAGAGACGTCACATGTTTGGGGTGCATTCAATATACAAAACGTACACATAATTCTACAAACATAAATGGAACTGGGTTCAGACTGAGTAATATAAATAATATATGATCTATCCGCAAACAATAGACACAGCTACCAGTTATAATTTTACTGAAGTAGCATTTGGATTACATTCAGTTATACATAATACATAATACATATAATAATAATAATAATAATAGAGTACATGTAATAATATATGAAATATGCTCATATTTAGGGATGGGTATCATTTAGATTTTGCAGATACTGATGCCAAAATTATACTTTTAAAAGTTCCTGGTGCCTAAATGGTGCCTGAACAAATACCTTCTTTAAAATAAAGAGCAAAGAACAATATTAAATGTTTTTTTGGCTGGACCGCAACAGCAGGGCCAGCCCTACAAACGTGAATGTCTGTGACCAAGTGAGTGATGAAGTTACACCATTGGTCAGCCGGATCATGTGTGTTAGGTCCAGCCATATACTAGGTTTTAACCTGGTCTTGTTTTTATAGCAAAGGCAAAGAAACTGAATAGTTTAATTGTTTTATTTCATTGTTTAAATTATACCTATCATTAATACCCTTGCGATTTTGGCATTTTGACCAAGTTTAACATTAGTTATCTTGCTAATTGTACCTGCTGTCACTGATGGATTTGACAGAGCGAGTAAAGGCAGATGGCACCAAAGTGAGCCATCGTAATCTGCATCGCAATTCGGTCCGGTAGGTACAGGTCATACGGGAACTGTGTAGCACATAGTGGCACCAGATTTTGGTACTCAACCCTACTCATGGTAAACATGGAACTGAAAGTCCTCCATCGCTGCAGAATACTGCATGATTCACAGCAGCTGCATTTATAAAGCACTGCCGGTAACTTCCAGAATTCAGGGGTACACTTTGAGAACCCTCGGGTCAGTTGCAGCATGCTTAGCTGGAGTTTAAACCTCTAGAGGTTTCAAACCCCTAGACCACAGAACCGCATTACAACTGTAACAGCTATCAAAATCTGTTTAATAATGATTAGCTGTTCCAGTCGTAATTCAGTTCTGTGGTTCGGGGGTTTAAAACCACACTGCACACTACACATTGACCCCTTGAGTTTCATTAATTTCCTGTTAGCAGAACCCACCAAGATGGCTACCACACGGAGACAGTCTCCTTCGCCATTTTGACATAGCAGCTACAATTAAGCAAATTGTGCTATTCATGAGCATTTCTGCAGCATTTTGATACATTAATCAGTATTCATTTTCTTATAGTCTGACTGTCAATGGTGCTGTATAAATGATCAAATAATTGATGTTCACTATGTAATTGATCAGCTATCCGACCACATCATGCACACCGCCATAACATACTCGCTATGAAAGGCTAAAAATAACTTTATCAAAATCCTTTTTGTTTTAAAATGGAAAATGTGTTGGAAAATAACATTATTGGTGGTGTCCACATCTTGTCCAGGACAACCTGTTGACCTGTTTGACACCTACATAGAAGGACAGGTGGTAATCTGCTCCAATGAGGGCAGAACACCAGAAACCGTTGCATGCGCAAGAGAGGGGGAGCGGCTGTCTGAGAGCAACATAAATAAACCACACCCCAAAAACAAGGGAGACCTTTAGAGTCTTTTCCCCAAGCGCAAATGCCCGTTTCCAGACATGGTGCCCCGTGTGCGCGCGCGGGTTTTCCACTCTAGTAAGAAGGCAGACAGACTGAGGTGTGCTCGGCTCAAGTTCATCACAGGAGTGGTAAAAAGTACTAACATTAGTCACAGAATAACAGAATGTGCTGAAGGGATGATCTCACCCACCTGGCAGAGCAGAAACGAAAACAGAGAGCTGAGCGACTGCATTGTGGGGGCCTGGAGCTGGGCGGGGTTTATGGACGGGCAGCACAATGGACGCCTCTGTGCGGCCACAGAAGCTGCTGTGCTTCGCGTGATCCCAGCAGGCGACTACAGTTTAAAAACTCCTCAGAGACATAAGAGGGCCAACCCTCCTACTGGCAAACGCACACACACAGCGCCCCATTCCTTAACCACCCCCCCCCCCCCCGCCCCAACACACACACATTCCCACTTAGCCAACCCCAAACAAATACATAAAACAACCTATGACTGCTCATTTGTTTCAGGCCTGAGGTAAGAGAAGAACAGTGGTAAGTTTATTAGCCACAATTTTAACTGTAAAACGCTCTGTCTGGTGTCTGTTGGGGGGGGGGGGGGGGGGGGGGCACACTTCTTGCTAGACCCTGTGGCTTGGAAATTTAGATTAGGAAACTCTGAGTAGGGGGTGCAGGGTGGAAAATATTCTCTCCAACTATTCTCCCCAACCTTAGCATCCCATTATATCCTATCCTGACATTCTTTTGGCAATTGTGGGGAAAGATGGAAAGGGGAGTGTACTGGGACATATGATTAGCATCATACTTGTCTTCAACAACCGTGACAGAAAATCCCCTCCTTTAATTTATCTAAACTTCCCAAAGTAGGCATGCTACATAAGACCAGTGCAGAGCTGCTGAACTGATAGCCATCATTGACTGAAAAACAGGGGTTCACAGGATGGAGTTGGGGCAGGGGGCACTTAAGTGCTGCAAGTGGCAGATCAAGGTCATAAATGGCCTCATTAATGTCAGCGTGGGGAGTGTTCTGATTGGCTTGTTTTTACCGAGCCTTTGTGTGCCGCGGAGTATTCCCGCGCACAGCCGCTGATGTCTCTCCAGGACTCCTCAGAGTGCTGTTGGGGGGTGGAGGGGTGTCAGCACTGGGAGGGAATGCATTAAAGGCCCCTTGCCAGTTGTCCTGGGTGTAAATTAAATGTTTGACAAGAGCTTGTTGTTAGAACTGCTTATTTTAGCACTTCTTAGCACTTCTGCAGTCTCACATCACCTTTCCGCTTTCCTAGCCAGCACGCTGTTTGTGGCGGTTTTCTGTTTTCTTCATCAAGCTCTTGATTTATTGGATATTATTGAGTCTTTAGCTGAACCAACCTGTATGTAAAGTCTCCTGTTAGTTAGTTAAACTAAAAAAAAAATAGTACCATCTTTTTTTCTTTTTTTGCAAAAGAAACATTGTTGGTGCTTTTTTTCTTCTATTAAAAAACACAGGTACAAGTAAATGGGTTTGTTCCACTTTTTTGTAAAGATCTGTTAAACACATCTGTGCCAGCTCTCTCAATGAGGCTCAGTTACATAAGTTGGTAATTGCCCCAGGCACTAAAACAGTTGATAGAGCCGCCAATTAACCCCAATCGTAGATAAAAGATCTAAGGGGCGCAAACGAACAGAAATGTCACCATGCCAGAAACGCCACGCCTTCCTTCCCTTTCTCCATCTACACATTTTCTTCCAGTACTGGAGGACCAGCTTCAAACCAAAACTGTTGCGCCTCTGGGCCCAGTGTCAGGAATCTTTGCACAAGACCGTACCGCCGTGGCGCAAGCTGTCCAAATAACCGCCCCACCTCAGTCCTCCTTAAGCCACAGCAAGTGATTTTTCCACGCGACAGATGACCAGAGCTGGCCTTGTGCCTCCGACCTTCCCTGAACATGAGCACAGTTTTCCTGCAAACTGGCCAATCACAGCTCCCGGTGGCAGCCTCCCACCCCAACGCAGCCACTGCGGCCCTGCCCTTTTCATACCGCTACTGTTCGTGGGCCGCGCCCTGCAAGCTGGGACCACAATTTCTGCTGCCCGCCAAATCCACCCCGCCTCTCCATTTGGGACGCATTAGCTGGCTGCACACCACCCCCCTCCCCGAACCCCGCCATTCGCCCGCTCCTCAACTATACGCAGCTGAAAATAAGCAAAAAAAAAAAAAAAAGAAAGAAAAAGAGAAAAATGGCACACAGACTCCAACCACTGTTCTGAAGGTCTTTTTATACATTGGCTTCTCTTCCTTATTGCCTGTCTGGCTGATCCCTCCAGTGACTGAACGCACGCCCGAGAGAACACAACTCACTGGCTGATGTGAAACAGACCTTATTCCACATTTGTACTATTTCTGGCATGTCCGCAATGCTCGCCTTGAGGTGATAACAGCATTTTCAATGCATTATAGCCACACTCGTTTTCTGACACTGGGAAAAAAGCTACTGCTGGCCAGACTCATTACAACACTACTGACTGCCCTTGTGCAAACCCACAAAAAGTAAGGAGAAGCCCTCACTGTAACTTTTATTAATAATGCGATTACTATTCATGACACCCTTACTAATACTACTCAGTTGTAGATCATATGCCTTTCCTTCAATTGTTCTTTCTAGCCACAATCCTGGAGAGCATTTCCTTACTTGGCACCTATTTACTTTTTTCTTTCACTTTTTCATTTCTTCCTTGTAAATTTCCTTTGAAGCTCAATTTTGCTCAAATGTTCCCCATCTGTTGTGGACAGCTGTGCAATATATATATAAAAAAACTTTAAAAACCAAAATAAAACAGCTTAATCTTAGCCTGTTTGCAAGACCACACCCAGTGTAGGCCTAGCTGTAGGAAACCACTCATCACACCAATATTTACCAAACCTTATTATTAAATGTGCAAATATCTGGTCATTGCTGTCGGTTTCCATATACAAGGACATACAAGGGTTGTACTTTCTGTTCTGGTGACTGGACAGTTGACCCCATGATGAATATCTTAGAAATAAAGCAAAACCACTGGTGTGCCTTGTGTGTGTGTGTGGGTGGGGATGGGGTGCTCTTTTGAGGATCATACGTCTTTTTTTCCACTCTCCAATTTATTTAAAAAATAAGTAGTCACCAAGCTGTAAAAGCTAAAAATAAAGGCAAACCAGGAAATTAGTGGGTTTGTAAGGTGCAGAAACTATACTATAATGAATGCTGTGGTTGTCTTATTCAGCCTATAAGGGCAATGTCTCTGTACTGGACCACTGTGACTTGAGAGTTGACACCATGAAGGGGATGGTCCCACTCCAAACTGCATTGGTCCACTCTTTACAAAAACAAAACAAAATGAAACAAAATCAGATCATGTATCACATGCCCCATCATCTCTCCTCTCATTATGTGTATGACTTCAAAATTTCGCTTCTAGCCATTAATTCTTCCTGGTCAAAGCCTGTACCTGTCCTACCTGAGTGATTAAAAAAGAAAACCCATGCTATCCTTTCTCTCTCTGACAGTCTCATAAAGCTGGTTTCCTTCTTATCCACATTATTTCTGTAGTTAAAACAGGAATCTGGGGTTTTCAAGCAGCAGGGCCTTGGAATTACTGACATGCTTCGCCATATGTAGGAGTCAGTGGGTGCTGCCTTGTGGTTTGTCCTGCTAAAACCCCATTTTGGTGTTGTGATGCGTCCTGTGTCCCGTTTGGTTTCGAACCCTGACCAGGCCAGCAGCCCAGCAAGGCTGTGTGTAGGAGAGTAGGAGGAACTGTCCCCGTCTCACACCGCTAGCACCTGAGTTTTCAACAGGAGGCCATGAGGGTACTGTAAAGAGTTTCTGGCCAGACTTGATATGCAATGACTAGATTAGATTTTTTTAAAATATAACCCTTTTTAACTTTTGATGGGGGTTCATGGGATGCCTTTGAGTCTGGGTGTGGGTCCTTGGGTCAAAACCGGTTAAATACTCTTGCTTGAGCACAATATCTCTAGTTGATAGGGTGACCGCAGTCTGCCAGTGCTGGCTATGTATGAAGAATAACCCTCTGATGGCATGACTAGCTACACTGGGCAGTGGAATGAATAATGGTGGCAGGTGGCAGAGCATACTTTGGAGTATAATGAGTGCTTCTCTGTGCTCTCGTCAGGTAAGGGAGAACACTGCAGAAATAAGAGAAGTTCATGAATATGATTTGGCTTTGGAAATTGGGAGAACATAAAAAATAAGGGACTAAGAACCTAACTAAGGAACCCACTGCCATTAGACTTCACTGAAATTTAAGCTACATCATCCTCTACATGGTGTGCAGTGTTTTCATGATTTTCTGAGGCTACCATAGTTGATTCTGATGTGCCTTCTGTGCTTAGGGTGTGGGCAGACTTATGACTGTGCAAAAATATCATATCACTACCATCAGCCTCAACATGGGGGTACTCATGGGCTCTCTATTTATTCATCTTTCATAGACTACACCCATTCTGGATTACATCACAATCTTGATCCAATTAAACCCCTTTGGCACCCCAGCCTCTGGTACAAACAGTGGCCTTGTTCTACTCTGCCCACGGAAATAAGGCAGAACCTCACAGCCAATAATTTTCCAACTTTTCGCCTATTTTTCCATCAATTTTTTCCAGTTTATATACAAAAGCAGCATTCATCCAGCTCTAAAAGCTAAAAGAAAAGGCAATGAACTATTGACCAGGGAGGGGGTGGTTGGTGTAGTGTGGTATCTGTCGCACTGCTATTTTCAAAATACAATTTTAAAAAAATTATCGTTTCACTTCCTGTTTAGTACTCACATTTGCCAGTGATCTCTTCATTTTGAATATCACTACTTCAAGGATGAACAACCATCTTTAGACAAGATGTTATCTGAACTGTTACAAACAGGCAACTCGGTTTTGAACATTTCTCCAATCAGTACAAACACACACCTACAAACCAGGAATTTATGTTTGGATTAATGAGCACTTTTCCCGCTCACAGCAGGGCCATAGCAGTTTTTTCTTCGTTTTTTTTTTTGCCCCACTGAAAACTTCTGGCAAGCACTATTGACATTCCTGTCAGAGTTGCGTTGCATATGTATTGCTCGAGCAGAGTGGTGACATAAACATGTGGTGGAGATTGTGGACCTGCCTGGGGAACAAAGCCCAGCTGCAGAGGAGTTTAGAAAGGGAGTGAATAACGTCTGTGACACTCATCACTGGAGGCCAGCCCCACCGCTGCCAACTTAACGTCTTGCAACAGGAAGGATTGTTCTGGACCAAGAAAGGCAATAAAATCACTTCAGCCTATTTGGGCATTCTTCTGCGATAAAATAAGCGAAAAAAGCAATTCATCTTGCCTAATTATCCTTAGATTGTGTTCCTTTTCAAAGAAAATACTGCAAATTAAAACAGCAGATGCACTTTGTAGAGCACAACGCCACTTACGGAATTTATTCCAGAAACAGAAACAACAAAAAAGAACTTTTTTTTACAAGGTATCCAACTTACAAAAATACCAATGTAGCATTCCTATCCATGACCCATTCATTTTTGCTACCTGACAAACCTGCTCATATTCATTCAGAGCAATATACACTTTTTTTTTTTGTTTAGGTTGGAGTAAAAACCTTGAGGATGGTAGATCTCCTGGAACAGGGTTTGGAACCACTGCCATAGATACTTTCCCTCCATGTGGTATACAGAAACACATTCCAGCCAATTGTAAGCCTACCTTATGTGCTATAATCTGAAAAGGCATCCACAGCCAAATGATGCGGCATAAAAAGCATGCAAAACATATCATGTCAAAGCCTTAATCGATAGGTAATCCATCTCAGTGTCTAAAACAAACATTAAATGCTACAGCGTGCATGAATAATCTGGTTTGGATCCATAGCAACGATGCAGAACTATTATTGTGCCATTCTGCAAATCAGATTATTGCAGAATGGTTGGTGCCCATTTTTTGACCGAAATTGCGATGCATATGACTTATTATCATAGACTACAGCATTTAGACTGTTTCCCTCTGGAAACGGAAAGAATCCCAGGGAATATTTGTTACATATAACATCCGGCCAGCTGCTATTTGTGGGTTACTCTGCCTCAGAACAGATTAACCTTTCACAAATAGGACAATCATCCAGTTTGTGACAAGACTTTATTTTTTTAGCTGTTTTTTTCTTGTTGCAGTCGAAATGAACATTTTCTTCTTTTCCTCATTCAAACGAGAAGAACATGGGATCTTCCAAAAAAGATGGAGAATTAATGGGAGTGGGGTTGGGGGAGCATATAACATAAAACAAAGAAAGCCACACAGATGTTCTCAGCTGTGCTCTTCTTGAAAAAAATGGCAAGTACTTTCTGTACACGGAAACATGAAAAGTGTGTGACAGTACACATGCCATATGGAGAAGGAACGGGCACACAAGAGTACCACATGGGGAAGGAGGGTCTGTTCTGCATAAATCTTGGGATAAAATGTAAAATATTTAATCGACCCACATTTCGAGAATGGTGTTCCCAAACTTAGATTCCAGTCATGAGTGACCTGACCGTAGGCTCTGTTTCAGAATCTTATGCACATTTAAAAGGTGTGGCGTGAAGGAATTATGGCTCAATTCAAACCTGAACATAGCATAAATGCACACACACACACTTGCGTCCTCAACCTGATGACTCATTTGCACGTGCATTACCACATTCTACAGTTTAGTGCATTTGCGGTTTTGAGAGGAACAAACCGTCCTTAAATTTCTTCTTGGGACCTGTCTGTGCTTACATGGACAGCCCAGCCTCCACCCATGTCCTTAAATGTAATAGGCGCTTGCGAATCTGAAGAGCTAACATTCCAACCTTCTCTGCTGGCTTTATATGGAAGTACAGGAGCTAAAATCCACAGCGTAGCTGTGATACTAACCCAGGGTCAGAGCTGTGGAGTGGTAGGGCTGTGTGTGTATTCAGTCTTTCTGTGATGATATTCTTTACAAAAGAGAACTTATGGAAGCTTTACTTACAAAGTTTTCTTATTAATGCACATCATCACAAAAAGCAGGGCTTCACAAAATATGCCATTGCAAGACATGGGAAAATAAAATGTAATGCTTTGATCCACTGCCAACACGATTCACATGCGAACTGCCTCATCCTCAAAGAGAAATGGGGAAAGTCAAGCAGTTACCGTGAGAACGATGAACACTGTTTAGATAATAATGGCCACATATCTTCATAGTGTACATCTTTATCGGAGTGCATAAACACATTCTCAGTACCTCTGCAGATTGCTATGGAGGTACAGCATGAGTTCACTTGATTCACAGGAGCACTACTGGAATGTAGAGAGGGAACAAGTACTGTTTCAGATGGAAAAACATCCTTCTTAAGCAGGATTGATACACAAATGGAACCAATTTTCAGGATGTCTTATAATTAAAAACGTGCTTGACATTCCAACACATGTCAGTGACATTCAAGGACATGTAGGCTTGTTTTTTTACACTTATGTAATGCTAACGTGCAAATCAGATGTTAGCAGACAAATGGCGAAACAGATGTGGACAACTCACACATTTCTCCTCAGATGAAACAGAAGAAGAACATTTATAGATTATTTTGATACATTAGTAATGAATCTTTTGCGGCATATCACTTAAATGCTCTTATGTTTCATATGGTTTTATTGGATGGGGTGTGTGGGGCTAAACTGTTTGGCACTCCTGTTTATATATGGTAAATTCTTGTGTTGTACTTCCAGTATACTCCTAATAAATTGTTCAACAATGACACCTCCATTTTTGTCCACGCTAGTATTGTGATAAATGTTTATCCATGCTGTAAGCCTGATGATATTTTTAAAGAAACAAAAATAGATAAATATATTGCTGGGTAGCAACAGACTCTAAATTAAGGACAAAGCAAATTGAGCGTAGACTACTTTTGTGAGCAATGATGTGAATGTAAAGAATATTCATTTTCAATGTAGGTGTTGATATTTATTGTTTTTTTTTATTAATACCATTTTTATAACTCCATGTTTGGTGACAGCCTACCTTTGAATAGTTGTGACTTAAATAAACTGAGCGTTTTGTATGACCTACATATCAATTATACGTTGAATAATTCAGGAACAGGTTAGAGTGGCTCACCCTGGCACCAATGGATCCCTGCTGGGGATAATAAGACAGATTATACCCAACAGTTGGGAGGCCGGGAATGGACCAGAGGGTAAATCACAAGGGTATCGACTGGAAAGAATAAGTCTGCTGCCTCAGGTTGGGGAGACTCAGTGTGCCTTCCTTTATTAGCGTTATTTATTACGCCAAACAGATTTTTTTATTCATAATAAAACACAGGCGGCACACAAGTGCAGGGTCACAGTGGAGAGAATAATGGTCTGAGAGGATGGTGCTGCTGGCTAACTGCTCAGAAGAACGGGCATGGCAACTCTGCCAGAAATGGAGGACGTTAAAAGCTGGAGGGTATTCTTTTTCATCGGTTCTGGTGTTGTGGCTCGATTGGCCAGCACCATGACCATGTGCACCATGCTGTTCATTTGTGGCAAGGAGCTTTTAGGGATGATGTGTCAGCCTGACTTTGTTCTTTGATCAGGCATGATTCAAATCAGAAGTGGAGGACTGAAATAATAATAATAATAATAATAATAATAATAATAATAATAATCTATATGTATGCCCCTTTTAATCAGGACCAATGCGCCTGTCATTACATTTATGACCATACTCTAAGGTTGGCAACATCTGAACAAATGGGACAAAACCAGTGGTCAGTCAATCCATGTTTCACATTGGGAATTTTTCTGCACTGAAAATTTTCTCTCTATGTAGCTTGCTATGAACTCACATATCCTCAACCTATGCCCTTGGCTCCTCAGTACACAACCTGGTCGGACTGAACTAACATTTTTTATTAGTTTTAATTTTACGATCATTTCACGGCCACGGTTTAATCTTGGTGATACATTTCACAGTATTGCTTATCCTTCACAACTCTATTCATTTCATTTTTTTATTGCTGTGTCACACCTCTAGACGGTGTGAAATAATTAAGCACTGGGTATGATCAATTTGAAGGTCAACAGTGGAAACCTCTTGGCTCACTAGAGGAGCTAAAGTGGTTTGTCAACCACTAAATCAGTGTGGACTGAGAGACAATGGAGGAGGATCAGTGTTTCAAAATAAAACAATGAAACTTTGCCTCTGCAATCTCTGCTTTGTATGCCAGCTTCAGTGAAAGGCACCATACAAAAACATCACATGGAGGTAATGCCAAATGCATGCACTGTCTGTTGTAGAGACTGATCCGAGAACACTTTTTTCTTAAACCAGTTCCAGCCGTAGCCAATTTGAAAACATGAGGTTGGATAAAAGGATTTTAGGTAATTTGACCTAATAAGTGCCACTGCTTTGCAAATTTTATTTGGAGTAATGGTAATTGGGGGGTTGTTCTGTAGCCAAAAGCCAGCAAAAAATAAAAGCAAATAAATAAATGAAATCAAAAACTGACATAAAAGCTGCAGAATATCCAACATATTTGATTAGATCGAAATGCTGTGATTTTATGAGCTCTGCTTTCAAGTGTGTGATTGGTCGGTCTAACTGGACTGCCATTCGTTGCTCCAGTTTCATCTTCACAGCAGGGCGTGGTGCCATTTGCTTACAGTGTTTAGAGTCAGGGAGGGCAACATTAACATGAAAACATACGTTTAATCAGGCCCTTTGAAATAATGCAAAGCCATACTCAGTCATAACCGCCGAGATTATCCCCCATGAGTCACCGTGATACAGCCATGGTTCCCATCTTCCTGTTCACAGGGCCATTTAAAATGTCTTGTTTCCAATTTTCATTTCGTTAACTGGGTTTAACTGCCATTTCAACAGGCCAGAAATACAGGAGCTGGCTGAGGCAAAGGGGCAATACTGCGTCAGGGAAAGTACACTGTATGCAGAAAACAAAGAGCGCTACTGAAAGACTCCGCTGATGCCGCTTTGGAACCCATCAATCTGAGTTAATGACAGGCGGGATCACAGTTTGTGTCCCCGGCCGCAACCCGACTCCGCCCCTTCTCCTCTGGGCTGTTTACTGGCGGCAGAGTCGGCCGCAGCCACACTCCTCGGCCCGACCGCAGCTTCAGTCTCCCTGAGGCAGGGCCACCCCACAGCGCAGGCACTCGCTCCAGAGGGTGGAGCCGTACGGACGGCACTTCCACATCTTCAAACAACCCCACCCACCCACGTCGCCCTGCTGTTTAATTATGCGCCCGTTCCATTATGACAGGCTGCTGGTGTGACATCGTCGCCTTTGGAACTATAAAAAAAAGGGGGGAGAATGTATTTGTGGTAATTATTTAAAGCGGGGCATGGCACTCTGTAAATACCAGGCAACACTAGGGCTCTCTAGTTTCCCTAACTGCCCCCTCAGCAGGAATAGTCCAAATCAGGAAGAGGGACATTTCATGGCTCCACAGATTCTCAGGAGTTAATCTCCAAAAGCTCATCATATGTGATTAAATCAATAGAGGAGTGAATTTGGCTGCATGTGGTCAGAAAAACAGGGACTCCTCTCCAGACTTCAGCAGGGATTTTGGCGGGACACAAACAGCCTTCTGGCATTTTCCCCTCACCACAGAGCTGGTACCGCTTTGCTTTTTTTTACGATGGCGGGTTCTGGCAGACTCGAGGAGAGGGCCTTTGTGGTGGTTTCCTTGCAGGGCAATGGTGCTTTTTTATATTTATGGGGGTAGAGGGCCAATTGCCCTAGAAAGGAGGAGCTAGCGTTATACACCGTAGCAAGTAAACGGGAGTCAGAGAGACAGCGGATTTGTGCAAAAGCATCAGTTTTATTATTACTTTTTTTGTTTTTGGAACATTGTGGTTTTAAAAAATATATATATATTTTTAAGAAGGGCTTGAAAACTTCAGAGCTTCCGTAGACCAACTGAAATTCTGCGCTGCTGCCAAATGCAGGGATGATCGTAGCTGGAAAGAACGAGTCGGACCGCTAGGAAAAGCACATTCAGCGGGTGGAAAAAATGGGGGGAAAAAACCAAAGGAAGAGGAGGACGTTTTTATAAATGAAATTAGATGTGGTGGGTAAACGGATCCTTCTAGAAGGCAGCCCTCGCTTTAGTTACCCGGGCCTGCGTTTGGTCTGCCGTCAGAGGTGTTGGTCAGGCATGGTCCCTAGTTCTGCTCCTTGCTGTCGCGTCAATTTGGACAGGTTTAATTTATTATGCTTATTTTTACCGCTGTAAGCCATCACAGATGGGAGCAGCGGTGGCTATTTCCGATGAAGACCCCCTACTTAAAGAGACAGAAATTTTCCCCAGAATCCTGAAAGATCCCTACACAGTCATCTCAAGGTTAAACAGGATTGATACATTTGTGAATATCACCATCAGTCAGCAATTATTCTTTACAGAACGTTTCGTACTCCTCACTTATCCAAAGTGTTTTTAAAAATAAATAGAGGGAAAAACAGTACACCAGAAATTTGTACAGGTCATGTACAAGATATTGGTTGGATCTCATTCTGTAAACAATATTACGACTATCTTTTATAATCCTTCCAGAAGATCCAAGAAAAAAAAATCTTGTCACAAGATTAAGAGCTCACAGTTGTGTTGCCATATTATTGAAGACAATCTATTACATAAGATTTGTGCAACTAAACTTTTATTTTAGCCGATTTAATAAGACAAAATTATTAGCACTGGAAAGAAAGGGTGGAATAAAATTCATACAATCCTTTGGGAGATGTTTAAAACGAGGATGCTTGCAATATGTTGCCAATTAACAACGTGGATTCCTAACTGGTGTGCCCCAGGAAGAAGGCAGACCCAGCTGCTTTAACCTGTTTGACAGCTGTGTTAGGTGAGTCTGGTTAGTGGTATTCCTCAACACTGCAGACTTCAATTTATTTAGTTTGGAGAAGGAAGGAAGGACTCAAAGCTACTATAGATCCATCACTCTGACTGGGTATATTTTCATTAGACTACAAATGGAATTTTAACTTTTAGATAGCAGGGCACTTTTCGGAAAAATTGTGACGCTCTGAAATAGGCTGAACATGAGGTGCAAGTAGCAAAAGATATTATAATATCAGTAATTTGTCAGGATGGAAGATTTTCTACTTTCATAGTTTTGATAATACGTTTTTGTTTCTGCATATTTGTCTCAAGAAAAAATAGAAGTTTTGTGACACTTAACTATGAAATTAATAATTCAACATTCTACTGATCATGGGATGTCTGAAGGAAAAGGAGGTTCCGTCAAAAAAATAAAATAAAATAAAAATGTTGGAGTCTTAAAGCTCTTCAGCCAAGATCTGTTATCCTTCCTACTTAATCACTCTGTCACTTTAAACACACCGGATGGAAGTGAGATACTCAAATTTATAGCTGTAACCTAAAACACACCTGGCTATCCTTTTGATACCATTAAAAAATCACTGCTATTTTCATGTGAATGATCCATCAAGCATGACTGCAGTCCCTTCGGAAAAGGTTTCCATTGTTTCCTGTTGCAGACGTGCATGAGAATGAGTTCAAGCAGGGATCAAGGTTCTTGTTCTCTCCCTAACCGGTATGACTGAAGAGCAACACATCCAGCTAACTGTGCTAAAGTCATTAACGGCAGTCACAGTTGTAACACTGTACATGTAAGCCATAGCATGGAAGCGTAGCCGTGCAGTTATGGCTTGTAATCAATTCCATGCAACAGGGTCCACGCAACAGTCTTTAAAGCACCAGCTTACAGATGTTTCTGAAGGAGATGGCCACAGAAGAGATATCTTATGACCTTTGCAGGAATAAGAGGGTAAAATGGGGTAGCATACACACAGACGGGAGGAGAGGGTGTTGCTTGGAACTGGTGAAGAGCTACTTCCTGATTCCTGAATTTGCTCTGTCCATCTCTTCAGAAAGGTGAAAGGTGCACTGTCCAGCCAACACAGTTTTCACAACTGTGTGTACATTACACTCATCCTGGTCAAGGCAGGATGCAAAATCTCAGCTAGATCTAACTGACTGAAGCTAAAACCTGCAACAGGCTGCCCCTTCTCTTTGGGTCCCATCAGGTCATACATTTCCACACAAAATAAATGGTGGGAAAGAAACTTAAAATGGCAACTCGTGTTTATAAATCATTACAATTAAGGCCGCCTACTTAGTGTGTCCTTTGTACTCTGTGACCAGCTAAAGAGAGTCCCAGAGGAGCACTTTTAAATACTTAAAAATAAGATTTTAAAGAGACCATAATGAATATGAATTTGGTTTGAACTACAGAATGTCTACAATGAAAAACTGGCAAAAAGGAGAGGGGCCTGGGTTTCTATGGATAGATTAGAGAATAGCATGGATTTGGGGCAGAAAAAAAGACCATTAACTATTTGGTTGTGCAACTGTGCAACATCTCCAACCTGATCTTATAAAGTCTCTGAAATTGTCACAACATTTAGAAAAAAAACCCCAAAAAACTATGAAAAGCTTTGGAGAGTGACTAAAAAAATACAGTGATAAAATGTTTGTTACAGCAGATAGAACATCCAGATAATCTAAACTGTCAGTTTATTTAAGTGAAGGGCTCTTCAACATCGCAAGAGGCTGGCAGAGGAGGATAAAATCAGTTACGACTACAAATTCAGGCCTTTCTTCAGGAGCTGGTAAAAGTTAAGGGGTTCCTCTGCCAAAAAGGCCTCACTCAAGATAGATTGTATGATCTTCCTGGATCTGCTCCCTAGCCTGACACCATTGGAGAGAATGTACAGGAAAAAAAACCTCCTCTGGTTATTTAAAGGCTTTGAGATTTGGGGATGACGACATCACCCTGTCTGCTGACACTATAGAGTCTGTGTGAACCCATGCCCCTTCCCCCTGCCCACCCCAAAGCCACCCACCCCTCCCTACCCATGTTTTTGCGAGGTAACCCCCCTCCCCCGCGTCTGGCCTGGTTATATTTACCCCCGTCAGTCTATTCAGGGTCTGTCCGCCATCCCGAATACCGGCCTTTTCTCAGACCTCCGCGTTCATTCCCAGGGGGACCGGCCTGGGATTGAAAGAGGCTGCAAATTACCCAGAACACTTCAGGCTCCGGTAGAACATTCTGAGAGGAGAAATTGGGCACTGTTTTGAGTCTGCATCAGCTCTCAGTCTTTCTCTGCGCTGCAGTATCTCTCAGCTCCTTCCGCACCCCTCAGACTTTCCTGATAGGGCATCCATGAAAAGCTGCTCACACTTCAGTTCAGTCTGAGTTTTATTTTATTTTATTTGTGAGGAGCAAACTTGCGAGTATTGGCTCACTCTCACATTTTTCACTCTCTGATTCCTTCATTGGCAGGGAAAATATTGCCAAGAGCTCAACATATGTACAAGTACTGTTGAAAAATGAGTGTACATTTTAAACAAAGAACATACAAGGTAAACACTGTACTTTTAATAATCACAACTATTATAAGTATTGCTCTCCCATGCCAAATCTGTCTTTCTCTCTCTCCTCTCCTCTCTATTACCCATCACTACGCGTACTAACTTAGGGGTGGGAAGGGGGGTAGTCTTTGGAGGTCTATGTTTTGTTGAGAGGGAAAATATTCCACCACGAGAGAGTCTGTATGATATCCCACAAGTCCTTTTCGCTGCTAAATGAGTTACTGCTTTCTACTCCGGTGAGTCTAGTTCAGTATAGCAACAGGGAGTGTTTTGGTTCCTTGTAAATCAGAAATTATTACAGCAAAAGAATTTGTGGAAAATTATTTGCTGTAAAAAAATATAAACTACAACAATACAATAACACCATCAGGACCCCAGAGGTAAACAGCTAACACACTACCTACACAAATAAACCCCAGAACGAAAAGACCTCAACTGCCACACATACTTTAAATAAACGTCACTACAATAATCAGACAAAACTAAAAGCTTTTTGAAACTGGTCAAGGAAGCAGCAGCATTCAAGAACAGGAAGCAGTTTGGAGGTTTGGAGTACAAGGCTGAAAATTAAGCCACATTATCCCTAATGAAAACCAGACTCCAGATATATACATGCCTGAAGCACTGCCCATAGATTAGTCCTGTTCCAGCAATACTGTACATGAATGTGCCAGTTCTAATCAGAGCTCATCAGATATTCTTATAATAGGATTCTGCCATGGAAACAGGCTGTGCAAGTCCAGTTCCACATACTTATTGTGCTACTACAAAATAACTGAATACACTGAATACCATGAACAGGAGTGAATCCACCAAGTATCACAGCTTGCCTCAAAGCCATGCACAATTTATTAATGTATTCAAGACAACTTTGCAGCTTGAACAAGTTCTGGTACTTTTCAAAACTGACCCAGTTTTCTGGCTTAGCTGCTCAGTTAAAAGTTAATCCTTTGGCTCCAACAGGAAGTGTGTCTCTCATTCTTATACTGAACAACTTTTCTCCCACATCCCACCACTCATCAACATGGTGGGCCACAGCAGGATTTGGCTGGAGTCTGCAATCCTGGCCCTAGAGAGCTACAGGATCTCCTGCTTTTTGTTTGTTACTCACTTAACTGTCACTTAATTGTCCAATTAAAGCAGCTGATTACAGAGTTAACTCAATCTCACCAAGTTACTTGAATCTTAAATTGCCTGCTGCTTTCAAGGTGAAAAACAAAAACCAGCGAACTCTGCGGCCAGGGGCCAGGGTGGCAGACTGTTGGTGACAGGCTCGGGCTCAGGCCACCCAAATCTGCCCACCCAGGAGCTTAGCAATTACTTAGAGGGACAGACCTGCTCTGAGGTGTCAGATATTTAGGAGGAGTGTCAGCCTTGCACTAACATTAGTGTTCTCACTCAGATCTCTGCTCCATAGAAACAGGAGAAGATGGACAAACACTCAAATGGAAGAGTGGGCCCTCCTGGCACACGACTTGTCACAAATGCCCTGTACAGTCACAAATGCCCTGTACAGTGTATTTGTTTTTTGGAAAGTTTTCAGAACAAAGTGAGGTTGATGACAACGTGTGAGGTTGCACGAGTTGCAGAGATTGCAGGAACACAAGTGTGCAGTAACCCACGGTGGCAGCAAATGAAAGCGGGGAACACTGTGGGAAGACAGCGACCGGCTGCTAGTGTCATGGATGTTGTGGACCACACCCCTCACATGCCCTTTAATGGTGGGACTTCAACAGGTTGCCTTACTGTAGGTAACAAGCTGGGCAAGAGCATCCACATTAGAACTGCTGAGAATCCTGTCCCTACCCACTTGCTTACCTTTGGTCATGGTCTGTCATGGCCATTAACAGATCCAAGACATGAGTAGTGCACATTTATTTAATCTGACTGCCTAAGAAAACAAAACTCTGTTGACATGTAATAATTTCCATATGGTTAGCTGCAAAGGATTATGGTACTGTTACACAACAGAAAAGCTGACAGAAGCGTTCAATGCCAGTTTCATTCAGCAGGGGCAATATATTCTATTATCAAACACATAAATAAAGTTCACCAGCATTAACCTTCTGCTAAATTATATGGAAAAATAAGACTGTTATGACTGTTGACAGTTAAAACTGCCCGAAGAACATATATCTGAGGAAGTGCCATGTAATGTTACATCATTTCATTTTTACTTTCATTAGCATCCTGTCCCTGACCTTAAAACATTGTATATATCTATAGGAATATTACTGTTTTATTACTCTTTCTATTAGCCAAAAACAAACCTGTTTATCAAAGTCAAGGACTGTGACATAAAGTTCTGAATAATAGCTTTTGTGGCTTTGCCTCTGCTCAAGGTTAAAGGTCACTAGTGAACACATGTGCTAGGTATGCACGTTTACACAGAGGACGTGTGCGTCCGTGACAGATTGAACTCACTGGTTAACTCAGCAGTGCGTGTTTGCAGTCACACAATGCAGAGGTATGCAGCTAAATATGATTTAGTTTCAGAGCACTGCCACCCGGTCTCCTGGCAAAACAACGGTTAACTGAGAGAGGAGCTAACTGAATTACCACATCCATCACCCAGGGTAAATATTGCCCTTTTTAATCCTAACTGCACACTGGAGAAATCATAGAGAACACAGTCTTCCCTTGAGCCACTCGAGAAGCACATTGGTTCCTTTCATGACTTTCATAAACTCCGAAAGACACAAACTTAAAAAATAGAAAAGGGGGAAAAAAAAGTCCACGTTTATTTACCATATCACCGTGGCGACACAAAGAGCTCTTGGAGCCGACAGATGGGTTCTCGTGCGCGCATGACTCCGACGCAGATCCCGCCAGAAAACCCGCCACGAATCAAAGGGGAGGAAACCGTGTCGAACAAGCGATCCCATGAAGAGGCTGCGGAGATTGCATTCCGTGTGGGGGAAGTGAAATTGCTGTGGACGAGCTTTCAGGAGCTACATCATTGTGGGCCAGACGCGGATACGGGCTGCAGCTTCACAGAGGCCACCATACTGCTGACGCAGACCGAAAGCTTGAGACATATTTACTTAGATACAAGCTCTAAATACAAGGTCCTTATTGAAACAAGCTCATGCTACAGTTCTGTTCTTAGCGGTATAAGCAATAAGGGGAATGTTGTAAATCCTTATTGGGGATTGTTGTGTTACCAGTAAGCCTTGAGCTTAACCTGAACTGGACCTGTTAGTACCTACCACAATAAATGTACCAGTAGACCCAAATAAATGGCTGTACTACTGTATATGTATAAAACAAACAGTTAAAAACACATTTGAAAGGTTTTTAACATTGTATAACCACTGAACACGGCTACTCATAACTTATCGAGATTAGGCTACTCCCATCCAAGGTCTCAGTGAAAACTGTCACGTCACAGCATGCCACATGGAACTCCACGGCGGAGTCAGTTTACATGAAGGTGAACTGCATCCACTGTAGTTAAGGACCAGCTTCATAACTGTAAGCTTCATAAGAGTAAGCTTCATAGCAGTAAACTTCATAGGAGTGAGCTTCATAACAGTAAGCTTAGTCGCAATAGCGCAAAAGCTTGGCAAGCCTTGTGTGATGACCATGACAAAAACAGAACAAAGACAGGGAGCGTGGGAGAGAATGAGAGAGAATAAGAGAGAGAGAGAGAAAGAATGGGAGAGAACGAGAGAGAGAGAGAGAGAGAGAAAGAATGGGAGAGAACGAGAGAGAGAGATAACAAGAGAACGAGTGAGAGAGGGGGGAGTTTGGAAGAGGTAAATGGTAAGAAAAAGAAGCACAGGTGAAGTAGAGGTAGACTGGGTGAAAGTGAGAGAAAGATAGAAAGAGAGCGGTCCAGCACATTCCAGGCAGGTTACAGACTGTTCTCAGAAGAATCCATACTGCAGACACAGGGATGGGGCCCAGGAGCTCAGACAATAGAACCACGTTCATCATCCCAGAACCAGCGGTACAGAACCACGTTCATCAACCCGAGTCAGCAGGACAGCACTACAAAACCTTGTTCATCATCCTGAACCAGCAGTACAGAAACATGCTCATAAACCCAAGCCTGCAGAACAGCAGTACAGAACCAGTCCAAAAGATTGCAGGTTTGAGTCCTGGGAAAGTCCCCGCTAGTGTACCCTAGGCCAAGGAAACATCACCAGAACTGTCTCAGTAAATACCCTGCCTTATTAACATACAAAGCAGTTTTTTCACTCAGGCGAATGAAGCAGAAAATAAAAGACAATGAACTGTGTAAGACTATGATCAGAACTGAATGGGACATGTGCACAGAATGTGTCTGGATCAGAACCAGCTGGAAGAAAAGCAGTTTTTTTTCAGGAAAAAGGAACATAATTCCAAGAGGGAATAAAAAAATGTGTGTTTCTAACTTTGTGAGATGAAATGAAAACATTTTATAACCGTTTTTACTGTGGAAATGAAAGATGTCTTTCCAAAGATTTGAGCAGTGCCAATCCTGGCTGATGCCTAGACAGCTCATCAGTCACCACTCCGCACATGCCCAGCTGAGTCACATTTCGAACCAATCGTGTTTCAGAAGCGGCAACACTGAGACAGCAGCAGTGTAAGAAGGTGCAGTCATAAATCATTCCGGGGAAAATTATGGTTTCTAATTTTATATGCTACAATACCATGCTCTCATGCGCAGATTCACAAAGTCAAAGGAAAATTGACTGCTAAAGTCCTCTCCAGATGGATCTCAATTCTGCTCAATAATTCACTCTGCACTGTACGTCCCGATATTTAATGAATTGATTATGAGGCCGGCATTAGTCTCGCGGTGGCTGTACAAAGCTCGCTGTGATAGCGGTGTACTCGAGTCACCCAGCGGGTGCGCTGTGGCGCGGCGTAATCACAGTCCCATGCCTAATTGACAATGAGAGGGGCCTCTCAGTGACTTCACAGTTAATCGGGGAGTCACTCTCAGCGTGATTTTTTTAGAGGCCCTTGACAGGCCATCTGCGCAGGATCAAAGACGTCCCGTGTAGAATTAACCAGAATGCAACTCTCAGGGTGGTCAAGCAAGAAAAAGATTTTCAAATTCCCCCCACCTTTTTTGTGCCTCAGCGTAGAATTACTCACCTGGTTCCCGTACCCCTCTACCAATGCTGCCTTTACATGGTTCCAGAACTTTCCATGTGCTTTGAAACTTTCAAAAGGAAGTGCTATCATATGGAACTGCATATACATGCCCCAGGCCCTGCAGGGGGATTGGGCTGGTTATATGTGGGACAGTCAGGCGACTGGGTAACTCTACTCCCCTACACACACACCCCCCCCCCCATCCCCCCACAGCAGGACCAGTCCTGGCCACCGTTTATGAATGAGACTTTCAGAGCCATGCACGAAGAGCCTCAGTTCACCTCCCTACCCGGCTACTGTGCCATGACTCCACTCCCTGACTGACCCCAGTTCAGCTCACGGCTCTGTGTAAACAGGCCACCCTGCTCGCTCGTCTGCCTTCTGCCTGACCCCAGGCCAGTGTTTGTTTGTTGTCCAGATGTGACCCCTTTTCTCCTGGACAAATGTGTAACAGGATGGTTATAAAAAGAAAAGGCTCTTGTCCTTGTCTTGACCACTCCCGACCACTCCTAACCACTCCTGACCACTCCCGACCACTCCTAACCATTCCTATGTGAGAGATTGTACCCCTGCTTAGAGCGCTGCATGCTCTGAAACTGAGTTTTGTTGCTGAGACTATAGCAAACCTCAGGGTTTTTCTGGACTTTAGCACTGTGCCTTTAACTCAGTTGGAACTCCAGATTTAAAAAGTGGGCTAAGGTGCAGCTGCAGAGAAGCAGGCGTGAAACTGACTCGGAAAGCAGAGATATAAATGGCTCCAGTGTGTGGGGCCCGCGTAACTGTGACACCCCCCCTCCCACCACCATCAGCACCCGACCCCCACAGTCCCTGCCCCTAGAGGGCCACTCAGACACCCGTCAGACAGCAGGGCTAATTTAGTGCTTACCTCCATGGCTGGGCGAGGACAGGGCCAGCAGGGCCAGCAGTAGGCATGCGAGGGAGCTCAGGGGTCTCATGCTTGCAGGTAACTCCAGTTCTCTCTCCCCATTCAAAGATCTGCCCTCCGGTCGGGATGCGAGCAGCACTACAGCTGGTTCTCATGAAAGAGGCTGGATATGAGAGCCGAAAGTGACGCCCTGCGCCCGCCCAACCACACCCCCCCCCCCCCCCCCCAGCAACTAAACCCTCCCCTCACACGCACTCAACAGCCAAACGCTCACCGTGGAAAAAAAGAGCTGTAACAACCCTCTCTTTTCCTCTCTCCCTCCCTCTCTCGCTCTCTCAAATTACAGAGCCTGGACAGTCATACTTTGAAGGGCTCTTTTTGTTTTAGTGTTAGTAATAAGCATGGCATCTAACTCAAAGAGTATAGGGCCTGGTTCTATGACCAAAAAAAACCACCAACTTTTAAATTAAAATGAAATTTACACCAAATGTTTTTCCTCCTAAAGATTGGGGTATTTATATTGTTAATTTCCCTTTCTTTACCACTGCCCTCTTTTTTCTTGCCCTCCAAAATAATATTTCGCAAAAAAATAGGCTATGTTTTGGACCAAAAGACAGACATCACGGCCACTAACCTCCAACACGTTTGTGGTACACATGCAAAGCACAAGCACCAACAAACAATCAAAGTGTAGATGAGACCTCGAGCAAGACAATTGTCATGGCAACGTCTCAAAGGGCGCTACCTCTTTCATCATCCATTCTCACGTTTCAAAAACATGATGAGTGCTGTTAAAATAAATTTTTAGTCAAAATAAATGGAACACACTATTTCCAGACAGCTCATTTTACCGATAGAATGCACATTGCATTCATTTAAATACTTCTCCTGGACTTTCATAGATTCCCAAAGAAAGGGGCCCCATACATCGGCACTGAAAGAGACTTCAAAGCTGTGCGAGTCAGTGACCTCTGTACGGAGAGCATCACTCGACACTCTGTTTCCTGTACAGCTGGACTGCCCCCACTGGTCACCCAAGGCAAAATGCCCCCACACAGACCCATGCATGCATTCATACACATGCTGACACACACACACTTGTACACGTAGGCATGCACGCACATAGGCTCGCTCGCACACATAAGCATGCACGCACAATACGTGCATACCTACACTCATGCATTCACACACACAGGCAGGCATGCATGTATGCATGCACAAGCAAACATACACCCTTGCATGCATTCCTTACAGATACCTCTCATATTTGTCTATTAATTGAGCTATTCACTACAATTAATCAATTGAAAAATTCCCATGGCATTCATTATATAAATTTAAATGAATTTCCTGGTCTGCAGAGTCTGTGCTGCTTTTCACATGCATGCCGGTATACACATGCAGATTTGGAGAGGTGTGTTTACACATGTGCAGGTTTAAAGAGGTGTGTTTACACATGTGCAGGTTTGGAGAGGTGTGTTTACACATGTGCAGGTTTAGAGAGGTGTGTTTACACATGTGCAGGTTTAGAGAGGTGTGTTTACACATGTGCAGGTTTAGAGAGGTGTGTTTACATGTGTACAGCTTTTTAGCGATGTGTTTACATGTGTACAGGTTTTGAGTGGTGTGTTTACATGTGTACAGGTTTTGAGTGGTGTGTTTACATGTGTACAGGTTTTGAGTGGTGTGTTTACATGTGTACAGCTTTTTAGCGATATCTTTATATGTGTACAGGTTTTGAGTGGTGTGTTTACATGTGTACAGGTTTTGAGTGGTGTGTTTACAGGAGCACAGGTTTGATGAAGCACATTTACATGCGTACAGATTGGGTGAAGTGCCTTAGAAACTCTGTTGGAGGTGTCAAACTCATTTCAGGAAAGTAAAGAATTTGGACCCAGTCTGCACAGCACATTTCAGGCTGTGCACGGAGATGCAGTCAGAAGCCATCAGGATGATGGTGGAACAGAGATGCCATTGCTTCCTCTTCTCAGTTCTCTTTCTCTGGAAAACTGTCAAATAAATCGGCCTTGCCATATCTATTTTCATCTTCATCTTCCTCTGAAAAAGAAGTTGCAATTTGTCACAAATGTCTACATTCTCCAAATATGGAAAAAAGGTGTTGATTTTATTTTTTGCTATCCATGCGTTTGCGCATGTGCATGTGTGTGTGTGCATATACATTGTGTTTGTATGAGTGTATGCATATTTATGTGTGGGGAATAATGTGTATGCACATGTGGTAAATGCAGGATACAAGTGTTTATGTATATTATTAAGGTTATAATCAGTTGCATCTAATGATTGAAGCATCAGCTATAAAGACATAATAAACATCAATTTTGGAATCATTTGAATAATTTGTGATTGCAGTTTTGCATCAACATTTTACTTTTTTATCGTATTAAACAATGAACATAAATATTTTCGTGGTACTTTCTTCTCAGAGTATAGGTCAGAGATTTCATTCTCAGAATTCCTACTGCACAACATTTTGAAATAAGTCAGATGTACATAAATATACACATGTACCTTGAGAAATGATTATCACAGGGTACAGGTTATCAACAACCAGACTGCTTATCCAAGCCACATGCATTCTGTGAATGTATGAAGTGCCATGCATCATGCATTAGAACCCAAATCTGTGGGGGTTGGTGAGTAAGAGGTGGCGGGCTACATGCATTTCTTAGCCCAGGTAATGAGACAAAACTGTCAGAAGAGGGCTGTGATGACACAAAGTGAGCGTCAGAGAGTAGAATTGGCTCAGGGAACCAGAGTCCCCTAGATAGCCAGACAGCCAGATGGACAGGAAAACAGGAAATTCTGTCTCAGTGTGCCTTTTATTCCAGTGACTTTCCTGCTCCTAAACAGCCACTCATGATGCAATTCTAGTAAGTGGACTTGTACTCTCCCCCATTTTGGACTTTGCATTTTGACTAATGCATTGCATGCTAAGAGACAGTGACCACGGGACTAATGCATAGCATGCTGAGTGACCACGGGACTAATTCATAGCATGCTAAGTGACAATGACCACGGGACTAATTCATAGCATGCTAAGTGACAATGACCACGTGACTAATTCATAACAAGCTAAGTGACAATGACCATGGGACTAATGCATAGCATGCTAAGTGAGTGACCACAGGACTAATTCATAGCATGCTAAGTGACAATGACCACGGGACTAATTCATAGCATGCTAAGTGACAATGACCACGTGACTAATTCATAACAAGCTAAGTGACAATGACCATGGGACTAATGCATAGCATGCTAAGTGAGTGACCACGGGACTAATTCATAGCATGCTAAGATAAATGTACACACGTTTTTAGACTAAAATTTAATAAATGGCTGATTTAACAAAACTGCTTTCTCCCTTACTTTGGCAGGTCTATAATTAATTGCTGATTTAATTGAAGCTTTACTAATCAAGGGGTGGCTTTATAACCATGTTAAATGCACCTTTTATAAATCTCTTTGGCTAAATGTATCCACTAAATGCTTAAGTTTTAAATTAAAAATGGCATACCCAAGCAAACACAGTTCGAGCCATTGCAACGACCTCTGCTCACATGCCCCCAGTAAAATCTGGAATGGCTCAAAAAGCTATTTGTTCGGAATATGATTTCCATCCCACATATCTGCGTCAGCCATTGTTTGTGCCTGTATTTTCAAGTAACTAGTTGGATAAAGTTTCTTCGCTGAGGGGCCAAAAAAATGGAATATGAAAGTAAAATGTGCTTGTTGAAAGGACTGATGGTCAAGGTTTCTGACCCAAATCACTGCAGACATGATTGAACCATAGAATTATACTGAGCACAGATAGCACTGTCTCCACGTAAACATGAGCCATTACTTTTTGGATCTGGCTGTCAATCAACTTACTTGGGGTTCTCTGTAACCTTACCATCATGCTGTCAAGCGCATTTCATTTGCTGCTTTGCAAGGAAGGGTTAATGGAATCGAAATGTCCCAAAACTTTGACATTGATTTCAGACCCTAGAATTTGGACTTAATGTACTTTCCTGCATTGTTTCAGGAGTCACTACTTCTCTGAATAAAATGAAATTGGGTCATAATTCTCATTTTATGCATGGGTGTGTTCGTCTTACCTACAGCACTGAGTTTTGTCAGCTGGGTCTCCAGTGTGTTGTCATCAGACGCTTATGTATTGAATTCACCTGCACAGGAAAAAAAAATGAATGGAATTTGCAGAAAAACCCACCAGCATCAGTCTTCAAAACAGCTCTCCATTAGGAATAACAAGCTTAGTGAAAAGAACAGCATCTAGATAAACATTTCACAAAAACAGCCATTTCCCATCTGATACCTTTCAAGCTGTGTAAAACATACACTGTTCAAAAGGGATTCACGGATTTAGCTGCTGTTGTTTTTCCCCCTCTTTGGTCAGCGAGATGCTGGGTGGAATTAAAATAGACACCTCGGGACATTTCGGGCGTGTTTAGTTTCTTTCACTGCTTGCTTCATTAATTGGTGGCTTGCTGCATTCGGGATCACCACCTGCTATTCCGACAGCTCCCCAGACATTGCAGTCTCACAGGAGCAGCTTAACCGAGGCACGGGCACTAAGAAATAGGCGCTTTCTTGGGCTTTTTTATTGACTGAGGGTCCACGACGGCTGAGCATGATTGGCTTCATCTCACCAAGGGTGAGGCGGGTTTAAGCTGGATACACAAAATAAATACAGGTCTTAGCAACAGAAAGCTCCTAAAAGACGCAGACAAAGAGCAGGCCCCCTCCTGGCTGAATAGTTCCTGTAAACATACACTTTTGATTTTTTTTCCCTTTAATTTCATGAAAAGATTGCATGTCATCTTTCATTCATTAAATATTAGATTATTAAATAGGCAAGTGCACGCCGCATGAACAGGTGTTAATTAGCAAGCATTAATTGGAAATTGATGCTGATTGCTAAAGATGCAACATATTCGTTGCTGCTAGTATTAGTACACTTGATTGCCAGTGAGCCCAGAACAAACCCATATATTTTTTAAAGGAACAGGGAAAGAAAAAGTGGAGAGATGCACCAGCTATTAGCATCATTTGCATTAGTGCATTAATGCATGCATGCACTGGGGGACCTGCTTGGTGTTTGTGAAACCGCCCTGGCCACCACAGGGTCAATTTCACATGTGGATTAAGTCAGATATTGACTGCAGGCATTCAGATCCACTAGAGACATCTTGAGAGTTTCAGAGCTTATACCTGATGAAATACTGAGACAGCTTCTCGCAGGTCAGTGAGAGCCTGACAAAGATCAGAAATTTCTCACGTCTGGAATGTCTTATCGTACTTGCAGCTGAATCCCCCTTGGTTTACAGTTAAAACTATTAGCAGAAGCTCTGATGACCAAGGGGGGCAGTAAAAGTTTTTAAAAAGAGGAAAATGATAGCTAAGGATTTGAGCCATTCTTATCTGTCTATTCAATTGTGGCCTATTGGTCTATTTTGTCCAGTCATATTTCACAGAGAACGTTTGATATTTCACCTCAATGATACGGTTCAACAGTCTGTCAGACTCTCCCACTTTACTGTGTGCAATTCAGAGTGCTTAGCAACGCATCTGACCACCAGGGAATACATGGCTCTTTAGTTTGACAGAAATGTGAAGACTGCAGTGCCAAGAGCTGGATGAGTTTTGTATGGATAACCTGACAAAACGGTTAGGCCGGCTGCATTTTGTACTGCGAAAACATTGATGAAAAATGGGAAAACTATCTTATAAGATTACAATGTGATGCTGGGTTGAACCTACCTTACAGACTCTGAATTTATGGGAAAGTACTGTATAAAGCCAAGCTGGGTTCATGAAGAGGCAATACAGGGTTCTACAGTGCTCCCATTTTTGGAGCATATCTTGGAAATCACATTTAGGAGCATATCTACTAATTGGGATGCATTAGTGTTCTCCTTAGGCACACATTAGAAAAAATGTTGGTGTAAAACCTTGCGATACCACTGGTAAGTGGAGAGCTCTGATGTAAAATGGCTACTGTGTATTACCCAGGTTGTAATTTGTGTTACAGAAGTGAGTTTGGATGACTTATGTGGAATAAATGTGACTGGGTTGGGCATGGTACAGTGGCATGAGACTGACCAGAAACACACCATCCTTTCAGCCCTTTCTTGTTTAATATGCGTATCACATATGGCTCTGCGCACTTGCACAACAGAAAGCTACTCAAGCCGAGTCGTACTACCTTGTCCACCGACTGACTGTTGGGAAATCTTTAACCTTTTGAAGAGTAGATTTTTTTGAATGTTTGTCAGTTTTATAGAACTCCATTGCTTTGAATTACCTTACCTGTAGTGACTGTTACATCAGCTTTAGAATGTTCAGTTAAGAAAATTCTAATCATATATTTGTGACCGTACATCTTAAAGCATTGGTTCTTAAACTTTTTAAATTTTTTAATTAAAAATTAAACACTTTTTAGCATCGGAATTCAAATAACAAATTTTGTACCTTTCAGGGACCCATCAAATATACTAGCATAGCCTAGTGGACTACAGACTCATTCCAAGACCCACCTCATACACTTCCATGACCCAATTTAGGTCACAACCCCTAGCTTAAAAAAGAGGGTTAAAGGGTTAATCAAGATTTATAAAGCCCGCAATCGTGGGTTGCAGTTTGTTAGTCAACACAAATGATCAGGCAATACCATTGTTTTGCTTGCGTGTTTAAATGGTTACTAAGAATTCTCCATATGATGTTGCCTGATTGGCCTTTTGCATTAAGCTTAGTCTTTCACGGTCACAGTAGATTCTTTTCTATCCCTGGTCCTTGTCGTTTGTCGGCTATTTTTGCCAGCTATGTCATTTGTCGGCTATGTTTGCAAGGCATTAACTTGTAACATAGCAACAACTTTTATAAGTCAAATGAAATGACTCATGGTTGAAGCAGGAGCATTAAAGATTTTATTCTTGAGCTTCTAAATGATACAAAGGGTTAACTTTTTGAAGGTTATATTTGTAAATCAGGAAAAGAAGACACAATGTTGTGGACAAAGACTTAAAAAGGCATAGCAGACTGGTCTCCGTTTAGCGGAACACCAAGTTTATTTTATAATTTGAAACCCTGCCAACCCACAAAACCAACCTTGGATTTGTTCAAATCCGACTGTCAGCTATTTCCTGGATCGGCACTACCCCTGCTGGAACATGGACATGGGAATTACTGCATAGCAAAGAGCAATGGGAAGCAAACCAGGTCGACGCTATACACTATATGATGGCAGTAGCTGAGTTAAAGTAAAGATGTTGGGAGGGAAGGCACTATATACTTTGAATCTCTGACTTAAGCACAGAAGCTTAGGAAAACACCAAAAAACCTCCAGGATTTCAACGTGAGATCCTTGTGCTACAGATACTTTCAGGAGACATTTTTTTCAGTGAGCATCACAATCTAATGTGCACTCCTCCCCCTGACTTTTTTCACCTCTATTCAGTGAAGTGAGGTAGTCACTTGAGTCTGAGGGACCCAAGAAAGTCTGTTCAAAAAACATAGCCATTTGCACATTGGTCTTTTCACTGAAAAGAACAGAACCATCACAATTATAATTACAATCAGGCAAACTGTTTCAGGCAAACTGGGACAAAGAACTCCAGGCAGACCCAGCCACACACAGTCATATAAGGTCACACACTGTAAAGTGGTCACTACCCAGGATCCTCTCTGGCTGGAAAAGACGAAGGAAAAAATGTGCACATCTAATCATGGTAAAGATATGTATTCCTGACTATTATTGCCCCCTGGTGGTACTTAGAAAACGCATCTAATCTGTCCTCCACCATTCTTTGAAAACAGCAGAGCATAATTTTTTGTATCATCATTATTTTTTGGCAGATACCACTCGTATTTTAACAAAGGACATTATGGGCAGAGACAGAAGCAGGAAAAATAAAATAAGCAAATGTATTTAAAACCAGCACTGGAAATGTACACCAGCTTTGAGTGTTCATCATCCACCCGAACCTCCGCTCTTACTGCTGAGCTTCCCCTCGGTGAACAGGACTGGCCTTGTCAGCCCGCCAGGAAAGGTCTAGTGTGTACGCGACGCCCAGGAAGCTACAGCGGAACAGTCTGCGAAACAGAAAAATAAACAGCACATAAAAGATAAACAGACTTTGAATATTCGCTGCTTCTTCCGTTATTTTTCTTCTTTTCTCACAGTCTGGGGAGGGCTGGGAAGAGAGCGCGGCGTTTCACAAGTGCCTGGGAAAAAAAGGCCGGGGCAGGATGCGCCTCAAAGAGAGGTCTGCGCCTTTCCCTTGGGGGGGGGGGTCATGGCAATGGGGTAGGAGTTTGTGAGCTCCTTCAGTGAGTCCCTGGATGTGGTGTCACTCTGTCGCTCTTGTAGTCTCCTCCATGTCCCTCCGCGTTGGTGTCTCCGGCAGACATCACCGCAACACTGTGTGTGTCTGAGTGGTACACAATTAGCACTCCTCTGCAACCAGGCAGGCAAAACACTCAGCTACTACTGAGTGACACTGGTATTGTACAAACAGCACATTCATGCCTACATGCATACTGTACCACACTTTTGTGCATAAGTCTACATACAGAGAAATGCATACATACTTAACATGTGAACATAAATGCAAATCTACATCCAGAGACAAACAGGCATACATATGGACATGTAACCACACACACCTGCACGCACACAAGCATACATACATAAAAACAGCACATTAAAAAAAAAAATACAAATTTTAATATGGAGAAATGCATACATATTTTATTACTTTAAAGATACAAATACATGCTGTACAAACACACACACACACAAATACAGCACACATGCATACTATGAGCATACAAACAAACCTTGTGTGGACCTGAAACATTAATCTGCTACAAGTTCTCAACCAATTTCTGTCTGTTTTGCTCAATTAATACGAACTGACCAAGATAACTAACATTATCATTACTTGTTGGCTGACAATTCCCTCCTGCATAATTTCATTTTATGGCAATCCAGTTTCTTATGGATTGAAATTGTGCATCATTTGCACATCAACCATAATTGTTTGAGCATGCCTAACCCTAACCCATCATGCTGACAGTGTAAAGATCAGAAAATCTGTGCCTAGCCTCACAGTAGAAGTGCACCCATTTCCTGAACTGACTTTTTTCCCCACCAGCTTTTATTGTCAAAGCTTTCAAAACATGCAATTTCAGGACAATTTATCCCCCTGAAGTGAAAGTGTTGTCTCCAAAATTATAAAACCTTTTTCCAAACGTACGTATCTCACTTATGCATTCAGCCAGGCATGTATTTTCATTTGTTCAATGCTATGCGGACACAAAAATGTAAATATATACTGTACAGGCACATGTAAAGTATAATTTTTTGCACTGCATATACACAAAAAAACTACATTATCTGAAATAAAAAATAAAAATTACGGTCCGCACCATCAATTGCTCTCTACAATAATAAAAAGAATTAGTCATACTAAACTTTTGAGCTTTTCTGAGTGTGGACATCAATTTCAAACATTTTTTAGTACATTTTGGCAGTGGTTCAAGTAATACCAGGGCCTTTTTATATTTGATTTGTATCTTGCCGAACCAGCACCTTGTGATAACATGTTGTGTACAAGGCTTTTTTTCTTTTTCATGTATGTGTGTGTGTGTGTATATATATATATATATATATATATCACTTCATTTCCAAAAATATGTGGACACCCCAGTAGTTTCAGCTATTTTAGCCACACACATTGCTAACAGGTGCATAAAATCAAGTGTACAGCCATACAATCTCCATTGCCAAACATTGGCAGAAGAACGGGTTGTACTGAAGAGCTAAATGTGGCAGTATCGTAGGATGCCTCACTTCCAACAAGTCAGTGTGGCAGCAGTTTGCGAAAGGCCCTTTCCTGTTTCAGCATGACAATGCCCCTGTGCACAAAGCAAGGTCCATAAAGAAATGGTTTGCTGAGTTCGCTGGGGAAGAACTTGACAGGCCTGGACTGAACCCTGACCCCATCAAACACCTTTGGGATGAATTGGAATGCCGACTGCAAGCCAGGCCTCACGCCCAACATCATTGCCCAACCTCACTAATGCTCTTGTGGCTGAATGGAATTGAATCCCCACAGCCATGTTCCAAAACCACTGGAAAGCCTTTACAGAAGAATAGAAGCTGCTACAGCTGCATTTTTGGCACACAACGGTTTCAGATCTTTAGACAAAATGTAATATTAGACATATTAGAGGGAACCTGAGTATAACACATTTAAAAAATATATTTCATTTCTTTAATAACACTATATACTCTACTATATCACCCATGTAAAAAATAATTGCCCCCATAAACTTAACTGGTTGCACCACCGTTATCAGGAATAACTGCAACCTATAATTTGATATCACTCTTTCACATCGCTGTGGAGGAATTTCAGCCCACTCTTCTTTGCAGAACTGCTTTAAATCAGACACTGGTTCTGTAGGTTTTGAGCATGAACTGCTCATTTCAGGTCCTGCCACAACATCTCTACTGGGTTCAAGTGCAGACTTTACTAGGCCACTCCAAAACTTTAATTTAGTTTCTTTTCAGCCATTCAGATGTGGACTTATTTTAGTGTTTTGGATTATTTTCTTGCAGCATAACCCAATTATGTATCAGCTTCAGCTCATGGACGAATGACTGGACATTCTCCTTAAGAATTTTCTGGTACAGAGCACAATTCAAGGTTCCTTCAATCATAGCAAGTTGTCCAGGTCTCGAGGCATCAAATCATCCCCACACTGTCACACTTCCATCACCATATTTGCATGTTGGTGTGATATTCTTATTCTATACTTGCTTTATGCCAGACATAATGGGACTTGTGTCATCCAAAATGTTGCACTTTTGACTCATCTGTTCGTAGAACATTATCACAAAAGGCTTGGCAATCATCCAGATGCTTTTTTGTAAATGTGAGATGAGCATTGATGTTTCTCATGGTTAACAGTGGTTTCTGCCTTGCTGTTCTCCTGTGAATCCCATTTATGCCCAGACTCTTTCTCTCTTGTGGAGTCATGTTGTGGAATCATGAACACTGGCCTTAGCTGAGGCAAGAGAGGTCTGCAGTTCTTGGAATGTTCTTCTGGGATCTTTTGTGACTTCCTGGATGAGTTGTCACTGCGCACATGGAGAAATTTTGGCAGGACGGATACTCCTGGGAATATTCACCACTGTTCCAAGTGTTCTCCATTTGGAGTCCCAGGGCCCTAGAAGTGGCTTTGTAACCCTTTCTTGACTGATATATTTTGACAGCTGTTTTTCTCATCTCTTCTGTAATTTCCTTTGATCGTGGCATGGTGTGCTTGTAGAAACTTTGTGGTGACTACATCTCTCTGATGGTAAGACTTAATATGAGTGAGATTAAGATTTAGCAGGGCTGGCACCAATCATGCCTGGCTGTGTTCAGTCAGCTTAATCTGATTATCAATTAAATTTGGTTGATTTTAAATGTGTTTTGTGTTTGGTTTCCCTCAGTTTCCCTTTGTCTAATATTACATTTTCTTAAAAGATCTGAAATCATTGGGTGTGACAAATACGTAATAATAGGGGAAATCAGAAAGGGGTTAGGGTTAGGGTTAGGGTTAACTACTTTTACGCATGCACACACACATATATATTTATATCCCCTTCTCCCATTACAAATAATCACATGGATCAGCTACTTCTGTTCAAGGTTTTTCCCCTTCTCGGAGTCTACAGTTGACACACTTCCGCTCTTTCTGTACTGCATGAATCATCACATATCCTGCAGAGATGTCTTCCAGATACTAAAAAGTCATCTCAAACTCATGTCTCTTTAAGGCAGACAAACTACTTGTTATATCAGCACATCTTCAAGACTGCACACCAACTCTAGCAGGTTGTCCTCTGTTCTCCTGTCAAGGCCTAAAATCCATTAATCACCCCCTACTGCTGCCAGCTCGTGGTCCACAACCTTATCTTAACCAGTGCCCTTCTAACCAGGTAAGCCACCTTGATGAAAGCTTTATCCAAATAAACATTTTATTTTATGTTTAGAGCTGCATATGTAATTGCACATTAACGCAAAATAAAGATAATAACAACAAGAAGTACCACAGCACACAACTTACGGAAGTAGTAAAAATATTTGAATAGGCAATAAAGCATGAAAAGGTTTAACATTCTGATGGTAATTTCTTCTGGGAATGCAAGACCTCACTATTCTAAGTAGGAGAATATATTTCCAGGAATGGACAGACGAGACAGGCTGAAAGTGCACAAGCCAGTGTACACACTCAGCAAAACAGACAAGGAACAATCATTTCGGAAATAGACAAAAAAAAAAAAAAATCCTGGGGATGCACTCTAGTTGCATAAGGTATTACAGACACACGCTCCTGCCACTGAAGTCGAGGCAGCCTGTTTGTCTATTCTGCGCACAGTAGGTGCTCGACTGATTGAAGATGCTTTTCCTTATAATGGAAGAATGAATGTCCCCATTTTTCCCCTGCCTCCTGAGTTGTACAACATGCTCGTCCCAGGTCTGTCCGTACAGCACCTCGCTGCACAATAACTTGCTTATATAAGGCACTTTCATATAATGCACTTTCAGATAATGCGCTTTGTGTTCTTCAAGGTTACAGGGGAATGAACCATTGGCCTGCTCCTAATAAGGAGAGGGAGAGAGGAATGGGCACGGCTGCCGTTTTCAATCCCTCTAAAGAGAATCGACTGATAATTACTATCCTAATCCATCCCAGAGCACCCAGGTATCAGATGGTTGGGCTTGAGAGATGTTAGGGGTGGATGTTGGGGGGTGGGGAAGGAGAGAGGGATTGTAATTTCTCCAGGAGTGTTGACGAGAATGAGAGGGTTCCCCAAGCAGCCCTTACCTCTCTCCGGCTGTCTCTGTATTCTTGCCGCCCCATGCTGTTTGTGCTCGTGCTGACCAGAAAACACATTCCTCCCGAGCCTCGCTAGAATCCCCCTGCTCCCTTAAGTAAAAATATTTGGCAGTGCTTAGAGAAGGACTCATCAAATATCCATGGGGCCAGAGCCTTCACTTCAGTTTCTGATCGGGTGGTGGTGGTGGTCGTGTGTGTGTGTGTGTGTGTGTGTGTGTGTGTGTGTGTGCGTGTGCGTGTGCGTGCGTTGCTGTGGAGGCTGGCGGTGGTGGGAGGGGAAAGCACCCCACGGGACATTGTATTCACCCCCACCACCAACACCGCACAGCAGGAACACTTTCCTATTAAAAACAGGCAAGAAACACTCTCTGGGGGGTTTTGCTATTTTTTTCTCCCTAAGTAAAAAATTTGACCTTTCTGGGGGGGAAAAAAACATTGCAACTCTACTCTGAGCAATTGGGCTAACAAGCATGGTTAATAAAAATAGGCAAGCTTCAAGCACTGGTGATTGTACTAAACAATGTGAAGATTAACCCCTGGGCCCTCTTAAGCATCATCCTATTGCAGTGTCAAAATAAACATGGATGTGAACACATTACACAAAATGGCAACACATTCAGCACTGAGTCGCATGGGTCACTGCTGAGCAGAGCACTGCCAAGTAAAAAGTATGAGATGGGCCTTTGATCTTTGTATTTTCTGACTCATTCTTTCTGTAACAGAAAATAATTACTGTAATAATACAATTGGAAGCCGTTGGGTCATGCCAACCTTCTCCCCTACGCCCTCTCTCACACTGAAATAAACTCATGGTTTCAAGGACCCAAACAGGCTTCGCTGGCAAGACAGGAGTTGTATAGTGTTTCCAAGGAATTATATCACTTCCTGTCTCTCTATACAGTAACTCTCTCCTCTCTCTTTGTCTCTACCTCCCTCTTCCTCTCAATTGCTGTTCAGGTCAAATGTGCCTTATTAGCAAAACAAGCACACACTTATGTTGCCAAAGAATATAAACGCAATTAGAAAAATTAAGTAGCAGTAGAACACAGATGAACTGGGCCATCTCTCTCTCACTCTCCCTCGCTCTCTCTCTCTCAAAATGTTGTTCAGTGAAATCAGGACAAGACAGAAGCATTCATTAATTATTGGACCAACAGTGGAAAAAAGAGAAAAATGATCAAAGAGCTCAGAACCTCTGATATCACATAACAGGAGCAAAGAATCTTGGAGTTCTTTTGGATAATGATTTTTAATGTCAGCTTCATAATGAAAAGTAACAAAATTGGTCTGTTTCCATTTTTAGAACATTTATAATTAGATCATTTTTGTCACAGGCCCCAAACCTAAAAAAGAACAGAACAGCTCTAACTTGTGCGTAATGTGACTAAGAATTCTTACCTGTGGTAAAACGAGAGTGCAGTTTTCCAGTAGGCTATTTCAGTTACCGGTCAGTCTCAAAATTGATTTAAAAAGTTCTTTTACTTTTCTTTACTCTTAATGGATGAGTCAGAAAACATTTCTGAACTTTTAATTTATGAACACTTGATGAAACCTTTGAGAACTGCTGAAACAAAAATCTTGTATGCCCCAAAGGTGAATTATGCAAGAAGTGGTGAAGTGCCCATTTCTGTGTGCACCACTTGTTTAACTTGACTTTTATGTTTTAATTTTTAATTTTAAATTTTTTTGTGCTTTTTAGATTTAATGGGCCTCAGTCACAAAACATACATATAATCAAATTTGATTGTTAACTGTACTTATGAATGTTTCTATGAATATTCTTTTCTTATCTGGATGGATTTGTTCTTGCCTGCCTAACCTGGTCAAGCTGGTTTAAGCTGTGATTTTGACACTTTTAGCTGGTCAACCAGCGATTCACCAGCTGACCAGTCTATATAGTCAGCCAATCCACCAGTTGACCACCAGCTTACTCTACCATCTTTGACCAGCTTTGTCCAGTTAGACACCAGGTTTGACCAGTCACTGACCAGCTAGAAGTGTCAAAAACTCAGCTTAAACTATCTTAAACCGGTTCAGAATCCTAACTGGTCTTAGCTTGAATTTTCAGCTGGGTTTGCTAAGATCTGTGTGTGTCTGTACACATGTGTAAAGGCATACACGTGTATTTAGAATGCTTTATTATTAATGAAAAGTAATTTTAAGTAGTTCCAGACCTCAAGTTAACAAGTGTTGGTCAATACAATTATTATATTAATATAATAATATATTAACATTAAATATACTATTGATTTTAACTACATTAACTAACCTATCTGAAAAAGCTCTAATGTTTCACTAGTTTTGGATTTCAATATCAGTTTAGCTTTAGCTTTTGTTTTAAGAGCAGGTTTGGTAGTTTTAGTTAAGTTTTTTATTTTTATTCCAGTGTACATTAATGTCTTTTCCCCTCACACACTTTTCCCCTTTTTTTTTTTTTTTTACAATACTCTTGGTTGGAAACACGCGTAATTAATTTTGTTGTATTGATAAACGTGATTTATGATGAGTCATAATGATATATAAAGACCCACAAATGTGCAGTCAAACCCAACACTTAGAAATAGTGCATTTGTTACTTTTGCATTACTTGGCTGTCCTTGGGGATAGACCGTGTCTTTTCACATACAGTATGAGGCGCAGATATGTTTGCGGAGAGCGATGAATGGCTGAGCCTGGAGGCGTGTGCCTTTTATGGGATGCTAGGGTGTTTCATTACGCAAATCACATGAACAGGCACACGCATTCAGTTTATGAACGACTGGCATTCATCCTCTGATACACCTGGGATACGCACACAGAATTTTTTCACGAGTCCCGCATTGATTTTTTTCATGAGAACTTTTATTAAGAACAAAATAAGAAAAATTTTAGAAAAAGTTTTGTGAATGAGTCCCAATATTTTTCTCTATGTCTCTGGCGGTGGGCTCTCTCAACAGAACTGCCTTCTACAAACTGGGTAACAACACGGCCAGGGATGTATCAGAGAAATAGCTATTTTGTAGCGCAGCGGAAATCACACCACCGCCGTTACCTGCCTGCTCTGCAGAAACCTGCGTTTGGTTTAATAGAACAGTGGGTGGTGTGAGCGAGGACTGTACTTACCCATGAGCTCTCTCATCTTTGGAGTGCTGTGCTCCAAGGAGAGGAAACGAGGCTGCGCGCTAATTAACTTTAATATTTGGCTAATCAAAGCCCACCAGTCCTGAGGTCCTGTAAGGTGAAGCCGGAAGGTTGAATGGTGAGTGGGTGCCATGGTGCATTTTAAACTAATGACTGCAGCCAGGATACATCTTTCATTCTCTGTTTGTAAGATAAATGTTTCTAAATGGATGGGCGTCTGGAGGTGTCGGCTGGAAAGGATGCCGGTGATTATATGGCTGAGGTTAAGAAAAACAACCCTTTTTAAATACTAAAGATGTTCAGCGTTTCCTTTTTTTTCTATCATGTCTTGCTTTTGTTGTTTCAGTCATATTTTTCTGTGTAAGGGCTTCTGCAAGTTTCTCTTCCTCTCTCTCCCTCTGCATATTTTAACATTCCACCTCTTAAACTCAACTAAAAAGGACACATGAACATCTAAAAACATATATAAAACTGTATCCTCTCTCACCAGGAATATCACACACCCTCAACCACCCCCCAACAGAGGCTCAGAGAAGTGGCTATTTTGTAGCGCAGTGGACTGGCCCAGGTACTGTGAAATCATCAGACAGCGCCCATTATGGTTAGGCTTTTGTAGGAAATGGCTGTCAGGTCACCCACAGGAAGCACAGGTCCAGAAAATTCAAAAGCTCAGGTTTCTTTGAGACCAAGGCGGAAGAGTTTTTGCATATTCCCATGGCGACCAGCTGCTTGAGAAAGTGGAACGTTTTACACTATTCCGTAACACAAGGAAAAGGATTAGAGCTATGGTACAAACAAGAGCCCCAAGAGCTTTACGACACACACACACACACACACACACACAGCTAATGCTGCTTGCCTTCCTAAACATAAAATAGCTCAGCAAGAATATGAATTTTATTGGGACTTAGACAATGAGACGCAAGACAGAAGGAAAACGTTTTGGTAATGTGAATTTGCGGCCCCATTAAGCCCAGTAATGGCGGGAACGATCCTGTGCTGCCAAACACTGACTTGAATGACTCAATCGCCAGACTCTACTCTGCACATCAGAACCCTATAACTGGTTCAGATCCACAAGCCACTGCTAAAACATGCCCTGCCAAATTTTGGGGTTCTGCCATCACTAATTGGCCAACAATGTGCCAATTGAAAGTTGGCTCAATTTCACACTTGCTCACTGTACTTTTCTTACTCTAACAGCATAAGAACTCTTAGTTATTCCTTTTGTTTATTAAGAGGTTATTTATAGGTGTAGTTGTGTTCATTTACAGAGCAGTCTTGCTCGTTGAGTTTCAGCTCAAGGTGTAGGAAGCCAATGTTAGAACGTACAGTAATTAAGGCCTTTTCTTTACAATTCAAAGATGACTCTGACCAAGTGCACATCCAAGTGGGTTCGCAACTACTCACACGGTGGAAAGAGAAGGTCACATTAGTCTTAAGGAATCACTTCATCTACAGTACATGTATTTAAAAATTTTCTCACAATGTACAATGTTTTCTTCCTGCTCTTTAAGGTTATCATGTTAATTTAAATAGCTCTTTATCCAAATAACACTTAGAAATCAGTCAATAACCATCACCTTAAGGATTAACCATCACCTTAACATCACGTTAGATTCTATAAGTGGACCCTTGCAGAGCAGGAAGGCCTGCTAATGTGCATTCTGTAACACAATAAGCTTGTGGCAGACTCTTGATGCCCAAAAACAGTCATTTTCAAAATATGTATTTAGAACCAAGAGAGGAGTACAGCTGATGGAACTTGTCGATCCTCTCTGAATGTCAGGGAAAAAGCGTTGAGATAAAGGCACTGTTCCAGCACAGACCTCAAACCCAACCTCCTGAGGAATAGAGCGACAGGAATGTTATATCAGAGAATATGATGGATTAATCATGTGCATTAGATGCGTAAAGGCAGCATGCTTGTCCTTGCCAGAAGGTGATGTTTATTACTAATTAAAATTCTTCTCGGTATCAAAAATATATGGCACTGTGCATAGCAACCACAGAGAGCAAGTTTAATTCTGCAAATGTTAACACCTCTTTGCGTTGCGCAATAACAAGCACACACTCAGCAGAATGGTTACACTAGACAGTACTGAAACACCTACAGTGTTGGATGTAAACCATTTTTATCTATATTAACACTGTGTTTGTGATATTTCCAATATGTGAAAAGTGAACTTGTAAGATAATAGATAACAGTAGCACATTTTACAGAAGAAAACATGAAACTAAATGTCCCCTTGGAAAAGCCAAATAATTATTTACCAAAACATATATTTGTTTTAATTAGTCTCAATGGTTTCATTTTGATCAGTAGCCAGTTTAGGCATTGGAAACAAGATTACACAAAGATAAGATAAGCAAAACCTAAGTCAGGATAAAATGTTTATTTGGAATGCTAATTTAAAGGTCATTCAAAAAAGATCTTAAGGCTAACATTGTGTTCAATTACCAGTGGTAATTCTGTTTAATACATCAGCATTAGAATGGGGGGTGAGGGGGGGTGGGGGGGTGGTGGCGGGTCTCCACCTCTGCTATTCTATGGTCTGCTAAACTGTTACATGCATAGACAACTCTCTCTCTCAACAATACTTCCTGATACCTATATGGAATTTGTCTTTAAGCCTGTATTCAACCATCAGAACTCAATCTGACAAATAATGTGTAGTTCACTTGATTAATCCCTTTTATGGATTTAAAGACCTCCATCAAATGCTTTCTTTTTGGCAAAGCTGAAGTGGCTTAACTCTTTCCTCATAATTTTTAAATTTCTTACCAGGAACCAATTTATTTGCCCTTCTTTGTACTTTTCAAGAGCTTCTACATTTGTTTTGTGTGGTACCTGGAGCTGCATGCAGTGTTCTAAATGCGGTCTGACATTATTTCCTTTGATTTATGTTCAATAATTTTTTCTTTATGTGGCAGCATGGTGGCCTCCCCCCCTCGCTAAAGCAGTTTGATAAACAACAGCCACCAACTATTTTTCAAATTGAACATATTCTAATTTTGTTCCTACCATAATATACTACTCTACTGTCTTATTTCCCCACTTACAGAAATTTGCATTTAGCTGTGTTCAATGTCATTTGCCAGGTTTCTGCCCACTGCTGGGTTCTGTTTAAGCCATGTGGCAGGACTCTTATTAGCTTTACATAGGGACAAGCAGCAATAGTTAATTGCTTATTGCAAATTGTAATGTACCTTGTTAATGTACCTTGACAATTCAACACATTCAGTGTTGTATGTTAGGTTCCCCCCAGGGAATAGACAGGCAATTAAGAAGTCATACCTGAGTTGTGAGACTGCCTCTTTCATAAGCAGTACATTTTGCATTTACTGCCGAATATGTGAACACAAAGGCAAGTATGTGGGCGATTCATCTTGGCTGAAAAATGCTGAACAATTTTGAAGAGTGCAAATAGTGTTCTCTCGTTGGCCATTAGTCAGGGTGCATGTTCAGACTGTTTATTCAAAAAATCTTGACGGATTCTGTAGACTGCAAAAAATGATCCTTCTCTGACTTTTTCCTCCCTTTCCTCACTCACTCTGTCTCTCCCTCATACAGGCTCTCTCTGTTTCCCACCTCTCTCTTCTTCTTTTCTCTTTCTTTATTTTTTCTTTCCATTTTTCTCTTCCCCTTCCTATACTGAAGGGTTTTGAAAACAACAAATTAACTGTCTGTTTCTCAATCCCTCAAACCACATGACTTAGACTTCATGTTCAGACTGTTTATTTACAGCTTGGCCCAGTAATCAGAGGGTTGCAAGTTTGTGTCTTGGGTGGAGCTCTGCCTTGAGCATGGTGCTTAACCTGTGTGTCCTTAGTAAGTACCCAGCTCTGTGACTGGATAGAATGTAAGATGTTAGCCCTGGCAGTCACCCTGGATAAGATTCCCCCTCCTGAGTGCGGAACCAATAAATTACACCCTGTAACAGACCACCAATATTAAGCCGATAGACCACAGACAAGCAATAAATAAGCGAATCTGCACGCTCGCTGAATTCACGGCATTTCCATTCCCATGAGGAAAGGAATTTCTTCCAGAGGGAAATGCTGTTGTATAATAAAGCCCAGGCATGGAGGGGAGAGGGAGCGATGACTCACCACAGAGATTGATTAGAGGGACGTGGATGCGGCTGGCAGTCGCAGTACGCTTGGAGCCCAGCGGGTGGCACTGTTGCTTAACTTTGAGCCTGGCACCGAAGCTCTGGTGGATTGCCGTGGAAACGACTGCCGCAGAGATGTCTGGCAGGCAGAGAGGAGAGAGAGAGAGCATCTCACCTCATTTGCAATCAGATTGTGAGGAGTTCAAACACATGCCTGATGGAGACTGGCTCTACCGGTCGACTTTTTTTTTCTATTTTTTAACCGCCCAAATCATTCTTCTGCCAATCTCATTTTATCCCTCTCGCTATAATGATAATTGTTCTAATCTCTCAACGCCATTGCGTTTCTGGAGTTATTTAATTTGCATGATAATAAACAGCCTGCATTCAGCGAAGCAGCCATGATATTCCACGCGTTATTGTTTATTTTGAAAGCGGCGTTTGCATTGCAGATTCAGAAAAATGGAATCGTGCACACAGACCCATTGCAAATAGAACACTCATCCAAAATGAGTGAATGAACATTTTTATCTCCTCCACAGGAAGGTGCTTTTCAATCAAAGTCACTCGCTTTGCACGAGCTATTCACACTGACCCAATAACTCAAGGACGTGACAACAACATGTCCAGCGGCATTCAAATAGGTCATGAAAATGGGCGTATAATACACAATAATCACTCACTATTTGCAGCCTGTCAAAGGTGAAATGCCATTTTGAGTAGAATGCTATGGGGCACGGTCAAAAATATTCTGCAATTAACTTAATACTTAAAGTATTTTCATTGTCTGATAACAAGAAATGCAATTGATTCTGGCCTGCAAAAGGATTCAACAAGATGACATAAAAAAAGAGAAAAGGAAGATAAAAAAAACCCATGAGGAGCATTTGTTAGTCCCAATAACCCCCTATCACCGTTTATGGCATGGAGGACACATTTGGCCTCATCCTACCAGAGTTCTGAGGCATTACCATAAATGAATTGCCTACAATGTCAAACCACAATCACTCAAGCCACCTACGAGCCATGCCTAATCACCCAATCAGTGCCCGAACTTAGTAATGCTCTTTTGGCTGAATGGGAGCAAATCCCTGCAGCAACACTCCAAAATTTAGTATAAAGCCTTCCCAGAAGAGTGGAGGTTGTTATAGCGACAAAGGGTTGACCAACTCCATATTAATGCCCATCATTTTGGATGAGATGTTGGATGTCAGGTGTTCACATACTTTTGGCCATGTAGTGTATGCCGCTCCTCCACTTAGTACGGTCTGGACAGCTCTCTCCTGTACGCTAGGGCCAGTGGCTTATAGGAAAGTCCGCAGGAGTACTGTCTATCCTTCAGCTGCAGTGCTTCTGGTGAATGGGACATATGGCAGAAGGTTCAGAAGAAAAATAGCTAAAAATAAATAAATAATGCACATATACTAATTGAATTTTAACATTAAACATCTTTTTAAAGAGCTGTATTTTGTCTATTTCAGATGAGAAAGTTCAGCAGAAAAAACAAAAGAATAAACAAGCAGATCTCCTTTTGTAAATTAAATTTAAACATCGGTAACCATGGCAGCTCAGGAAAGCTTTACACTCACAGTGACAGAGAGACGTGAACCTTGGACCATTTGCAAACAAGTCTGTTTGCCTGATGGCATTAAGAATGAAAGGACAGAGTCAATGACCAGTCTGCAGTCTGTCAACTGCACTTTGAAATCACATGTGGAAAGATGGGAGAACCCCAGAGGGAGTATTGTGTCAGGTGTCAAAGCTAACTGCAAGTCTGTAATTACAGTCAAGAAAGCAACAATGATTATCTCGCCCAGGGTATGGGCGAGTTCAGTTGGTCGGGGTTCTGTGTTCATCGTTATCCAGAAACTCCCGCTGGTCGACCGGGTGCCTGTACACCGCTAAAGCCTCTTATGAATGGTCTTCCTGTGACTTCACTCTGCGCGAGCTTAGCTGTAGTCTGCGGTGTGAAAAGAAGCAGGTGGCGAGGCCATGTGTTTTGCAGGAGAAACGTGGATGTCTACATCCTCCTGATTCAGCAGCGGGGTTCTCAGCATAAACACGGCTACAGCTGCAGACAACGGGCCATTCCAAAGTTCAGCCCCATGCTGGGTACAAAATTCTTTTAAAGAAATGAAAAAGAAAGCAGCAATGGTGCTGGCCTTTATCAAACTTTATTCTGCCATAGATGGATATAAGCATTGAGAAGACATTTCAGCACATTCATTTCAAAGCTAAAGAATAATAAATTAAAAAAAAAACAATCAAAACCCATGAGAAAAAGATTTCAATATCTCAAGCAGATTTACCCCCCCCTACCCCCACTGACTTCATCTCAATGAGAAAAGCATACGAGTCCTTGATGCTCAAAGAAGAAGAACATGCTGAACGGGCCAACGGAACACCGTGGCGAGGAGGGAGTCCGTATGGAACCCTCTCCTGCGTCGCGCAGCCTGGTAAGATGGCTGTCATGACTGAGCGAGCGCTGGGCGGCGGACGATGAGGCGGTGTAATGAAACGGCTCGGCTGAGTGTGACCGCGAGCCGCTGGGATGCTAACACACACGCTGTGTAATTGACCGGTCTGTGGAGAGAAGCATGGCTAATCCCGTTTATCTGTGAATAGCAGCATTTCTCCATTAGGCAAAGACTCACACAGGAGAATAAAGGGGGAAAAGCCCTTTCAGGTATTATTGATGCCAGTGCATTCAAATCAATGGACTACTTTGTACAGAAGTACGCTCACAGGTCACACATTATAAATGTAACTCCATAAGCCTACAGAAAGAATAAACCATCAATGCTCCATAATGAAGTGCATTAGCTGAATTCATAAGCTTTTTGTCAGATCTTCACAAACTAAAAAGAAAGTTGCAGACCAAGATCTTTGGAAAAACAATCAGTTTATGCAAAATGTATGCAATTTGCCAAGCACAACTTCTAAAGTGCTTCATAAAGCAGCACTTTAGTAATAATTTTGCTACCACTTATTAAAGTAGTCATAAGCAAATATTCTTTGACAGTTGACAGAGTGATGTACTGTAACATGTGGTTCCCAGTCTATAGCCTCACTTGCATTAAACTTGCAGTTACACTTGCAACAGACTGTTTCCACACTTTAACCCAATTATAAATGTCATGGTCGTAAATGTTTGTTTTTTTGAAGACCTGAATTTACACCAGATAACATATGACCTCATATACTGTTCATGTGAATGGCTGATGGTGACGATAGCCATTGCAGACCTCTACTTTACTTGAATATTGTCATTCTAGTTCAGCAACTGGTACAGCATTGCCATGATTAAATTTTGAGAAGATTAATTCAGTTTTTGGTTCATGTTGATATCTATTTGCATTCTGGTTTGCAAATCGTATTTCTTAGACCTGTCATCTCCTCTTTGAGTGTGTTAAACACTATAATCAACATTATGGAGTTTCTTTGGCTGAGAGATCAATCTTCTTATGAGAAGAGTTCATGGCTTGACTAACTGTAATTAACATGACTATTTATGTGAAATGAGAGATGAAATAAGTGTGTGAACATGTTTGTGTGTAGGTCTGTGTGCGCTTGTGTGTGTGCATATGTGCATTTCGAGTAGTTGGTTGTGGGTGTGTAAGTACATGTGAGTGCATGCATGAATGTGTATTTTGTGAGCGACTATGTGTGTGTTGAATACCTAACCTTGCTAACTGGAATAAATGAACATTGCAAATGCATTTGTTTATGCAAAAACATTACATTATAGGCAAAAAGAGCCGCAATGAGTGTGTCTATGCATGTGTGCATGTTTGTGCACATATTTTGCATTTATGCATGCTTGATTTGGTGTGTGTGTGTGTGTCAGGGAATTAATGTGAATGTGTTAAATGTCACTGTATTGACATTTTTGCAGCGGGTCCAATATGATAACCCCCTGAGGTGGTTGTGTGTGTGTGTCTACCAGCTCCAGCACAGCATGTCAATAATCAGAACAGTCGCATGCCCGCCTGCTGCAAGAGCAGGTCGCATTTCCCCAAACTCAGACTGGCTGACACAAGCGTTTGCCCGCAAATCTGCCTCTTCTCTTTCAAAAAAAGGCGTGCAAGTGCAGAGGACCTGGTTATACTGCTATCTGTTTTTTTTTTTACAAATTATGTTGGCAAGATGTAGTAAGGCATGGTCTGTGTTGTGTCATAGGCTGCTGTGTTAAAGTGAAAAATGCTTCTGTTTTTGCTGCACGGGGCCCCTGTTCTTCTTGGGGATTCTAACACAGATTCCACCATTTTGAATAAGACTGCTCCCCAGCAAGTAACTCCAAAAGTACCAGCAGCACCGCTGATTACAGGATGCGGTGCATTTTACAAATACAAAGGGAAATAAAATACTAAATGAATATAGATGGGGATGTGAAAACAGAACAGGCCAATAATTTCTCCATTTCATTTGCTTTCAAATGCAGGGAAGGGTCAGTTTTTATCATCCCCTGGTCTGATCTAAAATGGAGGACCTCAGCATCCCGATGTACTTGGGGCATGTCCATGTAGAGAATACTTGGGGGGGGGAGGGGGCGGGCGGGAATCTAATGACTCAGGTCAGGAAGTTTAACTGTTGTCCTCATTCTTCTATCGATTGGAGAGGGCTTCAGCCCGACTAGAGATCAAGGGGATAAAGAGGAACTTCAAAAAAAAGATATGACCTTGTAAACTGGGCTAATGTCTTTTGGCGGTCACAGGGAGCAGGTCGCTCTCTGATTAATGCGAGCGGCAGCTGACAGGGTGGTAAGCAGAGTCATTGGGTGGGGGGTGAAGACGAGGCCTGGCTGGGCAGGCAGAGGGGCCTGATTTAGAGTTGCGCTCTGAGTGATGGAAGATAGAAGACTGTTTTCAGACACACAGCAAAAAACAAAAACAGAACATGATGGCGGATCTTCTCCGGGACTGACAACGCAAGAGGGCCCGAAGCCCTGACTAGGCAGCTTGCGGTGAAAAACTGAGGGAGGCTCGAGCTCAGAGAAGAAGCTGGAGGCTGTGTGGGGGGTGTCTGGTTTCTCCCGGGCTGGGAGATTAGAGGGGGGATCCTGTTTCTCACGATGTCCTAAGCAGTGAGGAGTAACCAGATCTCTGGAGAGCACCACGCCCTGGGTTGTTTTGGAGTAAAACATATAACTGTTGGAGATGTCCTTAGCACTCTCAAACTTGTTCTTGTGTACTAGAGAACTATCACCAGCATGAAGTTCAGTGGTACCAATCATATGCCATAAAGGGCCACAAGTATGCGGCTGTTCATTCCATCCAACCACTACACCTTCTGATTTCACTAATTAACACAACTTCAACCAGAGAGGAAAGAACTAATTAGTGAAATCAGGAGATAAAGTGATTGGCTGGAACAAAAACCTGCATACTCTCGGCCCTCTAGGGCACATGATTGGGCACCACTGATCATGACCAATATCAGTATCAGTTGCCATCACCAGGTTCATGACTAATACCACCGGCACTGTCACCATCACTAACATCATTATCAACAATAGTGCATTTGTCATCATTAATACAGACCAATGTCATCATCACCACAACCATCATGGCCAACATGATCATCATTATCAGTGCTATCACCATCACAATAACTGCCTGCACTAATGTTATCTACATCATGACAAACATGTGACCAGCATCTTCACAATCAGTCACCAACATCATCATCATAATCAGAACTATAAATGTCATCAAAATCATCATGGACAATATCACCTTCCTGAGTAACAATATGATATAATCACCATCATCATTACCATCATCAACATTACCATCACCATCCTCTTCTCCATCTTTATAAATACAAGTTTGAAGTTTTTTTTAAAGAAGAATATTTTAAAAACTTCATTCAGCAGGTTATTCACTGAAGCCATTCAGTCAGAAGGCTCAGGTTCCTTGCCATATAACACTGGCACCTCGCGTTTCAGTGTTCCAGTTGAGCTCCCTCAGCAGAGAGAGGTCATATGTGGAAATGGGCCTGTTTGTTTTGGAAAGGTTTGTGACAGTGTTCCAGGTCATGCAGGACGCAGGAGAGGCAGTGACCCTTAGAGTGTTCTGGACCAGCCCTGGCACAGTCATTGAGCAAAACGTTCAGGCAGACCATGAGAATCAAGCCTGGCCCCAGCTGAATCAGCTGATGGCTCAGCTGATTCGTGATGTTTGCCTATTTCAGTCCATTCACATAACAGGGCAGTCTATGTAAACGGCCTCCCCCTAGTCATGGCACCTCCTCCTGCATGCATGCTTGCTGCACACTATTAGTCTAAACCTGCTTTCTCCTACACACATGCTGGCTGCACACTGCTAGTCTAAAACCCCTCCATCACCCTCCCCATGTGTTTATCAGGCTATCCTCTATGGGTGGCAGGGTGGTGGAGCGGATAGCACTGTTGCCCCACAGCAAGAACGTCCCTGGTTTGATTAGGACCATAGTGCTTCTATATGGAGTTTTGCATATTCTGGGGGGGGGGGGGGGTGCAGCTGCCCTTCCTGCCTTATGCTTGTGTAGAAGGCCAGGAGCGCTTCAGGAACAGAGGCATACTGCCAAACACCATATTGCCTTTTAAGATTGTTAATAACAAATCTTTGACAACAGTGGTCCTGACTAAAGTGGAATTGCACATAGAATCATGAGGGGTGTAGGTGCATGATATTGCAATTGTAGACAGAGTGGGGAATGGGGAGTTGGTCTGGGGATGAATTGTGATCGCACACTGGCGGAGGGGAATCTGGGGGGGAATTAAGATTTTGGACGGGGCGAAGTAGCTTTGCAATTTCAGACCAGCGGAGGAGATTGTGATTACCAATCAGAGTATGGGGGGCAGGAAGGATGGGGTCATCGTGGACCCCCTTTCCGCCTCTAGTCCTCGTTAATCACTGTCTATGGGCACTATGCTGGATATATGTTCCCTTCATGCTGCTTTCTTGTGTTCTTATACTTAGAACGCTGATGGAGAAGGATACATGTCGTGCATGAACTCTCAGTCTGAATGGGTAAATCAGGTGTTTTTCGCCAACTCCTGATGGGCTCACAGCTCAGTCGGAAGGGTTGTTCCACCTTGGTCAAATTCAATCCTCCTCAGTGTGATTTGCCCTGCACGTGATCTCACGGCTCTAATTTTAATGGAATGGACGCCTCCATGCTCTGCAACATTCCAAGAGCAGGCTCATCGCCGAACCCGCTGCTCTAAGTGTCTCCTCTGCGCGCTGATACAGTACGTGCATGAATATGCATGGCTCTCACAAGATAATCAGCAGAATGTCAAGTTGTCTGTATTTACTATGTCAAAATCATTCCCTCAGATCGAGATAAGCCGAATAATCTTTACTGCCACAACATTGCCTGATAACAGCATGGATATCCACACTGCTGCAAATGCAATATTAGTGCTTATTAGATGAGCATGTGATCTTATCCGCTGTGACTTTTGACATATTATCTGTGTTATGTGTTATATTTGTATAACTGGGTGTCATGGAAAGTAGGCTTCAGTTATGTTGTTCAATCCAGAGTGCTTCGCAAGCGTATCACATAAGACATGAGCTTTCAGCATTCTAGAGCCTTCAGTCCAACCCCCTTTCCCTGCTCTCTCCTGCCCCCTGCTGAAGGCGGGCTCAACGCGGCTACACTAAGGTGACAGATTACAGCTTCACTTTAATATTTCACACTCCCTTACCTTTCTGCCTCAGCTGATGTGTGGTGACAGTGTTTGTGCAAGATGGCTGCCATGCATCACCTAGGTGGATGCTACGCATTGGTGACCCCTCACCTCCACTGTAAAACCTCGTGAAAATCCTGGGATGAAAAGTGCTATATAAATGCAATCCATCCTTCCATCCGTTATGGTACGGCGCTGCTCAGAATGCTTGGCAATCCTTTGGGGATCACAGTGAGAACACTAACCCTGTAAAGTGCCAACCCTGTAAATCACTGCAAAGCACTCCATGTGGGAGAAAAGCGCTATATAAATGCAAGGCATTATTATTATCAACCCAGCGTCTGTCGTTTTCGTCCTTCCCTTTGTTCGGTTTAAAACTGCATCGCAGTCCCTGACACCGCCCACCATCCCCAGACCAAGCCTCCCATGGCCAAGGTCATGGAGGTCCCGCGGAGGTCACAGTGGGGTCGTTGTCAGGGGGTCTGCAACAAAGCCTGATGAAAGCACGGAGTGACAGAACCTTGGCCCGTCAGGGCGGGTCCGACAGACCGAGTGACAGCCCCCGATCCATCATGATTGGCTCATCAGGGGCAGGTGACTGCAGCATGCATGGTGAGGGGGGAGCTAACCACCCTATCGGACACGCCCGTGTGACTGTTCCTCAACGTCTAGCCGTCAATCAATCAATCATTCAAGCACTCATCGTGAAGGGTCAAGTCTGGCTACCAAGCTCCATTTCACAAGCACCCCCCCATAAGGCGGTATGGCGCTGTGACATTCGGTTATTGATGTTCTATGACAACCTCTCTTCTGTCTTCTTCCCTGTACAGGACTCCCTGTGGAATATCACATTCTGCAGGATGCATGCACACAGCCAGCCAGGACATGCTCTGCTACAACAAAGGACTCTGATCCTGTGCAAAGGCTACATTTCAGTAGTGTAAATATTTGATAAATATATCACATTGCCATAACATTATAATATGTTATATATATTTTATATGCAGATGTGGTTATATAAAGATTGTAATAATCTATTGTTGAGCTTTGAATTGCAAATTTAGCAGACTCTTGTTAATCGTATGCGAGTTATGTGCGTTCGTACACGCCTGTGAATACATTACATTTGAAAAGTAGGGTAAAGTAACCCATGGCCATATAATATGTTAATGCACACTACTGGCCTGACTTTCTGAGAGCGATACGATTCATCAGCAAACACAACTCGTCTGTTCTCCTGTGAAACTCTCTCTCTCTCATATATTAGCTGTGTTTATTAACAAACATCACATGGCCAAGACAGAGAGAGAGGGAGGAAGAGAGTGGGAGGGAGAAAGAGAGCAGGAAGTAAGCGAGAAAGACAGTGCGTAAGAGAAAAAAAAGTATAAGAAAAAATATGAGAAAAGACAGAGACACTAAGAGAGAGAGAGAGAAAAAACAACAGGAAGGAAGTTAAGACAGGGAGAAGGGCAGGGAGAAGGATATTGCCTGGTCTCAGAGGAATTTTAGGAGCTTGAGATTGGGTGAGATTCACTGATGCTGAACACTCTGGACAGCCTGAGCAAACTAAGAGCAGAGCTGGTTTTCTCAGCCCGTCCCCCAGGTAATTCCCCTCCTGAGAGGACCTGGCACATTTCAGCTTGCGGCTCAGGGGAGAGCGAGGCCAACGATAAATGGCCAGTGGTACTGGACATATTGCCGTCCGGAATGAGTGTCCGAGCTCATTACTCGTTATCACTACTTCATTACTTGTTCATTACTTTTCTTTCAATGTGTTTTTTTCCTTTAGTTTTTTTTCCCCTCTCTCCAACGGAATGATACCATACCCCTGGGGGAATAGGAAGACAACACTATTTTAGGGGCCTTGCGTTTATTGAGCCCTTTATTGGACCGAATATCCTGTTTTTTTTTTTTTGTTGTTGAAAGAATTTCTCTTTCAATCAAGCCTTAGGCTTTTTTCTTTTCTTCTTTTTAAGAACCATGAGGATATCCTTAATTTTTGATCATTTTATTTGAGGAAACTTAAGCAGATTGAAGGTTTTTTTTGGGGGGATTGCGTTGAATTGGTGGGCATGAAGGGGACTTTCGAAGCGACCGTGTATGTTGTGATGGCACGCCGCTGGCTTTCCCAGTCCTCAAAGAGGCTCACTTTTTGGGTTGAAAGGAGACACTCCTGTTACTGATATCACCTTCGTGCCTGTGTGATCCTACCTCCTGCCACCCCCTGGGGCTGTGGATGGCACGGAGACGAGCTGACTCACAGTGCTTTCAATGGCACATTAAACGCCCGTCAGATAAACTCATGGACTGAACAAATCTGAGTGTTCACCACATCTCTGTGAAACAGCTCAGAGGAGCCCTCTCCCCGCTGCTCGAGTGACCAGATGGAAGCCGTTACGGAGCGCTGAGCTCCATCGCGGCGGCCTCGCACCTCCCCCCCACCCGTGAAACGGTGCCTGACCGGCCAGTCGCCGGAGTCCAAGCCTAATAATGCTTATCGAAGCAGGACAAGGTCAGATCCCATTGAGCAGGAAAAAGGCGTGGTGGGCGTAGCTGGCAGAGTGTGAAAGGGAAAGAAGCTCCTCTGTGGCGGGATCCTGGTGGACCCCTTGCTGAAGGAACGGCTGTTGTTGCGCCATGAAATGGATGCTGAGTCACTGGACCCTGTGTCCACCGCCCCTAAGCTTCCTTTTCCTGTCTGGAAGCTGAAGAAAATCAGCAGCATCACATCGTCAGAGCGCTTTCCAAGAACATAGCTCATATGCACATCTTTCATATCCCTACATCCCACCATACCTGAACAAGTAGGCAGTGAGAGAGAGAAAGAGAGACATGGAGAGAAACAGACAGGGAGAAGACAGAGACACAGAGAGACAAAGAGAGAAGGCGAGAGAAAGAGCTGTGTGAAATCTGCCATTTGCCAAAAATAAATAACATTGAAGGAAGCCTCAGAATCCTTCCTGAAGTGAGGCTCGGTAGTTTCGGAGATAAAGACCGAGCGAGGTTTCCCGTCCTCGTTAAAGTCCCATCTCTCATTCCTTCCCTGAGAGAGACTCTCCTCCGGAACCTTGCTCTGACGGAGGTAAACGTACACAAGGTAATACCTCTCAGCTGCCAGCGCGAGAATATACACCACCCCCCCTGGGTCTGGCTTCATCAATCCTCCTCGTGCGCCGTTTTGCATAACTCTAATAACACTGTCTCTTCACATCTGATTCACGAGCGCCAGGGTGGGAGGCGAGATCGGCTGGCAGGAGCCAAGGTACCACGCCGGTTCTTTATTGCCATGCCTGCAGGCAATTAGGAATATTTATTATCTTATTTATTTGCTTATTTTCCCTATGCTTCGGACAAAATAAAAAATAAAAAGTCCAGATTCTTTAAAGAACAGAAGGGTAGGTGGGGGGGCATCAGTCACAGGCTGAGGCTATCCGTGCGGTGCTCTATTAAAATCCAAACGTGCTCCAACATAAAACAGCTTTATTGTATGTTACATCATGGCCAATGGGCCTTATCTCACGCCAGCGCCCATTTCATCGCAAAGTTTAATGACTTGAGGCGATCGTTATTAAAATTGACAAGAAATGGATCTGTTCACCAAAAGCTAATTTTTTAGACATTATACATAAACATCCCAAAAGATATACACACATCTAAAAATGAGCTTTCGGTGAAGAGTTCCATTTCTTATCAAACCCGAATACCCCATTCGGAAATGCAGATAATGAGTTGCATACAGATTTTATTTATTCCTAAAGTTCACCGATGCATCATTGAGAAGATATCTGGAAAATGAGGAGTAGAAATAAAAGTGAGCCTTAAACGAGAAATGAAACTGTGGTAATATGTTGGGCACAATAAAAGGTGCGTTTTAATGAGTTTCGCGACACACTGACAGATGCATTGGTTAAACAGTGCAAGAGGAGCATATACATGCCTCCATTTCCCCAGTGCAGATACAGAAAGCGTTTTTATGCAAAGATATGCACAAAAAAACATGCCTGCCATTGGCACGGACAGCACTGCTCCCTCACAGCTGGAAGGTCCCTGGTTTGAATCCCAGCCAGGACCTTTCTGTGGGGAGTTTGTTCTCCCCGGGTCCAATCGGACTACGTCTGGGTACCATTGCCCTTGGCAAAGTATTCCTGCTTCTTTCCCAATGCATGCTGGGATATACTCCAGCCCCTGTGACCCTGGCCAGCAATAAACGGGTTGGATCAGGGGTGCCAATACGTCGATCTGACACGCGATCAAACAGCATGACCTCCACGATCGACTGGTTGATTGCGTGTCAGTTTTAACAATGCATCAGTTAAAATGATAATTCTTCCCGTTTTAATCCCTCTTCCCTACTGCTTCTGTCTGACAAACAGGTACACTTGATTGACATGAAATGTGGCCAATCTGCTGCTGTTGAAAACTCTGTTACGTTAAATATGCCCATTCATGATACAGACACGATTGTGCACTCAAAATTTAGTGGTATTGTCATGTAAATGTGCATATTCTCGTGATAGTAACAGGATACCTTTGCCAATGCATTTTATATGGGGCAGAGCAGATGTGGTGGTGACACAGTAAATCTGGTCCATTTTGGGCAGGGAATTTCGCTTTCAATATCATATGGATAATGGTGTTAATAAAGCAGGGATTTTTTTCCAGATATGATGGTGTATTGATTTCACTTTTATGCAAATATGGGTTTCTATGCAATTTGGCTTTTATTTTACGTGATTGTAAACTTTGCCAAAGCATTTTATATGGCACAGGGCAATCATGGTGGTGACATGATGAATCTGGGTTTTGGCAGGGAATTTCACTTTCAGTAGGCTATCCGATGGATAACGGTAATGGTGTTTTAAATCTAAAGCTGGGATTTTCTGTGTTCAGACATGACACTGGTATAACGATTGTACCTTTTATGAGAATACAGGTATAATGCTACATGACTTTTGAAATAGTTGAACTACACAATGAGGCTACTGGAAAATGTGGTTAAGCTAGTAGCTCTGCCCGACGTTAGACATATAGAGCACCGGCACTCAAAAAAATTTTGAATAGTAGTTGCACTCAATGTTATTGAGTAGACTCAAAAAAGAAATAGTTGGATTTACGTAATACAAATTTCTTTGTATCTTTAACTTAATCAGTTTGTGACAGCCTACTTAAAAATTTTGAGTGCAACAAAATTTTTTGAGTGTAGATGCGACATAGTGAAAAGCTACATTCAGTTTGCTATTTAGTTACTCAGGCTATGGGCTTGTGTCCCAAATAATTGATAATATTATTTTATCGGCAGTTTGTAATGAATTTACATGTCCATCCTTGGTTCAGAGGAGATACTGGTACTTGCTAGATCACGTTGTGCTGGCCATTGGAAAAGTAGTTCGCAGGCCAAAACAGTGTGGGCACTCCTGAGTTAGATGATGCATGGATCAAGAAATTTAAGCCAGAAATCTTGTTGCCACTGCCAGGAAGCTGACTTCGCCAAAGGAAAACTCTTACAACAAGACGATAACCCAAAATGCACCTCAAAATCAACACAGAAATGATTTTTCAAAAAAGAAGAAAAAAAAAGCAAAACCCCAAAACACAAAAACCAAGCAGGGCTCTACAGGGCTCCCAGGCTAGAAGCATATGCTCATAAACAATTGATGTGCGCTAACAGGAAAAATAATTTAGGAGCACATTTACTAATTGAGATGCATTGGTGTGCTCCTAAATTTTTCAACTTTCTTTTCAAAACATGTGGTCTTGAATTGAATTGAAGAGGGCTGTTCATAAGAACAAACCAAAGGATACCAATGATCTTGAAAGGCTCTACAAGGATTGCAGTCATTTAAATTGCAAGCAAGAATACATTTAAAAAACCCTCAAACTGCAGGCAGAACACAGCAGTCTTCTGTTTTCCTCACAAGCAGGAGAGTTCAAACATAAGCAAGAACTGCAAGGAACGTGCAAATTTCAAAAGCAATCCATTTTATATTCAGGTGAGTGGGATGGATGGAAAATTGATTTCTGATGCCTAATTTCTCCCCCATAAGGACTTGAAGGCATAGAAGCACAAAACAGAACCCAACTCTGTGATATGTTTAGTATCCTGGGAGAATTCAGCTTTGGGTGGGGAAGGGGGAGGGTGACTGAGCTGAAATTTTGTTTCATATTCATGAAAAGCACAGCCAGCAAACTGCATATACCATGTTACTCATTGTTGTAAATATGAAGATAAATATCAACAGACAGGTGTTCTAAGGGTACTGGAAATGTTCAAGTTGTTAGTTCTTTATTTTCCACCCCTTGTGGCCAGCAAGTAGAAAGAAGTTAAGATTTTCATAGGCAATCAAAAACAGAGACAGACGATCATATAAGCTGTGTGATACAACAATTCTAATGATTTATAAAACAGTTCAGTGGCCATATTCGTTTCTCTCCAGCAACCCCATCCCCCCCTCCCTGTTTTCTTCTCTTTTTGTGCTAACAAAGAGATTAGGTTCACCATTTCAATTTCAGGTTCAGCCTTTTCTTGTCTTCCGTACATTGTGCCTCTATGGAGAGAGGCGACGCGACAAGGTAGCAATAACAGCCGTTGAAATTCCGCTGCCTCTCTTCCCTTTCATAAGCCCTCCCCCACGTCAGAGAAACACTGCCAAGCACGATTGCCAAGGTGTTATTTTACTAGGACTCTGCGTAGGCAAACACAAAATTATTCCCACAGAAACTTCACGGCTCAGGGTTTCCAATTACTGACAGGGATGCTGCCCATCTCTGTAGGTGTGTGAACATATTGTACCTTTTTCAGTTTGCATTTTTAAATTTTTTTACCCAACACAGGATTCATAAGAAATGGATACATCGCCTGGAAACATCTTGATGTATTAGATTGTGTGTGTGTATGTGTGTGTGTGTGTGTGTGTGAGAGAGAGCTAGAGAATGTGTGTGTGTGTGTGGAAGGGATGTCACATGACATGACACAAGATTTTCAGTGTTTGAGTTTGTCAGCAGGAAAGCGGCTGCAACCTCGAAAAGAAAATGCAGGACAGAGGGAGGCAAAGAAAAGGAACTACAGCCAGATAACTTGGCTATGTGACAGTGTTCATCTCATTTACAAACCCACTTTCATAAATGACAGAGTTTGATCAAATTTATATGCATTGAGTTAATTATTTTTTTTTTTTTTTACAATGAAGGCTGTTCAAACAGCAGTAATAATAACAACAACAACGACAGAATAATTGTAAAGCACTGCAGCATTTACCAACATATTAGAAATGTGAGTGCCAGAGACTCCTGGTAAATGGCTAAATGCACAAACAAACACTGAGATGTGCTGAAACGCATACAGTACATCTCAACTCCCAAAAGGAGGGCGGGGAACGACCTGCTTTGGGTAAACAGTTGTGTATGAGCCCCAGCTCTAAGGCTGCTATTGGTTCTGCCCAGCAAGGGAGAGGAAAGAAGGTGAGGAGATTTAAGGCACTGGAGCTGGATTTACAGAGCTGGTGACCACAGTTACAGGAGCAGAGATTAGTCATGCTAGGGATGCAAAGAGCAGAGGAAAGCCTGGGACAAAAATAAAGGAACAAGCAATGAGAAGACAATCCAGCTAAAATCCAACACTATGGAGTCAACTGCTGAAAAGATTCAGGAAAAATACAGGAACACTTAAGTTAGAATATTCTGTAACAATACAAGGACAGCCAAATTAGAATATTCTGGAACAATACTACATAATATACAGGGGCAGTAGAAGGACAATAGAAACACTGACAGTGACAACAATAATAAAATAAAACATAATAGATAATAATAAAATAATAGGGGACGGGGCCTTTTGATATACAGTAGAGGACAGCTTTAGAGAACAGTCAAGAAAAATATGGGGAGAAATAGTGAGTACATTCACATCCAGAGATAAGAATCAGTTCTGCCTTGCTTGGGTTGGAAACTGTTAGGCAAACCCATGCTCAAGTAAGAGACAAAATTAATAAAGTGACAAAACAGATTTTTGTCCAATCAAAATAAATAAATAAAATAAAAGCCTCACATTTTGGAGGAAATTACTCCTAAATGGATGTGGTTGGTGCAGATCAGGATAACTGGATTGTCTCAGGATTTTTACAGCTTATTTTATCTCTGGGTTTGATGTCTCTGGGCCGCTACCTCATTTGTGCAACTGGTGAATTCACAAACCGCATAAAAAACAAAACATGAAAATAAAATAAAAATATCTGCAGCCTGAAAAAAAAGTGTCACCATTCCTGTTTTCATGAGAGTTCTCTCCTCCTTTCCTCCCTCCCTCCCTCTCTCCCTCTCTCCATCCCTGTGTGTGGCTGTTCATGTCTTTGGTTTTTTTGGTTTTTATGGAATGAGTATCCCCGCGGAGTTTAACGGACCATTTCCTGCCTCATCACGGGGAAGGGAGTGAATGCCCTTGGTTTTTATTTCCCCCTCCTGTCCTGAGCGCATGAGTGGCCTGATGCTCTTCCCATGGCCAGGGGGCACACAGCCATGGTGCCAGAGTTTCAGAGAGAGAGGCTTTACCCGCCCACCCGCTCCTCCAGTGAATTACCCTCCCAGAAGCTTTGGAATGAGACCCCCCCCCCCCACTGGACACTCCATCTCCCCACATCCCAAAGCCCGCCCTCCCTCAAACCTGCCCTCTGCTCTGCACCTCCACGAACCACCTTCCTACCCCCATCTGCCCCCCAACCCCGACCCCATCACCCACTGTCATGGTTGATTCTTTACATGAGTGGAATCATGTCAAAATGCAAGACCTGAAACCCCCCCAGCCGCACAATCTTAATGAATCCCACAGAATAATTCAGTGATCATGAATGAGCGATTCCCGGGGTTCTCCTCTAGATGGAAAGCAGCAGGGTACGCGTGGGCTGACCATGTGACCTCCCAGTGCGCCGGTGAGCCTTTAGGTAGGCAGTCTCTGGAACTGTGTTCTCATTACCTCCCCCTTTCAGGGGCTTCCCACTCTACCCCTTTCATTCTTTTAATGAGCCAGGACTAAGTGCCACTACATTTCAGTCTAATTAGATAGAGCTAATATGCGGCAGCATCAGATCGTTCATAGCTGGGCAATTTTGCATTTTAAAATTGATTTATATGAAGCTTAATGAAACTGTTGTCTTTTTTAGGGACAATCATCACTATGAACACTCGTTAAACTCATACAGCAAATATAGCTTACAAAAACTCATTTTCATTGTTTTCCTTTTTTAGAACTTTATGATTTTTCAGGCTTTTCACACACACATGCACACACACACACACACACACACAAGTGCTTTTATTAAAGTAATGGACTACTCACATTTATTCTGTGTATACTAACATTATTTCTAATTAGAACGCTTGATTACTTAAACATAATTACAAAATACCACATTACTATCAGTTACTAAGTCACTTGGATCTTTTGAGCGCAGGGTGCAATACATGCCTTTCAGAGCGATTAAAGCCAATTTTGTTTAATACCAGAGCTGCTACTTGAAGGCCCAAAGAGCCCTTGGTATTTTGCTTGAGGAGCAAGAACAGGAAGAGCTGTCTGTGATTTAAAGCATCAACCAAATAGCCTGAATACACGTGACCTCCTGAGTCTGGAGACATATTAGTTCTACTCCCTAATCACCTGTGGAATAGACGCCAAAATCATCTACATATTTTTCTTCTGGTCACAATTGAGCTGGTGCTTCGAGCCAGGGCTGACCACACATTTTGGAAAGCCTGTGACGATGTAACTTGACACGACCCACTTGGTACACAAAGTAAATCAATCTGAGCACTGGAATCTGTGGGTTGCATCGGAGTGCGGCCCCGCCCCTCCCTCCCCATGAGGGGATTAAATCTATATCCTGCCTCTCGCCCGACACCTGGTGTTTTATGGCCTGCTGTTCCAAACTGCATCCAGTCATGGCTCACTAATTCTTCAAGGTCTTCTTTTACAGTTATTATTAAAATGACCAAAGACTACTGCACACATATTACTGTACTGCCCCTGCTACAAGAACACTACTGCCAATGGCAGCGTAAAAGCTTACATAGATGGAAGGAAAAATTCCCTTAAAGCTGATCATTGGTCTCAACTCATTTTCATAAATTTTCCCTTGATTTTCAAGTGTGCCAATGATCTGAATTATTAATTAGCAGGTAAACACACAGCTTCATTTTTCATTTCATTTCAGTGAAATTAAACAAATTCAATTTAGAAAAATCTTCTAAGTTTTAATCACTAAGTTCACATACAGAAAAAAGTTACACCACCCCGATAACTACCATGTTAGCTTTCAGCACAACATGCAATAAATTCTAAAAATATTTTCCATGAATATTCTCCAAGTGTGATGGCAGAGAACAATAGACCTACATGTATCCACAATTTTAAATAATGTTGGTAAACTATTTACCATTTTGCAATGATAATAAAACAATTTTATTACTCACATAATTGCGGCAAACTGGATATATCTGATGGTATTGAGTATTGATTTTGTGAATTAATCACTGTAGTGTTAACCAAGAATAATTATTGAAAACAAATCAAGTCCAATAATTAGTTTAAGGGGAGGTTTTCCACCATGTCAATTTTCAGCTCAGCAGCTGCCAGTAACTACTAGTACAACTACTCTACTACTAAAATGACAGAGACTATAGAACAAATTCCACGGTTACTCCTGCCATTACTGCAATATTACTACTGCTACTAATAAGTGAGGAATTATATGTAGAGCTGTTACAGAAGAGTTACAGATTTCCTCAGAACAGGCATAAGCCTTAAACACACACCAGAAGTACTGCAAATACATGTTGTGTATTGAGCATGTCCTCTCTTTGTACTGATTTATTGACACACTAGCCATACAAACTGTACCATCATACGAACAAACAGAGGGATACCAATAAATAAATAAATTAATAAACAAAATCTAATAAAATAAAAAATCAGTTTCCACTCCGGTGGATTTCAGAGAGAAATGTAAGACAGACTTATTCTTTCTTATTAGAGCTAATCAATGCCCTGCCATCCTCACGGGGGCTTATAAATCTTCCTGTCTCTGGCTATTGACTGCCCATTTCCTGGGATGTGGTGGTTTCCTCTTAGTGCATTCCCAAGGAGTGTGATATATAACAGTGGTCAGGCCAGTGGGACAGCTGTGAATGAGATTGTTGCTCTCTCCGTCTGGCTTGTGTAATGACTTTGTGGACTCAGTCACTGGGATAGAAGTGTCTGCCTATCACTTTAAAACAGACACACGTGATATATGGTGCCAGCACCCACAGGGGGGTGGGGCTGTGGGCGACGATGCAAAAACATTTGGAGCCTCCCTACCCTCACCACCATGAGGAATCAATCTTCACATTTTAATTCAGCAGGGCTACAGCTTTCTGCTGAGCCAGCAGGAACATATCATTGCTACCAATTTTGAGGTCTCCCTCTGGCACAGCTCAGAATCACAAGTGTAGTTTGCACTCCTGCCACTAGGGTGATACGTCTGACTGACACTTGGTCAGAGCCAAGAAATTCATAGAAACGACTGAATTGAAAAGAAAACGTTTGCTGAAATTATTATTATTTTTTTGGAAAGAGATTTAAAGACCTGAGGAAATCACTTTCACGCATACAGCAACAACAACAGCAACAGCAAAGCAGCAACAATGGATTGATTTATTCCAGTAGTGGCCTTAACCGGTTCAGTAAAATGTTGCATGTACTGGTAGTAACATATTTCAGTGGCTCTGTGAATAGGGAAATGAAATGGGGGGAAATTAAGTGCTGCTTTTACCACCTCTTTCCTGTAATCTCATGAGAAAGGACAGGAAGAAAAGGACATATTGCAGACTGTGACTCACACCAGGCAGTCCCTGGGTCTGGCATACATCAGCTCTGACAACCGCAGACAGTATTGGAGTGACTCCAGCTACGGTAATGTAATAACACTGACAGAACACAAAAAATGACATTTACCCCGTCAGTTTACTGTGCTAGATTAGATTAGGATGAATTCATTAGGTATGAAATTGATCTCACGTGAGATATTAATATTTATTACATCCATTTGTCTTTTTGTACTGGGGGTCTAAGGTTAACACACCTATGTATGCTGTTATTGTATGGGGGCCTGGGGGTGAAGGGCATGGAAAAAAAAAATAGAAAGTCTTTCAAAGAATTACCAAGGCACAGGCATAACATGTAAGTAAATGAGCTGACCCTTTATTATTTTACACAATAGAGTGTATGTAGCAATTCTGGCCAGACTTATTTGTATTTGTACATCAACTTACTAGTAGAACCAGCTAGCCAATCACAGCACAAGACATGACCAAGCTAGCCAATGATGACACACAACACATGAAACAAAGGAAAGATGAGCTAGCCTAAATGATTTGAAAGAAAGACAAATTTTTATCTCTCAACTTGTGAGAACAGGAGGGGGGGGGGGGGGGGTTGGGGGGTCAAATGCTGAAAATAAAATTCTAATTCTGAAAAGTTTGTCTTTATATAAGTACCCACCCTCAGAATTTCATCCTGTTCCTATCAACCACGCACTGACACACTGATATATCAGGAGTATGACACAATGGGCCTGCTTGCTCAGCTGAAAGGTACCAACTACAGCTGGGTATTTAAAGCACTAAGATGTACTTTAAAAAGCAGCACACCCCCTTGAAGAGACACCGTAGTGTATAGAGAGAGAGAGAGAGAGAGAGAGCACGAGTAGGGGAGAAATGCAATGCTGAGATAATAACTCCCTGACAGCACTGCGGGAGAAACACAGAGGTTCTGCGTGTAAATTAATCCTGATAGGCTGCACGGTGCGTCCTATCAATATTCCATACAACCATTAAAAACATGAAACTGGGGCAGATTACGATCAAAACGGCGCTCTATGACAACGGTTTCAAAGCGGTTTGAAAGTGAAGCAGGCAGGCGGCGACAGCAGTGCCAGTATAAAGGAGAGAGATTGGACACCAAGTGACAAGCCAAATTTGGAACAGCAGAAGCTTCACCCCCCCCCCCCCCCTCCCCTCCCCTCCCCCATCTGTTTTCCTTCTGCATGGTCCTCCATGCGAATTTGCATGCCTGGTATATGAGGATTGATTTTTTTAGGGGTTGTTCTAAATGCGTCGAACATCTAACAAGCCATCAGACATTTCTATTGCCACATGGGTTTTTGAGGGGACATTTTCCAATAGAAACGTCAATTCTCATTTAGTTAGCTGATATGCTCATGAACCACTGATGAGACCAGAAAGGGATGCATGTGGATGTGTATGTGTGCGTTTGTGTGTGTGTGTGTGTGTGTTTAGTTATATGCAAACAATATAATCTCAACGCCTATAGATGGGATAACATTTGCACCATGCAGCTTTCATCGTGTTATAAATGGTGTTTATCTAGCCGATTACCTCTTGTAGCTTCTTGTAGTCTGATGCTATTAAAACAATTTTCTCCAAGATTAATTACAGAGCAGATAGTTTCGATGCTCACAGATTTGCATACAAAGTAGGAGATTGCAGAACACCACATCCTTTTTCATGCTCAACCAGCATCCCTGACTGCAGCGAGTCTACATTAAAATGATAATCACAATGATGTCAATTCCAATGCATATCACACCCAGTGTGATCAACTATGGGATCTGAAAACGGAAATTGAATTACGAAGTCAGCACCAGTTGAGAAAAAAAAAGAATAGAATGTACAGGACATGGAATAAAAAATACAATTCTCACTGGTGTCCCCTATTGCCCAGTTAGATGCTTTGCCCCAAAACATTTGAAAATGTAATTTCACTTCCTACATACAATTGCCCAATGTAGCACTTGCTAAAGCATCAATGAAGTATTCATAATGGTTACACTGTGTGTGCATAAGAAAATCATATTGGAGAGAGATATTGTATTGGGACTGCAGCACAGTCATATGAAGTTATCTGGGTTACCTGAATAAGGAGACCCTCCTGCAGAGGCTGGGAGGACTGGCTTCAAGCAGTCAGGTGCTCTTGATGCCTGTGGATGGAACTGTCTGCTCATCAAAGCTCAGGTTTTCCATTTTAAAAAGTCTGATGAAAACAACTAGACTATCGGCCAGTCTGCTTGTTCATGCTTGTGGTTCCTGCTGTCCGTGTTCCTGCATTCTCAAATTCTGAGACAGAAGAAAGCACTAAGAGTGACAGTTCTATTACTGGTATGTTCAGATTGCACGGTCCTCATTTGGATGCACTTGTGCTGTATTTATTTATGCACCCAGGTAGAGTGATTCAGTTCATGAATGGGTTTCAAAACAAACAAACAGCAACTGTTTGCCCATCCCTCTCTCAGGAACCAAACTGGAAAGCAGGAATTCAGAACTGTTTCGGAATTAAGCCAAATAAATTGCTCCTATTGGTGCCATCCTAGGGCTCATCTGAAAGATAGCGGGGGCCAGACCCTTAAGACCTGTGGTCACCTCCACACCACACAAGCGGCCAGGCTTCAGTTCGGAGTTTCCCCGGCATTCTGCTTATGGGACACGTGGCGGCGGCTAACGTTGGACTGCCATCTGCTTGTAAAAACAGGAGCAGAAACGTGCTGTTGCTCTGAAAACAGGGGAAGGGGGTGGGAAACGGACACGTGAAAAGCAGCCATTACAGCGACAGCAATGATCAGTCAGGGTTCAGTGGTTATGCGGCAGTTATGGCTCTGCTGCCTGAGCCATCCATGAGGACAAACAGCAGCCACTGTTACTGCACCCGCATCAGGGGTAGCATCAGGGATTTTTGAGCCCCATGAAAAGATCTTAGATTGGGCCCCACCACCCCAGGCCACCCCATCCCCGCACAATTACAGCACCATTTTTTGAGGACCCCTGTCAGTCAGCGCCCTAGGAATCATCCTAATTTCCCCCCTCCATCCGACACCCCTGATCTTGATAAACCGAAATATGCATTGTGTTATACGTTAGACTGCACCCCAGGGGAGAAAAAGGCAACTGGAAAAGCACACATGAATCATGCACACACTCACACGCGCACGCAGGCAAACACATGCCCACACACACTCGTCACGTTTCAGTTTTGTGCCTGGTGAGAGCACATGGGCGATTCATCTTGGTTGAAAAAACACAGTGTGATTAGGAAGCCAGCATCTCTCCCCTCCCTCCCTCCCTCTCTCTCTCCCTCCCTCCCTCCCTCCCTCCCTCCCTATCTCCCTCTCTAAGAACAGCCATAATTGAAGACCAGCACACAGTGGGGGTGAGCTACAAAGCCAGAAATTAATACCCAATATTCTGCTTAATCCCCTCCTGTTATCTCACAAAAGAAAAAATAACTGCGGCCTTCACAAGCAGGCATTAATGGCACAAGAGAGTGCCGCTGAAAGGCCTTGTAAAGCGTGGGCGAGCCGCAGATGCAGGAGCGCTCGCGCCCAGAGGATGAGCAGAACGAGACCAGCCTCTCAGATCCTCCCTCACTCACTCAATCCTCATCCATTTTCTATAGGTGCATAAAGTGCACCACGGATCCATGAGTTGGGCACAAGGAGGGCGGAAGAGACCAATCGGATTGGTCAGATTGCTTTGATCCTGATTATACATATCCTATCCCCCCCCAGTTCTTTATCCTAAGTATAAAATTGGTCAGTCAGCTGACAACATGGTCCATTCTTAAAACCAGTGCAAGGCCTTTGGCAGCACTAGCGGTGAGCGCCATTAGCCATTGAAGCACTTCACATTTCATGGGTGTTCATATCACTGGTGATGTCATATCGATGAACCAGGTTCCAGAAAATGCACTCACATTTGTAAAGAGGATTTTGTCCCAAACAATTATCATGGAGGCAAAGCAAGTACTGCAAAATAAGAAGCATAACAGAAGTGCTTAATAATCAAAATAGAAATGTTCAATGAACATCAAACAGCATATTTTTTTTAAAGCTTAATGCAGCTTACGCTTATTTATGATAGGAAGATCCTTTCATTAATACCCACAGATGCACAGTCAGCTTCCTCTCCCGTCTCTCAGTTTAATTTGAGGCTTAAACGACTGGAGAGCTGCAGCACGCCGCCGTTTGGATTGACGGGACGAGTGCAGCAGAAGTAATGCGTTTCACACAGCCCCGCTATAAATAATCTTTAATCTGGCGCTCAGGGGGCACTGCCGAGGGCCTCCTACTGACTCTCATTGCCCCCCCTCTGCAACTTCCTGCCTGGGGAGGATGTTTACTCTGTTTGCCCCAAGATGTTTGCACACCTTATCCGGTGAGTGGGGGGGGGGGTGCACAATGCGATGCTTCTCTCTTCGGAGGGCGGGAGTACATTGCGGGTTTGCTGGCTTCAGTGTTGCCTGTGCGTTGGTGTGTGTTTGAAAAAGTTTTTCTCAGCTGAGGCTCAGGCTCGCACTGCAGGCAGAACAGGGTGTTATGTGAACGCCACACTCTCTTTGGCACTCAGTGCTCTTCTATATATGTACATACTGAATGCGTGTGTGTGTGTGTGTGTGTATCTGTATGTATGTGTGGATGTGTACATATTGACATAATCTGGTGGGCTCTTCCTTGAAAGAACAACACAAAAACAAAAATGAGAGAGAGTTTGAGAGAATACAGGGCACATTTTATGTGTGGAAGAGGAGCTCAGCCCTCAGCGGTGAGCCACAGAGTAGCTCTCTCTCTGAAGCTACAGCAGTGTCAGCTGACTCAGACTCCTCCTGTCATGGCCATGCTGAGAGTCAGAGAACTCTGCATCAATTGGGCACCGATTCCGGTAAAGCCCACCGAGGCTCATTTTACATGCATTCTAGAGAACAGACCACACTGTCAGCCCTGGTCCTGAACACACCTGGTATACACCTGTATTCTGCTCAAATCTGGCCTGTGAGGCTGGTGGGACTGCTGTGTTTCTTCTCTACCTGATAGATAAGTGATTGATTGGTGCCACCGATTGGCCTGAGATTGAACTCGCCTGGTGTTTCAGATTCAAATCAATCATTATTTGAGGGGTCGAATTAAAATCAGCATTTCGACTGGGCTCAAGAGCCAAATTCGAGCACCCCAGTGCTAAGGTATGCATTTGTAACAGAAGCAAATCATGCTTCATGACGCCAAAGAGAAATTTACCAAAATATAGAATTTCCCATACTATTCCTGATGTCAGTGCTGTCCGAGCGGTGGAGATTTCCCGCAGGCTGTTCCGGTTTCAGCCCTGTGCTGGAAGTCACGCGGGAAACAGGGTGACCCTGCACTCCATTTCATTCCGGGAGAACGAGCGGAGGAATGGGAACGCGCGGCACACACAAGCGGATGTGAAAGCGGGGCCGTGGCTCTATTCCGGGACCTGCCGGGGGTGGGGCCGGCTGCGGAGAGGTGCATTTGGAGAGACAGGCTAACCGATGAGGGGGCCTCGGCGGGCGGAACGCAGCCAATGGAAGGCAGGAGTGACAGTGCGCCATGGCGCGGATCGATGGCGCGGAGCCGAAGACAAATGGCTACATACATGAAGGACCACAGATACACATTAACAGAGCAAATGCAGGCCAGGTGGAGCAGGGCCCGCACGGTCAGAGAAACAAACAGGACCAGGAGCCGTTTGTGCTCCAATGCCCCTCCCACACACCATCTACCCAAATAAATAAATAAAATCAACCGGAGAGAAAAACACATGCAGTCACAGAAAAAATCATGTCTAAGGTTGTATCAGCGCACTGTTTAAGGTTGTCACGGTAACAATGAAGTATCACTCCTCTGCCCGTTCACCCCACAGCACATATTAAACAGAACGTCAAATATGCTTAATATATTTATTATTTATTCTAATTAATTAGCAATTTAATTAACTTTCACAGAGCTGTAGCACAATTATTCCCACGCTGGAACACTTTACATTATTAATTTATTAATTTGTGGAATATTAAATATCTCCATTTTATTCATTTAATGAATGAATGAATTATTTAAACCAGAAATTTAATTTTCCCCTGTTGTACAGTAGGCAGGCCATGGTCCCTAATAAACCCTCCTGCCCATGATCCCTGGACCTGCGTGTGACTGGGCAGCCATGGTCCTTGGACCTGCTCGTGATTGGGTGGCCATGGTCAGCAGGTGACTGCAGATGAGGGCAGGTGCATTGTGGGCCTTTTCCCCTCAGAGAAAGGAACTTATTATTTATGACATTGGAGAATGAAGGAAGGAAAGGTCAGCGAGCCATGCGATCCAGGGACGATGGGGTTCCTCAGGAACCGGGCAGCTGCGCGGTGGGGCGGCAGCTATTAATGGTCACGAAAGCGGAAGACAGAGCCAGCATGGGACCCGTTCCGCCATCTCCGTCAAACCGCGCGCGGCCGGAGATTCGTCCAAGAATAGACGCTCACGGATGAGCGTCTGCTGTGATTCCCACAATTCCTGCCATCTCGCGCATGTTTCCTTCTTCCGCCGCCATCCCATCCCATTCCCCCACCCCGCCACCCCTCCACACACACACACCAACCCCTACTATCACTCTACACACAGGCATTAGCCTGTCCCATGGCCAGGTGAACAGGTGCTCATATTAACTGAGCTAAATTTATCACAGTTCATCACTGTAAAAAATAATAAAAATCATGTTCATCTCCATGACTATACCCTGAGGCTCTGGTTCATAGACCACCCTCAAATACCTTAGCTATCCTTCAGTCCTGCAGTCTGGTCCCTGTGCCCACACAGTGACCTTTAGAATAGCAGAAAATGCTATATCCTCCCCTGGGAGGACATGAAAGGCAATTGAGTCACACCTCTGGAATCCTTCTTTCTCTCTGATTGTTTGATTCCTATTTCTCTACATCCTACCAGGTGAGTGCAGTCTCCTCTCTGATCAAGAAGTAAAGTAGACACCAGCCTACTTGGAGCCAGTGCTGGAACTTTTTAATGCTGTGCTAGAGTCTTTCAGAAAACCCAACAGGTGCAAAGAGGGTCCCTGAAGGGACACGGGCAAGTAGGATGTTCCTGTGGGCCATTGCCATGGGCAGCAGATGGAGAGATCATGTGGGATCATTGGAAACATGAATTTTCTCTCTTGCCTGATTGCCTTAGTTAGCACTGCCTGGTGATCCATGGCTGTAGCCTAGACATACTGCCCAAATAGATCATTGCTAAGAAGTATGCAATTTGCTGTGAGGGTAGTCAATATAATAAATAATTCATTTAGCTTATTTTCTGTACTCGACCACTTTAGAAGTGGATATGTGCTTGCCACAAAATCAGATGATGTTCTGTTCTGAGTATATTATTAGTACTTTCCATTGCACTAACTGACCGCTCTGTACTTCTCATTCTGGTTCTGTGATATGCAATTTATGCATCTTGCCATGATCTTGTTAGCTGCTTTGCATAAGAGCATTTCCCATATGAATAAGTAAAACTGATAAAAATAAATTGTATTGAATGCTGGCAATATCATCATATCTACTGAGGATTTTAAGCGTCTAGGATCTTAGGACCCTAAGCGTCTCCATGATCGAACATGAACACAGACTTGGTCGACACGGAACTCCACTTCCTGTTATCAATATGTAATGCGCATATTAAATAAGTACATACATTTCAGGGACTGCTTCAGTCACTGGCACATTTTTAACATTTTAAACTATCACATTCAAGTTCCTACACGTGCGGTTTATCAGCATCCTGGGGCTTTCACGCCTGTTTGCGACAAGAAGGAATTCTCTCCAAAGTCTCTCTCACTCAGATCCTCAAAACTGGTGCTGAAGGTGACATGGATGCTCTTCAGTACTGCTATGAATTAAGCCGTAAAAAAAAATCATATCAACCTTGTATCACACGCGGTGTATGTATGTCACTTCTGCAGGACAGTGCATAGGACTGCAGAAGCAGATCAAAATAAAATGCTGTGAAAATAAAAAGTAAAAGTTAAGAATGAACTGAATACAGGCCTATGTCTGTGTGTACCTCAGTGGAATATTTTTATATAGAACATGACTGCATTGTATTGTGTTTGATAGCGGTATTTACTGTAGACCTGTCATTGGATCTGTTTCTTTTTGTATGTGAATACAATTTTGTGGTTTTCATGACTTGGTGCTTTGTTTTCAAACATGATAATGTACTCTATAACATGTATGGTGTATTAAAGAAGAAGATATTTTGTCCAAAGTGGGGACTCATATGGTAAAGAGCTTATTTGTTATCAGTTATGTGATTGGTATAAAAATTGGCATCATGTACTTGAAGCCCTTTGTTTCAGGTGGTTCCTGGGACTGATGCAAATTATATGTCGTCCATAAAAGCAAAAGTAAAGTGTATTCATTTGTCAGTCTGTGCTTCCTGAATTTAAACCCACTCATGTCCATAAGGACACAACAACATGTACCACATATGGCTGTTGAAGCAGGACTATCGTAGTGACCCATTGAAGACAATGTGACAAACCAGTAGCCCAGGCAGCACCCGTGACTTGGGGCTCTCTGGCTAACACACAGGCTAGAATGTTTGCTAATTTATTTTTATATTTCTTGAGTGCTGATTGAGTCACTGCAGACCTCACTCTTTTAAGTTATCCCTCTCACGTGCACCAGTTCACACAGTCTTCCCGCTGGCATGGCCGACACGTTCCAAATGGCATCCCAGCCTGCCAAGTAATGGGCTCGAAATGCAATTACTCAAGAAACTCTGGCAGCCATTTCGGTAAACAAACGATGACAAGCTAACCTGCGGAGGGGAAATGGCTCCTCTCCCAACTCCAGAGCATGGCGCTAACTTGGAGCCACCTTAGCCCAAAGCCACCATCCATGTTCCCTGGTGATGCTGCTATGAGATATTATTAAAAAAAAGCCTTACACAATCCTTACAGAAACAAAGGTGCCAGTGTCTGTACCGCTGTGGGGACAGTATTTATAGAGAGACCCTAATGGGTCCTGGGGGGACACGGCAGCTCCCCGGCTTAAAAGATAGCTACTCCAATCCCCGCGGATTGACTTGGCTGCCTTGTCGACAGAATGAGAACGAACAAAAACAAAAAAGGGGGAAAAAAAGAGCTTAACTCATCCCCACCAACACATAAAAGAACAGCTCACTCTGCATAAACACCAGGACTGAAATCAAATCAGCGGCTCAGGAACAGGTGCTGCGGAGAGCTCGCTGCACAGACCCTGCGATCAGGCTGACTAAGGCAGCCACCCCTGCTGTTCCTGTAATATTTTCAACAGCAGTGTTGAAATGAGAATGAGCCAACAACCCCCCCCACCCCTCCCTCCCTTGGCACTGTCCAGGCCTCAAGCCCTCCCTGTCATTTTATTTCTCTCTCTTCTTCCCTCCCTCTCCTTACTGGAGCCAGAGCCTCCAGCAGTGCTCCTTGCACACTGTAATCAGACTTTATAATTACAGAGATAAGCCATAACAGCTTGACCATCATATAGACCCCCTATATAGGCCTTCAATTTGATATGTGTCGCTTTTTAAAAAATCATATCTTGGTCTTTTTCTTACAACCATTGAATGCATTTCTGACTTGTTTCTGTGAAACTCTTTCTATAATGAATGAATGAATGAATGAATTAATGTTAAACCCAGTGTAAAAAGGATTAGCTGAACAGAGGATTTGCAACATGTCCAATGAAACCATTTTAGCAAATTATTCCTCAGTCCCTGAAATGCAGTGTGTGTGTGTGTGTGTTTGTATGTGTGTACATGTGTGTGTGCTGATAAGTGTGAGTGCCCAGTCTTCCAACTGAACATCTCCTATAAGTTCATAACTTCTCATGCATGCGAGGTGATGTATGGTGTATTCGCCAGACTCATAAAAGCATAACGGGGAATTTATGAGTACAGAAGCTGGTAATATATACACAAAAATAAATCTTCATTTATCTTTCAGTGCACTGAGATGCCCTGTTTAAATGTTCACCATTATGCTTTTAACAGAACAGGTGCCATATGGATAGAAGAGGAACTCTTACTGTATCTCTTATCATACCTTCCCATCATGTTTCAAGTCACTTGCAGAACCCTGCTGTGACACTCAAACCCCCCCCCTCCCAAAATCACACCCTCAAACCTGTCATTAGACTAATCACCTGCTCGGCCCATCCCTACCCATCCCTCTACGCCCGTTACTCAAATTGTGGTCTTGGAGGGCTGAGAATGGCTGGTTTTCCACCCCCCCTTTACCTGGTAGGAAGACAGTTTGGCCAGGCAGTAACGTCAGTTGTTCACTTAATTACCTGGGAGAAAATAAAACCAGGGCCAAAGTTAGATTTTAGGGCCAGACTTGAGTACCCATTCTCTACACCAATGGTCCTCATTCCTGGTTCTGGAGAGCTGCACGGTTTGCCAGGTGTGCGCGTGTGATTCTTACTCCCAGGCTGTGTCCTGCTCATACAGTACATTTAAACATCAGCGCTGTGTGGCTACCGATGAAAATACTCGAAAATACTTGAAACACAATTATGTAAACTTTAATTACATTTCCAGTATTCTGAAGGATGAAACAGTGTGCTTCAGGTATAATTCAGCATCCTATTTTTTCCCCATTGGGTAAAGTCTTGCCAGTGCCAGTCAGAGATGCAGAGGAACGCATATGGCTGTGGAAATGCCTGCCAATGAGCCGTTGCTCTGCTGGTTTCTCTCTCTGGAAATAGTGGCTTCCCAGTCTCCTACATTATGATTTTCAGTGGTCCATCAGAACCCCTCTGTGTTCCATAAAGAGATATATAGAGGCCTAATTTTCAGTAAGTATTTAAACTCTGCAGCCTGATGACTGCACACCCAGGTTATTCTATAAAGGTAGAAGTCTTTGCAATTACCCAATGACTCTCAGCCAGCCTCTGACTAGGATTGATTAGTAAAGTGTGACAGTACAACTCTCGCCCAGGAATGCACTTAAACATGGCCGCAGATAACCACAGGCCCACACATGAATGCTTTTAAAAAAACCACCCGGGACTGGACAACCTTTTAACTGCGATGTTTTAAGGGTGATGGAGGCATGAAGGATGATGAAATCACTGAGCATGGCATCGGTCCCATTTACCGCCCTGGACCACGCTCCACTAGATGGCCTCGTAGTGCTTTGGGTACCCAGCCCGCCCACTGCCTGGAACACGGTAAATAAAGCACATGAATAAGCATCGGATTCCCATGATCCTCCTCTGTAAATGAGAGCCTACAGTAATTGCCGATGAAAGAACAATCTGATATTTCTCTCTGTGCGTAATGAGATTTAAATATAATTTGAGAAAGCCCGCGGAATTGGATGGAGTGTAAGCGCTCCCTTTTTTCCCCCTCCTGGCTCTGCGCAGGGTTTCCAGATGATCATTTTTTCTTCCTGCTCTAATAAGAAATGAGATATTTTTACCATGAAGGGGAGTGAGAGAGATCAGCTTTCTTGGAATTGTGCCAGTTCCGCTCTACAGTACCGCCGAAACCTCCCACAGTTCTTTCTCCATTTATCGAGGCAACTCGCGCCAGCCTCGTTTCCTGCCCACCGTGCCAGCCTTGTCCCCTGATCATGTCCGCCATCCAGAGCTCTAGCCAAGCTGTCATATCTTACTGTACTCTGGACCAAGAGTACTAAACTTCTTTAAAGCAGCCCAGGGTGGTCCACAAAAATATATTAAGCAGCAGGCAAGCTTAATCTGGTGACGACGACGACAACAATTATTATTTTTATCAATAATAACCAGACCTGAGTCAAATACATATTTGTTTAGGATTCAGATACTTTTCTACACTTTACTGATCTTGTCTGATGCATTGGAACCAATGAAATACCCTCAATAAGTGCAAACCCCTCCTTTTGGTTACATTGGCAGGCTCAATTACACCAGGTAAGATCAAAAGAGCACAGAAAAGTATTTGAATCCAAAATAAATACATATTTGTATCTATATATTTGTGTATGTTTGTGTGCATGAGCAAGTCTGTGTATGTGAAAGTGCGGGGGGGATGGGGGTGAGTTCGCTTTATAAAATCCTTCTTACATTACATTGTTATGAAATGTTCGGTTGCCATTCCGTTTAAAGTTTATACCGCTAGTTCCGCAATAGGGGATGAACAATGTAACTGCGAAAATAACGTTATTTACCTTAGATAAACATTGGATTGTGTGGCCCCCCCTAGCGGTTGTGGCCCTAAACAACCGCATAGACCGTTTATGCCATGGGCCGGCCCTGTGCAAGTGCAACATCTGTTTGAATGTGCATTTTTGTGCATATCTGTCCTATTTGAAGTGACAGGGTTTCGCATTAGCATCGCACTGTTTATGCCACAGGCTGGAGATCAACTTTGAATGGCACTGGACCTTGCGATATAAAGTAAGAAGCACACACACACACAATGGCCCCTGGGAACATTACTTGTTTTTAGCTTTTTTTTTTGAAGCTGATGAATAAAACAGAATGGGGATTGTGTAGGAGCTTATCAATCTCTGAAGTGACAGGTTACACAAGTTCACTGTGTGTTTGAAAGGCTGATTTCTACTGGCAAAAATGTTTTACCTGCTCAGCATCTTAACAGAGGCTGCTCTGTTATCTGTTCTTATTGTGCATGTTCTATTTGTTATCAAGTACTGAGTTGCAGTTGCTCTCCAGACAATCATTGGCACCAGTTTAGACAGCCAAAAAAGCCTGAGGGCATGTGTTCTCCACAGATGAAACCATTCTGCCTGGTTCCCCCATTTTTAAAAGACAAGCACATACTTTTCTTATCAATCGTCCATAGAGGGAATATCATTTCACTGCTAGCAAGTATCTCGGTAACCACTGCAGCCTTCCCACACAAACTGACGAGGCAGAGAGTATCATCTTCTGCTGATTTATGCAAGAACACACTTGGCAAATAATGAAAATCTTTAATAATTGAATCACATTAAATTCAGTCCACACAGAGTTTAGTGTCTGCAGATCAACAGAATGAATCATCCACCAAATCATTAATTGCTGTGCATTTCTGAAGCAGAGAATTATTTAATACCCATGATGAAATGCATGAAGTGTTGTTCCTGGAAATTTGTACATGCTAAATAGAGTTTGCCAGTTACTCTTCAGTATAGTAAAATTAATATTCTAAGCATTTGAAACTGCAATAACAACCTTGGTGCTCAGTAAATAGCTTTATTAAAGGTATATAGTACACTAAACATATATGAAACAATATCTTTAAAGATTAAGAACATTTCTTATACAGATATTGATTTCATAATGTACAAACATATATCATGTAGATACAAGGTGTCACATACAGTTTTCTTGGTCATCACATTCATTTTGGTTCATAAATAAAGGCTCTATCCATAAAGGAAAACAAATGCTTTGCACTTCAGGCACCAGCAGAATTTGGTTTGGGGTCGGGCCGAGGGCATGAGATGGTTTTGACTATCGCTAGCCATGGTCTAAGAACAAAGATGAAGCATATTATGGCTGTCATACGATGGTTCGATAATCAAATGCTATTCCAATTGTGAAAAAACTAAACAAAACAAAACAAAAAAAAAACAACAACGATGACATTAGGGCATGAAAATTAACAGTCGAATGTGAAATAAAAAAATGCAGCGTGATTTTACTGCAGCTGTCTGCCTTTCAACTTGGGTCGTCTTAAACCAAAAATAAATCTCCTCTGTTGAAAATGGAAGTTGCCGGATCACACGGGTCATTGCTATGCTGTTACTCGGACACGGCACTTTAATTTAATTCCTGGTTCCTTGGTGTCATCAGAATTATGCTTTCCTCTACTAGGAATACAGTGAATAAAGAGAGATTAGCACCGGCTTCTTTGTGGGTTTTTGGGCAAATGACCTGCAGGCCTGGTATTGGTAAAGCAGTTAAGCATTTATTTTTCCACGCTAGCATTTTGGGAAATCTATCAATTCTAGCATTAACACTTAAGTCACATTTCTCAAAATTGCGTGAATTTTATATTTAAAATATTATTGTAAAAAAGTGTCCTGGATGGAGATCTTACATTTTTCCACACTAGTGTTTTCGGACTAGTTCTGGTGTTTTAGGAGGCTAATGTTACAACTGTGCTGATCACTGCTCCCTCTCCAAATGGTACAAGATAGCCAAGTAGTTTTACTTAAAATCTCTAGTGTTAGGGTTAGGGTTGTTTTTGATTAGTCAAGTGTGTTCAATTGCTTCTTTAGAGCAGGTATAAGACATCTAGCATCAGCATCTAGTTTTGATTCTAGCCTTCTGCTTGGTGTTTGTCAACATGAAGACCAAGGTTGTGCCAATGAAAATCAAAGAAGCCATGATAAGAAATAAAAAAAAAAAGAAGAAAAAAAAAGAAGAAGAAAAACAGTCAGAGGCATAAGCCAAACCTTAGGCTAACCAACATAAGCTGTTTGGAGCATTAATAAGAAAAAAGAAAGAGAGCGCCATCAGCTCAGTAATCACAAAGAGCCTGGTAAGCCAAAGAAGGCCTCTACAGTTGATGAGCAAATAATTCTAACCATAATTTTGAAAAAAAAAACAAACAGCTTCAGGTGGCATGTGTGGATCTTTCATTAACTACTGTACACAGAATACTTCAGAAACAGGAATACAGAGGCTACACTGCAAGATGTAAACCACAAGTTCAAGCATAAAATTGAAGCAGATGGGTCTGAACCTGCAGTCTGAGTGAGTGAGTGAACATTTAGTGAACAAAACAGCAACGACTCACCTGGTGTAAACCGGTGTACATAAAGCTGCAGCAGTCACATGCGTAGTTTATCCATATACTTAAAGCATTTGAATTTGAGCCAAGTAATTTTTTTGTGTAGGTTCCCCCCATTTTGAGCAATGTAAAATAAAGCCTCCCAGAATGCATCGTGTCTGGTAAAAAAAATTGTTGAATATGCCTGATTTCCTATAAGTACGCCTAGCATCGCTGTAGGACACCTCTGTGATTTTGAAAGAGGGGCGAATATGCTTTTGGTGGGAGCTTCACTGACCAGGACAGCTTGTCGTCCTTACGTCTCACAAGCCAGCAAAGAAGTCTAAGGAGATGTCGGTACCGACCGAACCAGTGAGAGAGACACGTCTTCAGCAGACCAGCTACAGGGAGTCCAGGAATATGATTTCCATTTGATCTTTTGAAGTGCAAAATGGGAGACCAACCGTCAATCAACTGACCTCCATGTTCAACCTGGGGTGAAAGCAGCCAGTTTCCACCAAAGCGGCGGAGGTGGCCTCAAATCCTTTCAAGGGATGTCACATTGGCTTTTTCCACCTCCCCCCCCCACAACCTGTAGGTCACACACGTGACGAGACTGAACCAACAATCTGAGGAAACTGGTCACGCACTAGAGTTTGATCTGTCATAACTGCCTCTCATTAGCCTGAACAAATGCAGAGCATGAGGAATACATTGCTTCTCCTCCCAAAGATAACCGCACATGCGTGCAAGTATGAGTGTGCAGTGAACCATGCTGGATATTCATTACATAATGTAATTAGTTTGCTTTGCAGACACGTGTATCTAGGGTGACTTACAGTGCCGTATCTACTGGAGCCTACAAGTTACACATTATACATTTATGTAGCTAGACATTTACAGATATACTTCGAGTAAAGGACCTTGCTCAAGGGTATAAGCAATGTGTGCCATGTGGGATTTGAACCGGAGACCCTCAAGGGCATAAGACCATTTAATTCTCACTCTGCTGCATATGCACATATACTCACCTCACACATTTACATGTCCACCCCCCCCCCCCCTTCAAACCAAAGAAACTGTATTTTCTTTCAAAGGGTGTCTTTTTTCTGTATTAATCTTAAGTATGAGAATGAAATCCTCATTTTTTTTTCCTAAAATGAAAATCTCTCCATCAGTCTCAGTGTATAAAAATCTTCCTCACCTTTCAAACTTGCATGAAGAGGGGACATCACAAAGAGGGAAAAAGCCATTCCATTCAAAGTATAAAATCAATACATCAGAATTAATGTGGTGTGGAGAGGAGAGGTAGACCGATGTATTTGAGATATTGTGAAACAGATAAACCCAAGTGGATTTTTGTTCAATTGAAATACATGATATTTTATTTTCCATGTCAACTAAATCATCAATTTGAAATGTTTTTCCTCTATTGGAGTATAATAATGACTTAAGTTTCTTTATGAAACAGATGTTTTATGATTCATACTTGAAGGCCACAGTAAGAGATAGGATGATGGACGGATAAGATCTTTGTTGAACAATTAATGATGCAATGACACTGTAATGTAGCACCACATGTGCATCTAATATCACAATGTCACATTTTAAGTAAGTGAAAAAACTGCAATGAAATGAAATAACACTGGGACTCCAAACCAACACCTCTAAACCCCTACTGCAACCTACTATACATGAAGGGGAGGGGGGAGGGGTGGTGGTGGTTTACATGGTGTTTAAGAAGCTAGGGAGTGTTTCATTTCAGTCACTTTTGTGTTTAACTTCAGGACAGGGCAATCTCAGAGAATGGTGTTATTCAAATGCTTATTATTCACTGTACTGCACTGGATTCACTGTGAAGTACCAATCTCTCATAGCTCTGGCCTTAACACAGGCCAGTGAGTTGGATAATAAATCCTAACAAGCAACCTGAGAAAATACAATTGAGGAGCATTTAAACAGCACTCAGAACAGACGGGCTACTGTAAGATAAAACGGCAAAAACTGCTCCAATTAGACCCAGCAGAGTGGAAAATTCAGTGCTTGTCTATACACGTCCTGGGAACTCCACAAAACAAGCAGGAATAAATAAAAAGTAAATCAATGACACAAAATATCCATGCCTTTAGATTGGAAAATGAAAGAAATTATTAAAAGCTGACATGCAGTAATCTAAAATCTAAATTCATCTTACACCTCTGCAAATTGTAGAATAGTGATGGCGGACAATTAAAATGTGAGGATTGTTAAAACGGACTAGTAGGCACCAAGGACTGTAAGAGATATAAGTATATATATCTTATGCGGTGATCAAATGGTGCAAAAGTATAATCAGTCTCATAGATTAAAATCGTATTTAAGTATTAACTCATGATTATGAATTTCAATATTATATTTTAAAGCGATAACCAATATGACGTACATGGAAAAGGGACTAGGGTTTTGCATGCATATCTAGTCGTGCAAGTTCTCCAGCACACATGGTGACCGAGAGAACAAAAGCCCCTCTGTTAGAGGAAAATATGAACCAGCTTTTAGCATGCGGTGCTAAACACGACCTGAAAGTCAGGGGAATGGGGCTACAGAAGCTACTTACGTCCAGCTAATCTCAGTGCACCACAACATTCTAACTATATGAGACCATATATTAAATGAGTAGATGTTAGTGTAGGAGAAATTGCGTGCACTGATCTCGGTTAAAAGAAGGGGGATTGTAAGCTAATGTTAGTAATAGAGTATATGCATTATTTATACAGTTTTAACACACGTGATGCATCACAATGTTTTTGATCTTTTTGCCATGTTAAGTTTATTGCATGGTGCTGTTGAGGGAGACTGAAATACATTGTGCTCCCTGACCAGCCTGAACAAGCAATAATGAGTCAAAGTCAATAGATACTGGATATCAGTCATCACCCTGCCAATCAAATGAAACATCAATCTTATTTGATTTTCAGGGACATAAAGGCAAATTAATTTCTGGAGCTCTGAAAGGTGCCAAGAGAGACCATTAAGTGACTGATATGAACCCTCCAGCCCTCTAAACTACAGAAAATTCCAGGAGTCCTTTTGAAAGCCCAGAGTTGCTCATACTGAATTAAACCAACACCGAGGCATTAGGACAGGTTGCTCAGTACAAAGACTCACATTTTATAGTCAGCGTTGCAAAAGTGATACAAAAAAAACCCTTTTTTTCCAAAGCTAGAAGGTCAGCAATAAGATGTTTTCCCTCTATTTAAATTTTAAAAATATGAAAAATGATTCAATGTAAAATTTATGATTCATACATGTTTATGAACATGGTTACACACCGAATATTAATCACAGTTGAACAACAGCATTTGTGTTCAATAATTCAGTGTAGCGATAGAAATGTAGAAACCAACACCATACATTAGTGCACTTCAAGGCAAACAATGATTGACCTGAGGGGAGCAAAAATTCAGTGTTCCAGAATGATTTGTGTCATTTAAACAGTATCCATGAAAGCTCAATTGTGATACTGTATGCCCATTTGATGGTATAACAACCGGCATTTATAAATTCTATAGATCCAGATACATCCTCAGCATTGAATTCTTAAAATTTAATGTTCCGTTCCCTGCCATTAAAGCCAAAACATTCCAATATGATGGATTATGAATATTCATGAAAATGAGTAACTAAGTACAATGCTATTCCAATGGGTGTTCTGTTCTCAGATGGTGGGAAGCACCCATTACCAACCAGAATATCGTATTGTTAGGAAGGATAGAGGACAGAAGGATGTAACAGAGGAGATATTGGGGATATTGAAATTAAGCAATAACTCATGAAGCGATATGGCACAAGAACCCGTGATATATCATGAATATTGACACGGCTATGGGGGTTGTTAGGCATTATGCGAAGCATCAGCAAACCCCCCTAGCTGCGCTAACATTCATGATACACCACGGGTCAGAGGGCCATATCTCATTTATAAAATGGTGTAACAGTCAGCGTAGGTGGATGTATTCTTCATCAGTTTTACCGGTGAAGTGTGCTGCTTGGTTTCAGCCAGAAAGTTGATCCAATTTTTCCAGCTCTCCATTGATGGCCGATAATAGCTTTGGAGAGAACTCTCAGATCTGTGGCCACTGACCAACACTATTTCCCTTGCCTGCAGCCCAGCATCAGACAATTTCTGGATTGTGGTGTTCCGGAAGCTGAGGTTTGAGCAGACTCTAGACGCACTTAAAAGGGGATTTCATTTCCATATAAGAACAGGAACAGGAATTGATTGGCTATACTGTAGTGTGCATAATGTGGTTAATTTGAGATCCTGCACCTAAGCAGCTGATTTGCAAATCCTGGGCAACGTTGTTGCAAGATGGTTTATGCCCAAGTGTTTTTATGAACCATGCAGTGGTAGCACTACAGTTTACCAGTTTAGGATGAAGGTAGAATGCATTTAGTGGGTGTTTCTGTATTTTTAAAACCAGGCAAAAAGGCACATAGGATTTCCAGGCTACGTAAACAAAAATCTACTGGCTGATTCTCTGCCCCTCTCCTGTAGAACATTGTAATTTTTGTTTCTGCATTGAATGTTAAAGTTGCATATTTTATCCCATTTTTATGTTGCAGGACAGCAATCAGGTCTGCATTTAGCTGCCCGTTTCCCTCTTTTCCTCTATGGCCCAAATGCAGCTGGGCATTGAACTACACTCTCTGCAGCAGCCTTCTCAGCGTATTAGGGTTTAGCGCTTCTGAGCATCGGATAACCTGGATGTCCCTTTCAGATATGGCGGGATGAAATGTAGTACGGTCCTTGCAATCCCGTCGTGGGTTTATAAGTGTGCTCTCAAACACATTATTGGACGTGGTGAACTAACATCAGACACCAACACCAACTCAGCGGAGGATAATTCATATACCTGTTGATGCCAGCATGCAGTCCAATGAACAGCAGCTGTTCATATTGTCCCGTAAGACTCACGTGGTATTGTGTTGAGTTCACATTAAGTTACTTTAGTAAAATAAACCGATACCCTTCTGTCCATTACCCAGTCATTCAGATAACCGAAGTTAACTTTTTGTTGTGTTGATCTCATTCCTATTCCTCTCCAAATTGTCTAAATTCAACAAATAGACTTCTGCATGACTACCTGTAATTCCTTTTCAGCCCACTCATCAAAAGTCATTGAGTCAAAGAGGAAAAATGACACATTAAACGCTTCCATCTTCCTGAAATTTGCTGCTAATGGATCATTTAAACCTTACAGTATTTAAAACGTCAAACTTGCAATGATATTAAAACGATGTGCAAACATTCGATTTACCAATAATTTATCAGGGATTGTCACAGTTGGAATGCTAATTAACCAATAGGAACAATGGCCCAGAACTATACCTTTTATAATATTTCACAAACAAATAAATGTCACAATAGTTCTGTGACTGTTATTTTACAAATCAGATGGGTCGTCTGAAGAATTTGTGGTACAACTGTCATGAGAACTGTTTAACTTTAGTTAAACAGCAATGGCTACTGAGTAATTATGATACTCCCCCTTCCACAATACACTCATCTGATTGTAAAATGACAGTTACAAAACAAATGTGACAAATAAATGTATGAATAGAGAGTGTATACAAGTAGAAGCTTAGCTCAATATCTACAGTAAAAGCACTATTCAGACCAAGGAGAATTTCACACTATATCTCTAGCATTCTGAGCATGGACTTATCTGCACAATGTTTTTTTCTTTATTTTTTCATTTCCTGAAAAAAGAAGTTATTTCCTGGTTTTGTTTTACTTGAAAAGCACCAAAGGCGACCCCTTAAATTGAGTAACGCGATGATCCTGGAGAGATCTGACTCTTGCAGACACTTCTCCCGAGTCGCTGCTCGCATTCATTTTTTGATATAGTGTGTTATCTGAAAGGAGGCAAGTTTATGGATGATAAGAAGAGCGTTTAAACACAAGAGGAGCCATTTCCCCATTCAGGCGGCATCACCTTGGGTGCACTGTTGATCTGAGGCAGATCTGCTGGGCGGTTTATCAAACTGGAGACAAGTACTCTGAGCCAAAGTCCCAAGTCATTCCAGTTTAATGTAACGGCTCCAGGCCAGGGTTCTCGAGAGCCAAAGGGGTTTTTATTTTCACCTTAAATTTAACCACCAGTTCAGACTGAAGTAATCAGGCGACCCAAGGTAACAGTGCGGTGTTGTGCTTTCATCAGTCAATTAAGTACTGAGAAAAAAAAAAAAAAGAAAAAAAAAAGAAAGTCTTGATATGACAGAGTGCTCTTGTCATTGAAAGCGAAGAGAATCGCATTGGCTCGGCTGGATAGATTTCACATTCAAAAGTACCACCTATGTGGCAGACGGCAAGCGATTCACACTCATACATCACGACACTCATCCTGTTTGCCTCAAAGGAGGGCTGCGGCAGTTTTAACAGTGACACCATACTGATCCCCAGAATGCCTGAATTCTCTGACAGTACAATTGTGCTTCTGTCAAATGAATCTGACAAATGTGCGACAACAAACCCTAAACGCTAATAAGGTGCCATAGCGTTTTCTGTCTCTGTGTTTCCTGCTGCCTGCACTGTGAGACCATACGTTTTAAAATATTGCACTTAATTATTAATGGATATGACCCATCTGTCTGCCTAAATAAACATTTGCACTAATGAGGACAGTAAGCTACCAACTGATAGCTTGGTGACTGCCGCACTTTTTCAGTTTATAGAGCGACACAGTGACAAATGAACTTGGGCCATATCCAGCAATCCAGATTGCTAGTTCAAATCCCATTGTGTGCATGGCATTCTGCTCTTGATTTTAGGTGAAAGGGTAAAATACCCATATGCTTAAAGATATGAAACGTAACCCATGTCATTTTCCCTTAGCATGTCCATACCCGACTGCCTGCATGATCCTTTACATTCCTGACCCACTTTATTTCCCCATGACATCACTACAAATGAGAACTGAGTTCCCAGCAGGCCTAGCACGTTGAATAAAGGTAAAATTGTCAAAAAAATGTCAATCATACAAATGAAATCCATAAGTGGGCTGATATGATAACAGGGACAGAGTAAAAATAATAAATATCTAGACAGACAGACAGACATATAGATAGAAACAGAGACAGAGAGACAGACAAATAAATAGACGTTTGTGTACAGATAGGTGCTTTTAGGTTAAAAAAACCATCCAAGCTCTCCACAAACTGTGAAAACAGTGACAAGTGTGAAAATGATAAGCAAAGGAGAAATATAAAAACATCCAGCAACACCAGTTTGATATGCCTGTTGGAAAGTACAAAACCTGAAATGCATTATCAATAATGTGCCAGATGCCAGATGTATATACTCCATATGTATATAAGTCCACAGTCAGAAGCTATTTATTGTTAATGTACTTCAGCAGGCAACGGAGAGGCTGTTTCTCATCTTTCCACCCACTATGCAAAACGGCATCACATGATATTGCTCAGGAGTTCAGCAAAGCTCATTTTATTCAATATGCATTTTTGTCTTCTTCTGGCCAACCCGCTGCAGGATCTCTTTTTCCCTTTGTATTTTTTTGACAGGTACAAGTCAGTCCTGCTTATGGAAAATAAAAGTGGGAAATGAGTTCCTAATCAGCGGATGCACTTATGAAAGTCATGACGCAGACTTTTCTCTCTGTGTGCTCTGTTGTCCTTATTCAAATATTGCAATAAAATAAAGATATGAAAAAGGGCATGGGCGGGGGGGACAATCACTTTCAATGTTTTAAGGTGGCAGAGGATTACAACTGACAAAAGGGAATATTAAATCTGCTTGGAAGCTGAATCATAAAAGGTGTACAGAATATGCAATGAAATGGACTTTAATAACTATTTACAATAAGCCACATTAACTCAACCTGAAGACTTGGTGGCTGAGACTTAACTGTCACCACTAATGTGATCCAAAGCCTGATTTTTAAAAATCTAAATCAAAAACAAAAACAAAGGACAAAGTGCTACAGTCAGAAAACGGTTACTTGTGATACAAGTTAGGTATTTTTAAAAAACATTTTTTGATAAGCGAGGACTTTTCAAACATATTCCCAAAATGATATTATTGTAATAAGGCTAACACACATTAGAACATTACTTATTTTAGTACTACTATGAGATCTCTCCTTTATTCAGAAAGTGTAGTAACAGCCACATCACTCACACATCACCTTGTTAAGCCAAAGGCCAGATTAGGCCAGTGGAGGATGTTCTGCTTGGAGAAACATTTCACAAAGGCCCTTGAATCTAGGACCAAGATAAAGGAGCTCTCAGAACTTCACTGAAAGCATACCGACTACACATTTCCCTTTAAGCTCTCTTCTACCTGAGCAGAAAATGATTTCTCACAACACTTGAACATATCTGATGTAGTAAACAGTGCAATAATCTTCCGCTGGGAACGAGGTACAGAGGGAGAGAGGTGTGAACAAAGGCTTGCCAGGCTCAAACTCTCAAGCCAATGTGATGTCATCGGTCTCTACTATCCAAAATCATGACAGTTTATTACCAAAAATAAAAACCAAAATGCCAAAAACTTTTAGCCAATAACTATTTAAAGTCTAGAGTTGGTGAATGTGAATTTAATGATCTTCAATATATATTATACTTATATATATTCAACAATAGTGGACTTCTAAAGCCATATAGCATGTTAAAACTGCAAATTATTTTATACTAAATTCACATCCCTCTCTACACATACACATGCATACACACAATTTATATGCCCATACATGCTGTACAGTATATGCATTGTACATAGATATATTGCAATAATACAATATCCAATTTGTAATACTATATTTGAGGATTTCTTTAAAATGAAATACAATGATTTATAGTGACAATGAGAGAGCTACAACACTAACAAGCTGCTCATTTAAAGCATTGAGCAACTTATTGTGAACTGAAATAGATTCAAGTGTGAAAAAGGCACATTAATGCCTTTAAAAAGATTATTATGTAATGCTCTAGTGTGAACCTAATCTGTTTTTTTCTGCTCGGAGATCTGCACACACTGCTTCTGGCTCTTTTCACGGTTGCCGTATCATAAACGTGTGCCTTTGTGGTTGGCGGTCAGGGTTCAGAGAAATGTAACAGCTGTCACTCAAGGGTTCTATAGTGTGGGCCAAAACGGGAAGACAGCATGTTATACCTGGCAGCACACTAAAGCAGGGGTATTCAGGGGTTGAATGTGTGATCGCACGGGGGTGGGTGGGGGTTGTGCGTGCAAACTAGAAGAGGAGAAGGTGATGGTGGGCCAGTGGTGGGGAGATTGTGATTGCAGACTGGGGGGGGGGGCGCGTCTGAGAGCACGGAGTGAGATCATAGACTGGGACGCGGGGGGGCATTAAGACTGTGATCACAGACCCCCTGTTGAAAACTCAGGTACTACTGTGATCAAAGCATCACTATATAAAGCACATCCACTCATACTCTGCAAGGGATCTATAAATTTGACCCACTATGGCGAAATTCACATAAATCAATGTTTCTGTCCAAAATGTCCACTTTTGGCTGTTTTAGAATTTCATCTTATTTTAGTTGAACAATATATTGGCTTTCATAATCTGTATGTTGCAATGCCAAATTCAAAGTAATTATAGTTTAAGGTTTTAAACGTAAGATGACAAGCTAGCACCACAGTTCTGTATCGTTTGGAAGCTCACCTGCTTGTCACCTGTCACGCAATATAATCAGCTGCTTTCGTGACTACAATCTGTATGTCTTAATGCCAAATTTAGAGTAAAAACGTAGTTTTAAAGGTTTTAAACATAAGACAAAATAGCAGCAAAGTTTTGTTAGGCTATTGAGACCCAACCCAGTGTTGAAACTACAGTACACTTTGAAACTGTTTTTCTCAATAAATGGCTTGGCGGCACTCAAAATGGAATGAGACATAACTCCCTCGCTATCTGGAGTACATAAATAATGTCATCAGAAAGCTTACATTGTCTTCCTTGAGTATAAAACTCAAAATATGTTTTGGGGTCAATGCGAGTCATTTTGTTAGAGCAGGTGTACTCATACCACTGGGAATCTTTGGACATCTTTGCTTGCATGATACATTTTAGTGTTGCATGTAAATCAAAAAAGGAGATAAAATGATTTTTGCAGTACAAATAAACGTCTATGTCAGCATCAGTAGGAAATAATCAGCTTGAACGCCTTCAGCCTAATCTGCAGGTACCTCCTTTTCATTTTGAACTGAACGAGACCTGAAATCTTAATCGCACGGAACAGGAAGCATTATGGTTCTTCACTGGCTCGTGTTCACTCCGCGCGCTCGGGAGAGAGAGAAGTGCGAGCCTGACCGTGTGGCGTGGGACCTGCGCCGAACCGCCAGGCCTCCGCTCAGACGCCGGCCCCGCCGCACGGCCCCCGCCGTGTCCCCCCCGTTAATTATGCAGCCATCAATCATCGAATCAAATTCGGCTTAATGCGCCGCGCTTTCCTCTGGAACTGCCCCCAAGAGAGCTCTGAGGCGGAAGGGCAAAAAGAACAATTACAAGACGGTGTAAGAAAGAAAATGATAGAATGGCAAACAGAGGAGAAGAAATCGCACAGTGCAGTGAATCAGCTTTAGAAACGACAGGCCGTTGAGATTAAGTGTTTTAATCACGGATGGCTACCATTGCCCAAACCGAGCGCAGCAATTTTATGTGTGTTTGTTTATTTATTTATTTTTTTGTGTGTGTCAGAGTTTGAGATTGTGTGCTTCAAGCTGTCCGGGTTGTTTATTTTCCTGGTGTCTCACAGCATTATGGGGACACGACAGGTGCTTAAAAACTGAAACTGGGGGGAACCACTTTGGTATCGGGGCAGGCTAATCTGATTTAGTGCTCCTCGCCCAAATTTCGTCAAGCTGTCACAAACGCCTGCAGAGTACATAGATCATCCTGAGTGTCAGACAAGCTGAGAAGCCTGCATGACACCATCTGCGTGTACAGGTGGCGGCCCACGGTGCCCATACGTGTGCCGGCCCCCTTTCGGGGCTGCTGGCAAGAGAAACCAATTGTTTTGTGAGTGGAAGGTATCCGAGGTAAGCATACATAAAATATTAACATTAAAAAGAGGACGTTCTCTCTCTCTGTCTCCTCTGTGACAGGAATAAGTCCATGCTAAACATTTATAAAAAATATGGTACCACAGAGACAAATGTAATAGAGGATGTGATCGGGATGCTTGTGTCATAACGTACACAAGTTTTTGTGGCCAATCTGGTTACAGTACCATACTGGAGTACCCTAAGGCAGTTTTCCCACACGCCATACAGTCATTTGGAAGATAACAGACAGTGTCTTTTATGCTGCCATGTCCCTAATGTAGCAAAGTATGTGAGAGAGGAACATAATTCAGTGAATCATCTTAAGAACCCACCCAGGACAGGTGAGAGGGCTTACAGGACTGAAGAAGGCTCGTGGATCTGCCACTATATTTCTACACAACACCATCCTGTCACAAGCACCTCCACTTCCTGCAGAAGCTCTGTGTAACTTTAAAACCACAAAACACAGGAGACAAACAATAGAGGAAAGCATGGGCAATCGATGTTTTAGTCTTCGTGTGCAGCCTTCCCCTTCAAGACGTCGCTTTTGAGATTAGAGCCTTTAAAAAAGTATATATATCAAGGAGTAAAGTAACCCATGTGGGACTGAGAAACATGTCCTCGGTGACAGTCACCAGACGGGTTAAGGACAGCTCAATTACGCTCACAAGGCCCAATTAGAAAGAAATTAACTGGGCAGTGAATCTAGCGGTGACGGGCGCTTTGTTAGCGCATGGTTGACAGTCGGATTAATCCCCTCACGAGGATAGTTCATTCAGATGCCTCCAGGACAGTCCGGATCAATGGAAAATTTAAAAAGCATGAAGAAATATGAAAAAGGAAATTAAATATGACCACTGGCATCCCAGCTGAAGCTTTGGGTATGCATAGGGAAGCGAGAGAAAACATAATTAAAATAATGTACACACGTAGGCGATACATTATCGGACCCATGGAACCTTTATAATCTGTTAGCATGTACCATTTACTACATAAATACTACATACAAGGAAGATGCTTGTATGAACAGCTAGCACACAGGACGTTTTGGAATCAAGTACTCTTAACCATGTAACGGAGCTGTGGCTGTCAGTAGCCTGCTTAATAAAATAAAAATAATTAAAATATCTAGAAACTAACCTCATCAGATTTACAGAATTAGAAAATAATAATTTGGGACATTCATTAATGTATTATTTATCCGTGGACACAGTAAATATTACTGTTCTCATTTATATTTTGTTTGAGTGTACCACAAGCAAAATCCCACATACCCATAGCAGGGTATGAGATCATGGATCGAGGAGAGGGGCTTAGCACCCTCTGACTCTGCCATAATTCAAACTCTGCAGTGCAGTTTCTCTTAACAATTAACGTTAAGGAAATTAATGAGTGAGTCAAACTTGCTTAGGTAATCGCAACCATGTAGGCCATTGCTGCAAAATATATATTTAGGCTTGTGAAGACACTTTTCTGATAGAATCATACCCTCAGCAGAAAAACAGTATGCACTGTGTGCACGCAGTGAACATTATTGTGGTAAAAAGTTGGTGACATGCTGGCGAAATATCGTCTAGACGTTTAAGGTGAAAACCTGGCTACATTTGCTTGAAATGTGAACATTTTTATAGTTGACAAGGATGTAGTCAAGCTATATCTGGGTAAAACCTGAACTATATCGGGGTTAACAGTCTGTTTATGTTGAAACATCTCTCAATCTAGATTTCTATTCCTCCAAACACCTAGATTTCTGCTTTTGCTCATTGGGTGTGTGTGTGTTTGGCCTCTGCTTCTACAGTAAAACATATTCTTACTAAATGCACAACTTCCAGTGTGTGAGTGTGTGTGTATGTGTGTGTGTATTGCATCATTAAGTTGTTTGTACTGCTGTGGGATTTTCTTAGCCTAACTTGGTTAAAGCAGTTTGAGGGTAGCCAGATCGATTTGCATTCTTTCAGCAAATGATTTAAAGATGACGCCTACCTTACAGTATGCGGTTCATTGGTGCATACCATTCCTTTATGGAAATGAAGGCTTTTAAATATGATTGATAGGATGATTGATGATTAACGGCCTTTAAACAGATCTCCAGATAGTCATATTTTTTCCCCCCACTTTTTCCCCCATTTGCCGCAGGTCCTCTGGCATAACGAATGAAGCCTCAAGTAATTTGCATAATTATGAATACAGATGAATTTGCCTCTGCCCTCCGGCTGCCAGAATCTTTGTTACTGGAGGATGTCTGCGTAGTTATTGCTGTTCATGTGTATGTGATTTTATTCTGTCCTTCTTTCCATTTCAATGAATTTGTAATTAATTGTGATTCCAGAGCCCGACAGGGGAAGGCGCTGTGTATCAGAGGTACTTTTTTTTTTGGCTTCGCTGGTCTCAACAATATGCATCCCTCATAGCTCTGTTTCAGAAAAGCTTCTCCGCATCTTACATTTTTTGATATGGGAGAACCTCAGAGTTACGGACTGACCGCTCAAGAAAAGTAGATTTCACTGTCAAAATGGATGGGCAACATCCAACGTTGTTTTAAATGAGGTGGGGTGTGTGATGAAAGACAAGTTTTAAAAATGGGGAGGGGATGGCTCCTCCCCCTTAGCAGTACTCTAAGTTACCTGACATCGCCATTCGGTGCTGAAGGCAAGGCAAAATTTGAACATTATCCGGCGGCCATCATTATCGAGAACATGAAAGTCTCTGAAAAATGAAAGTGCTTTCCACTCCCTTTTCTGCAGGTGCATCATTACACACAGCAGAATACCCCTAAAACTTGGAAGGCTGGATGGACTGTATCTTATATGCTGCATGCAGCAAAAATCATATCAAAGACTTTGGACAACACCATATATTCATTTTTTATTTTTTTAAATTGTGTTTTGAAAAAACATCTGAGTTTCAATTGAGAATACCTTTTAAAAGTAAAGCATTGAGGCAGGGGAGCCTGATGTGTTTGGAGTGAGAGTTGATCATCTATTAACTGTTTGGGGGCTACCCGTCCCTGCTCTCAGGTACAGAGCAGGGGGCAGTTTTTAAAGCAGTCCTGAACCTAATCAGTCTGTCCACCTCTCTGTGGCTCTAGCTCTCTGTCTATGTTAGTCTCTGTTCCTCTTTCCACCTGTATGGCCATCCTTCTGTGGGTCATCCTGGCTGTAACCAGGGCAACGGGTTGGTGAAACCCTTCTGACGGCAGTACCGGCATAGCTCTAATGGTGCAGCATTCCTTGAGATTTCAAATGGCCCCCAGTAAACAAGTTCTGCACCAACAATCCCCCGGCTTAAAAAAAAACAGGATGAAAGTGGACATGGCGTCCAATATCTCTCGCTCTGTCAGACCGCTGTAATGGAATGTGTCAATCCCCTTCCCTTCTGGCAAAAAATGGGGGGGGGGGGTGCATTAAGAGAAAAAGAGATCAACAGCATCAACACTTTAGCATTGTCTGATTCTCTGCTTTCTCTTGTGTTTTTCAATGGGACATATGTCTAAAGACCCTCACATTCAGTAAAACGAACCAGGAAGGGGACGCAGGGACTACACTGGGGTGTAATTAAGTTCTAGGTATACCACGAAACATAAACATTTGCGAAAAAGGAAATTATATACAAAATTGAATTTACCCTAACCTTAAGCTCTTATCCCACTAATCCCCAGAATAAAGGGAATCTGAAAACACACCGGCTGAAGTGCTCTGGGTAACTCGTACGGAGAAGCAAACCGTATCGGATCAGCCCTCGCTTGACTGGTTCTCAAAGCTTGGAGAAATAACACCGTGTGAGCATGCGATTGCCAAACCCGTCTCACTCGCCATATTTCTGTTTCAGCACATTTTTTTTGTTGACTTCAAGGGAAATAAAATTGAGCAAAGTACAGAATTTTATGCTTGCCACAGCTATGATTCAGAAACAACGGCAGACCTTGAAGTTGTTCCGTAGATTTAGATTGACAAGCTGTGTTATGAATTTCAAAAAGGTATACTTACTGAAGGAGGAAGTAGGGATTTGTTCTTGTTAAGGCTTATCAAATCAATGAAGGTGGAAAAAGGTGTGTGGACTGTTACATACAAGCCCTAGCACAATGCTTAAATTTGATTGAGTAATTCAAGACTCAGTTGAGTTTATATATTAATTTATGGTAAAACAGATTTACTGTCAAAATCAAGACCATCATTCTATTTGGACAGAGATACTTGCCATCAGAAGTGGTTTTATAGGTATGAAAAATTGAGAAGGTAGCTATGGTAGTGTCCCCAAAGTAATGAGATGAATTTTGAAATGAGAGTTGAGATGGCTAAAAGGATTACAATGCCTACTACCCTCAGAATTCAAATATGTTTTATATTTGAAAATAAAGCTGGATTATTTCCTGTGATATTCTTAACAAAGCTAAAATCAACATGATGGAAATGGAGGCTTGGGAAACAAAGAACACTTATTGAACTTTTTGGAGTTGAGGCAGAACATCAGTGCAATTTAAGTAACAACCATAATGCTTTCAGTACACAACTTCATCCTTTAATTGCTCAAAATGGAAAGATAAACATATGTTGGATGGCATGAAAAAGGTTGGAAGTGTGAGACACTGAAGATTCTTTATTGTTTCTCCAATAACCTTGCAACAAGAGATAGAAGTCATGAAAGTGATTGGAGAGAAAATAATGAGCAGAGGTTGGTGATGGATCAGCAGAGTGTTGCGTAAAAGAAGAAAATTTAACAGATAATGAAAGAAGAAGCTTTAAAATCAAATGTCAGACAGGATGATTGGATGGTTAATGGTTACCAGCATGTTTATTATATATATAAGTTTGTGTGATGTGTACTCACACATTGTTTATGAGAGAGAGATGTACAAATGTTTTGTATACTGTGGAAAGAAGCTGTGTTAGAAAAAGAACAAAGAAAAAACTCCCTTCAACCATTTCTCTTTCCTCTTTTTAGTTTTGAATTTTTTGATTCCAAAGCATTTCAGGGAAGTATGGGGGCAGCAATGCCCCTTTACACACAGAGAGGGACTTAATGTCTTTCCATACCCTTAGTCCCTACTTCATCAGCTCTGGCTAGCCACGTGCAAGATGTTGAAAAGGAAAATTAAAACATAGATCAAATGTTTCCAACTCAAAGGGCTCAAGCCCATGTTAACCCAGCAATAACCCAGTCCTCTTACAGTCTGTCACACAAAAAATAAGAGCTGCGAAGAGAGGAGGCATGTCCTACTAACCTCAGAAAATGGAACAACATCAAAAAAGAGAGGAAAGTAAGTATAAGCCAATGTGAATAATGAGGAGTGTGTGAGATATGGGTCACCACACCAGCAGCCCATCCCAAAGGCAAATTGAAGAACTTTGAGAATCGGCATTATTACGAGGGCAGTAGAGTGAGAAAAGCATACACTCGGCAGGGCCCGTCCGCTCAGCTTTACAACACAAAGCAGTTTCAAAAACAAAAGAATTCCACACGATCAATTATGGCTTTGAGAAAAATTCCTTCACGCACCACAGCATCAGCATCCATCACAGAAATGCAAACAGTTAACAAAGATAAAACAGCCCCACAAGTAAGATTAATCCACAAAAGGATGATCTTGGTCTATCCCCCTCCCTCCCTCATTTTTCTGGCAAATCTTGTTTCATCTTGTCACATGCACAAAGCTGGTAGAAAACGTGTATAATTTATTAAGTGTAAATAATGCAAGATGTCTGGCTTGGGCAAAGTGAATTTAACAGACATGTCATAATTGACTTGGCAATGGATTTCTCTTCTCTCATCTCCAAGTGTAATATAGCCAGGTCTCCTATGAGTCCCCCAGCCTGGCATGATTGTAAATTCAGAACACGTATGATGGGGGGAAAAAAACTGTCACTCCAGCAAACCGCTGATGCACCAGACGACACTCACAGAGCCTCTGCTTACAGACCGGCTTCGTCTAAGATGGCAGGGTCTAACACTATTTCAAAAATGACTGTCCAATCGCTCTCATTCTCATTTAAAGGGGAATGTCTCAAAAAAAAAAATCTAATTTGGCTTTGGCACATGAAATACAGGTCACATAAATTATCCTGAGGATAAAACAGAATACACCATATTATTTTTGAGAGGAAGTGTGCTTTAAATAATAATAATAATAAATGTTATGATAGTTCTTGTCTCATTTGAGGGGAGGGAGACAGAGACTCCTCTTATGATTTAAGTAAATGCCATTGTCATCCGAATTGGATAATAGTGTGCACTTGTAATACGTCTATTGTTTAACCTGAACGGAAGTCTCCATTATATTATCTGAATACATTCTCTGCAATTTTTTGTAACTAGGTACAGGTTGTTACCGATATTTCTTACATTTTCCTGTCAGAACCTGCAAGAACCCGGTTGACATTTTCCTGTCTATTTTGTCACTCGGGAAAAAAATAAGAATTTTTGAAAAGTGGAAGGGGGACACATCCACATCAGATATAATGGGTCCTATGATCGTGGATTAATTAGAGCTATAAATGTTGGTACAAGTGTGGCCCGTGAACAGCGTTATGGGGTATAACATCAGTGGATGTTTCAGACACAGCTTCAGCAGTGCTTTGGCTTCAGATTAATTAGAGCTATAAATGTTTGTACAAGTGTGGGCCTTGAACAGCATTGTTGGGTGTAACATCAGTGGATGTGTTAGACACAGCTTCAGCGGTGTGTGAGTAACCTGTAATTAACCATCCTGATCATGGACCTTTTGTGTAACACTGCCAGCCCAATGGGAGAACAGACATTAATAGACTGGGATTAATTAATCAAGGTGCTCCTGCTGCAAGGAGACCCTCAATGACTTACTGTAATTACATTCCTGACAGCAGCAGGAATAAGGAGATATCAAGGTCATAATATCACCCCATATACCAGCAGGCAGAGGAAAAGAAGAATAAACATGCAAAAAGAAAAATAAAGACTGAATGTTAATTGCTTCAAAATGACCTTGATTATATGCTCCCTTGCAATTATCTAATATACAACAAGAAAAGAAAGGGAAACCTTATAGTCAGAGCTGGCTGCTGACATAAACGCTCTACGAGTGCGGAGTGTATGACTGCTCCAGTGTCTACTTTGTGTAGTCTCTCTGAAGAGTACTGTAGGTATGTATTTTTTATATGCACTGTCCCATACTGATAGCACCTTCTTTCTTTTATAAGCTTTGACTGTTGTGTGGGATTCTCTGTTTTGCTCTATGCAGTCATTTAGGGCCACAACCATCCATGGGCCACACAATTCCAGTTTAAACATATATGTATACATATTTAAAGACATTTCAATTGTGCAGTATTAACAGGGTGCAAATAGATTTTTTGATGTTATTGTTCTTGTGCTAGACTCCTTCTCCATGATGGAGGCCAACCACCACCATAGTTCCACCACCCACAGCCAAGTCCACGATTGGTTACCCCTGTTTAGGGCCACCAAAATCCTAAAGCAATCGCTGATTATAGGATATATGTATTTTATAGAAAGTCTCTATAAAAGTAACCTGTAATTTCTCTGAAAGTTGCCAAATGATGCCTATGACCCATATCAGCACAACCACCCTGACTACTCTAGTGCTGATTATGGTCCTGCACATAGCGCCCAACAGGCAGAGATCACAGCAAAACTTAAACTGAACTCCAGACTGAAATCGGTTTAAGTTTGGCTATGATTGCCCAGGGTGCCCAATTGTATTTATGATTTAGCAAGCTACTATAGCCAATATACATGATTGCTTGTGCACTGGCCATTAAACTAACCACATGAATCACTTTCTGTTGAAGGCATTTGTATAGGTAGCAGAGAGAACATTCTGGAAAATAACACAATCTTTGTACCACCAAAAGGAGCAGGCCACGTGCACGAGCTCGCCCACATGCACACACGCATACACACACACACACACAAATGAATTCGACCACAAATCTCCATCTTCCTGGTGACCCCAAAATTCCTCCTTCTGTAGCACACCCTGAGAGCTCATCTCTGGAGAGGGAAGAGCCTGTTCAAAGGCTGGCTCTTGGGGCTACCTGCGCCACGCTGGCCCACGGGTGTCCGGGGAGAATGTCACGGACAGGAGGCGGTGATGAGGTGCCGGTGGGGGTCAATGACATAGCCTCCGGACCATAAAGACAGCTCAGGGAGAGTAATGAGAACGCTGATAGAGAGAGCAGTGCTCAGAATCTCAAGAGCCAACAGAAGAGGCATTGAACAAGGGCCTCCAAAGGTCTCACACCATCTGTAATAAAATGCCAATAGAGAGGAAGAGGGAGAGAGAGGGAGCGAGAGGACAAAAATACCAAAAGAAGAAATAGGTAGATGAAGACAGTGAACAGGAAAGAAAGAAGGATAGAAGAGTATAATTTAATGAGACTTAACTTGTGGATGCATAATTCAAATGCCATTATACCAGCTATTGTAAAGCCAGCAGAATTTAAAACATATTTTAGGTGAATATCGAAAATATCCTCCATCACAAACAAAAAATGTCTGGGCCAATCAAAAACATACATTGAAAATTTAATAGCAAAAGGCTCCGGAAAGTAAACTACCTCCTTTAATGAGAGAGAGTGAGAAGGAGACAGAGAAAAGAGAGAAACTACGAGAGAGAGAGAGAGAGAAACTACGAGAGAGAGAGAGAGAGAGAGAGAGAGAGAGGCGCATGAGTTCTGTCTGTTTACCTACAATGTATCCTGACCTTCTGCAGTCTGGAAAATAAGAGGAGGCCAGACACTACAGCGAGGTTCTCTCCGGCCTATGCCTGGTCATCGCAATTTCATCAGCTCAATTCAACCCATTCTGCCTATTCAGAGCTACTGCCAGGGCTGGACAGTTACAGATTCCTATAATGACAGAAATATGCTCCGTTATCAAATAGCTCCCATGCTGCCTTAACCTTGGTATTCATTCTCTTTCACACTCAACTCTCAAAATCACAACAGCAAAACCAATTTATCCTCCATCAGAGGCATCTGAAGCCTAAAAGAAATCTGCCCATGGGAAAAGCTTGTTAAAAATAGGAAATATCCGAGAAGGTGCAGGAATTTTTATATTATTTTATTAAATCTTTGGTCAACTGGCATGAGAAACTACTTAAATTTCAAGTTGAATGGACTGTTTCTAGACACCTGGATGCTTTGATAAGTCCAAAGAGAGAAATTAAAATATATTGTCTGTGAAAAGGCTTTCTTTAACATTAAATCTGCTCTTAAAAACAATTACCAGCACCTTTGGTTTGCTTTGCTCGTGCACCTTTAGATATAAATGAAATAGGATTATTTTACAGTTGACTTCAGCAGATTATTGGACTTCACTTTTATTCTGTTTTTACATTTAAATAGCTATTAAGTCAGTAGGACTTAAAATCGTTCAAAAACAGATAGCAAATTTGTAAATGGACAATGACTGTGTACACTTTGGTGCACTGCATCTGTCATGAGAAAACTATTTAACAATAAAATTGAATGTTTAAATCCAATAGTAATTAAAAGCAACACGTACAGTATCTATCTGCACGCAGTACAAACAAAACATAAATATATTTAATTATGTTGAATTAGAGATTTATTATCAATGTATTAACTGCTACAGTTAAAAGATATAGGGCTATCATTTTTTTAACAGCTTTCAACAGTATTAAATATGATGTTGTAATAAACTGTGATTGATTATACACATATTGCAATAAACTATAATATTCCTCAAACATTCTACAGAGAGACAGCGGTAATGAAGACTGCAATGTGTGTGTGTAACTAACCTACTGTAGAAACTTCTAGATACAATAATCGATGGATTTTATCTCACTGAAATCACATCACTAATTGGACACAGAATTTAGCAGACTTTTCTCATGCATGGTTAGAATCCCCCATATGATCGAGGTTCATCTCAACTGTGCAATGAACTTTCTAAAAATAATCTATTGGCAGCATTAACGAGAGGTGAAAAGTTTATATAGTTTAGAAAAGCTAATACCCAGAAGGCAAATATGTGGGTTTGAGGCACAATTAGGCTTACGTAAAACTAGGGCTGCTGAATTTCCCAGAAAAGTGCAGCCTTTGTGCTCCACAGTCGGGTTGCTTTCCAAATCACTTAATCAGTTGGTTATCTGTTATCTACCTGAACAGCTCCTTGAACTGCCTTTAAAGTTTTAGCTTCTGCCACTGAAAGCCAGATGAAGCACTGGGACGTTTGTACTCTGCACAGAACCCCCCCTCCCCCCCAGTGAGCTAAAGGCTCGGTGTAGTGAAAGTCACTTGTCTTTCAAGGCAATAAATACTCTTGCTTTCCCTCTCTCTTTCTGCAGTCTCTGAGCTCACACACCCACATCATATTCAATAGGCAGAATACTGCATTACATCAAATGTCAATGTGCCTTCCGAACAGGGAGGTCGTTGTCAGCGACATGCTATATTTTGGAACACTGTTTTTTGGGCATGTCATGGGAGCAGGAACATTGGCACCCCAATATATTGGTGGTGGGGCAACCTATTGCCGGAAGCTATGTTATATAATCTTCCACAGTATAAAGGCTGTTAGTTTGTCTGAGTGAGTGAGTGAGAGAAAGAAAGTGTGTGCGTGTGTGTGTGCGCGCGTGCGCGTAACCCCCAGGGCCAGTAAATGGCATTTCCCAACTACATAAACTGTGTGGATGGTATTCATATTACCGTCGTGTCATTCGCCTCACAAAGAGCGTGGCGTCAGTCTGGCTGTCAGAGGCGCTGCTATCCCTGCGTTCCGATTGATCACTGGCTCTCAGGCCCAGTAGAGATCCCACAGTGCTTCAGCTGTGGGGTGGGCGCCGGGCATGTGGTGAGGCAGAAGACGCTGGTACAGGCCTGTGAGGCAGATGCAGTGGTGCAGGGCCCAGGGAAACGTTACGCAACCCCACTGAACCAACACCCCTGCCAGGGCTACACCACTGGTGAGAACCTCATATATACAGCCCGCAGATATAATAATTCTACCAATATCAACAAAGGGAAAACAAAGGGAAAGAAATCTACCAAGGCCTATAAAATATTTCTCTGGCTCAGACTCCCAAAGAGAATTACATCAGCGCACACTTATGCTGTTAAAGGAATTCACCCATACCGCGGTGATCAATTCCAATGAAGAAACGGAATCAGTCTCTCCACAATAAATATTTATTAGCGCAGAGGCTGCAGCTTCTGGCGACTATATGAAACAGCTGCCACCGAAGCACCTTTCAGTGATCTCCGCACGTTTTATTATTATTATTTTATTTTTTTCAGGGAACGATGATTTAAATTGACAGGGAAAATGATAGCCAGTGGATGAATGTCTTCTGACGGCAGAGCGGTTTACACAAAGTGAAGGTCATCGCTGTGCCTCTCGGTCAGGCTTCTTTTATTGATCAATTCTGAACTGACTGGGGCCGACCGCTCAAGGTGAACGGTCAACACAGAATGTACGTTAGGTTCTTGTGCCAGGCGCTGCTGATGAGCAGGAGTTCGGTATTTTTGTGTGTGGGCTATTTGTGTTCATGCACCAGTGGCTGTGTGTGTGTGTGTGTGTGTGTGTGGGTGCGTGCATGTGTGTGCATGCATAGGTGCATGCGTGCATGTGGCAGTGTGCGTGTGTGTGCATGCATGATTATGCATGCGTGTGCTTGGGTGCATGTATAGGTGCGAGCGTGCCTGGCGGCTGTGTGTGCATGCATGCATGCTACTGTGTGCGTGCTGCTGTGTGTGCACGGCAGTGCAATCACAGTGTCTTAGCAGGTGCTGGGTCCTTCATGGCACTGCACATTAGAATGGATGTGATTATCCCTGGAAGCCAGAGCAGGTGGATTGGCTGACAGTGCAGTGACTGAGTGGAGGCAGATGCTTCGGGCGTGGGTGAGGAATGAGGCGGCACAGCAACGGGGACCACAGTCCTCCGCAACCAATGGCCCCAGCCCAAGCCAGGCCACCCATCAATTCCACTTCTATCAGAGTGGGGCAGGGCTGCAGGGGTGGCGACGGGACCGGGGCGGGGGCGGCCCTGTGAGGAAGTCAAGCCAAAGGGACCAAATTGCTCTCTACTCCCGCCAACCTACGCACACCCCTGCAATCTCTCCTCTGCGTAGCATGATTACCTGAGAAGAAGCTGGCATCATAAGAATGACCTTACCGCTGTAAGGGCCTTCCCAGGTACCCTCTTTCTCCTCATCATCACTGCTCTTAACATTTTTCCCTGTCACTTGTGAGGGGGTGGGGGGGTGGGGGAGGGTGGCTGTTTTAGCCATTTTCCCTGCAAGGCCATTTTCGGCTGGGGGGGGGGGGGGGGGGGGGTCACAACCCAGACTTACATGACTAAGACTCATACTTATTTCACATACTGTATATACACAAAGACAGCTGCTGCATTAACACAACTTAATTTAAAAGAGAATTGCAGTCTATATTCATCAGCTAGTGCAAAAGCACCCAATGTGGAAAGTGAATTTAGAAATGGCTGAATCTGAAGATGCACTAATGAGAAATCAATCGACAACTAAACCTAATTTCAGTCAAAGAAACTGACAGTTCCATATTCCCATTGTCCTTGTGTGATGCAAGGTGGCTCACGCACGCACGCACGCACGCACGCAGCTCTATATATTATCGCCCACACAGGTATTTACATTGCCCTGCTGAAGGGTCCCTGCAGTGATCAGGCAGCGCGGGATGGCGGTAATCAGAGCTGTGTTTAATCAGATCAGCAGTAATATCCTCATCGTGGCGGATGGCTCCCCGGGCCGCCGTAACTCAGGGCAGCACCGCGGCGGCTCCTGGACGACCGGGGCCGGGTATGTAAAGGACTGCAGGGGGATGATCTACGGCGTGGACCGCGGGCCTCATTTTGGGGGAACTTTTCTAATTTGCTTTTCCGCGGCGGGCTGTGTAATTCACGCCATCGGTGATTCACGAGCGCCTGGCAGAGCCAGTCCCAGCGGCCTTATTTCACCCGACCGATGACAGCCCCACCGGACAGCAGGTCACATTCTTAACGTTAGCAGTCGGCTTACATTTCGGTTCATAAAGGCTTTTAAAATAGTCTTTCGGGTTGGGATTTAGGATATTAAAAAAAATGGATGGGTGCAGTTAAACTGGGTGAAAAAAATAATCTTAAATTTTTCTTTGGCATGTTCATGAATAAAGCTGCACATGTGAAATTCCGGAAAATTCACAGGAAATATCTAGGATTCCTTTACAATGGCACATTCTCAGCGAGGGGTTTGCCTGTGGCAAGTGTTGAATCACTGGTCAAAAGACCACCAGCCATACTTCCATCTCTATCTCAGTATCCACTTTATTTTTGAAAGTAACGTGGGTGACACATGACCAGCCACTTTTTTTGTGTGGAACTTCTGGTTTAGTGTCCTCGCCAATTTGCGAGTGTTATTAGTAAACAGCTTTCTGGCAGCACTTTTAGCAATCAATTACATATCACAATTCTTCTGAGCCATGTCTTGTCAAAAGACAGGGGTCATGAGTTTGGTCAGAGGATGCCACAACAGTTTCCATAAAAGAAAACTGTTGCAGAGGCCAACACCACAGCACCTTTTCCCAAGTAATAGCTGGGCTGTGATGCACCAGTCCAAAACTGAGAGAGCACAAGTCTGGTTGGTTTCATTGCTAGCTTGTAAAGCTGTCTGTTTGTACAATAGCTCGCTAACAATCTTACAATCTTATCAATTTTGCTTGAAAAGAGATAGATAGACCACAACAGGTTTCCACCAGTTACTTTTTGTTACTTTTTTTTTTTTACCACCTAAAACCTAGAGCCAGCTCTGCATTTATAGATCAGACCACTGTAGTGCAGAGGATATGAGTTACAATTTACATAATATTTCAATTGATTTTCACTTTCAACCCCACTGAAAATTCCAGCTAAATCCAGATGGGAATCTAAGCTGGTTTAATCTGTATTTTGGCACTTCTAGCAGTTCATAGCTGGTCTGTAGCCAGTCAAAGCTGGTCTCTAGCTACAAAAAGCTGGTCACAGCTAGTTAAGCTGGTAGAGTAAACTGGCGGTCACACTGGTGGATTAACTCACTATATAGGCTGGTCAGCAGGTGAACAGCTGGTTGACCAGCTAAAAGTGTCAAAAATGCATCTTGAACCAGCATAAGCAGCTTTCAGCAGGGAAGAGAAGTCATAGCTATTGCTTTGTATTAACTATTCAAGTTAATACAAAGCAATATTGGTTAGCGGAAGTGCTGCACCAAATCTAATGTTTGGAATGTCTGCTGCTTCTGCATTTGAGGAATAAGGTGGACGGAGATGAAAGAGAACCATCTAACAGATGGTGTTGTCACTCAATCACAGACCTCAGCAATAAAAAAAGCTGTGGTGTCACTATATGCTTCGATGATTGTGCGGTATATCAAGCCTCACTCTCCCAACACCAGTAAGTGTAACTTTGCATTTGGGGGTAACACTAAGAGCAACTGCCAGCCATAATTATGGGCAGAATAAGAAAACAGAACCAGTTTCCTTGGAAACTGACAGAGCTCTTAAGGAAGCCAATTCTTCCTACATTACTCTTAGCAAGCAAACATTATGCGGATTGAAAATAAATTATTTTTAGCAGGGATCTGTTACATGGCCCTTCATCTCTGTGAATATGTACTTTAAATGGTGGCTTAATGCTTTTTTCTTTCAATTTTTTGCAAGACTTGCTTGATACTCCTGAAATGAGCATTCAGATTGCTTTCATAAAGATTAAAAAATACTTTTTGGATTACTTCTACATCACTTGAGAAATCAATTTCAGATAAAACGCGTGAAAATGACAATATCAGAATGATATAATCCAAATCTCAATGATTTACTGAAATGCCTAAAGTTTACAAGGCAATGCCTGTGTGAGAGAGATAGCATGCAACAGTGCTGCTTAAGGCCCCTCACTGGACAAGTTTTACTCGTATTTATTGGAAACAACGTAAGTACATGGCTTACATTTCACAAAGTTTGTGCGACTGTAGACTTTGCAGAAGCAATCAGGTTTGGGCAAACTTTAATGTAATGTGGTTACTCAGTCTGACACACAGTACTTAATGGGAATATTTACTGATTACTTGAAGAGCAAAATTATCTGTATTCTGAGTCAGGGTACATTCTCAGCATAACCTTGCAGACAGACTCAGGCCCCTTGGGCAGTGCTCAATATGTCAAGGGTGTATTCTTATGGACAGGCATGAGCAAACTTTCAAAAATATATTTTCAAAGTGAGGTGCACGGTTGAACACTTTCAGTGCTGTCTTCCCATTTCCCGTGTGTGTGTGTGTGTGAACATGTGAACGTGTGAAAATGATATCCCATTCATACCAATATTTCCCATACCCTCTAAAAAGCACTGGTATTAAATAAAAAAAATAAAATAAAATCAGCAAACATTTTATTTTAAGTCAAGCCTGCGATGTGTGTATCTAATATCCGGCATCTGAAATGCTGTTTCAGCCTCCTTCACAAAGAAGACCAGGAAGGAAGACAAAGAGGAGGAAGACAGTGAAAAGGACTGGTTCAGAAAGGCTGATTGATTACGGATTGGTTCCCTGCTTTGATCCAGGACAATGGAGCCTGAAAGCCTTTGGTCTTTGTGCAGTTTTGGAGATGATGATCGCTGAAATGCTTTCATATCATATTCAGCAGGGTAAGAGTAAGTTTACATTTTAAAAAGGCAGTGAAAAGAGGCTGCTCAACAAAGCTCAACAATTAATTTTTTTGGTTAAGCAGATTAGCCTCTGGGATTGTTTTTAGAGTATGAAGTGACCCATGAATACTTAGGGATAAGCCATAAGTGCCATTTTATTTCTAGTGAATGAAAATGCCTTTGGTTTTTTCCGACAAAAAGAACTGAATTACCACAAGAAAGAAAAAGCGAATCCTTTATTAACACCAAATAAAACTTAAACATTCTTTAAAGTTCAGAGTGATAGTGGAAGAACCTTTCAGATGTATAAAATATGAAAATATGTTAATCAAAAAGTTTATTATGGCATAATTATATACAAAAGATACATTCTTTGTTTTGGAATAAAGTACAATTTTGAGAGGAGATCTGTTTATTGGCAATACGTATTCCATTATCTTATATTCTCTTTTCATGTCATACTATTGCAGACCTCACTTCACCCTGCAAAAATATTGATAGCAGAACATTCTAGAATTTTAAATATTTACAGAATCTAATAAAAATACATTCTGTTTCATGTCCCATAATATTTAAGTTCAGCATATACAGACTGCCAAGGTCAATTTTCACCCTTTTCAAACAATAATTCATACTGCAGGCAGCATACAATCTTTTATAAAAACCAACATTTTAATCTGAAGATGAATTCCATCTGTGGTGTGATGGATTTTTCCTGCATTCTTACCCAGATGAGCCAATGGGAGCTTTATTTCCAAGGACAATGCTGAGATGCTTATTCTGTATACTGGGTTGCTTTCACATCCTAAATACTATGAAGGATGCTTTGTTAGGATCTGATGCCTTTTTATTTTCTGTTCTTTAAGCCATTGGCTTGTTCTGTGCAATGGCTTGCCAAACATGCAGCTTGTGAACTGCTCCAGAAGGATAATCAATTACACTGCAATTCTACAATTTGTAGATACTCTTATCCAAGCACCTTATGCTGATTACCTGTTTTTAACTTAAAATCTATTTATACAACTGGATATTCCAAAGCAATTCAGTGCCTTACACAAGGGTACAAGTGCAGCGTCCCAGCCGAGAATCAAGTCCACAGTCTTTAAGTGACAAGCGCAGTCCCCTACCCATTATTCAGCTGTCTGAGACAGATGATGGCAATGACCACTGAAGACAGCGCCTGAATGTTTTTTAACCTATTTACAGGAGTAGATGGAACAGTGTTAAAGTGTCACAGTCTAGCATGGCAGACACAAGTACAAAGAAATCAGCAGGGCACCCAGATCTTGAGAAAATTAATTAAAAGTTGTGTGTGTGTGTGTGTGTGTGTGTTTATATATATATATATATATATATATATATATATATATATATATATATATATATAGAGAGAGAGAGAGAGAGAGAGAGAGAGTAGCTGTCTAAATTTAGAAAAGTTTAATTGTGCACGCTAGGAGCACTGTACCTTCACTTCTAAGATGGAAGGTTAACACTTAAGACCAAGTGCAAGGAGGAAAAAAAATGATTGCAGCTTAAGCCACCCTAAAATTATAAAAATGCAGAATGTTTCTTGTGCAATTTCAAAAGCGATATCTATTTTTGGTTCCATATAATTAGTGCTCAATTTTTTTTAAATTTTGTACAAAGCTATTTAAGTTATGAAAAAATTAACCAAAGTAGATGAGCAAGGGCAATAGTTTACTTTGTGCGTCCAAATCATGCTCTTCAGGAGAGGCTTCACAGGGGGCTGGATAGACACTGGTAATTTGATGTTTTGGTCAGGCATATTCTGAAGGTGTTGGACAGGTTGAAAATGTGTGGGCTCTTACAATAAGGCAGGTGGATACAGGATGGAGGCGAGGACTGTGTGTGTATGTGTGGCTGCGTGTGCGTGCGTGCACATCATGATGCGTCACTATTGTTAGTAGCAGAAGTAAGAACCAAATTAGCAGAATAGCTTGGAGTGAGATTTGTTTTGCTAATATTGAGGAAGGTGATAATGTAATGTGGTTTCCATTGTCGATAGAAAATCATGCAAATCAGGTATTTTCAGAGCTGTTGGAAACATTTTGCCTGGTGAATTAAAGATATTTCTGACTTTGCCTCAAGTGAGCTCTGAGTATAATCCCTAGCCATGCACATTAAAGCCATTTTTCCATTGTGGAAAAAACCAACAGTAATGGAGTAAGGAAACTATCCTTTCAGTATCTCAAACACATTTAACCCTCAAAACAGTTTAGCAAAAACTTTAGACAGGATGTAAAGAAAGAAAGAAAGAAAGAAAGAAAAAACAGGATCATGTGAAAATAGAATAAGTATGTATGAAAACAGCACTCTGCCTGTGGAGGATAAAGTAAAAAACACACCTAGTTTCCTTACGTACTTACGTACGTTGAATGTTACTGAGAAAATAACATATATATTCAGAGAATATATGGTCTCTTAATTTCTTTCCAGAGCTGTGTTTAGCTCTGTCCTGGGTGAAGCAAGGCAGCCATTTTGCACCAATATGCTTGCTCATTGTGCTCAGAAGGATTTACCAAGGGTAAATTTGGTACTGCTTCAAAGGCCAGCTTCAGACAGCCCAACTGGGGATTGGTCAGCACACAAGGGATCCTACAGTAGCTAATCATTTTCTGACCCCATTAACAGGCGATCACAATTGACTCCTGGAGAACAGTTGGATTAAAGCATTTCCAGAAGAACAATGTACCAGTAATACTGAACTCTACACAAATAAATACATGACAGTAGAAAATTAAACAACATTGCCATACCCCCCCAAGAGAGCTAAGCTAACTTCCAGATGACTGGTAGCCAGTGTAAGGAAAACCAGAAACAGACAAATATAAAGTGGGTAGAATTGCATAACATTCTGTATTTAATGGAAGGGGACCTGCCTCGCCCTTTATAACCCTTTATAGTGTAAGATCACAAATATGTGATTATAATGTTCTAGAACACTATCATATTTTGGGAAGGGGGGGGGGGATAATCATTGCAAAATACCTACTCTTCAAAGGGTGAAGTGCAAAAAGGGGAAGGCTGGACAGGGGCTTCCATGAAGTGCCCTGAGATTAAGGATTTCCCCCTGCATGGAGGGTATTTATGAAACTCCCATTCCGGGTCTTACACTGTCCTCTGAGACCTCTTCTTTAGTTACTCTAAGCCCAATGCCAGAGGACCCTTTTCTCGCCACCCTCCTGAGCCACAGCTTGTATATCAAATTCATACAAGCCACATATGAGTCATATTTTATCTGGTGGGGAAAAAGCTGACACCAAAGAGTCTTCTTCACTAAGCAGCATGCCACCGCACCGTTAAATTACTTGCTGTCACCCACAGTAAATTATCCAGCCATTCCAGAACACAGACGTAATCATAGACTCAGTTGAAATTAAGTACGGCGCTCAGTAATTGTTTTGTGTAAATCTTTACATATTGATTGCATGAAGAAAGGAGCATAAGTTATAGCACAGGTAATGCATTAGTACAATATCAAGTCCATACAGGTCATCCCAGAAACAGGCCTGGATACAGGTTCATTGGAATTCCTGATTTAAAAGATTTAAAAATTCCAGAGAACAGAGCAACAGCTAACATTTTACAAGTTTTCTATCAATTAATAATAATAATAATAATAATAATAATAACAACTAAGCATGCATATAGCTGTTCACTGAGACAAAGTTAGAAAGGGGATGCATGTATCATGCATCTCATTATGGTTGTTTCATTAAATAGGGGCAGTACCCCACAATGTAAATGTTGTAATAAATCAAAGTGTCAAAGGCTATTTTGTGCCATTGTCTGGGGCTGACTGCAGAGAGATCAAACTCTCATCAGCTGGGAGATTAATCGGTTTTAGATTCAAATGAACTTTGATTCCTTTCATTGATTGAACATACGGCATACGCACACACACAGTACACATCATCTCGCACACACACACACACACACACACACACACACTACACATTATCTCACACACATAAATACAGACACACACACTACACATTCTCACACACATACAGACAAACACAGACACACACACAGTACACATTCTCACACACATACAGACACAAAGACATACACACACACACACACACAGTACACATTCTCACACACATACAGACATGCACATACACAGACACAGTACACATTTCACACACATGCAGACACACACACACTACACATTATCTCATACACATACAGACACACACACACACACACGCACGCACGCACACACACACACACGCACGCACACAGACAAACACACACCAAAGTGTGATTCACATCACGCGTATCCTGCAGGCTGTTAAGTGAGTCGCCTTGGCAGATTTGTAAATAGCTGTCTGAAACACATAGCCGCACATCACCTCGCTCCCCAGCACGCGATGCTGACAACAGATCCTGACAGAGACACTGCTAAATTGCAGCAGCCGAGAACCGCTGGGAACCTCCAAAAAGCTAATGCAGGAAAACAAAATGTGGACCAAACAAAAGGTCAGCAAAACAAGGCACCTCACAGAATCCATCTGCTGCATCTATTCCAGCTGTATGTCACAGTCATGGCCATTAGGGGGAGACAACGTCCTCTTCTATTTCAATGGTTTCCCCCCTCCCCCCTCCCCCCTCCATGGTCCACCCTCATTAGATAACCTTGTGCATATTAGCTGAAGAAGTACCCTGCACCATATTAATGCATGCCTTTGTCTAAGAGATGAATATTGAGCTACCAGATTGGTTCAAATGTAAACATCCAGCCTATATGAGTCAGGTCTTGCACCTGGCACCTAGTTTAGTTTTTCCCTCCTTTTTTGACAAGGAAGTAGATCTCATTTCAATAGTTTAAAAATTATTTGAAGAAGAATCAGAATTACTTCAGCAAATATTGATTGCTGAACATTTCCTAAGCAAATATGTAATTTTAATTTTTTATGGGTATGAACTTGTTTAGTTTGCATTATTCAATGTATAACAACACTGTAAATTTAGTATTTTAACCAGTCGTCATTTTTTGCACAGAAATGTTCTGAATGAAAATACTTTTTTTGGAATTGAAATCAAATGTGGTGTGAATAGTTCAAGAAAGAATATCATAAGGTAGATTTCACAAAGACACATACCATAAACTGTGAAACTGAAAATTTGACGAGGGCTCAGTTCTTTCCGGAGCTGTGCACTGTAAAAGGCAAGAATAAAAGCAGGGCATGAGAGGAGAGTGAGGCTTTCCTTTAATGAGCCTGGAGCAGGCTAGATGAAACACTCAGAGCACTCACCACAGTCCCCCGCCCACCCACCCTCTCGCCTGCTCCACCCCCAGGTGCACCAGCCTCTAATTTCACTCTGCACCGACGGTGTAATCTGCTGCTCCTCGTCCCAGACCGTTTCCGTGCCGACTGCTGGCTCCTCCCTCCTCATGCCGGAAACTCTCATAGGAAACTCTGATTCCAGGTCGCCTGGTGAGAAGCGTGAGTTTCTAGTGGGGAGGTTTGTGTTTCCACCTTCCCCTGCCCTCTAAAGATGTCACGACTGGGAGCCATTGGTACAGAAACAGGACAGCAGTACCGAGCGGGGCAAGACCCTCCTTTACATGGGGTGAGCTTGATGAGACTACAACGCAAACCTCCCTCTCAGTCACTCTATCATTCCAATACCGAGGACTGAGAGCCAACTGAAATGTAACCACTGTGATGGCACGAGAGGCACCATGGTGACGGTTGCCATGAGCAGACAAGGAACTGATGCCATTTCCATAGCTATTTTACAATCAGAAGCTTCAAAGAAGAAGATATTCACACTAGTTTCATTGGTCATTAAATGGCAAAAGTACAACTGTAATATAATTTAAATAATGTTTTATCACGTGAACATTTATAGTTTTATTGGGTTATAAGATGTTTTATGTACTCAAAATTTGATTGGGACATGATTAACTCTAACAATATTTGATATTCAATTGTGCGATATAACATGACCTCAATGCCTTGTCATTGCAGTTCTGTTCATCATCAAGCAGTTGTATTTATACCTATAACTCCATTAAAAAATATGATATAATGAATGAAGGCACTATGAAATCTATAATGCACTTTGAAGGAAAAGGTATTGCTGGGAAGGCTTTTTGATCAGTTTTTATATGCTTCCCCATTATGTCTAACCCCTCAGTGTCAATGAAAGGCTTCCATCTCTATTAAAATGGCAAGAAAGATAAACAACAAACACTAATGGAGGAGCAAACATAAATATCCATTTCTAGTGGAATGAAGCACTCCTTCAAACAGTGCCGCCCACTCCCCCCAATGACAGTTTGTCACCTTCCCTCCTACCTCAAAAAAAAAATTTGTCAGGAGTCCCGTCACGTTCTTCACCTGACACATATCCCCCCACCCTTCAGCAATTCTTCAGGAGTCCCGTCACGTTCTCCTGACACATACACCCCCCACCCCCCTTCAACAATTCGTCAGGAGTTGTCACGTTCTTTCCTGACACATATTACCCGCCTCACTCCTTGAAATAGTCTGCTTTCCACAGTCAGCCAGATTGCTCATGGTGCTGTGCTGTTTGATGCTGGCTGTGCTAGCATGGGAGAGGTTCTCATCTCCCAATCGCCCCCACCCCCTCCCACTGTCCCAGCTGTTCCATATAAAGCTATTGCTAATATGCCAATATGCCACTAGGCACAAGGAATAAATGCAGGAGGCATATCCCTCTCAGGGACCACGCAGTACAGTGAAGCCCTGTGGTTCTAACCCAATTCTGACCAGACCCCAGCAATCCTGACTCTGTGAGACCCAAGGAGGGAGGGGTGTACGCCCCGATGGTCATGCAGCTGACCAATCAGGAACCTGCAATCTGGATCAACACCGTACGGTGTGCCCTAGTTTTGAAAAATCCTGACCATGCAACTACCAACATGACATGGTATGGCTTAGCAGCTGGGAAAATGCAAGGCATTCTGGGTATAAAAAAAAATTCCCCCACATTCACAACACGACTTCTTTTGGCTCCTAGTCCTCCTTACGCAAACATCAGCATGTTTACACATTCACATGGTAGGCATTTAAAACAGAGGCTCTCATCACAATTCATTTGAACAGCTGGATATTTACTAAAGCAACTCAGGTTAAGTATCTTGCTCAAGAGTTCACCTGATTCCCAGGTGGGGAATCAAACCTACAACTACAGAGTTGCAAAGCCCAGTTCTCTAACCATTCTCTAACCTTTGCCACCCACACTGCATCATGTACTGTATTTGCTTGGCTGACAGCATTTTCAAGGTCATCTTATCGAATGATTCTAAATATTATCTATTTATAAACTCAGAGTAATTCAGCAGAAGTACACTCCTCAAGGGCACGTCACAGAATCTGAAATCTGAATCTTCTCACTGCTACCACAAGAAATGCATCTTTAATTACTGAATGCAAAAAGAGTATGTATGATAATCTCAACTGGACAGTAAACAAATACAGACAACTGTATATCCTTTGATATCTATGAGTGTATTTGCATTGCGTAAAATACAAGGCGTGCACACAGACAAAATCAGTCTCATAAAAAATTATACTGTTAGATATTATACTGTATCTGTATATGCACAACCAATCTACAACACATTTCTCTCTGGGATAATAAAGATTGACTTGACAACAATGGCTGTAGCTTCTAACAAAGACTGATTTCATTGAAAGAAAGAAACAATAAAAGGTTTTACAAAGTAAAATAAATGGATTTTCTCCTGAAAGCTACGGTCTTCATATTTCTATTGAGAAAGATAGAGTTGTGGTATGTTCATTTGGTTGCCTGGTCGAATTTGGATCATAGAGAATGGGGAATACAACGCTGCAAAGTTCCAGAATGCTTTCTTTGGCCCCTAATTGACCTATCGTTTAAGGGGCCACTGAACCTTCCAGAGAACCGATCTCCACCAGCTGACCACCGGCTGAATGTGCCAAAGCCAGCAGCCTGGGCATGGCTCGACCGTGCCGAGACAATGAGAGGTAGCCACAGATTTCCCCTGTGGTGCTCGGCTCGACTCGAGTGCTGCATGATTAATTGCTCTGTGAGTGAGCGAGAGCAGGAGCGCCAGCAGTTAAACCACTGTGGTTCCACAATGCCATCCAACGGCTAGGGTTCAGTGGGCACACAAGCAAGAGTGTGTGTGTCTGTGTGCGTGCTGCATAAATATTATACATTTTATATAGTGCGTGTGCAAATATATATACCCATATACAGTACTGTGTGTGTGTACATACATACATGCAGAAAACCCACATTTGCACAGAAATAATTTTATTTTTAGAATTAGTCTGCTGCTCCCTGTGATAATTGGGTATGATATTTAATACTGTGTGCACTGGACCATCCAGAGGATTCCAGCCAAATGAGTTTCCTGCGTTCATGTGGCCGGGTTTATATCCAACATCCCCTTTTTTATTTTCTTCCCACTTTAAAAAATCTTAATTAAACCTATTCTGCTTTATAAAAGCCGTTAAACTGAGTTCATTTTCTCCACTTTAGAACAAGCCTCAGGGTACTGAGACTGCTGTGTAAAAAATCTATATTGTTTATATGACGGTGGGAGGGGGCTCGGGGGGAAGGAGCTATGCTGGTTGGAAGAGCTGTGTGGCTTTGCCAGCCTGAGTATCCGCTAACTGGAGACCATCCGCCGTGTTAGGACACACTGTGGACCCCGGGCCCAAGGTAGGATGTGTAAACTCCAGCAAAGTGCTCAGTGAGGAGCACTATGGGAAGGTTTTCTAAATTGTACCTGAAAGCAAGAAACAGTCCCACCCCCCTTATTTCTCCAGCAAAGAGCACTCAGCTCTGAGAGTTTCCCCCCCCTCAGCTTTTAAAACGATGCCTTTTACGGAGTACAACTTAACCCCATGAGCGGCTGCTATTTTTGGCACAGGAACAATCATCATTGCTTTTTTCCTCCTGGGAAAGCGGTTTTAAAATGGATTTTATTTTAGTTTATTTTTTTGTTCTTCACAGAGGCACACACATGAGAAGATGAACCAATTTTCACAGCATCTAAATAAATAAATGAGGAATTTAGCTGTCAGTCTATTCATATCATGCCAACTGTCCTGACCATATACAATACACCTGCCATATAACAAAGCATTTCGCTTTGTAGCAAATACTTTTCAGTGGTACCAGCCAACAAGGTAAGTGGCTTATAAAAGAGAGCAGTATCTGGCATTCCTGATGACATTCGCTCCACGGGCCCTGACAATGCCTCCTCTAGCCTTTCAATATCTCTTTATCTACCCTCAATATCTACTCTCAAAGAATCCCAAAGTAGCCAATCCACTTCCACATAGGCTTGTGCGTTGTCTCTGACACTCATCAGATTTGGTTTCTCCTCTTCCTCCTCTCTCGATGACAGACTGAAAGGATCCGGGTTGAGGCAGACTGAGGCTAGGGGTTAGGGGGACATTGGCGGTTTTTCAGCGCAAGCTATGCTGTGCAATGTGTGATTGACTCAAAGAGCAAGTGAAAAAGTAAAATAATTTTAGCCTTCATATAGTCCCTTATGTCTTTAGCCTTCATATAGTCTTATACTTTTATATCCTAGAAAAATGAGCTGGGGATTTTTTCTTTTTTTTTTCTGATTTCTATGACACCAGTGGTGTTTCTTGGTAACGAGCAATGGTATTCATACATTTCTGGCAAACACAACGCACTATGAAACCCCTGCCTTAAAAACAAAACACAACATGAAAGAAATTATTTATAGAACCATCATGGAAAAAGAAGAACTGCAGCAATCTTTTAGACTCCAATATAGATGAGTATTTTTTGAAGTTATGGAAATCACTGCCAATCAATCCTTTAAATCTACTCGCAACTTAGAGAAAACCAGAAGGTCACATGGGAAGCAGAGATATTTATTCATGATCTATCTTTTTAAAATGTGCACACATGTATACATCATTTACACAACGTAAATCTAGTTTTATATTGTGCATTTCATTTAGAATTCTGTTCCCTCATTATTTTTAATTTGGAATTTTATTGACACGTTGTGGCACGTGGCCAGGTGGAGGTAAATATAGAACCTTGTTACAATGGGTAGAACTCCCCTTGCTACCTTGGAAAACATTACCCCCCAGCCTCCCGGAAAGATGTAGCCTGCTTGTGCCCTCAGATCTTTGTGCAATGGTGGATGGTGGCCTGCTGAACCCTTAGTCCCAAAGCTACCGGCAAACAGTGACATTGTAATGCCACAGCGTTTTGTGTGGGCGATGAGACCCACCCCCGGGGAATGGATGCTATAGAGCTTTGACAACGCAGTGCTGCCACGGCAACATGAATCTAGATTGCCATTACCATCACAAGTCTCAAGGCCAGCCATGTGACTGGAGACAAGCTTATTTGACTTGAAAGCTGTGCGTCGAGCCTGTCTGCTTTCAGCCAGTCTGACATATGTCTGGCAGCAACGGCAGGATTAACAGAAAAAAAGTCTGTAATCACAATCCTGAAAGTGCAGGCAGCTTTGCTTCTGCAGGCTGGCCTGGTGAAATACATGTTTACTCCACTGTGACCTTTTTTTTTTTGGCATATTTGTGCTCATCGGGGATGTCAGGTTCTTTAACCAGAATGCCATTTCTCCATTGCTGTGACATCCTTTTCAGCACAAACATTCTTCTCCCGATGCCAAACCCACCATTTCTGATCATAAGGTCTGGTCCCAATGCGGAACTTTTTATGAAGTTGAGAGACCCCCACCCATACCACGTCTTCATAGATCAGTGACATTAATTTTGCAAGAAGACAGGAAAAATGTAATTTTCCTAAGGAAAGTTTAGGACAAGTCAACAAGAATCTCTCAGAAAACAACAGAGTAAAAACTGAGAATATGGCCATAAACACCAGCTGTCAAATTAAATATTTACTGACTTGCATATTTAATAATGAGCTGTGCATCCTTCAAAATGATAGTGGGATCATCCAGCTGCTGAAATTTCACTTGAAACTGCTGATGATGAGGATGGTGTTTAAAAAAAAAAAAAAACTTTCTCCTAGACCATTGGTTGGTCTGCAGAGGTCAGAGCAGTCATAGATTAGGCCCCTCCCTGATGCCTTCCAAATGAAGTCATACTTCTTGCAGTCTGGTCACTGCTCAGTTCAACATTCTGTGTTGGTGACAAGAGCTCAATGCTATCTTTTCTGGGCATCCATTGGCAGTGACACATAGTTCTCATATTGCATTAGCATCGATGCTATAGCTAGGGAGATTGCCACGCCTAGAGCTATTGCTCTTGTGCTAGAGCTACATGTGCTGTGCTAGTGCTATGTTGTATGCTATCCCCCATATTAGGGCTATGCTTTGTGCTAGTGCTATGCCGCATGCTAATATACCCAAGAGCATAAATGGAAGAGGGCAGGCTGCAGCAAAAATGAAGGAGGTGATGTCGTCCCATATTATTGCATCTAAATCAGACCTAAATGCAGTACACAACTTTATTTTCCGACTGCGTTCACTGTGCAAGATGCTTTTTAAACATTCAATTTTATATGAAGGACAAGAGTTTTGCACCAACACACTAGGCACAATACACAACGCCTGCATGCTAATAGATACATTAACTATGGGAAGATATTATGGGTTTAGAGCATCTGATTCATCTATCAGTACCAGTAGAGTAGGAATCAACACCAAACTGCTTAGCTAGCTCAGTGTTTATGTAACCAAGATATTCAATATAAAACAAATGTTCTTTATCATACATTTCAACTTCTGCAAACAAGTTGATATTGTTAGCGGGAGCCAGCATATGCATTTAGAATGGTGATAATGTAGATAGCAACATTAGCTAGCTGCTCATACAAGTATCACCTGTGATTGCATCACAGCAATTGTCTGTAGAATAGAATTCAACTGCTTCAATGTCAGTAATATTAGTACTGACAATGCTCATAAAATATTTTTTTTATTTTGATGCATAAACTAGCTACATAGCTTTGCTTTCGTAGAGAAAAGACATATAAAGCGCACCCATAAGACATTCCATTTTTTTTTTAAATGTAAAAACGTAGACCATAGACATTATAGAAATGTTGCTCAAACAAATAAGCCTCTTGTACATTTATCGGTACAGGCGGTTTATAGCTCATTCCCAATCATATCTGAGTCCGAGGTCTGCCTATTTATCCGGAGTAGATGAGGGAAGTACCCACTTAGCTTGATGTCTCGCTTCTGTGTAGTCTCTGAATATACCCTGTGCTAGCACTATGCGTTGTGCTAGTGTTACGCTCAGTGCTAGTATTATGCTGCATGTTAGTATACCCTGTAATAGCAATATGAGGTGTGTTAGTGCATAGCTGCGTGCCAGTGCTATACCCTGAGCTAGCGTTACCCTGCTTGCCAGTATACCCTGTCTAGCGCTATGCTGTATGATAGTGCTACGCACTGCGCTAGTTCTATACAGTACGTTACTGTGCTTATGGCTTTACGAAGGAGTTCAGATGGGAGTCAGCTTTGTTCTTGTTTATGTCTTCTCTGTTATCTTTCCTTAATTCTGATCAAAGGTGTGCCGCAGAAGGCGTTCCCTTCTCCTCCTACCCAGCAGGGTGTCTAGCTTCACACACGGCAGCAGTGTATTCCTGAAGTAAATTTACATGGTTCTCAGGGAGAGCATTTGTCTGTGGCTCTCACATTAGATTACCAATTTCTCTACCTCCGTTTATCTCTACCTTTGCCCCGTCTCTGCTGCAAGGACCATCTCTAATCTCTGGGTTTGGGTCTTGTTATTTACCGCACAACCATGCTAAATTACTCAGATTCCGTTTGATCGGCCCTTTCTTAGGAACAAAAAAAGCAATAAGAAAAGAAAATGATTAAGTTTTGTGGCTCGACATTTCTGGTATTTTTTCTGGTATTCTTTTTTGTAAAAAGACAGCCCAGTTGCTGCGTAGTGAAGTGCAATGCGTCTGTCCCAACGACACACAATGGGCCTCATTTACAAAACATGCGTACGATCACATTTGATTGTAAACTGTATGTAAGAACGTTTCCACAAATATTTCAGCATTCATCATTTTTTTTCCTATTTGTATTTGTTCATGGCGGTTTCCTTATGCTAATCACATGAACAGGATTATATAGATCATTTGGAGCATTACTTTAGCCAGTTGGTGAACTCACCAAGCTATGTTTGTGAAGTAAAGATACTGGATGGATTTTAGTTAAGCATGCTGAGTCCATTGCTTTTTGGAAGGAAAACCATAGTCTAATTGAGGCAGTGAGCACCATATCACAAAAAGAAAGTTTCACTATGAACAATAAATCACAGGGTATTGATCTTGCCTTCATAATAACCTAACCCAGTTGAGGACTGTGCTTAATCTGGTTTATTAAAGAGGGAGGAGGACTGTACATTAAATGTGTGTGGATGCTTTTCCAAGGCAACAAGCAGAATGAGAGAGATCCCTTCCTTTGTCTGTGCATCCGTGCACTTGAGCATGGTCTGCGATACACACTTCAAAATAAAAGAAATTTCCCACCCTGTGAGAATGCGGCTACACACTCAGAAACAGAAATAGCACCAAGGCCCAAACCAAAAAAACAGGTAAGAAAAAAGGCAGATTTGTGGATCTCAGCCAGGTTACAGAACATCTTGATTGCCAAAATCGCTAAAGGTCCGGGATCGTACTTTCCAGACGTGACTGAATGGGTAATAATGACCTACCTCTTTGACTGGTAGGGTGACCCTAGCTGGGAAGCACTTAGGTTGGCTAGATGAAGGCGAGTGAGACCATTATTTTTTACTACTACTACTGCTTACTACTACTACTGTTACTGCAACTACAACTACTAATCATCATCTATAACGTCTATAAATTTCTTATTTTTTCTGAATTTAACTGCTGGCTTTCAGTATATCTATGTTAGTTTACACACTTCAGTTGTTGGACTGTGTTCAGTAACTGAAATTATGATGCTGTACGACTATGTAAGTCACTCTGGATAAGAGTGCCTGCAAAATACCAAAAATGTAAAGTGAAACATTTAAGTTGTTTATGGCGCTAACAGTACTTAAATTAGTTTACCAAAATTATATTTCAGGCTAATGGAGAAACAATAACAATAAAAAGTGCAATGGCTCATTAAATATGACAACCAACCTCAGAAAGACTGTTGTTTCCTAATAACCTCAATAGATGAGTCTCATTTATACACGGTGGATACGTGTAGCACTGATCGATTTCAGCAGCTTCGATGAATACGGACCCAGAACAGTGGAAGCCACAGCAATCATCATGCCCCCATCTATTAAATTGTGGTATTGTGAGTTTAATCAATTTGATATTCCGTCTGGGTGATTATGTGAATCAAGGTGATGGACAATTGCTTTGACATTGCCACGGAGGAGTTGTTGAAGGGCAAACGGTGATAAGTGAATACATTTTAAATCTGTCACGATTTCTCCTAGTGTGTGTGTGTCTGTGTGTGTGTATGTGAGAGGGAGAGTGAGAGAGAACAAGCAAAAGAGAGCAGAACATATTGATTCTTTTAAAAATGGAACAATGATGCTTGCTTCACTAATGGAAGGGAAATGTGCTTCATAATTGACGGTACCTTATCTTCAATATAATGGAACAATTTCTCTCTCATGGAGCAGTCACATAACAGTTTGAGCATGCTTATGATGTTCATTTTGCACTTAAGAAACAACTTTGAATTGCATTTTCCTATAATTCAGCTGCCTATTCCTTGACGTTCGTGGACTGCTGGGGACTAAAGAACCACACCATGCCTACCTAGTTCTAAAAATGTAATTCAAAATATGCCGAATCCAATTATTGATTTTACTTCGTTCTCAGTATCTGGGCCAATGCTGTGACGCACATATCTGTTATTCTCTTAACTTGAGTGCCGACACTACTGAGACTACTGTGGGTCAGCAGTGTAGTATAATGGTTAAGGAACTGGCCTTGTAACTTAAGGGTTGTGGGTTCGATGTGCCTTTGTGCCTCATTGTTCCCTTGGACAAGGTACTTATCCTGCATTGCTTCAGTATAGATACTATGTAAAACTGCAAATGTTGTTAAAGCTGCTCTCGCTAAGAGCTTCTGCTAAATGCCTGAAAATATAATGTACAGTAATGTACAGTCATATTTCTGCTTTCTTGAGATATAAGCATGTCTCTCAGCACTTTGTTAATCGCTGACCTTACATTGCACTTTATGTAGATCTGTGTGCTCAGTGAATGGTGTGAAAACAGTGCCAGTCCTAGAATGGGAATCGGACGAGTAATTGTGCATGGCAATGGATATCTTAGCCCTGCTCCAGGGATTCTGTGCCAATCCAAACAGACTCAGGAGCTTTCTTGGCGTTTCAATGCAATGCAATGCAGACTACAAAAAGACCATTCCTAATGGGGCACAGATTACTGCTTCTGTGCACGTACAGTAGTTGATCGACTTCATTAACACTGGCTGGTAATGTTTTATTTTAAAATGAGCAGTTTGCCATACTGTAACAAAGCAGTCATGTTGTACATAACCAATTAACTCATTGAATCAAATTTAGAGGGTTGTGTATCCATTAAATTATCAGTCAGAAAATGGTGTATATACAGTATCTCTCTGATGAGAATAAACTCAGTGAAAGGCTTTGTATGTGCGTCATGTAGGCCTTAATGACCTGATATTGAATTGCAGCGCCCACCCAGACTATCTGAAATTAATGCCCAACTCTGCAATCAATATGCACATTAAATGATAACTACAGATTGTATCTGAGAGAACAACCTTGTTTAATACCGCTTACTCCACAACATACTAAGTAATGCATGAAGGCCATTTCTTGAATGAAGGCCATTTCTATGAGCATTAATAGAAACTCTATTACACGCTGGTGATTCACCATCAGTGAGGGCCTGGTAGGAGAAGGAAAACATTTAAAGGCTCTGATATAATAGGATAAAATAAATTCATGAAAAATCCAAAAAATCTTAGCCAATGTTTGTCCCACCTTAAATTTGTATATATAGATAGAATTTTTTTACCACTTTACAATACTGGTGGGTATAGCTATGCTTGCATTAGTATTCATACGAGTGGCTGATTATGACTATTTAATGGATGACGCACACAACTCTACATGCACTGCTGCCTGGTTTGACAAGGGAGTTGCTGTGGAGTCAACAATGAGATTCCACCATTCTTAACCATGTAGTAGGGCAAGGTATGGTACTCAAAAAACCAGGGGGAGATTGTAATGAGGCAAATGTGCATTACATAATCACCAGAAACCTATCAGGGAATAAGGCTTGGTTTTAATGGAGCTCATCTATGTAGGTTGATATTTGTCTGAAGATGTGTAAAAATCCTCTGCCCTGTTTTTCCCATTCTGGCACATTGCATTTAAAAAGCTAATGTAAACTTACTGTAACACGTACAAGCATGGGCAAGATTGTCAAGAATCAGTGACAAAACCATAAACAATAGGGGTCAAGGCAATTCTTAGTTATGAAACCCCCCCCGCATGTCAATGACAAGGCTATAGTTGGCTTCAACAGTCCTCACAACATGACTTCTCACAATGTTTGACAAGTGCTCTTGATATGACCGGATGGAGCTGTCCTATTTCCTGTCTTCTGTTAAAGCAAACTCAGCTCCATGTCTTTGTCATATTTTCTTAGTTCACTCAGCACTCTCGTCATTCCTTGGCAAAAGGCAAATAGTTTTTTATTTTTTTAATGAAGAATAGATCAGGGAGCCCATTTCTGTGTGAAAAATGCTTAAACATGCCATTTCCTCTTGATTACCCTCGCACACGGCTCCTTCCTTACCTATGGTAATGATTAAGTGTACTCAATGGGACGGAATAAGAATGTCATTGCAAAAAAAGGAAGTGATTCACCAGAGCGGCATCAGCTTGGTTCCAATTTGATATGGAGTAAAATGGTACCTTAGCCTCCTCTTTTCAAGGGAGAGCTCTCAGGGTTATTTCAAGGTGTACGTTTTGAACAGAATGAGCAGTTGCCCTTATGGAAATGTAAGATATTTAAAAAATGTAAATCAGAATACTCCGAATATAAATTATTGCCTCTGAAATTTAGACTCTGATATATTCTTGTCTGAGATGTTATGTTGCAGTGCATACTGCATTGTCTATGAATGACCTCATCTGTGTCGCCAAAATGTAGTCAATGAAAACAAATTGATTAGCCTTACTCAAAATAGCCTTTTCACATTAATCATAGCTGAGTGCACAGTGAGGATGTATGTAGCGGTTGTCTGGGTTTGGGGATGTTTGATAACACCATCCTCTGTAGTTTGACAGGAAGTGAGCTGTTGAAGGTTGATTTGCTTAACATCTCCCATGTTTTGACGCCCCTTTCCTTTATGCAGCCTTCTCAAAATTTGGGGTTGTGTTAATTGGCAAATGACAAAATGGCATTAAAAAGGGTTCCAGCCACATACAGAAAGCTGTGGTAAAATGTAAGGGAACTGCCATGGTCCCTGTGCCTCCCTTATTGTTTATTGTGTCTGTGGAGATCCGTCTTTAGATTGGATACGTCTGTGACTGATAGCAAGTTGTAGTTCCTCCCATAATCATGTTTACAGTGTTTCACGCGCACCACTTGAAAACCCAGAACTGAGGTAAACAATTTTAGGAGTTAGCTACCTCAGAGCAAGTATCAGGTTCTCCACTTTTGTATTATTCCAAATTCCAAATGCATATACAGCAATCATATGTCAAAGCTGTCAGCCACATAAGGAAGACACCCAAAGCAGTTAAACTGTAGACAATGATTGAAGGACTCAAAGAGCAGCTTGGATGTGCTCATTTGTCCAGAGAAAATGAATATGGATGCGCTGATTAGCACACTAGCACATGGCTGTCTTTGCTTTCTCTCTTCTCAATGCACAAGCTTCACAAACTATTCAGAGATACGATTTTCCAATACAAGTCCTTGTTACTGTATAGTCCATCAATAACTTCTCCAATAAAACGGAGTGGAATCACATAAATGACTATAAAGGTTCAATATTGCCGTGACTTAAATCGACTTCAATATATATTAAAATAATAATAATAAATCCTTTGTTTATGTTTGAAGCTCACAAAAAACAACCCAAATAGTGATAGTAATAATAAAACTGCAACACGTATGCATATTAAAGTAATAAATGTTTGTAAATCAGAACAATAAACTTCAATGATATAAATGTCAGTGAAAGCACCAGAATATGAATAATGAGTGTTTTGGTAGCTGTAGGGTATGTATACATTAAGGAAAGAGACCAAACAGACACATGGCAGAATGAGCTAAATCTGATGCTTCAGAGTTTGAAGACTTTAAGGAATTCCCTCGGTCCTGCCATGTCTTTTTGATGAAACGCAGCTTTTAAAGACTAGAGAAACACCCAGAAATTCAAGAGTTATTTTTTATCGTTTCTAAAATTAGTCAACTGAACCTCATATCTCTGATTTCGCAAAACTTCTGTGCAGAAACCGACCTCTCCCCACTGCTGTTTTCCTGAACAAATTTGTTTTGGACAAAGCATTGAAAGAACCAGCAGCTGTTTAAAGAAATGACTTATGATCCTGTTCACGGTCCAGTTTCAATACTTCACTTGGTTGTTAAGTATTTTATGTATTTGCCCTTTTGAGCGTTTGGCTTCAATCCCATCCCATCTGATTTTCTGCTCCTGTGAAAGGAATAAAGGACAGTTGGCCTCAGACTTCTTGCTTTCTGATTTGATTGAGATCAGAGGCTTGCTGTAATTATGTATTGATGAAGCTGCTGTGGGATTGAAGGAGTGACAGAAAAATGAAGGTAAATGTCTGTGACTGAGCTGTTTTATAAAGTTGTCAGTTTCTGTTTGGATCAACTAAAGCGGTGGAGTTCACTGCAGAGTAGAGGCATATAGCAGACAGGACGGTGCTTGCTGTCCTCAACTTCCTAATGTCCCACCCCCAACCGCACTCAACTATTTTAATTCCCTGAATTTCTGCAAATTAACTGTGGATGTCCCAAGAACCCAACCTCAAACAGATGAAGTAAAAATGTATCAGATAACGTGCATACTGCATATTGTATTATGGTTTGGACTGATAATCAATTCTGATTGGTTGAGGTGGTGTGATTTAATTTAATTTGCTTGGCTGCAAAATGCTAATGCCAGCAGGAATGGCCTAACAACTTAAAACAATTACCCAGACAAATGATTGCAGCGTCCTGTCCAAAGTTCTAATAGCAGCTGTACCAGAAAATCTACCTACAGCAGGGATACCCAGATCTGGCCCTGGAGGCCAGTAGTCCTGCTGGGTTTCATTCATCCAAGTGAGTGTATTTTCTGAATAATCAGTGACATTATTGAACCATCACACGGTAAATCATCCAGAGTTAATTCAACTTTAACAGAGTACATGAGTCCAATAGGGACCATATGTACACTGTAAGAGTTGCTTTAACACTGAACATTTTACTGTACAGGCAGGGGAAATAACGGCAGCACTGGCTAGATTTGAGTATCCCTGATAGTATCCCAGTAACTACCATCCTCTGTCCCCAGCTTCTGACTTATTTTACATCCATTCATCTATCCATCCATTCATTCTCCAAGCCGCTTGCTCCCGGTTGGGGTTGTGGAGACAGTAAAGCCTATCCCAGCATACATCATTAGGTGAAAGCCAGACACCCTGGACAGGTCACCAATCCATTGCATGGCCTACACACCATTCACTCACATACTCATAATCCAATTTAGACTCTCCAATTAACCTAATATTCATGTCTTTGTACTGTGGGATGAAATCGGAGTACCCAGAGGTAACCCACACAGACATGGGGAGACTTTGCACAGAAAGGCCCTCGGCTGGGATTCAAACTCAGTACCTTCTTGCTGTGAGGCAACAGTGATACTCACTGCATCACCTTCCGCCCTCCTGACTAAATTCATTTCATAATTAAAATGTGCAACTGAATCACCTCTCAACAGTGTTGCCAACTTTTTCTCAAGAGAAAGTAGCTGCAGAACTTGCATATTTCAGTGATGTCATTGTGTTCATTTGCATGTTCATACAGAGCTCATACTCCCTCATGAAATGGGGTTGGATAGCAGACTGATTTAGAACAACTATTTACAGAAAAATGCTAAATATATAGACAAATCAGCAAGTTGGAAACAGTCAATAGCATGTGCTCTCTTCAGTGAGTAAGAAGGCAGTTGAACTAAAGTAAATACTGTTACTTGGCTAATGTCTAAAACTCTAAGCCTTACTCACTAGCTAGCCAGTAAGCAGTAGATTCATGCTAGCTAGCGCTAGGGGACTATAACTACTGCTAGGGCATTATGCTTGCTTTTAAGCATATGCTAAAAATAACATTATGTTCATCCTCAAACACCCAACCCTCAAAATACTTCCTTACTAGATGGATGCTAAACCTGCTATCTTACTTACTAGATAACATCTATGAAGGTACTGATTCATCCCAAATTACACACCAACTTATGACAATGCAATGTAAATATTAAATATGAATGAAATTATGACAAAACTTGATGAAATTAGCTACAATTATGATAAACCTTTCAATGACTCATAACTGTTGAATCATCTGCCAGAAATCTCTTTCTGTGGTCTTCTCCAAATCTAAGCCTGGGCATATAATATCAAATGTTAAATTAGCCATTTCCAAATTCATTTGACGCTCTCACGATGCTACATTTAGCAATGTGGGTGAACTGGGTGCCTTTGCAGGGCCGCATTCATCTGAATTAGACAGAATTACTCTCAGGCACTTGCACCTGCAGCACAAAAACACCTATCACACACAGCTGGGAATCAAGCCTCTGCATAATCACCCTGGAAAATGGCTCAAATGTCCTACATTACATTTTTACAAATGTCCTACGTACATCTTTACAGAGTTTTCATGTGAAATCAAACTTACGGGAAATCTCATTTTTATGTGATATCTAAAACTTGCCGACCATCACATTTTCAAGTGATATCTAATGGTTATAAACATAAGGCGCTTCAATAGGTTTTCAAGCTTGGTTTGTTAGTAGCGGAAATTTAGTACTACACTGTCTGCTCTAGTGGTGGCACTACAGATTCTTCACAATAACTGTGCTATTGGCTATGTACGACTTAAAATGTCTGGACACAGATCACGCAGATAATAGTACGGGGAGATGCTGTATACTTCACGTGTGAAAAAATGCCGTTGTTCATGCTCCATGTGTTATGCAAGATGGGTGGACATACTTCATGCATGTTGTGACATGGCTTAATGTGTGATGTAGCACGAGTGAAAATGCTTTGAGTGTGATGATCACGGCATGCTATTTATACACTGCCTTTCTGATGAAACTGATGCATATCAACTGAGGTCCTGGCACTAAGCAAAATAAATAAATGAAAAAAAAAAAATATATATATATATATAAGAATTAACTGTTTCAATTTGCTCCCACATGTTTAGTCATGGCTTATGCTATTTTAACATGCTAATCGAAGTGAAAATAATTTGCATTGTACAGTATGTACACAGTCAATTCAACAAAACAATATGACTTCATGACAACCGGAATTTTTCCAATGCCCCTATCTGTAGAGAAAAGCTATTTCTGTAAGGTATTATCACAGAAATGTGAGCTGACAGCTGAAAATGTACTTTCATTACAAGCAGATTAAACATTTTGGGAAATTTTACTCAAATTCACCAGACTGCAAATCAAAAAACGTGGGATACAAAATCAGGTGTTTTAGATTCTTTTTTTCTTTAATTTATTTTTGAACAATGCAAATTTAATAAAAAACAGGATTAATCAAATCAGCAAAAAAAGAAAATAATGCAATACAGCTCCAGACTGGTACTTATTTGGTTCACTTACGACTCACTTAAACTATTTTCTTTACACTGACATTGATGGTACATTGAGAAATCCATTTAAAATCAGTCAATATAAAAAATAAAAAATAAACAGATTGTTTTATTGCAGTCTATGATCAGTCTTTACGCTCACAGAATGGACGAATACTTGAAACATAGTTATATATAAAAAATTACTTTAAAAAGATGAAAGTTAAAATAATTCAGGCCATATTGACCATATTATCTTTTTTAAATTTTACCTCTCATTGTAGATTGCCTTTTTATCATTGCATTTTCAGTTTTTTTCCTGCCTTTTTTCTTTTAAAATGAAGCACTTTGGGTTTTATTAAAAGTGCTATATAATTAGTCATTGCTTTATTCAACTATTCTGCCTGAGAAACCCAATCATTATTTTTATATAGGAAGTATTTCATTTGTATTTATACATCAGTAAAATATATGGACAATTTGTTAAAAATTGAATATGTGTCTACTTTAATAAAGGATGACCAATGTCTCTGTTTGACATCCTGCCTCTACATTTGTGTGTAAGATGGGAGGGTTGGGGATTGTACTGTACAGGGTATGAAGGTTGGGGGGTGCGGCAGAGTGTTTTTTGAGTTATTGGGAGGGGGTTGGGGGGAGAGTATTGGGCAGGGTGGCAGGGCATGTACACAGCGCGAGGCTTGAGGATGTGCTCTTATCACACCTGCATATTGCAGAGGCTTGAGTGGGGAGCCTGCATACACACAGGCCTGATGTCCTAAAGCTGGGGCACTGTGATCGCACACTCTGAAACCCCACACCCCCACCCACCCCACCCACCCACCCCACCCCACCCTGCTTCTCTGACAGCAGTACGTTTATGGTCAGCTGGATGACACGCGTTCCCGTGAGAGAAGGGCCCGTTCCTCCTCCCTCTCTGCGTGTGACTGGTTTCCTGGCTGATGCTTGAGCCTGGACACAAGATGAGTCAGTTTAATTAAGGGAGCTGGAAATCTACGCCTTGTTAATCAGCGAGAGGGACAATAAGAACGATCCATTCAACTGAGCCTTCCGGAGACACACACTTACTGCAGTTCTTTTTAATCACTTCTCGTCTGTAGAGACCACTCAGAACTAAGGCCCTGTCAGCTTGAGAATGGTAAAAACTACTTTGTAACAATTTGTATACCAATAATATTGCAGGACAACTTCCTCCACTGAGAACATACCTGTCAAGTACTTCAGCCCTCATGCTGCTTCAACATTGTTTTACTAACTGACCAGACGCATTTTGTTGCAGTATGTTATACACCAAAGCCATTCAGGCCAAACAACGGGTACCGTCATTACTGTTAGAAGTCATTTTTTACAATGTTCATGGGGGTGTGAACAACGTTAATGTGAACCCCCCGCCTCCTCCGTTATGATCTATTGTTCCTGTTATTGTTCCAGCTCCTAGCATGCACAGTGCTATGTTATGGACAGCGGTAGTGTGGGATGATTGGGTTTTAAGAGAATAACACTTGTGAAGTTCTACAGAGGAAACTATTACACCACTCAATCAAAGTAAGTGTGCTCTTGTCCTGTATAACCATGGTTTCCTGCTCAGGAAAATTACCAGAGGGTCCTACAGTACATGCATTGGCGCTGTGTGACACAATCACATAACACAGTTAATATTTACATGTATTTTGTCCAGGTCCACTTACATAGCTTACATTTATTTTTATAATAAAGGAGTGTGGGAGTCCATTTGCTTTTTGATTTATTCAGACAGGTAAAAAGTAAAGGTAGCCAACAGAGAGGGGACAATGGCTGGGAAAGCACCATCTCAAACCGCCACTTTGTTTGGGCGGGGGGTATTGCATTCGGTTCATGAGACGGTTGCCCTACGGACTGCGCCACATCTCACCATATCTTACATTTTAAAAACATATTTCCATAAACAGCTGGATTTTACTGAAGCACTTCAGGTTAAGCATTTTGCTCAAGCATACAAAGGCATTTCTACATCTGAGATGCAAACCTGCAGCCTCTAATTTAGTAAACCAATAGCCACTGTACTGCTTGGCTACAAGACTGGCTCTGTTACAGCAACTGGAAATTTTGCTGTAAGACAGAAAACCTTGTACAATGGAGGCTAAATGTGCTAGAGAAGCAGCTTCTAACCAGCTGGACAGACGTGCAGTGGGTCCCGTGCCCAGGAAAGGTTGCGATACCTTGGAAATCTGATAAAGCTCTTCCTGAGCTGTAAAACCCTAAAGCACTTAATGGTGCACCAGAGTGATGCAAACCAGTGCAAAACCAAAGCAGGCGAATCATAGAGAGGACATCCTCAGATGGGTAACAGGAGGTTCAGAATGGGGGCTTTATGAATTCTGTAACCTGTAATGTGCCCACAGAGGCGCGATGGTTCTACGTATCCTATAGCGCCGTCAGAGAGATCTGAGGCCATCCAAAGTGCTTGTGTCCCTGATTATGTACACACGCAGCCCTCAGGCAGTGGCCTACTACAACAGAGAACAGGTCTGCAGCATTACGAATGGCGTGGCTGGAATGGGCAGAGCTCGGCCCCACCTGTTCTAATGGGAGCATTTGCCATCGTCCCGCTGGACTGTAAATGGCTCTGGATGGCTGATGCAGAACAGAGGGCTTTCTCGCAGGGTATGAGGAAACTGTCAAGCTCCACAGTTTCCCTGTTTCCAGCTGGGCGTTTGCACAATCCCGCCCCCATAAACCCCCGCCCACCCCCACCTCCCGGCACCCCTACCCTCAGGCAGCTAAGCTTTGATGGATTTTAAGGCTACTCTGGCGGCTACTGCACTGATCCTTTGGTAACAGCAACTGGGAGTTTGCAAATTTTCAAGCAGGCTGTGGAAGACCGTTATGCCCGCCATTTTTCTGAACGACGTATTCAAAGCTAATTCCTCCCTCAGTTCCGATGGCTCCTCTATGCTGTCCTGCTGGCAGCCCATTTATTTTTGTCGTCTTCGTTTATCACATCTTAGTTCCACAGTGAAATAATATGCAAATGATAGCATTTGAGGGTTGGGAAAATACAATGCGCCAGTTCCTTTAAATATAAAGGCACAGCGTAATCCACCTCTGATAAGCACCATCACTTCACAAGTCTTTTTTATTTTTTAAAAATCATGTCATCGTTGCATGTGTTGGTCTAATTTCAACAATTTGTGTCATGTGGTGTGGTGTGTGTGGGGGGTGGGGTGATAGGATTGCCAGTGACATCCTCCAACCCCCAACCCCCTACCCCTTTCTCCCTCAAGTCCTTCCATTGTCTAAAGAGCCAGGATGGCGGTTGACAACTTAATTGAGGAGCAGTTAAGGGAAGGGGAATGACAATGAGATCTTGTCTTCCAACTCCCCCCGCTTATAGTCTCTTATACCCCCTCCCCTTCTTACCTCTACCCAGAGAATTGCACATGACAAGTCCTTCTACCAAACCCTTCGCCCCTCAAACACTGAATGACACTTATAATGAAAGAATATCAATTGCTACAGCCACTGATGAATTGAGGACAATGGAATGACATTTGCGTTTATTGAAGGATTATTTCATGGCTGCAGAGGACTTCTTCAATGCCTCCTTGAGGCAAGGGGGGAAAACAAGTAGTGACAATGGCATAAGCTGGATATGAAACTCCCTCCCATTTGATCCCTGTTTCTGAGAAAAAAATACAACTTTCCTGCAATGCCAAATTGTACAGTTCACATACATGCATATTATGCACATACACACCGCAAGTATGCACACACAAACACACACTCACACGTATGCATATACTATATACTGTGTGTGTGTACATACACACTCTGTAAGTATGCGCATGCACACACACAAGTATGTATATACTATATTCTGCAAATGCACACACACACGTATGTATATACTATATTCAGCGTATGCGCACATACACACACACACAGGAGCTGGGAGTCCTGTGTGGCCACAACATGGAGGGTCGGTGTGACTCCTTTGGTCAAATGGGTACCTGCAGTTGGCCTGTGTCAGCTGCACTGCAGTCTGTTGCAGCTCAGCTGAAGACCGTAAAAAGAGGCAGTTGACCCGGCGCACATTTTTAAATGTGGGCTTGCCAAAGTGCCATCCTCTCAAATTTACAAATGTTTTCGTAATTACAGATTTGATCCATCCAGAAAGATTTGAATACACCGAAATATGTAAAATCATATTTCTTAATGAGAAGAACACGCTTCACTTTAGCAGGAACAAAAGAAATCATTCTGGAGATGGGGACTGACTTATTTGAAGACTAAATGGAAAAATACCAATATAAACATTTATCACTGCAGAAGTAATAACATTCTTGCTACTCTTAAGACAGTTAATTTCCATAAGGTGATTGGATGACAAGGAGTCCACGGACTTGCACTTGTCTGGCAGTTCAAACTGAGGATTAATTTAGTTCCGCCTTGCTCAGAAACTATGCGTGGAATGCTGCATGGCGCTGATGCTCTGAAGGATTAGGTTCCTCTTGTAATATTTTCTTTGAAAGGATGATTTGATCCTATGTCTAATAACTGGGTTATTCACTTGAGCACTGTTACACAGATTTTTATGAAGCTGATATAATTTCATGTTTTACATGTTTCTTTAAATGAATTTGCTGTCCTCAGCTGCAATGCAATAAAAATCAATTAACAGGACCCAGTCTTTCCCCAGTCCTGTTCCCATTCAAAATCGCCACCAGGTATTCATCTATGATCCAGAGAGCCAGATTGCAGAGGAAGCGATAAACCTAACAGGGAATAGAATTCAATTTCATCACACTGCCCTGCAAATTTGCATATCCCAAGAAGTGGACGACAGCAGTGTCTAACTTGAAGTCGCAGACATTTCACCTGCTTATTTGCTTAATTTTGGCTTAATATTGGCTTAGACAACTTGTAAATAATCAAACGTGACACACAAACTGATTGAAATTCATGAACAGGTAGCTCAAACAGAGACAGGATCTCTCAGCATGTAAAGTCCATAAGTGGAGGGATTCACGTTCCCCCTCCTTTATCATAGTATATAAAATGCTATTTGTTTCCTTTTTACCAATGAAAAAAACCTTTTGGAACGGTCAGACATTTAAAATTGAGGCTTTCCATTTGTTTTCAACCACAGAGTTTACTCCAGATTTATTGAGAATATGCATTATTCAAAGAAAATCTATATTTCTTCACAATATATTAACATAAATCAATTGTTTTGCACTGTCTGCCCTGAAGTAGGTGCTGCTCCCTCATTGTAAATGGCTTGTGAATACGCATTGAATACCAATAATGCTGTACAGTAAGTTGGCTTGTTTTGTGGTGTCTGGAGTTATTTATAATAATTGATTGATGTGTAGTTTAAGACAGGCAGCATGGTAAATGTTCACAAGGTTTTACTAATGTATGAATTACCTTTTCATTAAGGAGACCTCAATATGGATGGCAGTTAGCGCTGACTAAACACGTTTTTCTACACGCATTCATAAATTATGAATCAAATGCTTGGAATAACTGTAAAAGCTAAACAAATGAACACAGGTATACACAACTCAAGCCAAAAGCCAAAAGTAAATAAAAAATCTAGAAAGGCTTGGAAAGAACATCAAACCTTTTCCAACACATGCTGTTCTGCTCTCAATATTTTTAATAAATATGAGGCTTAAAAGTTCGGTCTTTAAAGAAACTTATTGATTAGGCCAGTGGTCCTCAATCCTGGTCCTGGAGAGCCACAGGGCCTGCAGGCTTTTGTTGTTACTTGTCACTTGTGTAACATCGCAATGGATTACACAGCTATCTCTGGTCACCTGTTTTTTGGGCCTGATTCGGTTGCCGATGTGAAAACAAAAATCCAACAGACTCTGTTGCTCTCTGGTACCGGGATTAAGATCACTGAATTAGGCAATGGTTAACAGCTGCCAAGATTCAGAGCAAGCCAAAGCTGCTGCCATGCCTATGACTGTATCCATGGCCCTGTAGTTCCACAGTGAGTGGGCTCAGTGTGTCCATGGCCCTGCAGTTCCACAGTGAGTGGGCTCAGTGTGTCCATATTCTTGTAGTACCACAGTGAGTGGGCTCTGTGTCCATGGCCCTGCAGTTTTCCAGTGAGTGGGTGCAGTGTGTCCATGGCCCTGCAGCGATATGTAGTAGAAGCATCCGATGTGCTGAATGGACCAAGCACTTGCTGTCTCTTCTGGTAGCACAAAGGTAGACACATTTTAGGTATAAAGTACGATAATATGGTAATGTGTTAATGAGAAAATAAAGTATTGAGATATCACACTTAGCATTCCAACATCGTGGCCAACATGATAAATATCCTTTACATATCACCAGGGCCAATGCAAGCAACCATATAGCACAGCTAATCTAGGCCCAAGTCATTTATCAATGTTCAGAAGTCTTAAACACTACAGCCAAAGGAAAAAGATGAATGAGGGGTATGGAGATATAAAGACCTTGGTGTGTGTGTGTGTGTGTGCATGCAGAAAGAACCTTCATTTACATGTGTGTGTGTGTGTGTGTGTGTGTGTGTGAGAGAGACTTTAGAATGTCTTTACATTACATTTATTTGGCAGATGCTTTTATCCGAAGCGACGTACAATAAGTGCATAAAAAAGGTTATTGGACCAACTACAAAACACAGGTTCGATAACCACCAGGACTTCTAGACCTAACATTTTTTCTCATAACTTCATTAATTAAGTTTCACCTTTAGTTACATGAAATTGTTACAAAATGAACAAACCACTGCATGCAGCAAAAAATGCTGCCCCAGAAAGTATTTATATTGACATGAGACACACAATCACTCAGGTTGCTGTGGGACAGGGTTTTAAATTCTCTCTGACCCGGTGTACATCCTCAGCCAGCAACAATTCTCTTTTGGAAAACCTGCCCCAGCAGGCATTCAGTACCTTTTGAAAAGATCATTCTTTTTTGCACTCAAGGGACATCACCATTTTTTTTCCCTTTGCAATATCAAGGAAGTTTCGGTTTGAAACAATACCAGATAAGTTGAGTTTTTGATGCATGTTAACAGAAAGTTACAAAAAGTAACAAAAAAAAAAAAAGACAAAAACGGATGCTGCAACATTCACAACTAATATCATGATTTATCATGAAGAATTACAGTATTATGAAATAAAGGCTCTCACTTCAGTGAAAGCTTAAAAAAGGGGAGGTGCTTGCAGTATGGGACAATCCAGAAAAATTTACCCAGGCTCAAGAGTAAACAGCACTTGTGAGAATAAAGCACGTTCATTAAATCAGACTGATATTTTGACTTGGCGTCTTCCTAAGAGTCAATGCCAAGTTGAAACGTCAGTCCTATTAACTGGACATGCTTTATTCCTCTTTGAAGAGCCTGAGTAAATTTTTTGGATCACAGTATTATAAACATTTTGGCAGAACTTGATGTCAGAAAATGATGGCTAGAACATAACACACTGAGTGTCATTTCTTAATGAGGTATTGAGTGAATTGAAACAAACATTGAATATCCATGTTTGCTTCGATTCACTTGGGCAGTGCAGTACCAGAACTGAATCAATGCATGGTGATCTAATGAGGGGAAGGGAGTGCAGCTTTGTCACTGGTTACATGTATGCCCCCCAGAGTGGAATGGACAGCTGAGGCACTAGTAATTAGGGCAGTGTTTGACCCTATGGTCTGCGATATATCCTCCCTGCCGCCCACCCCCCCAACCCCACCAGTGTTGCTTTTATATATATATAGCTGCGTTGGTCACTATGCACTCTTTTTTTTTTACATTTCTTTTTTTAAGTAAATATTTTTAAAAAAATTTATTGCATTGAGTTTCAAAGTTTGAATTGGTGCCACAAAATATATATTTTTCACAATTAAAATTCTTCAATAATGAGAGTGAAGTGAGGGTTACATGCTGTGATCCATGACTGGTTTGAATTTGTTTACTGACAGTTTTTTTTACTACAAAGAATTATGTAACTAGCTGCTAAAATGATCTTTTAAAAACAGCTAACCAAGGCCAGAGCAGAAACCAAGGTCTCACACAGACCTCACATTTTAACTCAAACCTGCACCAATACATGCAGTACTTATTATTTCCAACTTCACACCCCAACCCATACGACTGAAAAATACTTAAAGCATTCAACAAACTCAAGATAATATTGAAAAGTGTGCTTAGTTATCTTAATACAGTCAACACCATTCCCCCAAAGAGGCAAATCTGGTTATTTATCTGTAGCCATTTGTTATATTATTGCTCCATAAAATTTGATTTCTACATTGAAGGCTAGGGTGAGTGGGCAGAGGAGTGTTGGGATAGATGTCTGAGTGTATGTTTTGTAATTCGGTGTTCAATGCTTTTGGAACAAACGGCCTTTTATTGCAAGGCATTTCTATTGTGTTCAAGGCGAGGAACGCTGGTACTTGTGAGGCAGTGAGAAGCGATAATATGCGAGGTGGAGAAAAAGGAGGCAGCCACAGGAATACAGAATGCAGACTGGCCCCCGGGGTAGGCGATGACATCATTGTGTGTCACTTCCTGCTACTCCAGCGCCAGCATGGGAGAAGACGGACGAGCGCATTTTTATCAGGCAAAGCGAGCGTTCGCACGCCGATGATAGAGGAGCAGCGCGTTGCGAGGAAGACGCCCTCGGATGAGAGAGGATGCCGACGCCGGCCAGGTCGATTAGATCGGCGCTAGGAACAAACCAATTTTTCAGATGCGACGTGACGGTAGTGGAAACAGTGGTGTGGTGTGGACTTATCAGCATAATCTTGAGAGCCTGGATGTGAGACTGATAATCTTTAGAGTTCCCTGTAGTCCCCCCCCTTACTTTCCCATGTCATCCCTCATTCAGAAAATTAATATATGAAGAACAGTTATTAACCTGTCAAACCCCCCCCCCCCACCCCCACACACTTTTTTATTGCAGGGACTTTTGAATATACTTGCAGCTCCTAGCCCAGTGAAAGTAAACATATAAAATGTGCAGTTTATTTAGGTCCTGTTCAACAGGGAACACATTAACTCCAACAGAGAAAAACACTATATTTGATTTGCTACTGCTGCCCCCACCACCACCACTATTACCAGCAATAATATTGCACTACATACTGTAATGCTACCAGCAGCATTGACACTACTACCACCATCACAAGAGTTTTTATACTGTTAAATGTGCTCCACAGAATAAAGACCGAATTGCATAACTATAGTCAATACAATCAAACAATTAGAATTCATAAAAAATGCTTAAAAAAACAATTGTTTATGCAAAACACAACAACAACATTTCACTATGGTAGTATACAGTGAAATCAAAATTCACAAATACTGTATAATTGAACACTATATATGGTATTCAAATTCATTTAAACATAAAAATACCTGTGAAAAGACTGCTCAATATGTTGTCAGAGGTGTGCGCAGTGTACAGCTAAATACCAATTATTGCACAGAATCCCACAGATAAGAATAAATAGAAATGAAACACAAAATGATAACAAGAAATGTCAGACATAATACTGCTCAAGTACTACAACAAGCCTGAGTGTGTGCGAAGTGATACGAGTGTACCTTTAAAGGCCATTTTGAAAGGATATGTCTTGAATAGGAATTTAGGAGGGGAAATTGAGCATTCCTGATCTGTATGGATAGGAAATTGCACTGAGGAGCCACTGGGCCCATTTATAATTTAACAAGATATCTACTGTGGGGCAACATCAGGCATCTTATTAAATAACATCCCATTCACCAGAGATATAAAAAATATGAATAAATAAATGAACTTGAGTAAAAAAAAAAACAAATTTACTCTGCGAGGGCTAAATTCAGAACTCATTTTGAAGAGCTCATGGCTGTCTTAAAGTGTAGCGTAGAGCATTGTTTAAGAGTGGCAACATGGTACAGTGTGAAATGAACGGGCCTTATGAGTGGACTGCAAGTTCAGTTCCGAATTGTGGTACAGCTATTCTAATGCTTTCAATAAAACTCTCACACTTTACTTTTAACTGTAAAAGTACAAATTCCTTCCATTCAATTAGCTTTTATCTCTAGAATAAAAATTAAAAAAAACTGTAGTTTTTTTTCTTTAAGAATATTGTTTCTGCTGAAATAATGTGCATTTATCTGCAAGTCAAAGATTTAAAACCAGGACATACTATGTAAAACATTGACACAAAGCACCATGAGTAAGGGTCAGGGAATCTGCAAAGAAAGAAAAAAAAAAAACTATTCATAAATTAGGATGTGGCGAGTGTGCATTGATCAAATGGCAGTGCTAAATCTACATCAAGGGTCTCTGTTTGCCCTTTTGATCTCATTTTCAAACGGCCGTCTCACACCCCTCTTAGAAGGGGTAGGGGAAGGGAAGCGGTGTCAAAAGAGGAGTGATAAAGCTACAAATAAGGCTGCAGGTAATGACGGCGCATTTGCATGCACGCCTCAGAGAGGAGCCTTTTGATCACCTTCAAAATACCAGCGGCCGCCTTTTGATCCGTCTCCTCACAAACTACATTAACCTCCTGCGACCCGCGCGCGGATCTCCCCTGCCATTCGCTGCAGAGTTCGGTGCAACATCGACAGCGGCGGCGCTGTCATTCCCCGTCAACGAGCGCCAATCCTGTCGACACACATCAATATTAACGCAAGGAATAAAAGTGCTCAAAGTGCTTTCTGAAAATAAGAGGATAAAAAGTATAAGCATGATTATTATAATGACATCCTCAAATACATGAATATTACACTTTTAATTTGAGGTTCAATACTCAAATCAGCAATCATAAATCACAACGATTACACATCCCTGAAAACATAGAAATATTAATCTCTGCCAAGTTACGGTTTTCCAACGTGTGCCAATCATACTCTTGGATCAATCATTCCCTCTGACAAAGTGTGCCAATTACACTTTGTACAAGTCTGTTTTCATTGCCAATAAGTACGGAATGTAATTTATGTAACATTTTATACTGATTTGTATCTGCTTTCTAGGGAAAAAAGTTGCTTGTTTGATGACACAGAAAAAACCCTTCTTGGGCTAAGCTATGGGCAGTTATAGACAACCCTGAGTCTGTTGGTCATGGTTAGCACTGGCATGGTCATTATTCAATACTAGCGCAAGGGATCACCACTACTAATCATCATGTGTGAACCATTAAATAAATCTTTCCATTCAGGAAGTGAAGCAGAACTAAGTCATAATGGCATGATTCATCCATTTTAAAAAAAGGGGGAAATATTTTCGCCATCATGATCGTTGCCTTCTTTGGGAACTCCAGCTGATCTGTTCACACAACTTCACAATGTGAAGGGGATGTTAAACTGCTGTAGTACTGTATTTACATCAGGTTATTGCTATAGCATAGAAAACACAGGTTTATGCCATTACATATGTAATTGCTGGTCATTATATATGTAGTTATTGGTCATTACGTATGTAGTTATTTGTTATTACATTTTAAATAACGGGTTCAGACATTTTTTAAGGAAGAAAATGGTTCTACTCACAAAACCAACTCATTTCTATTGCAAACAGTTAAACAATACTTTTTTTTCTGGGGTTGACCACCTTTTTACAGTTAGCTGCTACGCTATGACAATTGTCTGTCCGACTAATAGACATGACATAAGCAGATAAATTAAGGACGTCTCTTCAGAGGCACATCGACTCCTAGGCTTCAAAAACCAAAAAAGTGATTATGTTTACCCCCCGGAATGTTCCAGGCAGGACGGCGGTCTACTTGATCTACCCTGTCAGCAGCAGGGTGAAGCTGGGACACCAGCGCCCCGCTCTCCTCTCGGCTGGCTCTGGGCAGAGAGCGGGGGATTATTTAAACCCTTCTCTGAGATGGGGATTACGGGCTGCTCTGTGAGGCTGGTGTCTTTCTACCATAAAAATCCACATTGCACGGGGAAGGGGTGCTGGGCTGCTACCTACGACCATTTTAATCATTCTTAACTGCTCTTCATATTAGGTTATTAAAACAAGGCCTTATTAACTTAGGTCTGGATTCAATTAACTCCTGTCCTTAAATTTCAGACTGTTAAATGCACAGGTTTTTTTTTTGTTGGCGATTTCGGTGATGAACAAAAACAATGACGGGGAGGGGAGTTCCACAGATAGAAAAGGGGAGCGGATTATATATGCAACCCATGAAATTCTTCTTTCAGTGCAAGCATGTTTTTTGTGACATTGCTTTTGTTCATTAGGCCATGCCTGTATCCATGGCCTAATGAAGGCAATGAGCAATGGTGGAGCATGCTTGTGTGCATAGCTGCAGCTGTCCAAGGTCCTGTAGTCATAAGCAGGCTGTGCTAGGGAATAGGAACAGCGAAAGCAGCTAAACAGGTGAAGCAGCACACCCTGCTCGCCTCCCCTCTCCTGGGGTCAGCTTTCAAATTCAGTTTTAAATAACGGGTTTGGTTATGGAAACACTTTTAAAAACATTTTTATTTGCCATCTAAATTAGGCCTATGTGTTTCAGCAGTTCTTATTTAAAGATTTTTTTGTAACACACTGTATGATATGTCAGTTAAGTCAGAGGAAACCCAACTCACTTTGGTAAAATACCAGATTCAACCTTAATCTGAGAAATATCTCATGATCTTGGTTGTTTTATTTTAATTTGGCACCACATAGTACACACAGTATTTCTACAGAAGTGTGGACAACAGCAGAATCTGATCCAAGGCTACTGATCTTGTCAACTGCTATCATAGGTTATAACCTCAGATATTTAAAAAATTGTATCCTTCAGAAAAGTTCTCATACAAGGTTACCTGAAGACATTTATGGCTAAAATCAATGGGAAAAAAATATTACGCCTCAGTACACTCTGCCCAATGCATGACTAATATATTTCTACACATTTATACACATACAAGCATGAGACTCCTGGCGACCTAGAATCTTGTGCCCTATACCACCCAGCTAATTTCTTTGTTTAAAAGTCCTTGAAGTGAATATGAAATGACACCAAAATCGTAACTCTTTAAATGAGGAGCTGCATAACACAATGCCCAGGGAATCTGGAAGCACACAGCTCCTTCAACAATACAATTCTAGTCAGAATCAATTTCGCTCAGCACAACTGAAGTTGGGGTTGTCAGGGCTCATACTCAGTGTTACAGTAGAGAGGAAAAGAAACAATATGCCAAATTTCATTTTCATTGTACGAATGTGTTTAACCTAGATGCTTTTGCTGTTCTAATATGATATATATTTTTAAAAAATGCATTTTATTGCTTTTGTATTAAACTAGACAGATTGGATGGGTTTATGAATAAAATAGAAAATTCAGCCCCCTACAAGTTACCAATCACAAATCTGCCTTTCATTGCATTTTAAATGGTTTAATGTTCTCTAATAAATAAGCGCATTAAGAGAAACTTCTGATTTGTTTTCAGACTGCAATCAAATGCAATTCTTAGTCTTCATTGGTCCCCTGTGAGTTTCGGAAGCTCATTACGAGCTGTTCACAGATGAAACGGCATCTATTTAATTGACTCCTGATGCTAGGTAATCAACACCTGAGAGAAGTTGCTTTGCAGAAGCTTACTTTTTCAAGCTGCTGGTTTGAAACTTGTTAACATTTAAAGGTCACCAGGAGAGCTGTTTTCTGGGGGTGGAAAATACTTTAGCCATTTGTAAGTACTTTCACCATTCTTCTGGCTTATATGGGAAAAATGCAATGAAGGCTTGTTGAGTGGGTGAGTGTGTGCTACAGATGAAAGCAGGATGACTCCACCCAGCTAAGGTCACACAGGGTACCAAGGGTGTACATTGGTGTGCAAGGACATTGTTCCTTTTTCCTATTTTTTATTTTTTCAGAAGCTCAATGAAGCAGATGTTATCTGTGAAACGAACTCATTGGTGTATTCCCGAGTGATGCTGTAGATTATTGCAGTTGGGGCAAAGATTTGAAACAATTTGTTTGGCTGCATGTGCTCTAATATCTGCAGTGTGGGACAGGTGGAGCTTTTTTTCCACTGATGCCCCTGCTCTAAAAGTGTCTATCTATAGATTGATTTGTTATGAAATCCACTCCTGCCGCCGCCACCTCCCCCTCCCCCCAAATTTCTATTGAATGACAGCAAACAGTGCTCTCTCTGAAAGAGCTTTTAGCCCAACACACATAAATATGTACAAATAATTTTGCTAGTTGGCTGCTGTAAGCATCACAGACATACAAGCAATCAGCTCTATCTGTCTGCCATTCATTCTCTCCCTCTCTTTTTCCATCTCAGAATGAGATTTTCCAAGACAAGCTTCTTGCAGAGCCATACTCTAAGGAAAATGGAGGTTTGCATGTACATGTACTATTGTTGTTCAAACTAAATTGCCAATTCTTAAGTCACACAAGGTGAAACAGGAAAGCTGTGTGATGCAATGGCCTTACTAAAAGCAATGGTCACACGCACACAGACACACACACACACACACACACACACAGACACACACAGGTTGCTGCAATCATTTTGGTACTTTTGGCAAATCACATGCTGAATACACCACGCTACGCTACTGGATACAATCTATCACATTCCAGAGCAACAGCGGGTGTTGTGTGTACACATGGTCATATACTCCTATGAATCCATTTATTTCTACCTAATCACTTAATGTACTTGTGTCACACTTCTGTAAAAAAAATAAATCATGAAAATTATGGACACCAATGGCAAAAAAATGGACACCATTTTCTGCTGAAAAGCATCACTTGTTTTCCCTGAGAAGCTCTGCATGACTTCAGTGTTCACAATGCACAAATTAGTCTGGGTCTGGCACACCCCACTTTCTGAGGATATGAAAACTGGGAAAGCCATCATGCTAAATTTCTACAGAACATAATCTCTGCCGCACAAACATAAATGTAAAAACTGATCTACTGCAAATAAAAAAATAAGAGTAAATGCCATCTAACCAGTATGGGTCAGCAGGACTGGAGTTAATTATATTTCAATTCAGAAAACTAATGCAAATTAAATCATGAATTGAAATATACCCTTAATGTTCCATGGATTCTTTTTTCCTTTGAATCAGTTTAAGTTTAATCCACTTCCTGAACTAGCTGAATTTAAATCGAATTGACACCAATGCTACATACTAATACCATAACTATCGTTACTCCCTCGGAGCACAATATGCCAAAGACATGCAACACATGGAAGGCTGGTCCATGAGGCTCTGCTATTCTAAATGACCTTGTGACATTCTCTGCCTGGTGGCTAAATAGGGCTGCCGAATTTAGCATCTGTCAAATGGGACAACATGCACAGCTGGAAACTTAAGTGCAAACGAGGTGTGGGACGGTCGGAACCAATGAGCTACTATCATTTACTCAGAACAGTCATTATTTTGTTCGGTCGGGGCCACTAAGTGGATCCGTAGATGTAATATGAAAACCAAACATTCTGGTCAAAAACCGGGCATCTGGCAACCCTATGGCTGAAGCAGAACCACTAAGCGTTGGAAGTTCTTGGATGTGTCTTTCTTAGAAAACACAAAGCAGATAGACAGCAGGGTGCCACCGTGGTGTCTTCTTTCTGGACCAAGTTAAATCCAACAGGAGGTGCAGTCCATCATTGTCAAATGACTTAAAAACTTTGCAATTAAATGTAAGCACTAAGCTTTGATCAAAAGGATTTCAAATGACATGATACACAAACACTTTCTTTCGTGTTTGATGTAGGCCTGCGTTAGCATTCTTGCAAATGAGATTCAAAGAGATTGCTTTCAAGTCCTTCAAAAGCATGCGCCATGTGAATTAGTCTCAATTCTGTCAAGAATGCAGAAATCTCACTGTTAAAATGTTCCATGGTCACACGTATAGTATAACTAAATACATTATATTTGTACAGACATTTGACTGAAGATGGCAGATTGTGCTCATATATTATTTAATAGCCCATGTCCCTTCTTCCTTTGTTGCAGACATTTCTAGCCTCCACATACAATAAAATTTAAAGAAACCAGTTCTGTCAGGACCACTGTCATCAAAGTAGAACTTTATTGACAATAAAGGCAATACAGTTATGTTTGGCGGTATGGCTCTGTTCTGGAGCTCTCCCGCCAACCACGCAGCCCGCGTGGATAAGGCCGGGAGGCCAGCAGCCAAACCCCCCTAGAGGGGTACACACAGAACAGATCCAGCACCAAAGCAAGTTCTTAACACATGGGGATGGAGAAATACAAATTCTTAACACATAGCAATGGAGAATGCAAATTCTTGATGCATGGGGATGGAGCTGGGGTGGTGGAGGGGATTTACGAAGCAACGTGCAGCGCTTGCATGCAGGAGGAGCAGTCGAATGAGTAGAGGGAGGCTGTTTAAGTAGACCGTCCTGTTAGTGAATGTACTGTGATAGGCGAACATCACTCAGCTGAGCCATCAGCTGATTCAGCCGGAGCGCTTGACTCTCGTGGCCTGCCAGAACTACGCGATGCTCCATATTTGCCAAGAACCAGTAGCTATTTTAGTAAAATTATATACTGGAGAAATATAATTTTATCAAGCAATCTATACAAAGAAATTGGTATGATCAAAGCACATTTTATGCTGCTGATTTCACTGTAATGAGAAGTCTTTATACAGAAACCATCATCCAAAAACTACAACCAGAAGACCTGCAACACTACAATGCGATCCTACAAGTGTTCAGACTACAGCAACAAATTTGAAATTATTCACAGGGAATACAAATCAAATTTAGAGTACACATTTAACAGAACGTTTATCTCTCCCTCATATTGGCAATGATGAAGAAAGCAGATACTGTAAAGCTGTTTAATTAGCTGATGCAAATTAGTTTATAGCAAAACTGTAGGAAGCAGTGCATTGCCGCTGTCAAGTAAACAAATCATTCTGAAAAATCAAGAAAGTATTACAAGGAAAGCAAAGTATAGATAAATAACCAAACCAGTAATGTATAAAAAGTGCATTAAGGATCATTTTTAAATACTGTGCCACAATGAACATTTCATAAACCTGTCAGCAATTTGTGAAAGTGATGAGTCTTGCAGAGGAATTGTTGATTCTCTCCATGCCTTTCCTGTGCAGATAAGCTTCAGGAGTGACGGTTCTGAATCGATTGCCTGCAACCCTATGAATTAAATGTTTGCATTTTGCTATCAAAGAAATATTACACATAAATCTATCTATGATGGGCGCAGCATGTTTTGCATGGTGAATGAGGTTCCCTGTCATTTTTGGATTTTAGTGGTATCACATGTGCAACCCAGGATGAATGGGTGACGGTAGACAGATGTAGGGTGACCTTCTATGCGCGGTTGTTGCAGCTGCCTGATTGTCTGGTGGCCACGACGTGTGCAGGAAGCAAAGATCAAACACATCTACGGAACCCAAGAGGAATGGCATTATCTCTGTGCTGGTTTCATGTGGAGACACGATAGCTACAGGACTGCAGCACCACAGCACCCCGGTTAATGCAGCAGAAAGGTTCAGATGACCGTTCCTGGGCCTCAGCCAAGATGAAGCATTTAACCCGTGTAATTACACTGACTCGCACAACTTTTGTTATGCACATGCAACATTGGCGCCGGATTTTGCGTTACCTTCATGAGCTTGGAGGTCGGGCTTTAGTGTGATTTATACATGATTAAACACAGAGGAGTGTAGGGTCAACAGCACTACTGAGGCTAGACAGCAAAGTGCTGCTGTGGCTAGAGAGGGGGGGGTAGGGTACAGATTGAGAGAATGAGAACGTAATTTCAGAGAAAAAGAGGGACACAAACACACGCACGTCTACTTCCTAGCCCGCTGCTCCTCCCTACAGCTAACTGTGACACGCCACTGGCTAATTTAGTCTCCGACCAACCTCCAAGTCCCTCTCGGCGTGGCGCGCGTATTTTTGGAGCCCTCGCCACTGCGCATCACGCTGGCTGGCAGCCCTATGCCAGACAGGCGGAATCTTTAGACACGGGTGGAGGCGGCTGAGCTCTAATCCGGCGCAGCCAACCATGGGCCTCGAACTGCATGGGCTCCTTTTGATCCGGGAGCTGTGTGCCCCACGCCCCTTCCATAAACGGGTGCGTTACAATGGGAGCCGGGCAGCCGAGATAAGTCCCCTATCCAAAATAACATCGGGGTATCAGGGCTGAGCACTTTACCCCCTGTGTGCTAGCCAGGAAGGACACATCATGCTGTGTTTTTCCCTAGGTGACCCTGAAGGAGGTGTTCCTGCCGCAGCAATGGGCTGTGTTCTACCATGCAATATAGCCTTGCACGAACCCTGAAATAAAAATAAAGAAGGAGAGAAGAACAAACAAACTACCGAGTGTTGATTTTATTATGCTGTACAATAATACCAGCTAGCATGCTACTGATCCTACATTGACATATAGATATCATTAGCAAGCAATCTAGGCAATAAATTAAACTAGCATATGTTCAATACCTGATTTTCCCTGAGGTACACAGCCAATGTGATAAACCCGAGGTTAGGGTTATTAGCTACATATTATAATCACTGTCTAGCTGCCAGCTAATATTTAACCTGATGTGTAAGCTAGCAATTTGTACCACAGCCATAAGTTAAGCCTGTTCTTGCCAGACCCAGACAAAGACTGAAAAATTCACAAGAAAACATCTGTGCTTGGTTATCCATCTTGCTGGTATGATTTCAGTGGCAGATTTTATGAATCTTGCATACAAGCCAAAAGTAAACAGCAATCAATGGGTCCACAGAGGCTGAATGCTAATAAAATCCACAGTCGGCTTACCTACAGTACAGTGCTATTTCTATTGGAATCCTTGCGAACAGGGGGAGGGTAGCTATCAGAACAGATTGCTGTCCGAGGGGTGGTCGAGAGGTGAATTCATTACAAACCTTACAAAAAGTACATTTTTTTCCACAAAGCCAGACATCCCATTGAAGGCAAACCAGGCATCAGTAAACCCTGTTTACAGTATAGCAAAACAAGATTCAGTCAAATTCATAATCCTGCTAGTCAAATTCAGTATTACTGACTGCCCTTGTGCTTTCAAAAGCATAAATCGAGAAGATAGAAAAATCAATATAATTCCACTGTCTCTTGATGTATGTGTCAATTTCCAGTTATAACATCTTTTGAATTAATATGTCACTTACCAAGATTTATACAGTACATACAGCTATGGCCAAACCATAGCTGTCTCCTCAATATCAGCGTGTGCGGCACATTTGATTAATGTACAGGTAATATACAGGAGATTCATCGGAGAATGTTTCTGAATAAAGTCGTTCTGCAACTGCAGTTCTTCTAGTTATTAGTGTGGCAGAAAGCAGTCGATATTTGTCATCAATATCTATTTCAGAATGTGCATTCTTTAAATCCAGCATGCAGCTGTTGTGTAGCTAATGGACCCACAATACCAGTCTTTGATGGAGCAGAAAAAACTAAGATTGACTGGCAAACCCTTGTGTGTGTGCACGCGCACACGCCTTCAGTTCCAGAGTTAATAGGGAGCACAGATGAAACGGATACTACTCACATCCTCTCATTGACAACAGCAGGCATGCATGTATGCGTGTCAGTCTGTGTCGGTCTGTCAGGTCTGTCTGTCTCTGTTTCTCTGCTTCTATCGGTCTGCCTCAGACTTTCTGCTTCTGTCTGCCTGCCTCTGTATTCTTTTGTTGAAACTTGCATTTAAGCACATAATGGGATTTTTTTTTTTAAGGAAGAACAGGAACAGGAAACAGTGTCAGGCTGGAAAAATAGAAGAATGCTGTCTTCGCTACAGCAGGGCCAATATAAACCAATGGGATTCATTGCTCCACAGTCAAAAAAGGAGAAAAACACATCATCTGTGTTTGCAGAAAGGGGCAATTTATCACACCAGTTTTATTTCAGGCATGAATTCAAAAGTGTAAACTTATGATGCTAGTTACCTCCACTACCGTAAACATACACCTATTTTACATGGTACTGGCTGTTCACACAGTCATTTTCAACACTTTAAAAGGAAATTAGCATCAGGAAAGCATTACACTGGCTTCAGGATTCAGAGACCCTTTCTGACTGCTGCAATGTAGGTCAGCAGAACCATATGGGCCGTGCTTACTGACAAATAATAGTGCCTTCCCTTATAATACGGTGAAAATAGTATGAAAGAAAAAAAAGATTGGTTAGCCTCCCTGCAATGACCTCTGTGTCAGCTATCTAACGGTGCATACAGCAAACTGGACCCAATCACAAAGAAATAAATAAAGTTGATTGTAGGCTGGCAGATACTTTTAGGAAGTGAGGTACCTTCATGTGCCCAGGGAAAGCTTACTAACCAGACAGACACAGTACTAGGACAAAATCAGGACCCCACCCTTGGGACACTGCATAAGAGTCACCTGCCCACACCCCATCACAGATAACTTGAATGATGTCACTTCCTGTGCTACAGCAGCGGCGTCGCCCATAATTGCTTACGTGTGTGACACCACCAGGCCGTTCAGACTGACCCTTAAAGATACAAGCCAACTGAGTACTTGTAACATAAGGGATTGTTATGGCATGCTGTGTACATCCCAGCTCAGTGCAGTCACTGTTAGTGTTGAGGGTCCCCACTATCCAGACAAACATCCCTGCCTAGCTTAATTGACCAAATGGGTTTGAAACAGCCCTGCCCACGGCAGCTGGTTGTGCCCCCCCCCCCCCCAATCTGAATTATGATCATTGTTTTCAGTTCAACCACCAAACAGGAACGTAAACAATACTCTGAGTAATCAAATTGATGTTTTGAGTGTGACGCACAAACAAAATTTCACAAAAACCTTGGGAAATACTTTGTGAACTTGGCTGAAAGATGCTTGTGATCTTGAAGCAATGAAAAAAAGGGGAATGATTGATGTTAAAGTCAACTCCCAGAACCTACATCCCTGGTACTTGATCACAGACTTCTGCAGACGTAACATTTATGTTCTGAGCCGGCTTATTGAAAAATGAGCTCAGCTTGCACAACGCAAGAAAATTATGGTAAATATTTCTGGGTTTTTAATGTAAATGCTGTCTGCCTGACAATTTAGAGCCATCTGCATTAAGGAAGCTTTTATTAAACTGAAGATGTTCTAGACATTTCAGTATTCACCAAGAGGAAACAGTCAGTGCTAATTATGCTTTACAGCTCATAGTAATTATGCATGGAGATGAAAAGAGGCCCATCTTTTATTTCTTCTGCTCCCATTCCATTGACGAGGCATAAAACAGGCTTTGGAGAGAGCAGATTTTCATTAGGTCCCAACTGAAATGTGCACGTGTAAAAAAAAAAAGAAAGAAGCTCTGCTGGATAGCCAATCATTATCACAGCTTCAGTCTTTAACCCCAGAAAAATAATCAAATCTAACATTCAATCTGAGTGGCACAGTACACTTTGTCCTCAGCTCTGGGTCATGAATTGAAATAGTTTGTCAAATCTCCATGATGCTAACTCAATCATTTTGCAAATAGAGAAAAAGACCATGCTTACTGAAGAGAACTTGAATTGGTGACTAAGACTGAATGTGAAAAAATACTAGCGCAGATAGTGTGTGAGAATCTAAAAATGAGGGGTTCCATGGACTTGCCAAGAACATAATGCACGTATAATCAACCTCACAAGAAATATTTCATTAGTTTCACTTTGAGTACCTGTACCTGACACGCAATGTTCTTTTTAAAAAGTTAAATTTATCCTACAAAACTCCAAAATCTTTTTTCAAAAATCTTTTCAAATTAAATATGCACGGTCAAGTGACCATAAAATAAAATTTTATAATTTTACCATTACATGCTGCTTTTTTGTCAGCTAGCAGCCCAGTTCTAACCTGAAAATGATTTGATATGAATTTCATAATAATGCTGTGAGCCAAGTCACAATTTAAAATGCACAGTGGAACAATGTATGAATAGCACTGCACTAATCTTGTCTGCCAGCTGAACCAAATGTATGCTTTGAAATGTATGCCATTCTATCCCCATTTAACTTTAATTACATCAATAGCAACATTATGCAATTTTGAAGGTATACAGTGTTAAGGTGTTTACAGATTAAGGCTTCCTTTTTGTTTTGAATTGGAGCATGAAAGAGCTATGAATCCAGCTACACATTGGGTGTTCATTGCCAAGTTTGACCCTGTCTCATGACTCCAGTTTCACTTACTAAAACAATTATAAGAATTGGATGAAAACATATCACAGCAAAGCTCACATGCTATTTGCTAGTCAATCAAATTACTTTTGCTCTCTTTTATAAACACCCACTATTAAAAAGGTCAGGAGAACTCCAGTGGAGGATTGTCCACAGAGCACATCTTGACCCAGGGAACAGTGGGGATTGTCCTTTCTGTTCCAAGTGCGAGACAACAGCTCACATTTTCACAGTATCATAGATTGGTGGACTTGTTTTTTGTGTTGAAAGAGGTGTGTGGGGGACTGGGTAGAAGGTTTTCACCAGGGGTGTTTGTGTTTGGGTACTTGCATAACCACAGGTGGAAATACTGCTTTGTAAATTTCATTTTTGGTCAAGCAACGTTGGCTATGTGGCCAACAAGGAAAAACTAAATTAGGTCAGATGGGCTTATTTGTGCAAGACTGCTCTTTAGACAATTTGTTCCGTCACGTTTAAGGGTAGAATATGCATACACAGAATTTACGAGGAACTATGAGGGGTTTAGAAGAGTATGGGCAGTGAGTGGGGTGGTGTGTGTGTGTACGGAGGTAGGGGTACAATAAGCGCCTTCATTGAGGTCTGTGGCTATTCGTGAACTGTTAATGGTTAGACATTTTGGCTTGTATAGTTTTTCATTTTTTCTGTAATTTGTATTAGGTTTGGTTATGATGATTTTTAAAATTTTTGTTTATTTATTTTTTAGTCTGTGGGCATTTTTAGTTATATTATACTGTAACCAGCAAGGTGCTGCAGAGCTTCTCCAGGGGCTTCCTGAGCTGGGGCCTGAGGAGCAGGCTGCACTGGACTCTGAGCTTAGCTTGGAAGAGTTTACAAGAGCTGTTGGGCTTCTGGTCAGTCCCCGGGCAAGTAGCTCTGAGGAGGGCGAAGCTGTCAGGGTGGCCAGGGGTTTCGGGACCACATTTTTACCCGAGAGGGTGTTGGCACTCCCTGTATAATTCTCCCATAGAAACGTGTATTGCTGATCTTCAGTGGAGGCTTGTCCATGGGGCCATCGCTACGAACAGACACATTGCACACGCTGATCCAACAGTGGAGGAGAGTTGCTTATTCTATGGGGAGGTAGAAATTGTGGAGCACCTCTTCGAGTATAATAGGCTAGAGGGCATGCAGGGGATAGTGAGGCACTGGTGTACAGGACTAGGCATGATTTTTTCCGGGGGGCTGTACATAGGAGGGCCAAGATACAGTATTAGAAAAGAGGAAGGTGTGTCTGCTAAGCTTTATTTTTGGGCAGGCTAAGCTAGCAAATTTGATGAGTAGGGAAATCAAAAGACTTGGGGCAGAATCAATGGTGGCAGAAATAATTATGTGTTGGCTGATAGTACCAAGGCGTTGGGTTGAGTTCTCCTATTACACACTCCTGTAAAACAAACTGCATTTTGAGCACTTGTGGTGGTAAAAAAAGTGGTTTTAAAATCTCTCCTTCACCCCCCTCCCCATCCCTCACCCCCCCCCCCCTCCCTCACCCCTCCTCTTCTTTTTTATTTATTTATTTTTTTATTATTATTGTGAGAGTAATGCCGTATTTACTTAGCTTTCACTGCTTTCTCGGTCTTTTTCGGGAGTAACACAGCTCTTCCTCACCCCCTCCTCTACTTCACCCCCTCTCTCACTCCCTCCTCTACTTCCCCCCCTCACCTTCACCCTCCCCCCTCTCTCTGCCTTTTAGAGCTTATGGACAACTGTTCAGTTTTAAACTTTGCATCCTACTCTTACATGTTCTTGTTAGCTAAATTTACTTTCAATTATAAAAAGCACATTTTAATGTGTTAGTTTGTGAGATGCATAGTAGAAGGAAAAAATAAGTCTTCAATTGATTTTTCTCCATGGAGCAGCTCTGCCTGTATCTGTTAGCATCCAGAAAGCACATAGGCAGTGTTTGTTCACTGTTCACAGCCCCTCCCCCCCTTCATGTCACCCTGCCCCGGCCTTGAGGTCCAAGGACAGCTTCTCTCTTCTCTGCACAAGCACTAGTCTCTGCTCACACGTGAGGAAACGGCTGACATCAGCATTCCAGAATCCCTTCAGCGTTGGCATGCTTTCGCAGGTGCCTGTTCCTGCCAGGTTCCGGGATGGGGGAGGCAGAGTAAAGCATAGCGCCGAGATGGCTTAGCATGCAGTGTGCTCTTAGCGGGGCCTGGACATTGCAGATGGGTGCTCGACCTCAGGTGCTGGTGCACCCGCTCAGCCAGGGTTATGCTGAGCGCATTATGAGGGGAAATTAATTTACAAAAAAGTAACAGTAATCATAGCATGTCATCACCCTGGAGGGTTGCCAGAAATTTCTCCAAGGGCTCAAAGATGATGACTTTACAAACGCTGGTCATTAGATCGTTGTGCCTGAGATCAAAGCATGGAAGATCATTGAGAAGTAATTGGGAGGCATTGTGCATAACAGTTTAATGAGAAATTATGTCAGATTAGGCTGTGCCTTAATGCGACTCAACACTTAAGTGATAATCACGGATGTAACCAAGTTATAGAATTGCTGATGACATTGTATGTGTTTCTCAATGTGTTAAAAAATTTTATGATCATGGTGTGAGCCATGTGTGCTTCATTTTTATAGAGCTTTACAGCTTTTCATTTAGGCTTTTTTTCTGAAAGCAATTTAGAAACTGTGAAGGCAGTAAATGTTTTCAAATATCTCAGTGCTACATATCACCCGATACCTGGTCGCTGGGAATATTTTCAAATGTATTTTCAGAAGGATGCAAAGTGATTGCTTCAGCTCCCATGCTCTAGATAGCCAGTAACTACCACTGTCAAACTCCAGTGAACTTTTAAGCACTACTGCACAGCATATGACACTAACCAAAAATTGAGGATCAGACAGGAAAAGTACAATTTTGCAGGGTTCTTTGGTGGGAAGGTGTTGTGCTGCTGTAATAACTTTAGGCTTATAATTGGAATACTGAATTTTAAATACAGCATTTCAAAACAACTACTAAATCACTCTTGGCTGGTCCTGCATTGATAATAAAAATAAATTTAAAAATCCCCATTCTGTTCTGAATATTTGCAGATTACAAGTTAATATAAAATTTGTATACAATGTCTTAGCATTTGGGACTGTCACTGCAGTGACATCTCTGAAATGTTAGTTCACCATGACAACGTCCTTTCCCCCATCAGATTCTCAATCCAATTTATGTTGGCCATACACTTGACAATATTTAAAGTGATTTCACAGTCTTAGGAGTTGTTGTAAAATCCTGTCTCATCTTAGTCGGTGAGCACCCTCTTCACAACTTACAATCAGCGTGAGATTGTATTAAGACAGCTGACTGAGTTTGTGACTGCCTTTTTCTCGTCTTGACCATTCCGACAAAATCAAACATATATAACATTATTATAAGTCTTGGCTCAAAAGGTTGGTGATGGTCAATGATGTAATTTATAATCCTACACTGCAAACAGCCAATAGGTGCACTGTCTTGGTCTGATATGAGCACACCGGAGGAGGGCCAAAATAAATAAATAAATAAATAAAATCTCCAAAAGAATCCTATTGGAGTCTTAAGATGTATGAAGCTGCATGATTCCCAGTCTGCACAATCTTAAAATGTGTGCACCTCTAAGACTACAAACCCATAACTTAGCAGAGATTGTTGTTAAATGTGAGAGTGCGTCTAGTGTAAGGCCAGTGTTAGCTAACCTGCTATCCTGTCCAGCATCAATTTACCTCTGTTCCTAACCCTCCATCAGCTTCTAATTGCTTTTGTAACTGAACTGACTGACTTAAGATTGTTTATTGAGCAAATAATCCATTCTTCGGTTCCTCGCTGGAGGGTACGGGTGAGAGGGGTCGCAGCCGAGTTGCTGGTCTGGGGCTTTCACCAAACGGTACTGAGCCCACGGGACCTGATGAAGGGGGTGATGCGATGCGGTCGATCGTGACATAAGCCCTGCTGCCTACCCCCCTAGACCCAGCATGTGGAATGGGATTTCTGAGATTCTGCCAGAGCCACTTTTGACAGATTCTCTCTTATCAGCTAGGAAATTAAATATTAACCCATGGGCCAGTGCTTAAGTGTTAGATAAATATTGAATGAATGACCAGGGGAGGAAATTAATTGGTTGTGCCATCCATACTGGCCTGTCACGGTAGCCCAGAGAACTGGGTAGGATATTTTTGCGGTTTCTGGGGCTACTGCCTGCACATCATGGTCAAATTTTCAGCCGAATTCCCACAGAAAGACGCACAGCTCGGTGCCCATGTCCGGAGGCTGTACTCAGAAATGGGGGTCTTTCTGTTTTTAGCCAACTGCAACCCAGAGGGAAACAGGCACTAACACATTTATATGAATCATTATTCTATAGGCTACTGCTGTACAGAACCTCTCACATAACATCAGTCAGTGGCATCATTGGCGTTTGACATCTGTACATAAGAAATTAAGTGTTTGGACATTAATTCCAATCCCAATGAAAAAAAAATCAATACAATAAAATATAACCGCAAGCGGTAATTAACGGGGTCCAAGCACCATGTGGCAATAACAAATTTTAAGCTGTAAGGACACACATTGGATGAATGGCAAAAAAAACATTGCAGTTTCTGTCCCCCATCTTTCTCAGTAACCTTCCCCCCTTATGAATGAAATGGAAAAAGCAGACTTTCTACTCTCCTTTAAAAAAAAAATCCTCCTTAACAAAACATAGGCTGTAGTTTATGTATTTGAATTTAAATTAATATGCATGTGTTACACATTCAAAGATAATGCGCAAGCGATTCTTTTCAGACATGCCATGCATCCTGAGGAAGCCAATCAAGATCGGAATATGGGAAAACAGGTGGTTTGAATAAAGTGAACCCAGAAGGATTCACTGAAGTGCTTCGCTGATAGTGTTGTTTTAGCTTTGCATCAATCTCAGTTTCAGCTGTGACACGTTTGCCTGAATGTGCTCAGTAAAGAATGAAACTATCAATGTTTTGATACGTTTGCACTGACAAAATTATGTTGGGATGGGGGGAGGATTTGCCTTTAATGCATCTTGTTCCTATAATAGCTTTTTCAAAAATTACAAAAGAACAAACAAAAAAAAAAAAAATGAAAGGATGTGAACAGTTGGCGTCTCAACAAATAATACTGGAAGATAAATGAAGGGGCAAATTATTTTTCTTTTGCAAGAATACTGTGATGTGTTTTATGAGTTCGGAAAGGAGCTTGCGGATCATCTTTCATACAAACCCGCAAAACCATTGGACAATACACCATGTACAAATGTGTAATGCACAAACTTATTGTACACCAATTAGGTCTTTCCAAATAAATCATATTACATTGATTGATTGTGTAAGTCAGGGACATTGCTCAATAGTAATTAATATTGAATTTCCCCACTCAGTGTAAATTTACTGTGAGCAGGGGACATTGTATAAACAAGCATATTGTTGGCGTCATGCAAAAACGCCAGTTCAGTTGTCTCTTTTGCATGTTGAAAGTTCTCATTCAGCACTATGTACTATAATTGACTCATAACTCAGCAATGAGTAAAGTTGGTTCAAATCCCCATGCGACAAATAATGCATACCTATGCATTACTTTACATGTTCAAAAAATGCAGTAGCAGGATACACAAGGTTCATTTCCTTGTACTTATTACGTAGGTTTTTCATGCATGTTTAACTTGTCATCAAATCTTCATTAAAAATATTCCTAAACAAGTGCCATATAAAAATTCCTAAACAAACATAAGTAAAATGCCACTGTTAAATGCATCATAACAGTGATATCACTTGAGGTAAACCCCAAACATTATAAAATTAAAATACTTAAGAACAATCAATAAGATGCTATTCTTGGGGAAGATTCTTATGACATTCTATGTAGTTTAGCATTGCTTCAGAGAATAGTATCACAACAAAATTGATCAATATTCAGTCTCACAACAAACCATTGCTTTGGTCATAAATGTACAAAATTTAAGCACTTAGGTACATATTTTTACATTTAACTTTTTGATACTACATCAGTGTAAGGGCAAAGAATATTTCTATGAGACTAATGGAGTCCTAGTTGCTCAGGCAGTTGTTAGGAGATTCACATTGGCTTCAGTGATACTTTCAAGTAATAGGAGGCAAGAGAAGGAAAAAAAAAAAACCTGTCACATTACAGAGAGGCATTTAATTCTATAATGAAATGGCTAAAATAATAACTTGAGCAGAATGGCATGCCAGTGGAGATGTGTTGCATCTCCTATCACAGCTCACCTCTCCCTTAACGGGCAGCCACATCTAACATGTTGCAAAATGAAAAACTGAATTTAGAGAAGCTGTAGTTTGCTCGCTCTGTGAACATACTGGACAGTCACTCAAACGGCATCGCTCTGCACGGATCAGCTTCATTTGGAGAAAGAAAATTGCTTCTTTTTTCCCTTCTCAGCTGTTAGAGAGCAATACATTTCCCTTAATTCTCTCCCCTACAGATTACCAATTACTGCTCAACAGACTGGCTAGCAGTACTCCATCAGTAGTAAAAAGAAGAGCAATTTTGCAGGGGCGTACGCGGTAAGAGCAGCAGCCTTTTAATTCCCTGCTCTCATTTCTGCGGAACAAGAAGCTGAGCGTCAAATTCAACCAAATAAATGGGGTCCCGAGGAGCTGCATACTAACGCCCACAAACCTTTCCTTTTCCAAAGATTCAACACAACTGTTGCCCTAATGACTAATTAACGGAAGGTCCAGGCAGTCTGCCCACTGTGCATTTTGTCTTTAGTGTAGTTTCGCAAACGTGGTCATTTTCACTCCTCCATTAGCTACATAATATGAGTGTAGCGGTCGCTACAATTAGCATAAAATATTGTGCTGGTAAGGAGGATGTGTAGGCCCATGCTTATTTTCCTTATTCAGCGTGTACCTACACTTATCTGAACACAATGCAATTAAATTTTGTTTAGGTTTGTACTGTAGGGTAGAGGCAATGGCAGATGATACTTTGATTACACAGAAATTTATCTTGCATCTGAAAGCCGAAATTTCATAGAGATACAAACATGGCAGATGCATTTTTCCTTTCATTTGTCACCCGTCTGTATGCATGTATGTATGCATGCATGCATGTATGTATAACACTCAAATTAATAATTGTTTTGATATTCATTCTGTCAGAGTTTTTATTCTGTTCCTGTTCCCTGTTCCCCCTGCACCAGTAAAGTAATAAAAGACTGTTCTGTACCTCATTTCTCTAACACTTCTATGTTGACCTTTATTCTGCCAATGATTGCTTGATATAAAAAAATAACCTTTGGACCTGTGATTTGTCTCATAAGTCACTAAATAGTGTTGGCCCACCGGCATTTTTGGCTGTGTTGGAAATCTGAAGGATGGGAGTTGTGGTCAGTGACCTACAGTTGCCTGCCAGCATTGTTTCCCCATTTCACATTAATGCAAAGACATCACCAATACTTGAGTAAGCATTTCCACTAGCCATAATTATAGGCCAATACGCCTGTCTCCAGCATTTATAGCCAATGAAATTGTGCATTAGCTTATTTAATGAATTAACTATACCTGTCTGGTATGCTCTTCTTTGCTTATATTAATTTACCCTCTTATCCAGGTCTTTGCCTTTGTTCTTCATTACTGGACTGCTAGCTTCCCAATAATCTGACCATAACTGGATAATTAAAGTAGGAGTAGAAATAACAGCTTGTAGTCAATCAACGTTTGTGCTGACTTCCAAGTAAACAAGTCTGACATTTTGTCCCTTCAAACTCAGTTTTAGTTAGTTTTTTTATTTATTTTTATTTGCCTATTTTTGCAAATAAATATACAAATTCTTCCTTTTGTTATTCAACATTCAGGATAAATGCTCATTAAATTTCAGGCGTGTATAGTCGAGTCCAAGACATTTCTGCAAGCTCCATATTTCTTCTTGCTTCACAGAGTAGTCAAGCCACACCCTCTGCCCTCTGCCCCTGGGCCAGCCCCCTCATTCAGAAGAGGACTGTTCCTGGCATCATCTCAGATACGATAAATGAATGACAAAGGATAGCAGGGTAAAGGATCTACAGAACAGGCATATAATTTATGCAAGATTTAAGAGATGAGAAAGACCCCTTTGAGACTACTCTGGCTAGAACGAGCCGTCATGTCCTCGACCTGCTGCGGATCATTAAGGACCCGGTCCGCTATCGTCTTTTATCTCTCAGCCTGCGGATGCCTCGATTGGTGCAGAGGGAGCTTGTGGGGGGGAACAAGCGTACAGATTTGCAGGTGCGTGGTGGAGCAGATTGTGATGTAATAAATGCAAGTGCAATGGAGGCATGTCTGTGACATTCCGACTCCCTCATCCCAATGGACGTCCATTTTAATCCACCGTAGGAGGATATCAATGCACATTCAATGCAGGAAGCCACAGTGCCGGCAATAAACAGTGTAAGCATGAAACAGGAAGTACAGCAAGCTGGTAGGATGCTTCAAATGCAATAGTCCAGTAACGGAATGCAAGCATGGGTTTGACTATTTCAAGGTGAACAACTACATGACTTTAGGAAGAGAGAGAGAAACACAAACAAACTTTTAAATAGGAAATTGTCTTCATAACGAATAATTTATTTTAAGATTTTCAAAAATTAAAATCAATCCAGGTCTGTAAAAATCAGCTTAACTTAACCTGTATCTGAAAAAAAAAACAGAGTCGTAACCAGACTAAGAATGTTGCATCTAAAAGCTAGCTGTTCACACAAAATCAATTACAATAGAAAACATAACTTTTCCTCCAAGAATATCTGAAGATTTTACTTTTACTTCAAAGAGTTTAAAGACATAATGGGAGTCAGAAGCCAGATCTGGAGGGCTGCAGTGTCTGCTGGTTTCTGATGTGTTTCAGCGCTAGAGATTCATTTAATTCATTGATTGGCAAAATTATCCAAACGCCTTGTTCTCAAGGCCTTAACTGGTGGCTGATTGAAATGAAACCACAAGTACCCACAGACACCATGGTCCTCCAGGACTTGAGTTTGACACTACTGACAGACATAATTACCCAGTCATCACCTAATGCAGGACAGCGCGACCCTCGTCTTGGAGAGCCACAGGGTCTACTGTTTGTTTTGTTGCTCCTCAGGTTGTTACTCAGCATTTAATTGATTGATTTAAACAGTTGATTACACAGTTAACTCATCGCACCTTATTTTTCTTGATTCTGAACTGATTGTGGAAACCAGCAGACCTTATCGCCCTCCAGAACCATGATTACAGACCTGTGGCCTAAATACAGCAGTGAATGGCATTTTAAAATTATATAATGTAAAAAGAAATCATAAAGCCTTTAAATCACCCTTTTACGGATTGCTCCTTCAGTTCCAACAGAAACTAATTTGATCACTGTTATACAGGTACATCTGTTTAACAAAGAGCTTCTAGATAACAGCATATTCTTATTCTTTCCTGCCCTGTGAAACCATCTCGGTATCTAGTTCCTGCGCTGTAGATAGAGGAATCAATAAAAATGATGGAAGTAAGCTGATATCACCTTATCGTTAATTTTTCATTAAGGGACCTCCAGTGAAAGGAAGAACACCAAGTTCCTTGATAAGCCATGAGGGAAGATCTGTTCGCCGTTTCTCAGCATACAAACACAGAGCACAGAAAACGAAATTACTTCATTTTGCAGGTCAGGGAACCAGGGTGGGGGCTGCAGTCATGTGATGCCCCCAAGGCCCCTATTATTCAGCTTCTATGGATCTGACCTGCGAGCACAGTGATGTGGATTTTAAGGCTAAGGAAAACCATTGTTAATGCAGAAATAATCACACCGCTCAAGCTGTCCCATCTTGTCTGCAGTCTTAATTAGAATAAGAATAATGTTGGCCTGAATCTGAGGCTTGTTTAATTAACTGGCACGCATCATGGCTGGGTAATTTTGGCCTCTTGCGATGCCAGGACAGGTTAGGGAGGAACAGAGAGGAATGCTACTCCTCTCTTTTCGGTGTCACACATCTTCCAGTCAACCTAAACCTGGGGAGCCTTTGGGACAGCTTTACCTGCAGGTATACGCACCTGAGGCTGACAACCACCCAGGTGCGACTCTCTGCCTTTGCCAGGCCTCACAAGGGCACCTGTACCTTTCGGGAGTGTTTTAGAGAAACACAGCTGCTGTGTATTTTTGCTTCAGTTTTGTTAGACTGGCCTCTGCAGGAGGCTGTTAAGCAGCGGTTGAGGGTCGTCCGTTTTTCTGATCCCAGGAAGGAGGAACATGGCCCTTGCCCAGACTGCCATCAATTGCCGTCACCTCATATACCCCCTTGCACCCAGCACAGTGGCCACACCCCTTCACTCTGCCACACTCAGCTTGGTGTCACATGACTTAAACAGGCCTTGTGATTGGATCATTTATCTGAGTGGTGGAGGGGTTGTTGGGATGGGGCATCTTATATTACACTTACGCAGCTTAACTTAATTTCTGTTGTTTTTCTTGAGCGCATCTACTTGAATTATTCATATGGGGGGGAACAACATACTTGCAAAGATTGCAGATCAAGGATCAGACAGCAATACAAAACACTGGACTTTACTATGCACTGCAAAACCCCATAAGGCACTAAAGGATCCAGAAATCCTTACATAATTTCCTGTTTTAACTTGCTCTGTATGAATATGATGCAGAAATACCCCACCCTCTATTTCAGGCTTCATGTGAAGGCATTACACAAGCTCTCCACATGCAGACTGCAGGCATGGGAATGGAGACAGCCAGGAGCTACTACACAGGCCATTGTAGGAGATATAACCTCCATTCAAAATAATGATGCAGATACAAATCAGCAAATTAATCCAGGTAATGCCTTACAGACCTGCAGAATCTGATTGCAAAAGCCTTAAAATAATGACCTTTCAGAAAAACAGTTTGCCATAATGTCAGCGTCAGCCACAATAATCTTATGAGAAATCAATAAATCATGGAAAAAATAAACACCCATATAAATGAAGGGTTGGTCCGAGCCCTTTAACCATTATGAAAGGTGTAATCGCATTATCAAGGTTCACACCCCGAGACTCACAATTACATGACTCTGTCCTGCGGAAGCTTACAGGAGGAATGCTTGAGCTGGGTTCTTAAGAAATCAGCCATCGTATCCATTTTAATTTAGACAGAAGAGGAGCAGGAGTCAGTCGATGGACACAAAATCAAGCAATAAGAATGCATGCTTACATGTGTGTATGTCTCATCAGCCAAAGAAATTTTAGTATGAATACAAACCGGGGTGAGTATCCTACCAGAAGACATGCTAAACGACATGGCGCATACTGACCGGTAACATTTTCTGGTGTGCCATGTCTAATTTTTACAGAATGTCAAAATATCAGCATAAATTAAGATAGATAAATAAAACAATAGGATCACCGTCTCAGTCTACAAGTGCTGGCAGGTATTCCACATTACACATAAACACAAACTGTTTTCCCCAGTACCATCCTGGCCTCCTCAAACTGGAATGCATTGAATTTCAGCGGAGGTACTCGCATTGAAAACTCAGCCAAAGTAAGTAACCAGAAAGTACTCACTGTTGCAGAGATGCACGTTGATCCCCTGTAGACACCAACCAATGGAGGAAATCCTGCAGAATAAATTCCCATAGCAATTTGTAATCCGCAGGTGATGTCCTGACTGTAGAGTGAACCATAGTCCCATTCCATATGCTAATCATACAACACTAAGGCCAAATCATGGTCTCAGTTCATCTTGTAATTTGGCTCTTGTAGGAGACACATTAGTCTTAAAAAAAAAAAAAGTCTGAGAAGAGTTCAATGTCGGAAGAGTTCAAATTCTACACTGGATATACAATCAGTGTAAACGCTCAACACTTCTTTGAATGTTATCACCGTTAGCTCCTGATGCTCAGTGATACTTCTCCAAACTCCCAACGACAGAATATTTAACTGAATAAAGGTTCACTTCCTTTTCTAAACCAGTGCAGTGATAATAGAAGAGGCTAAATTTAGCCCCACCAAATATTTTAACTGTTTTAAGATATAAACAAAAATGAACTTTAGAGGAAATTCCACCATTTACTGCAGGCAAACGTAAATCAAGCGCAAAGTGAACATGGAGGTGTATGTTTGGCTTTTGGTGCAAAATGGGTGCACCTGCAGACGCATACACTCGCAATCAACAGTTAAAGAATGAGGCTTAATTGAGATTGGCACCTGGAAGCAGCCAGTGAAAACCACAGTCTAGTTAACATATCCTATTGCAGAAATCAAGCATACAGAAAAGAAAAGAAAGATCTGTGTAAATCCCATAGGATGTTAAATAGAATAAACTATATCATGGGCTGCTAGTGAATTGGCTGCTGGTGAGGCTGAATTCTAACTTTTAAACCAGTCAGTGCTCTTTATCTGTTTTCATTTATTTTAATTGATTAAAATCATGCATTTAATTAGCTGAACAATCCATACCAAGGATAATTAATTTTCAATCTCAGCCTTATCAGAGGCTAGCATATTAGTTTAGGTTTATAGTTAACCATACATTATTTTTATTATTAAATCAACCATCTCAACATGATATTTACACAAGAGAGAGAGAGACATACTAATCAGCACAAGTCTTTTATTTTATTACGTGTGTACATTTGATTTGCTAAATACTCAATAATACTTAAGCATGCTGCATATGGCCTCTTCATTTATTGGCTATATTCTCAACAACCTGTGCTATTTTTTGATCTTCATTATCTAATGACTTATAACCAGACTTTTTATATTATATTACATTCATTTAGCCAGTGCATCTAATGATTTACTTATGGTAATGCAGGATTCTCAGACCAGCGAGTGTTGATACAACATCTCAGCAACACTAGGTAACTTTCCTTTTCATTTCAACTACAGTTAAAGACATGTATTCATGTATACCATGCATGTATACTTTCGATGTGAATGTTTTTAACTCTGCTCTGATACAGCTTTGAACCAGCGTTGGTGTACACGACTGTTTATGAAAACTAAGCTAAGGTGATTTGTCAGAACAAAAACCAGCACATACTCTGGTCCTCTGGGGAAAGAGGTGGGCAAACCCCTGGTGCACTGGATACAAACCGTCCTCAGAACTGCTTGTTGTTTGAAGGTGTAAGCATCCAGCTAGACCTGTCCCACCATTTCACCAAGAGGTCCCTGCAGCACAATGCAGACTAAGTGAGATTCAGCCATGGCTACAAACTGTCCCTTTTGTATGGATAACAATGTGCATTATAGTCTGTTATTATTAATAGCTGTGTCATATCTGTATTTATTCTTCAGAGAACATTTCCTTTTTATTTCCTTTTTTCTTTTGTAAAGGTGTGTATTTGTGAATGTCTGCATTTTGTCTAGCTGTGAAAGAGGGTGGTGTGATTATGCAAGTGTGCAATTAAATAACACAGCCTTCAGTTCTCCTCCACACACTGTGCCAAACTGATATGAGAAAATGCATAAACCCCAGGGTTTCGAAAGATTAATAACCCTGAGACTGGCCTTTCACAGCACTCTGCATATACAGTACAAATGCTGCAGAATTCACCATCAGCATACGGGACCAAGAAGGGAAACCATTTTTTAAAATATAAATTTTATACATATAAACAAATATATATATTTTTTACTGAATAAAGTTGTTTATGCATTCATGTATTCCTTCATTTATTTATAAATGAATTTATGTATTGCTGAGTGTGATGTTCTGCCTCAAACTTTGTGAAATGTTTTGTGACTCTGACTTTTGCATGCACTCTGCATTGTTACATTTATTTGTAAGTCAAAGTTAAGTATAAGCATTGACTGAATCCAGGCCATTGTGCCCTTTCTAGAGTAATCTGGAAAAACTTGGATAACTGCACAGTAGACAAAAGGAGATCTGACTCAGGCATTATCCTGGATTCAATCAACGTTTGTCCTCAACTTTTAATAACAAACAAATGCAAGTGTGTTTCTTTTTTGCACATAGTTTGGAAAGTTAATTTTGGTGACTAAATCACTACACTGATTTTGAGCAGATTTTATTTCTAAGTCAAAGTTAAGGACAAATATTTATTGAATTCAGACCAAGCCATCAGCTAACTTTCACTGGATTTGGACAGAGTAGAGAATTTGTGTATTTTTTAAACGTATGAACACAGGAGCACAGAAACCTTGCAAACCTTAGCATAGCCCTGATCTTTCTCAGTGTGTAGAGGTAGAAGGTAGAACCCATTAGCTCATCACTCGGCTCCTAACTCTAAAAGTCTTAGCAGCAAACTGTCACTCTTAAGTAAAACGTACCCATTAAAACCACACCAGATAGAATTAAAAAATGTGTAACCCACCAGTTTAATCACTCAGCACAATTTCATAGCTATTATATCCTCTACAGTATAACAAAAAGTTCATTGACAGCTAAAATAGGTTATATAATATGTTTCTGATATGACCAACGTTGGCAGATAGGTGTTTTATTCATTTCTTATCTTTGGTCGAAAATAATCTTGTAGGAAGTGGAATTTATTTTCTTTTATTCATAATGGGGATAATCCTAAAATCTATATTACTGCATTGAATACAGATGAGGTTTAAAATATGAAATTATAACTGCAGAGAAAACCTTAATAAGGAACCTTTATTTTTTGAGGCAACTTCATGGACTCCTTCTCTCAGCACCCAAATGCTACACACTGTAGAGCTTAAGTTATTATTGTAGTTATTAGGCTGTCATAATATAATTAGGCAAACCAGACGCAACAGCCAGGGTTGTGGTGTTTATTCTACTTGCTCTAGAGGTTCTGGATTGGCCAGTGCTTGGTGTAGAGGGGCTGGATTGGCCAGCTGTGAAGACTAAACCTTGAAGATAGGAACTGCTTGCAGATGACAAAGACATTTCAAGACTGTGACAGCAGGTGATAGAGCAATGGCACACATGGGGAGTTCCAGCACAACAGCACAAAGAAACCAAGCAGAATGGTGAGACCAGGATGAGACTTCCATGGCTGGTGGCATTCGCATATGCAACCTAGGAAATGTAGTCAACTGTCAGCTCACAGTCTTCTGGGATTACACAGGCATCTACACTGTCCCTGCATGGCAGATAAAAAAAGATTTCTGCCTTTGTTTCAAAATATTTTTCCTTTTTTCAACCCAGAGATTTTCTACTTTTAGTGTGCATCCAAGTAGCAAATGCATTTCTCATTGTTCATCAAGTATTTATTATACTTTTCATTTTAAAATAAGTATGTGATAAATAGGTTGCAATGTTTCTTTTTTTGGTTTGCAGGAAAACAGAATTCTCATAATCTCCAGGGACATTCAAATCTTGCCCACACAAGTTTTGAGAGGAACGTGTAGTCTCTTTCTGTAGAAAGGTCATGCAAGGGGGCTGATGCATTTTTAAAAAATCATGATACATAGTAGTAACAGTGATGCGATTCCTATAACTCTTGTACTGCTGGTCAGTCAGAGTCATAATGTATACTACATTTCCAAAAGTATGTGGACACCTATACTCTGCGGACAGATGATTTTTACGCACTACACGCTTCAGCACTCAGCGGTCCTGTTCTGTAAGCTTGTGTGGGCTACTGCTTCACGGCTGAGCTGTAATTGCTCCTGTACGTTTCCACTTCACAATAACAGCACTCACAGTTGACTGGCAGCTCTATCAGGGCAGAAATTTGACAAACCTACTTGTTGGAAAGGTGGCATCCTATGACAGTGTCACATTGAAAGTCACTGAGCTTTTCAGTTTGACCCATTCTACTGTCAATGTTTGTCAGTGGAGATTGCATGGCTGTATGCTTGATTTTAGCAATGGGTGTGGCTGAAATAGCCAAAACCACTAATTATACGGGGTGTCCACATACTTTTGGAAATGTAGTTTACATACCTTCCCAGACCAAATTACAAACAAAACTAACGATAACATTGAAGATATCATTGTTTTTAGATCACGCTTATCTTTTTTCCAGTTGGTATATTATGCTGCCTCTGATAATTCCTGAATCGAAAAGTAATATTTGGAAAGTATCTATGCCTAATTTCACATGTTCTGCCAAACGTTGTTTGCCCCCTAGTCATTATTCAATATTTACATTCCCTGGGTTTAATTCTGCTCCTGTAATTACCTCTGCATGCGCCAACACAGCTGAGAAGACAAACAGATGTGAAAAATTATATCAGTGACTAAAGACAAAGTACCCTTCACATGTGTGGCCTCGCTGATTCTGAAAATGGGGTGGGGGGGAGGGGGAGGGGGATTGGTGACAGGCTAAAAAGACAGAGAGCAAATAGCTATTCTAACCTAGACATATATTACCAAGTTGATTCAAATAATGAATAAATTTGAAATCAGCTACCATCTGATGTTGGAATGGCAGTTAGTTTGCTGTTTCCTTGTTGATATAAAAAAGGGAAGAGCCTGGATGAAAAAGGATGTGGAGGGCGATAATAGACTGTTAAGTGTGTGGAGAAGTGGAAAAGCACCCCAATGAAGTATAAAGTTCGTTTTTGTG